>NW_025106633.1:10000000-10707598 GCF_013123115.1 Colletes gigas
TCGGCCGATTGTTGTGTCCGGTGTGCTGGAGTTTGCTAAAACATTCGGATCTCCAAAGCTGTAGTCTCGAGAATTGCTTGGCTCGTATCTGCACAAGTCTACAAATTCAGTGTAATTTATTATAATTAGTAATATTGGGAACAAATTATTTTTAACAGATTTATAAAATTCCTAGATTTCTTTCGCGTAATGGAAAATATTTATGTAATCATGGACGTCGAAGTGATTTATTCAAAGCTTAGTTTACTCTAATTAACACGTTGCAAATTACGTTACAGTGTTGCTATGGTCGACGTACGTGTTATAAAATTACTAAAACTGAGGTAAGTGCCACGAGATTTCTTACAGTCCTTTTACCAAATGGTATATCTGTCTTCCCCATTCCCTAATCAGATCTTTCAAGAAAGAATCGTTGTTCTTTAGCAGTGCAAGTTTGAGTTGCCTTATCTCTTCAAAACTTTCCCATGCATTCTTTCAAACAAACCATCAACGCCCCATAGCTACGTGATTTCAAGTGGCCTTCGACGAGCGTGTCAGGTTTCATTCGTAGAAACATTCTTTTAATGCCACGTGCAGACCATCGTTTTGTCTTAATTTCTCCCACAACGAAAAGCTTCGAACCGATTGGCTTTGACGATCACCAAACGATACCAATATTCTAACATATGGTCGAATACTTGTAATATATCGAATCTATATATATTGTAAAAGCATACATTATATACAGTCGATGGATACAATGATTTTCATCTCTGTACGATATCTCGTTTCTTAATTAGAATTATAAAACTTAATAATTAGCATTACGTGATTTTATAGTGTCTTAGTACCATGGCATACATTTTGAAAAAGCTGAACATCAACAGCCCCTGTGGCCTAATGGATAAGGCATCGGTCTCCTAAACCGGGGATTGTGGGTTCGAGTCCCACCAGGGGTAATACTTTGTGAATATATTTTTTTTCCCATTGTTCGTTGTTTAACGAATAACGTTACCTTCTTACGTAACATTTGCATTTGAACAAGAATTATTAATGATCGAAAGGCAACGTTACTCCGAGATAAAGAAAATAAATTGACAAAACGATTTGTAATTGTATCAACCCCGTTCGTTTCGAGCAATATTTTAATCACACGTATCAAAAAGATAATAGTTGGAGCCAACGTTAAGCGAATTCAGGTGCTCGATCGATCCTACAGCATTAAATAAGTAACGTCGCGTGTTCCAGCGAAATCTTCGTTGGGCTCATTGCGTATTTTACGGAAGCTAATCTTTATATACATATTGTCCTCACGGGGACGTATTACTTAAAAAAATTAACTGTTGTGACAATAATAACAAATCGTAAAACAGCATTTTGTTTCAGGGGTAATTCTACTTTCGAATAAAAGTAGCCTCAGTCATTTATGTATATCGATAACTTGTCTGGAATTAGTAAAATCCTAAAGTCTACAAAAAAGGGCAATTTTATTTTTGTACAATTTGTACAGTTCCATCGTGATTAATTCGTAGCAATTTGATCATAGTACCTGAAGTTGGTCCAAAGAGGTTGTAACTCCTCAAGAGATGCAACGCGGAAAATGCGCCGGACACTGTGCTTCCGGTACAAATTGTCCTTGCGTGCGCGTGGGAGGTCATTCCTTCGAAATAATCCTATGGAAGTCCGGGACACTGACGGAGCCACGTAATCCCAAGCGAAACGATCGGATCACTGTTTTCTTTCAACGCATCGACGATGCATCAGAAACTGGACGATACAGTTCCGCGAAGACAGCCCCGCGGAGTCCATCAATCCCCCCCCGCCCCCTCCGCCCAGAAACAGTATCCCTCGACCAGCAATTTCCAATTAATTCAAAGCGTCAAAAGAAATTCTTCGACGCGCTGAAAACGTCTCGTCCGTCATCTCATCGATCGTTCGTCTCGACCGGTTTCGCGATCCGATTCTTCTCTCGCCCGTCGTCCACGAATTTATTCACATTTTTCACCGGAAGTACCTTCGAAACGAGTCCCGCGACAGCGTTCCTCCGAGGCGATAGAAAGTCGGTAAAACACCGTTGATCGTCGCGATCCCCGACTTCCCATTCGCCCTGTTGACGTCTCGCGTCACGTGCTGTTCTGCTGCATACCTCGACCACCGGAAGAATTTCCAATTCGTCCCCGCGGGGGTTGATTCCCGCCCCTCGACGCGTGCGTAGAGTCATCGTTCCGCCCCTGGGTCGTTAGGGCCGAGCAGCCACCGCGGGTTTCGAGTGGTCAACGAAGACAAACGCCAGCCAGTGACTGGCCAATCGTCTGCCCCGTGGACGTCGCTCGAGACTCGCCAAGAGTAATTGCTCGCCCCCGCGCCTATCACGACCCTGATCTACGATCTGCGCTCATAACAGGTCGTTTCTTTTATCGTGCACCGAGGATTTTCATCGTCGAACTAAATTCTTTGTTCGTGAAAGTCACCGAGGGATAGAGAGATGACTCGTTGACTAGGCGTTTGAGTAGCCCAATTTCCACCAGAAAACCTCCGTATTTACGAAAGATACATTTTCGTTCTATTCACGGTTAACACTGATTATGACTACGTCCAATAAGGTTCTATCAACGTCTGCAGTCGCGATCGTCTCAGCCAATGATAACAATGCGTACGAGGACAAGCTATTCGTTACTCGCCGTTACGCTACGGCCAATCAGTGTGCCCAGCCACCAAGTCATCTCTCTATGGTGTTTACCATCTTATGATTATTCCTTTGAAGAAAAGAAATATCATCACGATTTTAGTAAATATTTATAATTTTCTTGCTCACAGTTGCTTCGAACTTATCCAGTCCTGGACAATATCTTTAATCGTTTAATTACGCCGTAGGTTTATGGTAAAATTATTGCACAACCTAACGTACAGTAAAAGGTACTCGATGAATTTCTAATGCGAACTTTTTTTACTACGTAAGTTTCCCGCAATATTTCGACGTGTTCGTTACACACTTAATGAAATAGAACGATGGCCACAGGTTAACGATAATAAATGTATTTAGATGTTACTGGTTCAGTGTCTATACTCGGGTCAGTGAAGAAAAACAAAGTGGTCGATGCTGCAGCTGCAGTCGTTGGCTACCAAAGAACACTTACGAGTCCAATTCAGGGAAGTTTATTTACATTTGCTGACCATAGATCGAATCTAGACTCGTATCCCTTGTCTCGTGTCCTCTTAAATAAAACACCGACACCATTTCAGAATGCGGCATAATTACAAAGGCGTCGGTAGCCTTTGGTGAAGTCAGATAACTCAACGTCGCGGCACATCAACACTGGAATCACACGAGCTACGAAACAACTTTTCTTTTATGCTTTTCCTTGTCTTACAATTGAAAACAACCAAGACAGATAGAGGAATGCTGGTCTGATCCGTCTCTGTTGGTTTGCAAAACAAGGAAGAACAAAAACACGACGCTCGTGCGATCCTAACGTAAAAGTATCCACAGAACTCTTAAAAAACCAACCTCGGAGCGATTCTTTTATCGTGGATCAAGAAGTACGGTAATTCTACGGACTTTTACCCCCGAGTTTCGCCGCAACGTGCAACTATCTGCAACTTTTAGCCGGTCTACGCAAGAATATCGTTCCGCCAGGCTGGACAGAAGTCTCTACGTGTTTCTAATGTCTCTGGGACAATCGGCAGCTGACATTTCCATGCCGGCGAATGTTTAATGCGCCAGTAATTATTACGAGCCAAATTAGACGACGGGGAATTGCAACATTGATGAGGCTCGGGACGGGGTTTCGAATTATTTTTTAGCCTCATCAATGATGCAACCCCCTTCTTCGACACGGTTATTAATTAAGCGGTCAAGAGATCGATTGCTTTCTGCGACGTGGCCTCTGAAAACATCTAGAAACTTTTGTTCTTTCGATCAATCTGTACAAAATATTATTTTTTTTATTACTACACTACTAAATTTACAATAAATTTTATTAGGCAATTTCTACTGACTATGTTGACTAAGGACAATTACATGAATGGTATACTGGTGAATACATAAGTGTGAAGACGTAGATCTTAAGTAAATCTATTAGCTAACTTAAGAGTAGATCTCTTGAGCATGTAGGTGTAGTCTGTGGTTTGTAACAAATTGGTAATTAAACTATTGTTCTCCAGGTCCAGGTCCCTATGAATTATTTTATTAGATACGATCTTCTAGGTCTGGGTTAGGTCTGGATTAGGTCTGGGTTTGGTCTGGGTTAGGTCTGGCTTAGGTCTGGGTTAGGTCTGGGTTTGGTCTGGGTTTGATCTGGGTTAGGTCTAAGTTAGGTCTGGGTTAGGTCTGGATTAGGTCTGGTTTTGGTCTGGGTTAGGTCTGGGTTTGGTCTGGGTTTGATCTGGGTTAGGTCTGGGTTAGGTCTGGGTTTGGTCTGGGTTAGGTCTGGGTTAGACGTAGAGCTTAAGTACAAATTGCTAATTAAACTATTGTTCTCCAGGTCCAAGCCCCTATGAATAATTGTATTACATACGATCTTCAGGATTTTAGACTGCACGAAGAGAATACCGTAGAGGGAAATGTTGCTGATGAATGCTCATCCTCAGAAGATCTACATATGTAGTCAACCGAAGAATCGAAGCTAGGAGTTTGCTGATTCCAGGAATCGGATAGCGGAGAATCCTTGTTCGTTTCGTACCAACAAATGTTAGGTTACAGAACGATAATTGCAACGAAGAAAGTTTGTAGGCGCGACGGTGATTTACGGCCTGGCATGTCCTCGCAGTGTGCCAGAAAAGGACGAGGTATTCGGGCTCTATCGCTGGTTCGAATTTAACCTGGGGGCCTGGCGGAGAGGGAGGCAGGCACCCCGGGTTAAATAACGCCATTTGTTATCGTAATATCTAATTTGGCGGCGAAGGGTGATGCGCTCGCTGCCATGTGGCCGTGATCTCACGAGGCCGCAGTACACAGGTGTCTTAGGAACAACAGTTAGCATGAACGCAAGTATCGCCAGGTGTGCCAGAGAACAAGGACTATGGAATGAATCATTTCACGGAACTGGTTCCGGTTGCTCAACCCAATTTTTCAAATACAGGATTCACCGGTGACGGTGACGCAATTTTAAAAATACATTCGATCAAATTTATACGCGAAACAATGTCGTGTTTAGTCTCATGTTAATTAGAAAAATCTCCCCCACATGATAGTAAAATTTGTATTAAAAAAAAGTAAAAAATAAAAAACTTTCCTCTTGTACAGCAGTGTGGTCACACTGAAGATGACGAAGGCGATAAAGATTGTTAAAGAAAGCCGCTACGTCTCCGGTTACACTTCGCCTCACTGGTTCAAGGGGGATCCCCCTAGTGGTGGGGATAAAAATGTATCATTTATCGAGTTTTCATGTATTACGATCACCGATCGCAGCCATGATGCATTCGATCGATCCCCGACGCATCGTAGCAGAAAACAATAAACGAGATTGTCCCGAGCATTACGAGTAACGTTCGCGTCGCTTTGTCGGACGCTCGTTATCATTATGTGGCTCGATGCGCGATAGCGAACGCCCCCGCGATGGGCAACCGTGGTTTCTCGCTAGGTTTGCCCGTGCGAACCGAAACACCTGTCCACGGCCAAACGGGGTAACGTGACATCGCGTCGTGTGACCTCCTGAGCCCCCCTTACGCGCCCCGAAAACCCCTTCGATCCCCATTACGATGCTCGACCTCCCCGGGTAATCTGCCTAATCGACGTCCTGAAAACCACGGATTACACACCAGCCACCGATATCTTCCTACGGCCATCGAGTTTCGCGCTCCCTCCCGCCTTTACAGCTCGGTTGCGCAACAAACTGGCATTTCTAACTGAATAATTCACGCTCGGGGATGAACAGACACGGACCAACGTTTAACATAAATAAAGTTTACAAGCTTCGCGTTGCTTTCGACGAAAAGGTGTTATCGGATACAACAAAATCTTAGACCGTGTTGCAGAGACAAAATCCAAGATGGCGCCACGAGATTTTATTATTTCGTTCCAGTGTACGTCAGCCAGCGTCCAAGAATCGCGTCGTACGCTTCAACAAGTATTTTTAACGTCGACCCGGTCGCAGAAGTTTCGTCGTAGGTTTCGAAAGGCGATGAACACGAAGCCAAGGGATCACGCAACGACACCGTGTTCCACAGTTTGTACACCCGAGAACGACAGCGCGGCGAGGGGGTCGCGTGTCTGGCCCTTAATTCTATCCTACGTCCCCCCGTACGCCACCCTCCCGCCGCCACCCTTTGCCGCGCAAGAGGCACGGATTCCTTGCACCCTCGCGCAAAGTCACGAATCCAGCGACGCCCCCGTTGTTTCACAACTCGAGCAAAGTTATCTCATCAAGTCGTCACGAGGACTCCCTGCCCTCCCCCTATCCTCCTTTCCAACCCCGTTTACCGCCTTGGCCGGCACGTACCCCCTCCACGGCCGGTTGCAAAAGATGCGATTAAACTTTTCTTGCTTTGCTCGACTTTGCCTATTTACGATCTCGCCTTCCGCGCCTCGCTCTTCGAGGTACGCTCGGTGTCAGGTGCACCGATTAGCTGCTTTCCTCTTCTCGTTAACTTGTTTACTTTTTATTCTTCCTCCTGTTATGTATTGCCTGGGCCAATCCCCTCCCAAAGCTGCATTCATAATCTCTAAAAATCGTTTACACTTTTCGGTTAGTGTTTCTTACGTAAAACTTGCACGCCAGTTTTGTCGTGGCTTGTAAATGAATTCTAACTTGTGCAGAGGTGGGCTACCAGAGGGTTACGCTCCTCGACCAATCATCGACTGTCCTGACATCTAAGGCAGGGCCTGTTAAGATTGCCTTACCGATGGAGTCCCATTATCAGGCTCAGAACGAGAAACGCTCCTCCCCCCTCCTTCTTTTAGTTCCTGTTGCCTCGTTTACCATTTCTCCATACAGCAAGCCGCCCACAGAAGATTCTGCAATTTACATACGTATGTTTATTATGTTATAATCCTTCAATGGCCATAACTGTGAGGTGTAATTAAAAATTATATATCCAACCTTATTCCAAAAGCAATTTTCACGCTAGCGTGGGTGTTCTCCTTCTAGACTTTTCGTTCTCTCTTCCGTAGAAGCATATGTACATAGATAACAACGACCAGTCGACCCGCCAAGAATTACTACGAAGGATGAGTGCGGATAAGAACCGTGCTCGGCGCGGTAAGCCACAGTTTGCCGACAGCCTGGGAACCCAAAGGCTGTGCATGGCTTCCTTTTGCCCCTCGCCGGGACCAAATAGCCTAAATGATTAAGTTCCGGCCGTTGAAGAATCGCATTCCGGCGAACGGATGATGAACCGCGAAACGTTCCAGTTAATTCGCTCGAGGACGATGAGCAAATGTGATCGAACGCAGGAACTGAGATGGAAAGATTAGATTAGAAGCACCGTCGCTCTGACGCAACTCAAACTTCTCGTTCCTTCATTCTAGCTTTCAGAACCCTTCAGTAGCCATTGCATTTCTTCAATTTGAGCTCGGTTCAAGTTCAATCCAAGCTATTTGTTAGGATGGTTACTAGTCACCTAGAAAGTAGAACCAACTGTTTTTATTTCTTGTGACCATTGCATTATGTATAATAAAATCCAAATACTAAAAAGTCCAAGCTACTTCTTAGGATGGTTACTAGTCGCCTAGAAAGTAGAACCAACTGCTTTTATTTCTTGTGATCATCACATTATGTATAATAAAATATTATGTATTTGTTCACCCATACTGACTTAACAGGTGAAAGGAAAATATTCTTATTTAAATTTTTATATAATATTACGCGCATGTATAGGGTAAACCACCTGTTATCCACCAGCTGAAATAGTTGGCTTGGGTCCAAACGGACCCGGAGTTAGCAGGGCTGAGGAAGGCATTATCGACTCGACCGCTGAAGAAAAATGGCGAGTAATTTAATTACGTTTGTCGTTGAAGCGGCATTAGACAGCACGTCAAAGACCGAGTAATTCCCAACGGTTTATACCCAATATTATAGTAGCTCTGTTGGAACGGAACACTTCCGTGTACAGACATTGTCCCAGACACTGGCTCTCGTTAATATTTAACGGCGAGCTGTCCTCCCTGCGCCGATCAAACGCTCCTCCTATTTTTTTCCTCTCCAACAGAACGCAACCGCCCCCTGGCCGTGCCGCGTTTCCGCAGCGTTATTTTAAATCGCAAATCGATACCGCAGCGACGAAGAAAACACAGTTACAGAGCGAACTGTCCCGGTCATGTAATCGCGAAAACAAGATGGATACGTTTTTGGTATTTACAAGATGGCCCCCAATTACACTTTTCGATCGTCAAATTCCGTTCTACGAACTGACTCTAGCCACGGATTTCGGACAGAGTCCTTCGATGCCACGACCATAACCTACAACTTCACATATTTGGCATTCGTACAGGTTATTTTACTCAAACTCTATCAATTATGGACACCACGAGACATCGTGGTCGTTCTGAGAGGTTGTCGGACGAAGAGGCGCAGCAGATACTCGACGAGATCCTCAAAGAAGACGAGCAAGAGGATTTCACCGACGACGTCTCCACAGAATCTTGTCCAGCAGCTTGCGCTAACGAGAAACTTATCATCGAGGTCTGAAATCAAGTTAAAAAAATGTTTCGATAATTCTGGGGAACTTGAACAGATCCAAAGCGTGTCTACACTCTTTTTGTTAGTTTCTTTAAAATTAGCGAAGCATAGTTGCCTGTAGAAAAAGTCTGATGCCTTTATTTCGTGGAACAAAATGCTTCTTGGAATATCATACTTAAGAGAAGCTTCAGACGGACCAATCCTTTTGTTCAAATTTTATCAAGCGTTTCTTCTTCTTAGTATTGTAGGATTCTGCGAATACTTTTAATGTTGTCTGTTGTAAGCGGCGCGCTAATCTCGTCAAAGACCGCCGGTGTCCATTCTGGAATGGTCTCGAACCTTCGAGAAGGTGTCGGTGTCCGTGTTCTGTTTAAAAAGCCACGCGAGACAAGGGACCGACCAGTCTCGATCCAGACACCGACCACGTAACATCGAAATATTATTTATTTATTTATTATAAAGATGTAATATGCAAGGAACTACAGACGTGGATTTACATAGTAAAACATTATCGCTTAGCGAATGTAACAAAATAAATTAATTTACAATACGTTGCAAGGATAATCTTAGACTTTCTAATGATTGTTTTAGTAAAATAAAAAACGTAGTGCGGTAACTTTCAGAGTAAAATAAAAAGTGATTTCTTAAATATCTAGATGGTACATACAAATGAAACAATTGAATAATTGTTGAACACGAAATATGATCTTTGATTAGCTTACTTGCAAACATGATATCTGCAATTCTTCTTCTACTATGCAGTGTTTGGAGGTTAGTATTAATAAGCAAGTTATCATAATTATGAGACTCAAGAGGCATGGGTCTCCCACTATGTCTAGCAACGATTATTTTATTCCTCATCCGGTCATCCTCTACACTATCTACCATTTTACTTCCAAACGCTGAAACGAAATATCGATACATATAAGGTTAAAATTTTTTATTGTTTGGTAGCAAGGGAAAAACGTTGTGAACCAGTCCAAAAGACAATTAAAGTTGATACTGCTTGCAGAAATGTTGCGACTGCCTGCGCATCGCGGAGAATTCTTCGAGATTCTTGCTGCGCTTGATGGAGGCGTTGCGGTCGTTGCAGTGCAAAGAAGATGAACTCCTGTTGACCTCGACGATCGAGGACGTCGTCGACTATATCGAGGCGAACTATCGCGACGACGGTGACCTTTATGCTCAGGTGCGGACCGGGCTGAAACAGCTCTGTTCCCAAGGGTTAGTTCCACGTCAAGGCGATACCGGCGTAACAACAAACGCTCGCGTTACGGGCGAGAACGTGTCTCGCGTGAGACACGATCGCGTTTCAAAGGCAACTGCAAACCGTTTATCTCGTTCGAAGAACCCCCGGGTGCATCTATCGATTACGTTTCCAGTGCAGCCTTGTTAATTGCAACGATTCTGCCGTGATGCAACCGTTGATGGAAAATGATGTCGGATTATCCAAAATATCATTGCCTTTTCTTTTTTGTCCAAGCGAAAAACGGATTCTTCTCGTCATTAGCTTCGATCGGTCAAAATTAGCAAACTCACGATGCTGTTGTTGGAGAAACTCTATAGTATATGTATAATTAATATTACATAATTATTCTTATGGAATTTCGTGACAGGTTAGTCATGGAACTGTTGGACAACGAGTACCATTTGGTGGGACCGGACGCCATCACGATGAATCGAGTCACGTGCTCCAACAATCAAGGAGATTGTCTGTCGGTCTCGTCGGTAAAAATCCCTCCGAGACGTCGAAAACGAGAGAGCCTCGACGACGACTGTCGCTGCGAAATATCTGCAATTGACGAGACAGCCCCTGAAAAGAAGTGTCGATGCGATGATTTAGATATAGAAAAGAGTCTCGAGGACGGCGAAGAGGGCATCGTTTACGAAAATCCAGAGTGCACCTGTAACCTGACTGTACCTGGCGAAGAAGTAAGATCGAAACGTTTCTTATCCTTTTTGTTGGCACACTTGTTACTTCCAAACCATTATTGATCTTTACACACTGGGATCTTCTAAGCTTAACCATCGGAGCTGACAATTTACCCCTTTTGCCGTAGTAATACTTCGGTCGCCGTGTAGATGACGTTCGTGATTTGTTCTCAAAGATGGCGTCCTCCGTTTCGTCGCAGAAACTGCAACCCTGTTTTAATAGAAACTTATTTGGTTAGTTACAGGTGGTACTGCATGCACCAAATGGCGCAAGAAGGGACAGAAGAAGAGATGAGGTTCGCAAACAAAGGAAAGAAAGAACGAGTGATCAAGGAAGAAACAGAAATACGAGAGCTGGCGTCGCAAGCATGAAGTTAAATAGAACGATAGAAAATGGAAGGAAGAGAGGAAAAAAGGATTCTGCGAGGGATGGAACGGTGCTTGACATTTTGGGCAATGTTCACGAGGAATCTCAAGCTCGGATTCGAACGAGAAAATCTGATCAACGCGATAAAGAACTGGAAAGATGGATCAAACGTTGTCAAGAAGAGTGCGTACGACGAGGCAAACAACGACCATCGAATAACTGAACGCTGAAATTTAATGGAACATTTTCTACGTCATTTTTGTTATATGAGAATTTTAATAAAAACTATGTTCTTTGTAATTGTATTATTGCTTTTGTTCTTCTTCGGACTTAGTCTTCTTTATCGAAACGGGGACATAACCTCATGCACGAAGAAATACGGAGAATCCTTCCGGTTCGATTGGCGGGAATCAAGTATCCGAAATCTATGGCGAACGAAAGTGCCTCGCGTACATATTTCCTCGTTTCGTTGCAATCTAAATAGTGAAAGAGAAACAGTGAAATTTTAAACTAAAAATTACTATTACCTCGAATACGTTTACTGTGCTCCAAGTATTTGAAACGATGGCGTAGGACAGATTGGCGACAGTGTTACGTTTCCCGCCCAATCAACTTAATCTTTCTTTCGACTGAAATATTTTTGTTCCGTTAATATTTACACCTGCATTCGTATATTTTCGCGTAGGGTGGATGCTTTTCTTCCGTCTGTTCTTTCTGCGAAATCTACTGCAGGCGCAGTTGCGTTGCTTTCGAACGCTCTCCGAATATGCGACTTTCCTCAAATATTCATAAACCAGATCGGTCACTGTTGATTTTTGGTCCGATTTTCGCAAACGATATCCAGAATTCTTAAATGCAGTGGCTGATCTGTTTATAAAACTTACTTTATACTCTGGTGATAATGGCTAGGACAAATAAACTTTATTAATCCATTTACCTCTCTTTGGGTTCCTCGGTTCTTCCATGTTTTACGTTTTCGCGCCTATAACCTCTAATTTTCCGTGTCATTTCAACTATTTTATTACATTTAATTCGTCGAGAGGAGACTTTTTGTATTATACGCTATCGATTAATTTATCATCGTTTCTTTGGGAATGTACAATGATTTTATTCTGAAATAGTATGCTTACATGGAAATGTTAAATATCAAATTTGTTTATCATTTTATTTTATCGTAGCTGGCTCGAGTAGGAGCCATGCGAACCGAGAGTCCGATTTTTCACTGGATAGACAGAGATGCACAAATGCTGCGTACTCTTTCTATCGAATGCAAAATCAGACTCTTGCAGTTTTACTGTTTTACCGGCCGTTGTTAGTACTAGAGTCGGCCGCAACCACAGACGACTGCCGCAAGTGGCGCTGTTAAAGCAATGACAGTAGTTTACACTTTACATCATGGTGGTATTGTAACTGTCAACACCGATCAATCAAGCGAATTATGTCTCATAAGGTGATATCTCATTATAATTGAAAATATATTTTACATTCTCTGTTCTTATGTTCTCCCTATTCTTACGTGCGTCACGCGTACACATAATTCAAACGTTTACGAGCAATCATTATGATTTCACGAGTTTGATGTTTTAACTTGAAAGTTCGCTTTAACCATCAACCTCGAATCTATCGACTTTTTTTCAAATATCACGACGGTGACACGTCAATCTAATGACACAAATATGCCGGTGATTATAAAAGTGACCAAAGTCAATAATTTCGAATAGTTTTCTTTCATTCCGTATTAGCGTATCACGGTTCGATAAAACACGCAATAAACCGCGAATTAAACATTTTCAGATTTTTCTCTTGGTCCGTTTTCATAATCACGATCAAAGGGAGCGGATTGCTGAAAATTTTTAATTATTTTTATTCACGCATTTCAGGGAGCAATTAAAAAAGTTTCCGCCACCAAAGATGCACATCAGTCAAATGTTATAACCAAATCGAAAGTTTCATTGTCTACCAAAGAATCAGAGAGTACAGAAAAGTTGAACAGAAAGTCTGTTGGTTCCGAGAGAAGAGGAGAAGGGGATATACGTTCCAGATTAACACAGAATGTTGAGCCCAGCAGAAATGTTACAAAACGATCGATGGAATCATCTCGAAATAAATCTATTAGAGAGAATGCGTCTGCTGTATCGAAATCGAACGTATCTAGTTCCAGAACATCTTTAACGTCTAAAGCATCAGCATCTGATCCTGCAAAAAGGTCAAGCGGCAGTAGCACAATGAAAAGCGGTAAATCGTCTGCTGGAAAAGTACAAAACAGTCGTTTGGAGAAGGGGGGACTGAGTACAATATTTATACCATCGTCGCTCACTAGCAAACTAGCTACTAAACCGGTTAATAAAGATACTTACGCCGCTTTAAAAGAAAAAGAGAAAGCAGGAAAAGATTCAAGAACATCGGAAACGAGCAACTCAAAATTGAAGACTAGACAGCGTAAATTGTCCAGAACATTGAGTCCGAGCGAAGTGAGAATGCTACATTCCGCTAAACCCAGATCAGACTCTTCACAAAGGAATCAAAGTAAAAAAAAGCAGTCGGAAACGCTTCAGATAGAAAACGAATACGATTACGAAGATGATTTTGAGGTAAGATACGGTATTGAAATGAAACAGTTAGAGTCTGTTAAAAATTTAATAAACTTGAAATATTTTCTAGGATTACGAATCTGATTTCCAAGAATGCAGTGATAGCGAAACGTCGGAAGTCAACGAAGAGATTAACAGCAGTCCTGTTCACTCGTTATTAGACCCCATTGAATTACATAGTATCAAACAGGCACGAACGTTCACTTTATTTTTTATTATCTCTGACAATAGCATTTTATTTTAAATAATAATTTTACCACAGCCAAAAATCATGAACAGTGCTGAGCAGCAAAAAGAAGAAGAGCATATGCATGATTCTGGTCATTATGAGCTCGCAGAGGCCAGGAAGAGGGCTGCAAGAATAGAATCGATTGCTAGCGATCCAAAGCTAGCTTCTCTTCTTGAATTGAGACAACCAGTTAACAAAGCATATAGGTTTGTTCTAACGAAAATCAAGTTTCAAGACGATTAAATTGATTTTGTTGTATCGTTTGTATTATTTCATCATTAAATAGTTGCAGAACTACAAAGCTATTATTGGTCAATTTATAAATTTAGTTACATTTTTAATCGATCGAACTATCAAGTAAAAAGAATATTAGTTTTCACATTGGCGTGCGAGACGTGGCATTCTTTCTAGTTATTATTTTTGTGCAGCGAGGACAGATCCGAAACTAAATCATTACCGTTGTCTACCGATGAAGGCTTCGAAGACAGTCGATCAGGCGATTTCACAAAATCACCGCCACTTTCTCAGATTTCGTTCATCGACTTTCGTAAAACGAAAGAGAATGAAAACACAAAGGTAATACTTGTGGGATGCCATATTGATGGTATATTACTATCTGTGACTGTCTTATATGGTTTTAGAAATCCAAGAAATGTTTAAGCAGGGGCGAAGAGCTTTTGGAAATGATAAAATTAGATGTCATGGAATGGTCTCTCCTAGAATGTTCACCTATACCATATGAAGAATTTATTAGAAACTATGGGAAATTAAATGCTCAACAGGTATAACTACCACTTAACAGTAACCTTTATACTTGAATCTTAATTAAATTGAAACTAATGTGTTTAATATCGCAGATGTCCACTCAAACCGGTGAAGATAATATCGACGCAGAAACACAAACGGAGAAGACTATGTTTAAAAATAAGTGGACTCAATTTCCGATAACTTGTAGAAGCAATTTACGAACGAAAGAGGAATTGGACTTATTTCGAATGGTACACACAATAATCCTAATATTTAACTATTGTAAATGAGTTATTGAACTGGTTGTCTCAAGTGTTTCGTTTTGTATTAATATATTAAGAAATATCAGTGACATTAAAATTTGCAGGATCAAATTGGTGTCGGCGATGACAACGACATAGAAACTATGAATTCTTTGCCACGATCATCTTTCGATATATTGAGGTTAAGCGATTTCATAAATCGTGCTGGAAGAGTTATGTTATCACTGTTGGAAGAACGAAGATCCGGTGGAAATGTTTTCAAAAACGAGGAGCAAGTTCCGTTCAGTGACGGTGTTGTGAAGCTTTCTGTAAATTCGGTAACATTCCTAGCTGGCAGAGCAGTGACAATAATTCATTGTTCAGAAGTTTTAAACAAAGTATTGGTGACTGTTCATTCTCCAGCCGAAGAGGTAAGAAATTAGTTATCGCGAGGCAGCATTCGAGCAATTAATTTATAATAATATCCGTAACAGGAAATTGAGACGTCTATCAAACAAGATTACATAACCGATTGTTGCATCGGTTGTGTCTGGAGTATTTCTGAACCATCGATGCCGATAAAATTATTTTATTCGACATGTCCTATCACCGCATGTTGTTTTCATTTAACGAATTACAATGTAGTATTTGCCGGACTACAAGATGGGTATACCTTTTACTTTATACGCTTTAAACATTTTTATATATGTATACTTTAATGAGAATAACGAACGTTTTAATCGACAGCTCGATAAGTCTCTGGGATTTAAAAGAAGACGAAATGTGGCATCAGAAAATGACAGATAAAGCCAACGGACTAAGTTGGACAATACGAACGCCTACTTACACGACTGCTGCTAACGCAGACATAAACATTTATGACTCACAAATTGTTGCAATACGTATATTATCTAAGATTGAAGGAAAGTCGTTAGAACGGTGTAACAATAAATTTGTACCCATTCAGGTGCGTTGGAATTTCTAGTATTACACGTATTGGTGGTATTAATTACTAACATTTTTCTATCGACTAACATAATAGATATGTAGCTTAAATGAAAAGGGTCGTCTTGTTATATGGAGCGTTTTACACAGCATGGGAATAAATGTCGACGATTTAGGACTGTCGTATTGGGGTAGCATAAGGCTTGTTAAGAGTCGAGAACTTCTTTTGCAAACTGATAACTTTAAAAAGTAAATATTCTAGAACCTTGTGTATACCGTATATAGAATACCGTCCTTACTGACAATTTTTTAACCCTTCAGACGAATCAACGCGGCTGCATTTATTGATATGCATGTGGATTGTGTTGATAGTAATAATCTTTATATCGCCACTAACAGTAGCAATATTTTGCATGCTACCTGCATTGGTAAAAAAGCTAGTCCTAACGTGTACACAAAATTTGATACTAGTAAGTTATCAGTGACACTCGTGCAAGTTCCAAATCACCTATCATTAATTTATTGCATTTAATATTTCAGGTCCCTGTGGAAACGTAACCTGCATAGAAATGTGCCCGTTCGAATACTCTTTTTTCCTGGTATGATTTTTCTCTAGATCGTTATTTTTCGATTCGATCGATGTTACAGTTTTTCTTTTCTGTCTTCCGTAGGTCGGTTGCGACGATGGAACGATTCGATTACATTCTTTGAATACCGAAAAACCAATTTTACAGCTAAGGGACGAAGACAATATTCATACGGTGAAGTCTGTGCAATGGTCAAAGTCGAAACCATTTACAATCTTCGTACTGGACAATAATTCGAGGTAAATAAAAACTAGGAGAACAGATTGATTGAAGAAATGAGCTCAATTTCATTATATATTTTAGAATACATATATGGGACTTGAGCAACAGTGATTTATATTCAACGTACTCGGCGAGTATGCAAAAATGCGGTACCATTAATAATATGCAATTATCGTCCTGTAAAACCGAACGTGATATGGCTCATCAATATCTGGTATGTTAAATATTCTCTATGCAAAATTTAAAAGTGTACTATATATATGATAATGTGTATTTCAGGCCCTTGGAACGGAATCCGGAAATGTAGAAATACATAAATTGAAGACAAACTTTTATTACGCAAAGAAAGAAGATTATTTGCAGGAATTGAACACTTTCATGCGATACATCGAAATTTTATAACCGATCTGAGATTATTAATGAAAAACACACAAAGGAATTGAATTTTTTGTACTTCCAGTGATTTAATATCTATACTTTTTATCTATCGACCATACACCTATGATTTTCCAAGTGAACAGTACATACTTGGCATTTAGTTGAAGACAATCTTGCAAACGTAATAATAAAATTTAATACTATTATTAATACTATACTATAGAACTGTAAGTGACAAGGAAATCTCAGCAAATCTATTGACTTGATTAGAAGTAATTCATTATAAGTTTTATTAATCTCATGAACCAACACCATCAGATCTGTATAAAATAACTATTATTTATTGCACGTTATTCACATTCACAAATACGAATCCGTCCATGAATTGTATACAATGGTTTTATAATGTAAAAAAATATTAAAATAACATGCTATTAAGGAAAAGGTTGTTTTGTAATAAATTATTATCCCACATATCACTTTACCTATAACGACTGGCATATAAAATTGTTATGCAACGATGAAAGAACATCCGCCATTAGACATACATCAATTTATTCGAAACAAGAACCGAAATATATACAACAATTATATTACTGTAATAAACGCTCGAATTTCTTACACCGCTGCAAGGGACTTGTTTCAAAATTTCGTCGATAACATCGTTGTAATTTAGTATGTGTTGCATCTGATGAACGTCGGCTTCTAGACGTTGCGTTTCTCCCTGCAAAAAGGGCATTTGCATTTGTTTCTAGCGTCTCGTATTAACTAGCATGTTAAATAATAAATTTCTGTTGATACTCTAACAAATTTTACGTTATATACGAACGATGTGCGATTATTGCTCGTGGATCGATCAGATCTTGGCAAGGATCGAAACGGAAACCAAACCAGAGAAAAAGAAACCTCGTCTACACGTAGATCCGGTTATAGTGGTTCACGGAGGAGCGGGAACAATTCCACGAAAGAAACGTAATCGTATGCTAACCGAGGTTACACGAATTATCTTTTTAAGAAACATTATAAAAATGCAGCCAAATTAATGGGATTATGAATTAAACTGCCAATTAGAGTCTCTATGAATTTTCATAGGTTAAAAATGCGGCGCTCGAGGCGTACAGCGACCTTATCAACGGTCGATCAGCGGTAGACGCGGTCGAGAAAGCAATTTCTTACATGGAAAGTGAACCGTATTTCAATTGCGCGAAAGGAGGTTCTCTGGACGTTAACAACGAAGTTGTTACCGACGCCGCTATCGTCACAATAAACGATGCCGGTTTCGTGGGTGCTGTTCGTGACATAGAACACCCTATCGCGCTAGGTTCGTTTCAAATACAGCGACTCACTAAAAATCACGATGATTAATTATCAAAACTAACGCTTAAATCGAAAAAATAAAACTGTTCAGCAAGAAAAGTATTGGAGAACACGGAACACATTCTGATCGTCGAAAATGGCGCTCAGAAGTTTGCCTTGAACAATGGAATTTCAATTTTACCGCCGGGCTCATTAAACGTACATGAATCCATGACATCTCATTATACGGCCGAAGAAATTTACGAATACTGCACCGATCGTGCGAGTCTATTGAACGATAAAGATTGCGACGAAAACGAATGGAAAGACGAAGAGAGGAAAGATTGCGATTCGGATTGCGTCGTGATACGATCAGACCAAGGGGAAGCAAATCCTTATTGCGCGTCGTCGATCGATTCGACCGAATTATTGGACGAACCAGCCTTTTTGCAGGTGTTTATTTTTAAGCTTATTTCGAAATTTAACGTAAGTTATTAAAAATATTTCAGGTTAGCGCGGTCGGCGCAGTCGCGTACGATCGAAAACGACGGTTAGCAAGCGGGACCTCGACGGCGGGAGAACTTGGAAAGCCCATTGGCTCTGTGAGCGCGATCGGCACGGTGATTGGCTGCGGTATCTACGCGGACAAAGATGGCTGCGTTTCCGTCTCCGGAAACGACACCAAGATCTATTCCTACGCGCCAGCGCGGAAAATAATACAAAGATTGTCTGCGGATGCGTCGATCGATTATTCGATATGTGCAGAACTGGAGAACTTCGAAACGGAAACCGGGGAATCGAATATCGGCGCTGTTGCGTTGAACGCGAAAGGCGATCCTTGCGTTTCGTTCAAGTGTATGCACTTTCCTTGGGCTTTCTGTCGGCACGGTTACGTTTATTACGGAATCGCGCAAAATGAAAAGTATTGGGAAAAAGTAACTATCCTCGAGCGCCCCCTAGACTGCATGTGCAACACTTCCGACGAGGATTGAAACGATTTTCGTGTACACATTTTCGTGTAAGCTTGATATTTCGAAAATAATTATTGCACCAAATGGATGATCTTATATTTTTACATACCGGGAATATAACATTGTAATTCGAATCGTACGGTCCATACATGGAGAACGCTGGTACTCTGCCCTTAAAATCAACTCCAAAACGTTCATCCATATCCAGCAGCATCGTGTAAATTTCTTCGCGCCTTAAGTCCGACATGTTTTCGTGTGCTACGATCTAAAAGTAATATACGAAGGCATTAAATTTTTGTTTATTTCAAAAACATAAGTTGTATTTGCGTAGGATTTATTACAATAGAAATTAGATTAACTTCAATAAAGTTATAATAGGAAATTACCGTGCTTAATGGCGTCCACGCGAGCTCACATACGTGTCCTTGATAATTGTCTTCTTTATCGAGGCATAGTGTTCGGTAATCACGATTGGTCTCCCAAAAGAATCGTTCTAATCCAATTTCCGAGTTTAAATTACCTAGAATAATTATAACGTTTTTTATTTAACATTTGAAGGGTTAGGTCTGGTCTAGAATTTTGAAAAAAAACTTATTTCTCTGTTGTCTATAATAAATAAGTTTTATACAAAATTGAAATTTAAAAGTATCTTGGTGTTTCAATATTAAAGCAAGCAACTGTATACATAGCATTTATAGTTTAAATCTGTGGTGCAATCTTAGATAACGCGAAACTCGAAAACTGTTTAATAACACTACTATAAAGATAAAATTAAAATACATTGTTGATGGCACGAAGCGACCTCGGACCGACATTATGCAGAATTTCGTTTTACTGATACATTGTACAACAAATTTATACCGATCTTTTTCTCGATGTTCTTCAAATTGACAAAAGCCACGTCTCCAAGGCCAGATGATAAGCAGTCGAATGTTTTTATGTCGTCACCGACTCTGCCCGCTATAAATTCGTTTCGCTATTTAATCAGTATGTCAATCGTCGTTTCTGATTACAGCAGCACGCGTTCACCTACTCTGTTTGCACAGGGAATACAAATTATAAGGAATTTTCGCGTGGCTGTCTATTGGCCCGAGAACGCAGCCCTCACTGAAAAATTTTCCAACTGCATCTGCATCCCAGTAGTCGGAATCCGAGCATTCAGAATCCGTATCCGAAATATTCCTCAAAATAGCTACAAAGACGTTCCATCCTGTAAGAAACAAATGACTTTTTTTAAACGAGTTAACTTCTATATAGGATATTCGACCACCCCTGGCAAAAATTTTAATGGGAGATTTTAGAGGCTGAAATAAAAAGTTAACGCCTAATGTTCTGCAACTGAAAATAATTTTTTCCAAAACGATTAAAATTTTTTAGTACCGAAAAATTCTAGCACCTACTCGAATTTTTTTCTCGAAACTGCGTAGGATTTCGAGGGTATGTGTATTCACAAAAAATGCTTGTAATTGACCCCTGTAACTAAATATAATTTTTCCAGAAAGATTTGAAACTTTTCAATTTCGCCGAAAAATTTGTCTACGTATTCGAATTTTTTTCTCGAAAGTGCGTAGGATTTCAGGGGTATGTCTGTTGACCAAAAATGCTTGTAATTGACCCCTGTAACTAAATATAATTTTTTCAGAACGATTTGAAATTTTTTAATTTCGCCGAAAAATTTGTCTACCTATTCGAATTTTTTTCTCGAAACTGATTAGGAATTCAGAGGTATGTCTGTTGACCAAAAATGCTGGTAATTGACCCCTGTAACTAAATATAATTTTTCCAGAACGATTTGAAATATTTTAATTTTGCCGAAAAATTTGTCTACCTATTCGAATTTTTTTCTCGAAACTGATTAGGAATTCAGAGGTATGTCTGTTGACCAAAAATGCTGGTAATTGACCCCTGTAACTAAATATAATTTTTCCAGAACGATTTGAAATATTTTAATTTTGCCGAAAAATTTGTCTACCTATTCGAATTTTTTTCTCGAAACTGATTAGGAATTCAGAGGTATGTCTGTTGACCAAAAATGCTGGTAATTGACCCCTGTAACTAAATATAATTTTTCCAGAACGATTTGAAATATTTTAATTTTGCCGAAAAATTTGTCTACCTATTCGAATTTTTTTCTCGAAACTGATTAGGAATTCAGAGGTATGTCTGTTGACCAAAAATGCTGGTAATTGACCCCTGTAACTAAATATAATTTTTCCAGAACGATTTGAAATATTTTAATTTTGCCGAAAAATTTGTCTACCTATTCGAATTTTTTTCTCGAAACTGATTAGGAATTCAGAGGTATGTCTGTTGACCAAAAATGCTGGTAATTGACCCCTGTAACTAAATATAATTTTTCAAGAACGATTTGAAATTTTTTAATTTTGCCGAAAAATTTCCGCACCTACTCGAATTTTTTTCTCGAAACTGCGTAGGATTTCGAATGTATGTGTATTCACCAAAAATGATTGTAATTGACCCACATAACCAAAAATAATTTTTCCAGAAAGATTTGAAACTTTTTAATAACTTTTTAAGGAAGCCTCGACTAAGAAATTGATACTCTTGATTTTGGCCTCTAGAATCTCTCATTAAAATTGTTCCCAGGGGTGACTGAACACCTTGTATATGCAGCAAAGGGGTAATCTGTATTTTGTCAACATTGTAATAGAAAATTTTATTAGAATTTTGTTCAAGACTGCTCAAAAAGGGGTAAACTGGTGATCTGCTTCTTGAACACTTGTCCTTACCGACGTCTTTGTATCCTGTGAAGCATGCCTTGGCTCCCTTGAGGTTCCTCAAGCTGTGGAACTGTGAATCCTGCTTGACGACAGCCACAATTCTGTCGAACTCGTTATTCTTCTTGAATGTCGTCTGTAGGATCGGTTTCAGACGCATCCTGAAACACCACCGTGGACGCTACAGAGAAAACTCTATTTTCCATAGACACTAGGATCAGTATAAGTTCAAAGTTTTTGAGACTATGAAGATTCGAATCGTTTCACAACGATTTTGCTCACTTTCTAGCGTCGAGCATTTCCTCCGGCATGGCGACGAATATGTCCGCCTGCTGGGTTTCAACCGCCTTCAAGCACAATGCTCTCGTTGGCTCCCGTATACAGGAAATCGTGGGCTCCACGCCATAAACGAAGGAAATTGTTCTCAGCCATTCGCACTTTTTGTCCTCCAGTTTTGACGAGACGCACCATCGTACGCTTCGCGAGGGCCGACACGCTATTGCAGTGTTGTTCGCGCCATACAAAGCAGGAACTATAATAAAACACCATTAATCTTGTACTCTAAGGACAATCTAGGACAAAGTTACACTGTTTTAACGCTGGAACTACCGAAAATTATAGCATACTTATTTATACCGAAGAAATTAAAATAATAGAAAACTATGGTAAATTTTCAAAAATTCAGTCGAGTAAATTTTTTATCAATTTTATTAGAAATTACGAATAGGTCATATTGACTGCTTTGGTAGCTCTAATGTTAAGAAGTACAAGTTTCGTTTTCAAGGTCATCCTTATTTTTCATAAGAGTCTAGGTCAAGGCAAATCTAATGATCTACGATTTACGTGACCTTGTATCACGAATAATTTTTTCTTAAATTAGTTGTCAATTACATCTTGTCAGGTAGTCCTTAGGCGTTTCCGGAGTATCGATGTTCACCGACTTTGGATGATAGTTCTCCAACAAAGAACGCAAAACCCAGCCGGAATTCTCCGCCTCGAACGAGCCCATTATCCGTTGAACGTTTGCTGCTGTCTCCCTGGCGAAACGAAAAGTCACTTTAAAAGACAATGTATCGACAGTTGGATCTATTTTCTCTATAGCGATATCTTTACTAACGATCTAGCAACGACCACCGGCCATGGTTTCGAGATCCACGCGCAGGGTCTGTCGAACTTCATGGGCCTCGTCGTACCATCCGGGCAAAGGAAATTGTAATCATCTTTGTCGATTTTTTCTTCCTGCGTACACCATTTTATTAATCTCCGATTAGAAGATCGCATTTCTCCGGCGCCGGTAACGATAGAAATAAATTTGCAAACGATTTTAATAATCTGTAGAATTTTAAATATCAATGAGCTTTATAAACGTGGAAAAAGTTTCAAATTTAAATATCTTTAAACCGGAAAACGGTCGAAAGAAACACCCTTTCCAACTCCACGTTTCTGGTACAATGAACACGATGGACCAATTGATACGCCAGACGACGATCAGACGGTTTTCTAATCGTATGTAGAGCAAAAATAACCGTTACTCGATTACACGTACCTTGAAGTGCTCGAGAGCATCGTCCAATCGTACCCACGCGATATCACCTGCATTATCAGTAAAGCACAATAAAACTCCTTCGCGCCCGTGGTACTTATCATTCGAGTCACAGTTGGCGGGATCGTCGCACGCGGCGCAAAGATTTTTGTACGTCGATTCTGCGAGAAAAAAGTATCGATAGGCTTCGAGCGGGAATGTGATTGCATTTTATTCGGTTTCTTTGTTGTCCAACACAGAGTACGTACTCAATAAACCGTCCAATTTAGTGTCTGCTGACCAAGGACCGGCGATACACGCCGACTCGAAGAATTTCGACGTTTCAATCGCTTTGTTCTCCTGCATCGTCTTCTCCGGATCGCACTCTCTGGGCATTATCCATTTCTCGAAATACTGTAACGGAGGTAAGGTAGAAAGGATCGCGGGTATATTCATTATTATATACATTATTGATATGCATTTCATTATCTGTGAAAATTCGTTATAAGTAAGGTTAGGTACATTTTTTGATAGGTTCACAGATAGAAACAAGTGACCATCGTTGCTACGTTCGTGTTACAAATATAAATGATCGATCTAATTTGATAATGCTAAAATATACTTAACCTTACTTTTTTACTGTAACTTTACAAGTTTATAAAAAAATAACGAATTTCCGCGGATAATGAAATGCATATCAATAATGTATCGAATTACGTATAACTCATTAGAAAATTAGAAAATTAGAAGAAAAAAAGGGGGTACATTTTAACGATTATCTCTGTTCAGAGCGACTAGAAAAAATTTCACACGGATTGAATAAAAATAGCAAGAATTATAAAGAAATCGTTAATCTAGGATTTGAATGTGCATAGGTATCTGCAGTATTAACATATAGAATTTGGTGGTGCTATCTAGCGTCAAGGATGAGAACTATATCGCTATAAATTTGATATTCAAGAATTTATTTATCTTATCTGTTACCTGCATTGTCAACAGAGCACTATCGCATCACGCGTAGTGTTTCATCCGTAATAATTGACGACACATGTGTGTGTTCACATATCATAATTAGTAATCAGCCTTATGGTACACAAGGCAAATTTTATTCATGAACAACGAATAAAAATATTTAATCCATTTGTAAACTGACTTTTTTAAAGATCTGTCGGTGGATACCAATTTACGAATGAATTTAAAATATAAGTTAGTGTTTACGAACGTACGTAATATTTTTGATTCGTAAATAAAATTTGCCCGACTCTGGTAAACGATCATGAAAATATTAACCGTAGAGAAAACCTTGGTCCACTCGTCGGCCGTATCGTGTCCAGGATGACAGAACCTTTTCTCCTTAACGTCCCATATGGTTTTCACGTTTTTCTTGGTTAGAACTACCATCTCGAAACGTTGCTTTTCTAAACGTTGATTTTCGTATTCAAAGAACTTGTCGTGTGTGTAAATTCTGGACAATCCCTCTCGCGGTACGATTCATATTTTAATTACCGTTTGGATATAGTCTTAGCTCGGTGGTGACTAGAACGTTGAACTCTTTGTACGCGGTCGCAACGATCAGATCTTCCGGTTCCAAAACAGTAAAATCAGCGAGGCCCGTGGCCAACTGCCGCAGGCAATTGGACCTGAGTGAACGTAATTTGGGTCTTCCCGTTAAAAAGATGGCGAAAGTTTTACGACGTACCATTGAAAAAACCGTTCGAAGGAACGCTCGTTAAATATTACGAAACCACGTTGTTATTTTCGCAAAGATTAAACAAATACAAATATAGCGATCTGTTCGAAGTATATTCAGGCCTATTGTTATCTTTGTTGGCTATAGTATCACTCCTGATTGTTGACAACCTCCGTGACATTTAAGGGCTCGAGTTTCGTGGCTTTTTAGAAGATCGCTATACTTGCTTCACACGACTATTAATTTGTTATACTCGCCTATCGGTTGTCACGACACATTTTAGTGGATTCGACATGGAAGACAATTGCGGGCAGAGAGAACGGATGTCTTTTGCCGTGTGCACGCTCTCGACGACGCATAGTTTCACTGAAAGTTTCGTTTTCACCATTCGTTAAAGCGTTTTGGGGAAAAGTGCTATTTTTACAATTGAACCCGAGCATTGCTTGACGGAGAAAGAAAATGGTAGGATAACAGGAGGAAGCGAGACGCTATGATTTCTTTTCTTTATCCTCTTTGCTTTTTTGCCGGATCCGGTTTCATTGAGACTCGGACATCGAGCGAAAAATATGGGAGTGGAGACGAATCGTGGAAAATTAACTGTGTAGAAATAGCGGTCGAAGACTATACGTATATGTAAGTACTTTTATCGTTGGTAAAGATTTCTTACTCACGTTCAGAAGTTTCTCTACAGTCTTTACATTTATCAGCGTTAGCACGTTGACGGATGAACAGGATAAAGATAAGCGAAAGAAACAATCGAACGTACATTTTCGATATCCATTCGATCGGCATGACTTCCAGAAATAAATATTAAGCCTTTGATCACTGTTTGTTTTCACGATTAAAAGTTTACACGTGATCGTTATCACTCGATCATGCTCGGCGATTTAAATGCTGGATCGGTAACGATGCAATCAACACTTCCACTGAAACGCGATTACGGTCGATAAAACTTTAATAGATTCTGACTCAACACTGTTTCTATTAACTTGTAAAGATATTTACATCCAAATGCAAAAGTGTCGAAAGACACCTTTCGATCGGAATAGGTATGTATAGAATCACAGTAGAAATAGCGTTTAGGATCATCCCTATAGATCACAATCGTTCGAAGCAACGAAATGATATGTAGCAATTTACTTTAGCCGGTAGAAGTTGTTCCGACCACTTTCGTCTAACCTTGAAAATTCTTCGCAACGCGACGCAAAAGAAAAATACACGTGTAACGAAAAGCTGCGAGATGCAGCGCCGCCAACAACGTTTTAAGTCCAACAATTATCTGGTTTGCTTTGTCGATGTATCTCCGTATGCAATCAATTTGCTGGTTGATCTCCGGCACGGTTCAATGTTTCGAATGGAATCAAAAGCGAACGACGCTTACGCGGGAGGATCGAACGAACGGATTATGAAAAATAGATCGACCGACTCGACGACATCGAGCGTTTTTAATTCAATAATGTGACACCGCGCGAGCGAATTCACCGAAAGATGGAGGGGATCTTACAACGCATACGTTCGACGCATCTCTATCGCACGCAGCTATACAGTGACGTAATTAAATATCCTGTCTAAAGTTTCATACAATAAAAAATATTACAGTTATATTTGCAATAATGTGGCAATATGCCTGCGGTTAAGAGATGAGATAAATTCTTATCTGGAGTAATAAATAAAAGATTGTTTATCTGTTAATCGTTGTACAAACATAAAAGTGTAAATGTTCCATCGAGGAAGTGTAAAGAATAACATTCCTATATGTTGGTTTTATTGGTACAAATCGAATACAATTGGGCAGAATTGTTCGTTGGAAACAATGGGGTCTCGACACTTATTGCACCCAACGTTCCGGGCCTCGAGAACGCTATTTACAATCTACGTGTTTATTGTATGCAATAATCCATAAGGACATTTATCTATTTGTAGATAGATCCCCGCGTTTAACTTTATATTTTCCGTGTGTGTTTTCCCGATGAGTCAGCGCTGTCGTAAAATGATTTAAATGCAAAATACCCGTTTTAAACTTAATCCTTCGCACTCCAAGAATTTTTTTTTATTATCGACTAACAACTGCAGGGCAATTTTGCAGTGTCATTTCTGAAAATTCCAAGTGTTCCAACTTGCCACAAAAATTTATAAACGCTTATAACTTTAATCTCATTCGTTTTTTCGGTAAAGTTGTTTAGTGGTAACTTTTAACATTGATTTTGATTTTGGTGTTCGGCTACCCCTGGGAAAATTTTAATGAGGGATTCTAGAGGCCAAAATAAGACGAAAATCAAGAATACCAATTTCTTGATGGAGGCTTCGTTAAAAAGTTATTAACAATTATATTCAAAAATTTCAAATCGTTCTGGAAAAATTATTGTCGGCTGCGGGGGTCAATTGCAATCATTTTTGGTGAATAGACATACCCCCGAAATCCTGCGCATTTTCGAGAAAAAAATTCGAGAAGGTGTGAAATTTTTCGACGGAAAACAAAATTTCGAATCGCTTTGGAAAAATTATTTTCGGCTGCGGGGGTCAATTGCAATCACTTTTGGTGAATAGACATACCCCCGAAATCCTGCGCATTTTCGAGAAAAAAATTCGAGAAGGTGTGAAATTTTTCGACGGAAAACAAAATTTCGAATCGCTTTGGAAAAATTATTTTCGGCTGCGGGGGTCAATTGCAATCACTTTTGGTGAATAGACATACCCCCGAAATCCTGCGCATTTTCGAGAAAAAAATTCGAGAAGGTGTGAAATTTTTCGACGGAAAACAAAATTTCGAATCGCTTTGGAAAAATTATTTTCGGCTGCGGGGGTCAATTGCAATCACTTTTGGTGAATAGACATACCCCCGAAATCCTGCGCATTTTCGAGAAAAAAATTCGAGAAGGTGTGAAATTTTTCGACGGAAAACAAAATTTCGAATCGCTTTGGAAAAATTATTTTCGGCTGCGGGGGTCAATTGCAATCACTTTTGGTGAATAGACATACCCCCGAAATCCTACGCATTTTCGAGAAAAAAATTCAGAACTGGTCTCGATCAACAAATTGGTATTCTTGATTTTCGTCTTATTTTGGCCTCTGAAACAGACTTCCTGCGATACAGATAATTGTAAATAGCATTAACGGGGGCGTTGTGATATCTGTTGATAATGATTAATGCAGTTTGTTCGCTCTAATCATCGATATGTATGCATCAAAACCATATTTTATATTAAAATATGTACATACATATACGTTGCCTTTTTAACCCTATACCTTATGTATGAATTAAATAAAGAACGATAATATTCACAACCTTTGCTGTTCTTTCTCATTCTATAAGGCATCCCGCAGAAAATGAGTTTTTATATCGAATTTCAATTTTGATGACCGGAACATGTTAGTTTGTAATATACTATTCGAATCTAACCTAAATATGTGTAGCGTCGCACTCGTTTCGAGATGAAAACTAGCCAAACTTAATCAAATTTCTTGGAAACTATTAATTACTAGAAATTAATATTTTATATTCAAAATCCGTACTTCTCCCCTCCCCCTCTGCCAAATTTAATGTCGATCGGCCATTAGGGCCATTAGGGCCTTTCGAATCTACACATATGGATATACATGTTAAAAATCGGATTTTAATGTAATTACCAACAAGATAGGTTTCAATAGATACAATCAATGTTCGTAAATCTAGTGTTTATTGTTGTTTCTTGATGTACTCTACAAACTTATTTCTATCATCCAACATGGAAGCTATTGAGGATGGGTATAAATTATCAGACAATGGCAGACCTGGCTGATATCGCTGTGGCTGTACAACCGTGGTAATATCACGTTATGTTAACCTCGTCTGACACAGTAGATTAACTACTTTCGCGTGAAATGCATTAAAACAAATCAATGTTACGAGCAGACGAAGATTACACTTTATAGGAACTGTCGGATAATGGATATACAGAAGACGTCTGTTGCTTCGGTAGTTCTCGACAGAACAACAGGCAACAATTGACACTGTGATAATCTCACAAGCCGTGATTAATTTCCATCAAATCCAATGTGAATTTTCTATACCAAAAAACTTCCGATATATTTTCGGTAAAATAGATTACACGCTTTTAATACAAATTTGTGAATTCTATTTTTAGACTGTGTCTGTATGTATAATATGATCCCCTCAAAAACTTCAAAAAGGTAAAAAAATTACGCCAAGTACATCAAATCAAGTAAATCACAAAACATAGAAGATAATAATAATTACAAAATTAAAAAAAGATGTGAAATCAAAATGAGTTGTCAGTACATAAAGATGCTTTCCAACTACGCTTTAGATGACACAGCTACATATGCACAGCTAAAATTCCATTACCCATAATGGCTATTTATACAAAGAAAAAATGTATTAAATAATATTAAGCAGATATATTTTTATACAAATAAATATTTTAATACGAATAAATATTTTATTCAAAATACTTGGCGCTGCGAAACCGAAAAAATGTTAATTGTCTTACAATTAGTATTAATAATTTACAATTACTCCCTTACAATCTAAAATACATAAACATATACATACATATATTAGAAACGCAGTCAGATTTATTCTACATATATTTAATTCTAATATAATACGTAGCATATGCACACGCACACATTTCTGACAAATTTCAATGAGACGATATTACGATATCTCTAGCATGCGTGGACCGATTTTTTTGGAATTGGTCTTATTCGAAAGCTTATATGCGGTTTACATAAGAAAAATGCCTTTAAATTTAAAAAATATTGCAGGGGTGATGAGATATTATTGAAATAAGTTTCAGAATAGCCTGGCGACGAGTAAAGGATAGCGGTAGCGACAGTCGATCGATATCTTGTATACAGGGTATCTTTCATGTACTTGGCGTCGAGACGCTACCGCGTCTCTAGATATTGCATTTTCTGTCTGTCGAATCAGAATCAAAATCTTAATGTTCCGTCGAATCACCTGGGAATCACAAAAAAGATGAAGTTAAATTACAAACAGTTGCCTATAAAGGCACATTACTTTTTCTTCATGGCAGGTAAATATAATTATACGATAATATTTTGCATCTACACGGATACAATGCCTACATATTTATTTCTTGTTCCAGCGATGGGTCCAATTCTTCCATTTTTACAAGTCTATGGCAAACAACTTGGAATATCCGTATTAGTTATGGGCAGTATCACAGCCATTTTACCAATTTTATTTTTAATCGCGAAGCCAGCCTTTGGTTTTCTCATAGATTATTTTGATTCCTGGAGAAAAGCCATTTTCATAGCATTACTAGCGACTACGAGTGCTTGTTTCGTCTGCATGTATCTTTTACCAGCAATGCCGGGACCAGTCTTACCAGACCATAGATTCGTTAACGTATCTTGCATGTCGTTGTCACACTGTTCGTCAGAAGTAAGCTTTTACAACCGTTGGAAGTTTCTCATTTTTCTAAAGTCAAACATTCATGATATCTTACGAGCACGAATTCTTGACTTTCTTAAATATACATCTGTGACTCCTGATTTATTTAAGGACATTTCAAGACTAGATTCATGTACCGGAGCAAAGGCTACAGTGTGTCACTGGACTTGCGCTAACGATACATTTTCTACACCGATGCTGTTTCAAGCAGTCCAAGGAGAAGCAAGCATTTCCTCGAACACCACGTGTTTAATGGATGTAAATGCTACATCGTATTGTTCGGAGAATATTAATTGTAACGTTGTCTGTGATAATTTCGAAGAAAAGCATTGCCTGTATACATCTTCTACTTTCTGGGGCTTTGTCATTTTATTGTGCCTTGGCAATATTGGCTTTAACGTATCCAACAGTATAAGCGACGCGGTTTGCTTTGATATACTAGGTATAACATAACTATATTTACAATATAATTCTGTACTAACAAGGAACATTCACCAAATATTACTCCCACGTACATATTCTTTTCAAGGTCAAAGGATTAAACATTAAAATCAGGGAAGAACACTTTGTGGATGTTCCTTGTCAGCGTTTGGTATTATTTATTTTCTTTATTAATTTAATGAATTTATAGGAGCAGGTGGTGAAATGGGATATGGTAGACAACGCGTATGGGGAACGATAGGTTTTGGAATTTCTGCCCTTTTGGCTGGCTGTGCAGTGGATTATTGGTCGAAAGGAAAATCCCTGAAGATTTACACGCCTGCATTTTTACTTGTCTTTGTATTTTCACTCTTCGATTTACTTTGTTGCAGAAAATTAAAAGTGAGTACTTTACGCAACTTTCACTGACAATCGATCAATATTTCTTATTCTTTCTTATTCATTGTAATTGATCAAAAACATGTTTTACAGCTACCGATTATGGGAGGGTCCACAAATATAATAAAAGACGTTTATGAGCTTTTAAAATTAAAACATATAATTATATTTCTTTGCTTCGCGACACTTGCTGGCATACTTGACAGCTTCATGATTTATTTTTTATTTTGGTAACTCTCATTCCTTTAAATGTCCGCCGTTCATTAACCCATTTGCATCATCGCTCTACTTAAGCTTCCGCATCGAAACATCGGCGACGTTCAACTGACGATAGTAAACAGTCGCGGCTCGCGGAATATTCCGCGCTTGGTGATAGTAGACAGTCGCGGCTCGCGGAATATTCCGCGCTTGGATGCAAATGGGTTAAATATCTCTTTAACAAATAAAATACTTTGGAGAATTATAAAATGTACGTTGTAGGATAACAGACACTCAGAAATTAATCGCACTTACATAGAAACAATATGTTCTAAACAGGTATTTGGAAGATCTGGCTAAAGTAACTGGTCATATGAACGAAATTAATTTAATAGAAGGTTTAATAGTCGCTGCGGAAACTTTGGTTGGCGAAGTGATATTCTTTTCGTTTTCCGGTATGCTTTATATGTATACATATGTACTTTTTACTTTTACACAATCAAAATCCTTTCAATGAAGCGTTACCTTTTTTTTTTTTAATCAGGTAAAATTTTAAAGAAGCTAGGATTCGGGTATACTTTTACATTCTGTTTCGCATGTTACGCGTTACGCCTTTATCTAATTTCTTTGGCGTCAAACCCGTGGTGGGTAATTTCGATCGAATTATTTATGCAAGGACCAACTTATGCGCTTTGTTATACAACGATCGTTGCATATGCGAGCAAAGTCGCCCCAACCGGTACATCCGCCACTGTCCAGGGAATCGTAGCTGGCATGGACGACGGTTTTGGTAATTCAATTCTATAAAACAGATCCACCACTGTGTTTAATATCCATTCATATACAACACGGTATTGTTCTGTTTCAGGTTTTGCAATAGGTAGTCTGATAGGTGGAGTTTTATATGAAATATTTGGAGGCGTAACCACATTACGAATATTTTCGTTTACCGCCGCTGTGTCTGCACTCGTGTACCTTGTTTTACATCTGGTGTTTTTAAAACATTTAACGCCCGGTATAAGAAAAATATTCCTTCGATTAGACGTAACGAATTGTTCTCTAATCTCTAATCGTTTTCAATATATCTCTAAATATTTTATCTATTTTATTTATAGGCACGAAGAACAACGTGGAGTGGAAACTGCCTCAAGAAGCAAACGAGGCGTGCGTCACTGCTAGAAGCTAAATTTTTTATTGTTAAGAAAAAGGACGAGTTTATTTCTCAGGCACTGGATAGATGTACTTTCATTGCCCGTTGAGAATGTTCGAGTTACAAATGTTTAAGTTTTCATATTTTGTTCGTTTTGTGTCTTAAGTTTATTATTTTATATCCTGACCGCGTCAACACGTTATGGGCTCGGGAAACGCGAAAGTACACGGGAAATAAATTTCTTAGACACGCGTAGCTTGGAAAGTGCGGTTTGTTTTTTTATTTCTCGTTTCTTTCGAAATTAAAAATATCTAGTCTTGATTAAAAAAATCTAACTAGAATAATGTTTTTACAATTATAGATTTTACAATTTTTATATTGTACAAGTTAATGTTTTAAAAATGAAAATAAAGAATAGAAATATTTATTATAAGAGATGGATCAAAACTTAATTATTCATGAAACCCGAATCCAAAATTCTAAATCTAATTGCCCCATTTACCGTATAAATTTTGTCTTATAAAATTAAGCTGTTTATAAAAAAGCATTAGGCTTTACATTATCTTATTATTTATTGAATTTGAATTCAAAGAGGAGGATCGATCGAATATTTATATATTTTGATAATAGGGCATTTTTTACAAAGGTTTAGCTTATCATATTTCGTCCCGTAAATTTTAAACTTCGTGAAAACTACATTTCGTATTATTTGGTATAATATTTCTGTCGGAGATAGCTTTTACACGAAGACCGAAGTTCAACAGCTGTTCTATTCGCGGTCGTCGGACGAATTAGTTCGACAAAAATGGCAGATTCGTGGCGTTTGAACACTTTGCCAACCGAAATTTTGATATTAATTTTCGATTACTGTCATGCGTTCGATTTGGTACGACTCAGCGAAGTATGCACGCGATTTTACGATATCGTGCGCGAAGAAACGCTTTGGGCCAGGAAGAGCAAGCAACCGATCGTAACGAATCAAATTTCGAGGAAATTTCGTGAAAGGTTCGTTAGGTTATACTTGATCTTTTTTTAACAAATATTGTAATTATATCATTAACAAAATCGTTACTTACGAACGACGTATCTTAATTTGTGCATTTTATTTATTCCGAATATGCCGATATGCATTAATTTACAAAATCGCTACGTGTACTTTTATTTCTTATTATTACTTTTATCGTAATGGTGTAATGTCTGATGTTAAAAAAATACCAAACCTTACAGGATTTATTTACGCACCTAGATATTCGATAAATCTGAATTCTATCATTCAATGTAAATTATTTCAATCGTACAGGTGTAACCCACTATTATGTTTACGGAAAAAATGGCATGTCTCGCACAATTGGCAATACGGCAGATACGAGAAGAGGATCATCTTCTCGCAGAAAACGAAGTTCATGCCATGGATACAATTGACCAACAACACTTTATGGTGGAGCGGCGGAAGTCAATTGTGCTGTTTCAAACGTTTCGAGTCCAGGCACAAAAGCAATCAACTTTTGTTCAGAGTTCATGTCTGCAGCGATATATGCAAGTTCGTTGTCAGAAACGAATGCATCGTAACTGGGCACAGGTATCAAGAATTTGTATCGCTGACAATATTTAATGTACACTGTCATTCGGTTTGCATCAAATTTATAAATTATATTGCAGAGACGGTAGCATAAAATTCTGGACAAAATCAGGAAGCTACAAATTTATAAATTTCGACTGCAACATAAGCAGAGCGCACAGTTACGATATAAATGGAATAGATAAGACTAGGGATGCAATTATATCTGGTTCTGGGGACGGAACGGTGAAGGTAATTTGTATTACGGTTTAAAAACTCTACGAGGTTCATTTAATGAATATCGTAGAAGATTTGCATCGAACGGTGTAATCGATGTTGCAAATTATTAGTTCTTTGCTAATGCGATATTAAAAAAATGTCAATGTTTAGGTTTGGAGACCTCCCGTTGGCCAGAACATCTTAAATGTACCTTTAACGACTATAAACATTACTGACAGGGTGTGGTCTCTATCTGCCGATCCATTGGGCAAAAAGTTTGCAGTGGGTTCAGCCGGAAACAATAACTGCCCCCCGCTTCACATATTTGATCTCGAATGGTGCGTTATAATTTACGTATCAAATACATAAGCAAATTGTCGAAAGTGCGTCCAGTATACAGATATCTTTTATATATTTTCAGAGTCATGAAAGGTCCGATAGTATAACAAAAACATTTCAGTTACAGCCAATCTGATATACTGAAATACAATTGGCAAAGGGGGGCAGGAATATTAGACATGATTTGGGATAATCCGCAGATTCTGCTTACGTGTGGATATGACACTTACATTCGAAAATGGGATTTGAGGTAATTATTTCAAACGAATTCTAGGATTCACAGTTATTTAACAACAAGAATAAGTGCAATGTTAAAGCCATTGTCAGATTTTATTTTAATAATCGATATCATTTTAGAACTGGAACATGTGTGTGTTCGTGGTCAGATCCAACGAATGCGACTGTATATTGTTTATCGTCGGATTATCGGTACAGTATGGTCAGTGGAACGCAATTCAACTGCAAAGCTGTTCTTTGGGATCAAAGACAAAGAGGTTACATACAAGTCAGTAGTTGAATATTTTATAAACAATATTCATCGATAACTTGATAATTACACAGTACTGTTTATATTTAATTTTTATTTTCCAGATCTATTTCATGGATCTATGCAGAATGACAAGTCCCGTTTACTGTTTAAGTTTCGATAGTACTCATTTATATGGAGCAATGGATCAGCATTTAGTTGAATTTACATTTTCAGGATACTCGTATAAAGAGGCTAATTACAAAGAAATTCTTAAATACTAATACAAATTGGATCGTTTAGAATGGATAAATGTTGAAAACTGTGAAACTTTAGAAGCAAAACTTGTTATATACAAAAATAAAGACATTCTAGGATTCGCATAGACTTAAACACATTGTAATTTGGAATCTTAAGTTGTAGGTTTAAAAAGCGAGTCACATTGAAACAATTATTAACACTTTATTACGTTAATAAATATCTTTTTCCCACGATTTATTTAAAACAATGACTATAAAATATAAAAAATTAAATTTGTTCGATTGCACGAAGCTTTTTATATTCGTTTTAACTATAAATTCGCAACAAACGATACTATTAAGAAATGTCTATTAATAACAGTCCTCGGAAGTTTTTAAATAATTCAACTAGAAACTTGTAATACGTAAAAATAAATACATATATCCAACTTGAAATAATATTTCTGTTCCATCGCCTTTTTTTTTATGTTTTATCGGAAAAAGAAGCCATACCGTGTTTCTTATTGTTTACTTCTTTTACTGTAAAGAATGTAGATACATTCGTACGTTATATGTTGTAAAATCCAAACCCAAAATTAAGTATTTCGTTAAGTATGTTTTAACTCCTAGCTAATCATTTTTCTGATCATGTAATTTAGAATGCCACCGTGTTTGTAATACGTTAAATCAACGTCAGTATCGAACCGTACGTTCGTTTCGAACTTTTTCCCATCCTCGGTGGTAACGGTAATCTTCTGGCCTGGCTGGCAATTATCGGGAATCACTATATCATATACCTCTAGACCGGTCAACCCTAAAGTCTCTGCATTTTGTCCAGGTAGATACTGCAGCGGAATAATACCCATACCTACTAAATTTGACCTGCGGAAATTATAGGAACGGTAATAAAATATCCTTAAACGTGAAACTTTCAAGAAAATTCTACGTTTCGTAGACAATAAAAGCTTCTTTTCTTCAAAAATTATTCTATAAATTACCCACTGTATAAGAAGTGTTATTAATTTTTGCCTGAATCGTCACTTTTTATAAAACGGGCAATTTATATCGAAGATATTGAATAAAATTGTCTTTAAAAAATAATCCTTCATTTGAAAATAGAAAATCATATTTACCTATGTATTCTTTCGTAAGACTCTGCTATAATCGCTCGAATTCCTAAAAGATAAGGCCCTTTTGCTGCCCAATCTCTGGAAGATCCAGATCCGTACTCCTTGCCAACGAGAATAATCAACGGTGTCTGATCCTTCACGTACTTTTCAGCTGCGTCGAAAATGTCCATCTGCAAATAAAAAAATAATCATTTTAATACCTTGGTCAATTTTATTTCAAACGAAAATAAGAAACACATTTTTCTAAGTTGTTGTTCCGTTTATAATAAATTTATTACTGTAAATTGGGATTTCATTTACGTTTCTTACACACCTCCTCGTTAGTAGGAATATAAATGGTACGTGGTCCAGGTTTTCCAATGAACTTGTTTACCAGGCGAATGTTAGCGAACGTGCCACGTGCCATCACAGCGTCGTTACCTCTTCGTGACCCGTAAGAATTGAATTCTTTCGGCGTCAGTCTACGAATAAAATTGAAAAGCAAAATAATTTTAAACAAACTTGGACGTTTCTATAATTCCTAAATTGTATTTTAAACGTACCCACGGCTCGCGAGGTATCGCGCTGCTGGAGAATTACGTGCAATGCTACCAGCTGGACTAATATGATCCGTCGTAACGGAATCTCCAAGACTCAAAAGAACGCGCGCTTTTCTCACTGATTCCACTATCGGTATTTCCTAGACATAATCAAAATGATATAAATTGGCAAAGAAATATGCTATTTTTAAATAACGGTAATATTTCACAACAATGTATCAAAGGTTAAATAATTCTATAAATAAAAGTTTAAACAAACCTTTCTTAAATTGGTAAAGTACGGTGGACTCTTGATGTAGGTGGACGATGAGTCCCACGGATACAATTTACCATCAGGCTCGACCAGTTTTACCCAGCTATTGCTGCCCGTTTCTATCTTGCTGTAAACTTCTTTAAACATAGCTGGGATCACGAATTTTTGTTCTACGGCTTGAATGGTTGATCTGGTAGGCCAGATGTCTTGAAGGTATATCGGAGAGCCGTCTGGTCGGCGACCTAAAAATTTCCAACATTATTATAGCTTTGCAATGATTCACACGGTTCAGACTAAGTCGTATATTTACCAAGTGGTTCCTTTTCAAAGTCTATGTCCACCGTTCCAACAATGGCGTACGCGATTACCAACAATGGCGATGCTAAGTAATTCGCTCGTGTATTAGGGTGAATTCTGCCCTCGAAGTTTCGGTTGCCAGATAGAACGCCACAGCATACGAGCTCGTTCTAATTAAATAGAACAAACAACGATTATAAGTAGAGTATAGCAAGTTCTATTTTTAAATAGTTTTTCAGGTTCTTACTTTCTCAATAGTATCGACAATAACATCAGGGAGAGGGCCACTATTTCCAATGCAGGTCATACATCCATAACCGACAATGTCGAACCCTAATTTCGTCAGGTAGGGAATCACTCCGCTTTCCTCCAGGTAGTAAGTGACGACGCCAGATCCAGGGGACAGTGATGTTTTGATGTAAGGAGCGACGGTCAAACCAGCCTCGACGGCGTTTTTTGCCAGCAGACCTACAATTTAAACAATGCCCGCTTAGTGTAATGTTCAATATGATAATAAATATAGGTAGAAAGCTTGCAATTTAATTGAAGAGTAATATGCATCTACCAAGAACGTTTAGACTCTATGGTTTCATTTACCTGCTCCAAGCATGACACTGGGGTTGCTGGTATTAGTACAGCTTGTAATTGCAGCAATAACCACCGAACCGTGCCTCAATTTGTAATCCTTGCCTTCGAATTCGAACATGGCCACGGAGTCCACCTTTGCAGGGGTTAGGCCAAATCCCTTGAATCCTACCTGAAAACAAAAATCCTTTATTGTTCCCTGTATTACATTCGTTCTGTATTCTGAAAACAGGTTCAAAAGTTTTAATAAATTTGTACATTTGCAACGCTAAATGTTGCCACATAAACGTTAAAGAAATTATATGCAGTTTTTTCATGATAAAGAGCTGTTTCACAGCAAACACCTGAATATCTTTATTCAAAAAAAATTTGTCGACCCAAGAATGTGAATGACCTTTACCATCTAGAATTCATTATCCGACGAATGGTCTGCTGAAAAAGCATTTTTACATGATAAACCAGCAGTTCTATAATTCTTTCAACACTCGATATTTAAAGGCATATCACAGTCGTCTTAACGAAATAATATTTTACTATTTATGGAGAATCTTGATACAAAATTATAGAAACTCTGCAAAATTTCCATAAAACAGTTCTGTATGAAAAATTATAATAGAAGATTCTGGAGGCCAAAATAAGACGAAAATCAAGAATACCAATTTTTTGATCGATGCTTCCTTAAAAACTTATTAACGTTTAAAGTTCCATATCGTCCACAAATTTTTTCGACGAAATTAAAAAATTTCAAATAATTCTGAAAAAATTATTTTCTGTTGCGTGGGTGAATTACATTCATTTTTTGTGAATACACATACCCTCGAAATGCTACTCAATTTCCAGAGAAAAATTCGAGAAACTGCTGAAACTTTATGGCGAAATTAAAATATTTCAAATCGTCCTGGAAAAAATATTTTCAGTTGCAGGGGTCAATTACAAGCATCTTTGGTGAATACACATACCCTCGAAATCCTACTCAATTTCCAGAAAAAAATTCGAGAAACTCCTGAAACTTTATGGTGAAGTTAAAAGATTTCAAATCGTCCTGGAAAAAATATTTTCAGTTGCAGGGGTCAATTACAAGCATCTTTGGTCAAAAGACATACCTCCGAAATCCTACGCAGTTTCGAGAAAAAAATTCAAGCAGGTGGACAAATTTTATTAATAATTTTGTTAATATCTTTTTAACGAAGCCTCGATCAACAAATTGGTATTCTTGATTTTCGTCTTATTTTGGCCTTTAGAATCTCCCATTAAAATTTTCCCGAGTGATACATAGAAAATAGACCACCACTGGAAGTTCGAATTTTCTTTAAATTATGTTACTCATTTACGAACTCGTTGAAAAGCTATTAGAGGCATTATAATTGCTTCCTGGAAAGTAAATCGAAGTCGACGTCTAAATGTTCAAGGGTGACCCTTTGCTAGCGAGGGGTACGCATTGTTTTGTATTTTTAGACAGTCGACGTCATCAGTTGGGCCTTTCCTCGCGCCGAGGGTTGCTTTCACTAATTCTATAGCCGCCGAGGACTGTTACTTCCCCTATTCTTTTCGTTTCGAGAAACCGAGTACAATCGAAATGGTCCGAGGGGGGCCATTTAATGGGGGGACATTTACCGTAACAGAAACCTTTAACGGCACGCAGAAAATCTATCAAGCTATTCTAACATTATTTGCAATTATTAATTGTTCTCGAACTTTCTCGATTACAACAATTTCTCGATTCTTAATTACAAAAGATCGACGAGAATGACGGTAACTCGATAGTAGAGACCAATAGTTGCAATACGAAGCACAGCGAATGTCTGTACGTAAGAACGACGACAGTTTGCAACAAAATGTGTACAGCTTTGCAAAATGAACTTGACGTCGTGTCAGCAATTTCACTGAGGTTACACGACGTTCGTGGCTTCATCGAATACAGTGGCTCGCGTTCTTCGCGAAATTGAAGATCGATCGATCGCCGGTAACTATAAAATAAAACATTAATATTACTATATTAATTTATGAAATATTTATCTGTATACTATTTTTTATATTCTTCATATTTAATATACGCTATAAATTCATTAAATTCAGTCTGCTTATCACTAAATTATACTATTGCGATTAGTTACTATTATATTAATAAAGTATCAAATAAATAGAAAATTTAATATCAAAGTATTTATGGTATTCGAATCTTAGATATCAAGTGAGCATAAAATATTATTCTGTTATAAGTATAATTAATATAGTATGCTCTTAATATCAGTTTTGGATACTGTTACTTTTATACTGAACAATAGCAAATAAAATGCGTGTTATACAGAGCAAGATAGTTAAAAATGGCCACCTGTATAACTCGTTTGCTTGTAATAATAGAAAAAAGTGTTTAACGTACTTAAATAAGAGGCTGACTTTAATTCTGAAATGTTAGTAACATTTTTTAAAGAAGAAATTGAGAGTCCAAAAAAGAACGACAAAACGGCGACAAAAAGGTATTGAATTTCACGCTGGTGAAACGTCAGCTCTTTATGATTCACGTGGATGAGTTTTCAGCAATGTCCTTGCCGTGATAGCATAGTAACGTGACTCCGATGTTGAACATCATTCAATAGAAATCGATCGGTCCCTTGTTTTTAAAATCACAGGCGCTCGTTGGTGCTTTATCGCGTTCGCGCGATTACCATTTTCAATTTGATTCAACGCGTAGCCAATTGCTTCGACGCTGAAATATAATAATCGATCAGTCGTTCGGTTTTCCATCGGTTATCATCTACTCAAATTTCTTCTGAACAAAACAATTGAAATATTCCACCTCGAGGGGATGTTCTGATCAAGAAATTGGAAAAAAACGACCTTTTCTTTTTTCCATTTTCTTGCAGTAAATGTATGTCTCTGAAACTATAGCAGAATTATGATTAAATTTGTGAAAAATAATTACCAGACCTAAAAAAGTTTAAACATTTACCTTCCAGACCACCAAAATGCTCCTTTAAACAAATGGAAATATTCAGTTGTCCTTGTCAAGCGTTCAGAAATTAAAAAATTTGAAATTATTGTAAACTATGTGATTTCATCACACTGATTGTTTACAACAGAATAATAGTTTTGCAACAGAAAATCTTTTTTTGCCTGATTGTGTTAGATATTGTAAATTTGTGAAACGTTTGCCGGTTTGGCGCGGATGTACCGCTAGAAAATGGTTTGGAAGGGGAAGAAGGTACTCCGGGGCACGTATAAAGGTAGCTTGACGAGCGTGAAAGTTCATCAGTGTACAATTAACGGCGCGAACGGTCAACGACGGTCGTGGTGGTTCAAGTCAGAGTGCGGTTTCCACGTTTCCGCTTTAGTTATCGGTTCTTCCTACGTACTGGAAGTTGAACGCAACAGTGACAGTTAATACAAATCATTTTGCGTGAACAAAACACTTTTCTCTATCGTTAACTACAAGAATTCTACTACACAAGGTGTTGCAGCAACAAAGGCTGCTGTTGGATGAAATCTCGTCCGGTGTGGTTGAAATAAAATTGCCTCACCGGGTAGGATTCATCCAATGTCCGCCCCTAACTCATCGATGGTTGTCCAACCTCAACGCAGAGCATTGGATCTCTTATTATCAGTGACGAAGTATTCGTCTAGTGCAACGCTGGAACGAAGTCGTGACTAGATCGAAATACTCGTCCCTGATGACGAGATTAATCAACCCCGTGTAACTGTAACCGTCCCGTTTATTTTTCTTTGGTGATCTAACTGTATGGTGTATCGAAAAATCATAAAGCTAGATCAGCAAGGCAAAATGTACGGAGACATAACCTCACGGCACCACGCTGAACCATGCAAGAGAACATCGTCGATGATAGACAAGGTAAAAGAAACTTCTTTCCGTCTTCAATGGGATTACGATATCGGCAAGATTCTGCTTTGAACGTACACCGCAGACAACGGCTTTCAGATGAAAGACTTCGGAGGAACTCTTGCTGCGATGTGTCCACTGATAAGAATTCATATCACAGCAGTAGTTACCTGGGAGTCTTTCATTTTTTGCCACCGCAACAACAAAGAACACGTCACGCTTCGACACGCACGGGGAACAACACATTTGTTTGGGTGGCTGAAAGTACAGCATGAGATGAACGTGATCCCGTTTGACGGTACTGATCGATCGTCACTGGGTTATGTTTGTCCCATACGAATACTGCCTGTTCATCGCCAAATACTCTGCACTGCAATTTAGACGCTTACATCACCGACACCGGCAAATTCGATTCAACGATTGACCGTCGTGGAATATATTAGTTTTTGAACGATTCTTACTTTGTTAGTAAGGCAGTTCCTGAAGTCGGTTTTCATGTCCACGACGGAAACACGATCGTGAGGCCTTTTTGGACCACTGACGCTGGACACCACGGTGGCCAGATCCAGAGTGAATATTTCGGAGAATATGGGATCTTGGTTCTCGTCGTCGTAGTTCCTCAACATCCGTACAGTGGTTAGATACTTCTCGATTCTGTTTATATGATCTTCATCTCTGCCTAGAACATTAAGACAACTATATTCTTCGCCGTTCAAGTTTAAGCGTTTAAAATTTTATTCGTAAATAAAATATAAGAGTTATTATTTACCTGTTTGTCTCAGGTACATTAAACTCTGCTGATCGACTGGAAAGAATCCAACTGTAGCGCCATACTCAGGACACATGTTCGATATCGTAGCACGATCTGCAATACTTAGTTGAGATACACCCGGTCCGAAAAATTCTACGAACTTTCCAACTACTCCAATTTGACGCAAATTCTGCAAGTACATGAAAATGTCTACGAATGTAGTAATTGCAACTGATTTAATTTGTACCGTGTGTTTTGAAGATTTATACCTTCGTGATCGTGAGAACAAGATCCGTCGAAGTGGCATACTGATTTAGAACTCCGTCCAATCTGTATCCTATAACTTTTGGTAATAACATCGATATTGTTTGTCCTAACATAACAGCTTCAGCCTCGATTCCTCCAACGCCCCAACCAAGTACACCGAGGCCATTAATCATAGTTGTATGAGAATCTGTTCCGACCACGCTATCGGGATAGAGCAAACTATTGGTATCGAAAACAACTCTTGCCAAATATTCTAAATTAACTTGATGGACTATTCCACTTCCTGGAGGTATAATCAACATATTCTCGAACGCCTTGGCTCCCCATTTTAAAAACATGAATCGTTCCTTGTTCCTTTCGAATTCTATCTCTTCGTTTTTTTTCACAGCATCGTTGCTAAAAAAGAAGACGAAACGTGTGTCAAAATGCTTATCTATCACGCTCGATAAGACTAGTATTATCATTAGTTTTAATGTCTGCGTACTATCTTTCCACCGCTTTTTATTCTAAACAAAGCACGACTGGTTTTAGACTTGGATCCTCATTACGTAACTACTTTATATTACAGTGAAAAATAACAAATTATCTTCATAATTTGGTATCTGTTTCAGCCTTTTATTTTTGTAGTAGAATGTAAGAATACTCGACTTCCATAGAAAAATTAATTTTGCAATCTAAAACGACTACGATCAATCTATTGAAAATCATTTTTCTAGCTATTAACTATATTTTGCATATACTTTGAAATCTGTACGTTAGATCACCATACTTCTTTTTGAAATGTTAATTAAATAAGAAGATAAGTTTCTTAAACATCTCTAATTGAATGTAGTAAGAGTATAATTTACCTTCTAACAAAATCAACTTGTATCGAGTGATCAATAACAAGATCTGATGGGCAGATAGGATTTATCTTATCTGGATCTGAACCCAAGTGTTTAACAGCATCTCTCATAGCTGCAAAATCCACCACTGCCGGCACCCCAGTAAAGTCCTATTTATAATGAAATTTAAATAGGATTTTAGACAAAGTTTATGTAATTTATTAAACGTTCAATTATAAATGAATTTGATACAAACATACAAACATTTAACAATTTAGATACCTACTTGCAATATTACTCTGGATGGTTTAAAAGACAGTTCTATACCCTCTTCGTGTGTTTGGTTAATTTCCCAGTCTAATACTTTCTCTACGTCACATTTTGAAATTTGAAAATCATCGCAATTTCTAACGGCACTTTCAAGGAGCACTCTAATCGAGAATGGTAACCTATCTGTAAAGGATGATTAAATTTAACGATTGTATTTCTTTTATAATCAATAAAATTTCTTTTATAATCTTTAATAATATCTAGACACTTACCATATTTCTTTCCGAGATTAGCGATGTCATAGTATTTACACTCTTTAGATCCAATTTTAATGGACTTCAGTAAGTGGTCGTATGGATTTCCAACTGAAAATAACAGAAGTTTATTGTTTTTTGTATTAAAATTATATTAAACAATATTTCCTGCGGAATAAATTAAATATTACAAAGATCCGTGTTTATAGAATAACCCTTTTGGTTGAATTCGATTGGAAATTTTACAAATACGATAATTCGTTTACATAGTATGTATGTGTTTTTAAGTATCATACTCTGAGAAATAATTGTCTTGTGAATTTGTTTATAGCGATCCAATTAGCAGTACGTATGTATTTACACTTGTATCTTTATATTGGAACATGTAAATTTGTTCCTTTATCGTTGCACTTTGTTATTTGCAACGGATAAACGTGATTTAATTAGAATTATACCACGTTTTATTTAATTAATCGCATAAATAAAATTAACGTGTTACCGAGCGGACGACGAGCCGGTCTATTGAAAATGATCGTTTAAACGTAACATTTAACATATTATTCGGAAATAAATGAATGTGCAAAAAGTACCTTTGCAATGCACTTGTCACATGTAACAGGTGTCATAATTGATAGTATCATGACTCGTGCCAAATGTCACGTTTTATTCATACTTTAAAATTAATTTTTTTTCTATTCACATAACAGAACAATTATAAATCCGATATCGCTATGCGTTGTCATTAGAAAATAATGCAAGAATACAGAGTACGAAACGTTCGTCTTCCACTATTTTCTCTAAAATTAAAACGGTGTGCATAATATTATGCAAATCTAATACCATGATAGTTACAGTGTTATTTTCATTGTTTTCGAAATAACGATTATATTAAGGTACTAAATTAACGACGACACGTATTATTTTTTGCTAAAATTTACAAACCGTTTTTAAAATAACTACGAGCAAACAATACACATCTTTCCACTTACCAGCCATGATTGTCACTGTAGCAGTCACGTCGTCCAGTTTGCTTACGACGCACGTACGACGTGATAGAACTTATACAGGGTGGTAGAAATATATGTTTAGGAGATCTCTTCCATGACCGACACATTTTAAAAATTCGTAACATTCGAGATAGAATTATAATAAGAGTTTGATGGAACAAAGAGTCGATAATTTGTTAATTTACTGGCACAGAGTTGTTACACGGTCCAGTAAAATAATAAACAAGGTTATCCTATTCGTAATTAATGAACTGTGAAAAATAAATAGAAATATTTGATTTTAAAACACATTGTAAGTTTCAAATGCTGGTCATCAGTGACCATCATGGTAATTAAAGCATTATCATGTTGATATAATGTTTGTTAACGTAGAAATAATTTATTTGAATATGTCTTCGAAGTTGTATCTTCGCAAAATTTCGAAAGAGTCGAGATAAAGTGTAAAATGTTCCATCGGGTATCTAAACGTTATATACAAGGTGAACGAAACAAGTTGACCACAAATTATTTTCTTTTTTTGATTATTCATTAATTTGACCAAAAATTATTTTCTCAAGCTTTTGTAATGAAAAATAAAACATAAAAAATTCAAGTTGTTTTTTTCAATTTCAGTCGTGCCTATCAATTTTGAATTTTCTATCGCCAATGTACATTTATTTGAGGAGAACATTTTGATATTTTTCTTGTTGAAGGTCATGTAAAAACCATAGAATCATTTTGTCTGAAAAAGTATCGACGACCTTGAAATCTAAAATAATACTACTGAAAAAAGTTATGGCATACCATTACATTTGCCTCCCCGAATATAATTAATTAATTATGAAATCAAAATAAGATATTCAATGTGGACGAGTTATTTCATTCGCCCTTTATACATTTTTTCTACGATAACCTTTATAATATCTCGCTGAAATACAAATTATTTTCTTTAATCGTACCGATGGTTTTCTACATTGCTCGTATGCAACATTATTCATGATTAGATTGTAACGTTGTACATATAAAAAATCTATAAATAACTCTATGAATAGAATAAGAAACAAAAAGAACATCCATCAACCATATTGTGTAATTTTTCTTATCGTATTACAATGTCGGTACTAGGCCTACAATACATATTAGCTCTTACAATCACTATCTAACATTTACGGTTAAATCTTTAAACTGTATATGCGGATACAGGGTACAGCTATAAATCGTCGATTGTCGTAATTCTTTACACTTACTTCGCGTACACCCTGTGCATACAATAATCAATTCGTGGATTATACTTATACCTGTTGCGACGAGTTCTGGTTTATATGCAAAAGTATACAAAAACGCGGGTTAATATTTCGTGACTAGTATGTTTGTCGAGTCGAATTGCTTTTAACAAGTACTTGATCTCCGACCAAAGTGATTCATAAACACCGAAATTGATATCGAGACATGGAAAAGAATTTAGAAAAAACACTAGACGATGTGTAAGTTAAATACAAAGGAAATATTATTATTACGGAAGGGAAAGCGTAAAAGTCAGTATGTACAGTATTACTTGCAGTGTTAATCGTTGCAAAACATGGCATGGCACTTACGTTAGTTGCAGTTAAGACGCTAACCTTAACCCGAACTTGATTCGATTCTCAATTTCGTAGAGTAACCCACGCAACTGAATTAACCAATGTATAGAAACATAATTAATCCGGTTAATTTACTTTTCTAGTAAGGTTTACTTACTTTTAGAACGAGTTATAATACTAGAATGTACACAATGTAGCAGGCTTGTTTGTTAATTACTGGCCACAGTAGTTTGTTTGACAGCTGCAATCTAACACATTCACGACGGGCTGAACACACGTTCACTGGTGATACATTGTACATGGTACAAATTCAGGCCCATCGCGAACGTGTTAAACCTTTGATTTTGTCAAGTACATTGAGCTTTGCCATTTTCACACTGTTAAATGATAAAAAATTCTTGTTGTAGAAAAAACACAGATGGCATTATTGGTTGCATTCTGGCGGATCATGCAGGACTATGTTTAGGAGGTATTTTTTTAAAATCACATTTTATATGTAACATAGGCATCAAATAGAACAATGAAATACAAATGTTTTAAGTAAAAGGAAACGCATCCACCGATAGCGCAGGAATAATTGCAGCTATTGCAGATCAAGTTGCAAAGTTGGAGCCGAAATCATCAACTCCTGTCATATCGCTTCAGAACGATAACAGGTAAACAAGACAAATTTTTATACTTGTATATTTGTCTATGTTTCGACGCAATTAAAACAAATCGACATCTAACGTTTAAATTAATGATCAAGGAATTTATTAAAACAATACTTAAATTAAACAACTTTTTTAAACGGAAGATCGTAATAAATTATAAATACAAAAAACAATGTAAACAATTTTGTAGGATGTGCCTTATACAACGCCAAGGTCCTGTAGTAGGTGCAATTTATAAGGATGTCTCTGTGTAAAATAATGTCTGTTACTGAAACTAATAATACTGGTTATATTTAAGCTAAGTTCCATTATGTTTAGAGTTATCTTGTTAATTATATACATGTATGTATAAATATATATACACACACACGTGCGCGCGCGCGCGCGTGTGTGTATGTAAACTCTGAATAAATAATTTTTATGTAACTTCGTTGAGATAAGGGAACTTGCATTTGGTTGATTTGAACTATAACAGTATAGAAAATACATAATTATTAAATTTCATAGGATTTACATAAGTTCTGCACTGCAGCCTCTTTGTAGATAATTCATATGTTTAATAGCAATAAACCATTATGATTAACCGAGTTAAGGTCAGTCACTTTTCTTGTGTCTATTTCTTCGTTCGTACCACTTATTTGTACCAAGCCTGATCAGATCGTGATGTTCATAGATCCAAGATACAAGTACAACTATAAACATTATCACTCCGATAATTAGGTGCAAGACCTTGTCACCAGGGAAGAAGTAAGCCTACAAATAAATATATAAAAATGTAAAATGTTATTGCAGAACTGTTTAATGATATATGAAAGGCAAGGGTGTGTGAGAAACCCTGCTTCTGCATTTCATATGACTGAGCATTGAAAATGTTTATAAACGTTATTTCTATGTAATGTTGATCTTCTGGAATTTTCACACGCCCCTAATGAAGGGTAAGAAATGATTTTTTCTTACATGAGACACATTGGTGACTAAAGCTGCTATAAGAAGCGAAGCAGAAAACATTGGCTTTGGTACTAATCCACTCAATGGACGATACACTGTATCTTTGTATCTTCTATTAATGAAAACTGTAGAATGAAAAATTCTCAAGCTCATGTTTACACAATTTCCAAGAATGAAACCGACTGGACCGAACCAAATAGCAAACAAATACGATGCGCCTAGGAACGCGATCGATTCGTAAATCATAATTAAGTTGCTTTTATTTATAGTAGCGCTGTCAGCCGTTGCATTTGTATAACATTCTGTTACTCCATTTATTCCTAATAGTAGAATGGCCAGGCAATGCGCTCGCATTAAAAGTATCGGTAGATGGGACGTTAATTTCGTACCACCGTAGAGCCATAACAGAGTACTAGAATAAGACTGTCCAAATACCAAAACGACTAAACCAATAGATAAAACAGCTGAACATAAATGTGCAAGTACGTTTACGCTTTCTTGAATTTTTACCTAAAACACAGATACTTTATTAATTATTCTATGGTAAATAAATTTACATTGAATTTATATTATTTGTAAGCTACTTACAGGATTTTGATCGTTAATTTGTTTATCCCGTTTGATCATTTGGGTAAAATAGAAATACCCACTCTCTTCTATTGGACGGAAAATAAATCTTGCTGCTAAAGAACCTAGATTATTCACAATTTCATACGTTCCCTTTGTAAATAAGAAAATAGTATTTAGTTTTAAAATAAAAAGTGTAATTAAATACTTATTCGTAGTTAAATACCTGCTCTGTAAATGTCAATACTGGCATTACCGTCATAATTAATCTTTCCCCCTCTGTCAAAATTTGTTTCAGAATCCCTTGTCTAAAGAAACTCCATGTAAGGATAGTCAATTTTTTATCTACGTACGGTTCCTGAAAGATAAGTAATTTGTACAGACGCATATAAAGAATATTATACGATACGTACTTTGTTCTTCAGATGTCCAGGCAAAAAGTCTTTTATCGTTTGAAATGGAAATTCTCTAACAACATATTCGTCGCTATTGTCTTTCAATGACATTCTTCGCTTTAACTTACACTTATTCATTCTTTTAATATAATAATAAAAATATCCATAGTGACTAGTAGTATGAAATATTGCCGCTGTCAGTTGAGCCACACCAAATGCAAATAATGCATTTTCTGGATTGTGAAGTATTAGTGGTACGAATGTCAGAGTTCGAATGGCGATCATGATAGTGTCAAGTATAATCTAAAAAATATTAGACAGTGAATAGAGTATTCTCGACCAGTTCGAACAGTTTTTTTGCAAAGTTCTTACTTTCAGCCTGACGAATAAAAATGCGCTTGCAACTAGTTGAACGATTAAAGATGACATTTCGATAATGCAAGATAAAGCTACTGCCCAAACTGCAAACGTATAATACGCAGGTAGTGCTTCGGATGCTGTTAAGACAAATAGCCAAATGTATCCAAACGTTAATGACATTAAAAGGCAAATAGGAACCCTGAAAAGACATATCAAACTTGCGTATCACTTTTTGGTGTAACAGATTACATATTTTATGATCGATCGATTTAGAAAACTGACGTTATCCATAACAGATTAACAACTTGGGCCCAATTATGTTCTGCTGTGTTTGTTAAACATGCTTTCATGAATGGTTCTCGGGATAAGAACAGGATCATAGATTCCAACAACAACAGTCTCACATTTATAACTCCCAGAACTGCTTGACCAACGTGTCGAACAACGAAAGCATTTAAAACGAATGTGACACCTCGGCATAATATCTACAAACAAGGTCATTATAATCGTTTCCCGCAAAACCTGCCATTTTGTAGAAATAAATTATGAAACTTATCCATAGCTAACGACGATAGATCGAAGATAGAAATGACTGTAGCACGATATGCATTTATAAATACAATAAGTTTTCTTAACGAAGCTGTAAACGACAGTCTGCACCATGACATAATTACGATAATTTTAACAGTTGTTAAGTTGATAAAATACCTGAAACATAATATTGAAGGAAGCATTTTCCAAGCTGCTTTTCAAAATGGTTTGTGTCATTTTTATGGACAACCGAGCGAAAGTATAAAATCTTTCGAGATTCCCGCCCAAAGAGGTGTCAACGAAATTTCGAGGTTATGTGAACACTTAAATAATACCTAAAACATCAATTAAATCATTTTTCGGAAATTTCTTTCGCGCTCCCGACCGACCAGAATACAGCAAATATAAAAGCCAAGATTTTCCTCATACTGAATCCAACGGCTTTCATGACGTAATTGCGTCGTGATTCCCTATGTATATATATATACACATATATTATATCATATCTAGTAATTTTTTGTCACGCATCTTTGTCTATTCCTGTATTCCCGCTAGTGAGAAATTGCTCTAAAAAACAAAAGCTTCTCCTAACCCCGTGGACAGTGCAGTTCATCGAAGTACGTAGGATTAGGTTAGGTCTTGCTAGCAGACTACAAGGCTAGAATCAAGAGTTCATCGAAAGCAGACGATAATTAATTTGTGATGTCGTTACGTAATAAATACATGTGCTCTTCGACGTCACGTGGAAATTTTTTTACTGTATATAGAAAATGGTAAAATTACGAAGCAAATATTTTACTCCGATTCCCGATAATTGTGTTCAACGTTCCGTCGAGAAACTTATGGTTAATTGTTCGCTCACACGATATTTTAGTAACTTAATAATTTAATGACAAGTTTGATACTTATTATCGTTGCGCTTCAAATTCCTGCCTCCTTGTGCGAAGATGTTAACGTGATAAAAGAATAACCAGAAATGTTGCGCGAAAAGAATTCCGAGGGAAGAGCGAGCACGACAAATGTTATTCTCACATCGCTTATCGTAAGTAAACAAACAAACAAACAAAAAAAGAAAAGTTTACAATTGATCAGCAGTAAACGCATGCATTAATTACTAATATTACTAATTAACGCGTGTTAATTTATGAAAGTTATTTAAAAACGATTTGTTAAATATTACAAAAATTTGAATCCAAATTATATAAATTTTTATGCACATATAACCAAATCCTTGGCGAAATATTTTCTTTTTATTCGTGAAAAAGGATACATATAATTTTTGTTGTATATTTAGTTGGTAGAGATAATTTTTAATAAAAATGATCTAAATATGAATAAACTTATCTACTGATCCGATACATACAAAATATTATTTTAAATTCACGACAGTCAGGTGGTCTCGCAGGAACCATTTGTGATGTAACATTTTTTCCATTGGATACGCTTAAAACACGCTTACAAAGCCAACATGGTTTCGTTAAATCCGGCGGTTTCAAACGATTGTATCAGGGCTTAGTTCCCGTGATGATAGGATCTGCCCCGTCGGGTAAATTTTCGATTAAGCCTATCTTCCGAAACAGTGCAATCTATTTCGTATTAATAAGCGTGTTAATTACAGCTTCCATATTTTTTATAACTTACGAAGGAATGAAAGAAGTTTTTGAACCTCGTGTACCGGAACAGTATCACTCGCTTATACATATGACAGCCGCGGCGTTAGGAGAAATGGTAAAATTGTTTCGTACACTCAATTTTCACTAACAAACAATACTCACGACCCCTCTTCGAGAAAAAAAAAGTTGGAAAAATTTTTCAACATCGCGTGCAAGTCGGAACTAGGAAAAATTAAAAATTAATTAAAATAAAATACTTTCCTTTTGTTTTTTTAGAATTTAAAAAAGTTTTTAATTGAGAAATAAATTAAATTCGTTTGTTTCCTTCCGAGTACAGTTATCAGCGCGCAACAAGTATGTACGCTCTCGGGAAAGAGTACTTTATTGTACGCTCCTGGCGAACTATATTTTAACTTTCAATCTATACACAATTTACACAAATATTTTTAGTATTTTTCATTCTTTCGAATCAACGAAAAATGATTCTATATCGTAACTGAACTATTTACTTGCACACAATGTTTAAAAAACATTCTATATTTTCAGGTCCGTGAATGTCTCTTGCATCAGGATATTTTGTAATATTATGTTTTATTGATACCATCGATAAGAGCCACTCGTTTCACCTTTTTACGTTCTTAAAACTTATGACTCTTAAGAGTAATTTATGACTTGAATATTTGGTGATTTGGCTAACAGGTTGCATGTCTTATTCGGGTGCCGGTTGAAGTAATAAAACAAAGAAAACAAGCGCTTTTACACGACGAGCACAGACTAGCGCTGAGAACTTTATACCGTGGCTATGGAAGCACTGTACTTCGAGATCTACCGTTTGGTTTGGTTCAAATGCCGCTCTGGGAATATTTTAAACTCTGTTGGAAAAGGCACGTAGAACGTGAATGCACGCCTATAGAAGGTGCCATCAGCGGATCATTGTCAGGTAAAAAAAAAAGAAGAAAAAATTGTGGTATATTTCTAAATGTCATAATGAAATATGTATTCGTGTCATCATTGATTTTTTATAGTGGCTATATCTGCAGCTATGACAACGCCCTTAGACGTTGCAAAAACTAGAATAATGTTGTCTAATACATCGGCGGATAAAGAGGAAGTAAAAATATCTATAATGTTAAAAGAGGTTTATCGAGAATGCGGTGTCAGAGGGTACATAATAGACATGTTTTTTTTTGTTTAAAATCGTCATTTCCTTTGGTACACGAACAATAATTGTTGACAAATGTCTACAGGCTCTTTGCGGGCTTCCTTCCAAGAGTGGGAGGTTTCTCCATCAGCGGATTTGTATTTTTTGGCATTTACGAAAAAATTAGAGAAATTTGTATTGCAGTTTTGCCGCCATAACACAATAAAAACTAAATATAGAGACGAACACATTTCTTATCAAATACATAATATTGCACAGTCAAATGCATCGCGATGAATGTTGATAATAAAGCACCCATCGATAGGGATTTACAACAAAAGGTAACGTACCCGCGATAGAAAATAACTATGTTTTATTTTATTATCAAGTAACTATATTTTATTTGTTGTAGCTTTCAAAGGAAATCAAGATTTATGTCGCGATAAATTTTTTTCAATAACGAATGTCATACAATTAAATATAAGGCTATTTTTAAAGATATCCGCACTTTCACATTTTTATTAGTATTAGTAATCTATGCAGTCTAACTTTTAATAAATTTTCTCCTCGACTTTATAAAATTTAAAATGATCTTTTATGTGGTAAATTGTAAGCTTATGATACATCGAGGCAATCCGAATTTGCTGCCGTTTTTCTCTAAAGGTATGAGCTTTGTAAAAAAAGTACATATAGTATTACAAAAGTATAAAATATATTTAAAAACAACTCTAAAGGATAAAGAGACTTCCTTTACACGTATATGCAATTATGTGTTACGACTGAGTATATTTGAACATTGATCTGCATTTGTAATATTTTTGAATACTGATATTGTAAGTTACGTAAATCAACAACATGTTCTTTTAGACTTCTTACTACTTACATCGATTATTTCTTGTACATCTGGTATATTTTTTGGGTAAGATATAAAATCTTTCGCAATTTCGTCAAACAATGTAACTATGAAAATTAATAATAAATATGTAAAATGTTATATTACCGTTGCATGTTTAATATATATCCTTACCAACATTTCCCCCAGTTTTACTAGATGTTATGAAAACCTTAGCCTGTATGTTAGCTGCGTATACTTTTAAAACATCTGTATCAGGGGATGCACCTGCATGTTGCTCTAGGAGATCCTTTTTTGTACCACAAATGTATATTTTACACTGCTCTTCAATATTTCTAAGCTCCCTTATCCAGAAGCTTGCCCTTCTAAATGTATCTAATTTTGTAATGTCATGACACACTATGGCAGCGTTCGCTTTACGGTAATATAATCTAGTCATTGCATCATATCTACAAAAATAAAACACTAATTTGACAATAAGAAATATTATATTTAACTTTCAGCGTTTTGCACAATTATTTGGAATTCTTTATTTAGAAATATCGAACGATTATCGTTACAAAAATGAAACGCACTTATGTTCATTACGAACGCTTACTTTTCTTCGCCTGCTGTGTCCCATATTCCCATAATGATCTTATGCCCACCATGTTGCATTTGCTTAGCTGTAAATACACCACCTAAAGTCTAAGGAAAGTGGAACTGAGTTAATTTGTTTTATGACGCATCTCCTAGATTATTCTCAGCGCAAATCTTAATAACTTTATTTTAGAATATTCCATCCATGCGACGGACTAAGAGAAACAAGACAGCCTAAATTAGTATCGATTCCAATCGAGTGAATCAAATTCTTTGCAATTCTCACAAAATTTTAATATCGATATCTTTCATATTCCCTATAAAAATTTGATAAAAATTCGTACCAAATTACTAGTTTATTACAGAACAAATATAATCGATGCATTATCGTGTATATTAAAAATAACGAAAAGTATGCAGTTTTGATCCGTAATAAGCAACTCGCTAATCCCTTTTCGAAAAATAATCACGTCATGGTTTGCCACTTAATCGAGTCTTTCACTCGCTCTCAGTGTTCTCTCTCGTCCAATCTCGCGCGAATTGCTTATTGCGGAACAAAACTGTAATTTTCCGCGTACTACACTGTTTTTATTTGTACACTTACGCTTCGATAATGAATTTCTTCGGTAAACCTGTCATTCACGAAACGTTCGACAAGGCTTGTTTTTCCAACAGCAGAATCACCCAATAAAACTACTTTTAAATCGACTCGCCTCATGCTTAAATATTATTGAATCATCAGAAATACAAGAGTATTGAAATAAAATAAATACGATTCACTTCTACAATATTTAGGTTAGAATAATCTCCGCAGATTGTCTATTATGCTAAATACGCACGGTGCATCTGGCTTTAGGCGTGAATCGCTTATTCATCTTATGAATCAAGAATCAATCAAGGTTTCCAACAAAGATGGCCACCAAGTCGCCAATACGATCATTTGTAAACATCCACAATCGCCATCAATGTCACCAAGATATAAAACGAGTAATGCAAGCATATTGCAAGTGTATTGTAAAATGCATTATAATGCGGTAATAATAATAAACGAGCGTACATATTAACGTAATCCAGTAGTAAAATCGAGAGGTTGAGAGGTTAGAACAAGACAATGGCAATGGCCGTGATCTTGGCCACTAAGTACGAGGTCTCGATCGGCAGGCGGGAAAATCGATGCGCGCGCCTGTCAATCATGCGCAGATCTCGAAATTTTGTTTGGTGCATATCGCGCTATGAGCGGCGACCAGCTATCTTGCTCGTGCACGAAGTGTGCCCGAGAGGTGCTGCTAATGCAATAATCGTGATAAAATTATAACTGCATTTTGATAATTACTGTAACAACTTTAAATAATGCCAACTATCGATCTACTTATTATTTCATAGAAAATAATATGTTAATAATTACGAACAGAACATTTTATTTTAAACATGCAAGGAAAAATAATTACACTCTATTCGTTTTTATGTTTTTACACTTCTCTTATACCTTACAGTGGTATTAAATAAATATTCTTATCAATAAATTACAATACTTAAATTTGTTACTTTGTTTTCTTTTATAAACGTGTTTTTTTTGTACACAGCTAAGTGTGTTATAACAACGAAACTAAAAACAAGTTAACAGTTTTCATGTATGCACAGTGATGGAGTTCGCATTTTACGATAAATTCTTTTAGTTTTACTTAGCTTTTCCTTGCGCGGCGACTGCAGCTATAGCAGCCTTTACAGTTTCTTCGTCGCCTAAGAATTTCATAGATACAACTGGCTTAAGATTTTCATCTAACTCGTAAACGAATGGAATACCAGTTGGTAGATTTAAACCCATTATTTGTTCATTGCTCATTTCTGTAAAAAAAAGAAGCAGTTGATACATAATATCTCTTTGAACAAACCTCTCTTTTTATCAAAGTTATTACTTACGGTCTAAATGCTTGACTATGCCACGTAAACTGTTTCCATGAGCAGCGATGATAATTTTCTTTCCTTCTTTCAACTGTGGAATAATAGTATTGTTCCAATATGGTAATGTCCTTTCGATTGTTAATTTTAGAGACTCAAACTTAGGAAAGTCTTCTGGTTTGAGTTCGTTAGCATATCTTGGATCCTTCACTATCGCTTCGTAATATTTGTGATCCGGTTCCATAGGAGGAGGCGGTACATCGAAAGATCTTCTCCAAATTTGTACTTGTTCCTCGCCGTATTTAGCAGCTGTTTCAGCTTTGTTCATTCCAGTCAAACCTCCATAATGACGTTCGTTCAAGCGCCATGTTTTATTAACAGGAATGCTTTCTTGTCCTGCTTCTTTAAGAATTGATTTCAGAGTTTCTTGAGCCCTTGTTAATACCGACGTATGAGCAACATCAAAAGTTAAACCAGCATTTTTGATTGCTTTCCCTGCAGAAAGTGCCTCATTTTTTCCTAAAATTTTAAATACGTTTAAGCGAGCATTATTTTTTTCCACAATCTTTCAATTTAGAATTATGTATGACGTTTATCGAAGAGTTCTGCAACCTTGCAAGAGACAAAGATTAAAAATTATATTTTCTTTTCTTTAGACTCTATTATCATTAGTTTTGCAATTATACTAGGTTAGATCATCGAATTACATATATACCGCATTTTATGTATTTTTTATTTTAAGATTTTAGAACCAATGACCATACTGTTGAGATTAAACATTAAAAAATAAAGTTTAATCGAATCCTACAACTTCGCCCTGAATGTCAGATTAATTACTCTCGTACAACTTGAATTATTTAACACAGGGAATCAATCCTTTTCTTTCAATTAATCATAATCTCCTACGCGTATGATAAAAAACTGCATTCATGCAGAATACGCAGATAAATATTCGAAATAAAAGAACAAAACAGTTTCGTTCGGATCGACCTTTTGCCCTTGAAGATTATTCTCAAAATTACTCACCTTTATCGGATAGATTGGCATCATACCATCCACAAAAAAGATTTAACTGATTCCATTCGCTCTCTCCATGACGTACCATAACAATCGTGTATTTCGACATTTTTGTGTCAAAAGAACTAAAGTTACAGAAGAGTGAAACACAATTTACGAACAGAGACCTAAGCTCAATACTGCTTCCACACAACTGCTTCAAAGCTTGAATCATATTATAGGTTGAAGCAGTGATGCCAGAAAAGCACCGTCGGGTGCACACTCCACATGCTAGGTACGCGTACGTGAGCTCGTGGAGTTTCGGAAAGACGACAAAGGCAAACTGACGCATGCCCTCTTTCTCGATTCTCCGAAGCTGCCCGAAGTAATTTCGGACCGCTTCGTGGGAGTCGAGAGAGAAAGGCTCACATTTGCCTTCTCGCTCCCACACAACTGAAATCCGACCTCCCGTCAACGGCATACGATTTGGCTTCTCGACTGCCCAGGCATTTTTACTTTCCGACCTATGTAGGCGCACATAAGCAAAGTACCCATAATGAAAAAAAAATGTTGTAAAATTTATTTTACGGAAATACACGTTTTAAGACCTCCTGATCATATTTTAATTATTGAAAAAAAAGAAATTTTTTTTTATTCCCATGTATGAGCACACATATGTATATTATTAATACGATTTTTGAAAATAAATAAAGTAAAACTTATCTGATTGAAATTTTTTGTAGAAGTTGAGCTGATGAATACGTAGAAAAAAGTATTAGACAACATTTAATTTTGATTTCGATTAAAAATCAAATTTATATTGTTTTAAATTCGCAGCCATTAGCTCGGTGTTACCCATAATGAAGAAGTTCTTCTTCAAAGGTAACACCGATTACCAGGTCTCACCACGAGGAGGTTGCTGCGAGTGGAGACCCAAAGTGAGATCGATGGAACAAAGTTCGATCGACCTTCCTTTTTACACACTAGATTACGCAAAAAAAAAAGATGCCAAGTAATTACTGTTCTAAAACAAAGGAGGAAGCTAAATTGTGGGAGACGCGACACGACGAAACGCGACACAATACTGCACAGTGCAGTAGGAATATGAGGTGCGACACGTACCGAATAGCGGGTCAAAAGGGGCAGCTCGTTGCCTCTCAGCGAGTCCAATTGAAGGGGAGGAGAATCGACGCACCAGACACGGGTTCTCCATTTCTCCCACGCATCCTGCTGGGAGCCCACGGGACCCAACTCGGGATGGCTGACAAAGGAGAGAGATCCTGAATCCGGGCTACCGCAGACAGGAACAGGTCCCCTCTACGGCCGATGACTCTTTCCCTAGAATTGTCTCACCAGAGGACGGCAACCGACCCTTCGAACCATCTAAACGGCCGATCACTTGCTTTTTACATTAAAGCAGCGGTGACCGGAGAAACGAGACTGGAAAAGAAGCTATTAATGAATTCATTACTTGGCAATCTACGCAGTAAATAAAATAATATACAATGTAAATTGAAAATTAACGTCGTAGGTGGAATTAATGAGATTAAGGAATTGAAATAAACATAGGAATGAGAAAGAAAGGAAAAAGAAATATTCGACGTTAATTTTTACACTCGCGCCGCGCCTTAAATTTAATGCCCTTACGTGCAGATGAATCCGAAGTCCTCCCTCTAAAAATTGATCTGAATAAAAACTAAAATAAAAATTAGTAGTTAAACAAACAAATTAGAATTAATTATACGAACAAATATAGGGGCAAATACAAATACAAATAAACAATCAACATAACCAAGAACAGAATAAGTCAAAAAATAACAACCCCACGATGAAAACAATGAGGAACAAAATGATTTGAAAAATCACAACCCAACGAAGTAAAGAATGAAGAAGAAAATAATTCGAAAAATAACAACCCATCGATGTCGAAAATAAAGAACAGAATAATTGGAAAAATTTCTACCCAACGATGTAATATATGTAGATAAAACCTGAAAGAAAAAACGAATGAATTATTGGAGAGAGGAACAGAAACAACGAAATAATACATCCCTATATATAAATAAAAAACACAATAATGGTATTAGTTATATGGATATAAATATATGTATGTATTATACCAATCGGCGACACCAGTCATCATCGCAGAATCAGAGAATCTGAAACAGAAAATACGCGTGACAGTACCCCTGGCGGTTCCAGGAGTACTAAAAAGAGTCGACCAGCTGTGCCCGTTTTTATGCAGTCGGACAAAAGTAATCCCTAGCCAATCAGCAGCCAGTCCGCTGGGGGCGACACTCCGATAGGGCGATACTTGCTTCACCTAAGTTTATAAGAGACCCCCCTGAGGCCCGCGCGGGGGAGTTATCTCCCAACCACCAAGCAAGACGGACCGTATCGAGATGAAGAATTTAATTGAAGACTTACATTCGATCAAAATCGAAGATGGCGGCCAAGAAGATGTTTCACGAGCAGCGGCCAAGGGACAAAACCGGTCTTTTTAAAGACCAAGAAAATCTCATTTGTGGGAACAACTTATGCAATGAACTGAACAACTTTTATATTTAACAACTCAGAGACACTTTACATCTCTGTTTTGTAACAACTTTTATATTTAACAATTCAGAGACACTTTACATCTCTGTTTTGTAACAACTTTTATATTTAACAACTCAGAGACACTTTACATCTCTGTTATGGCACAAGTTATGCAATAAAACTGAACATGGTATATTTGCCTATATGTATAGGAAGGAAATTCGTCGTTAGTATTGTCGCCCGTCAATGCACTTAATTATGCAAGATCAGTATACTATCTAATTTTATTTTTTATTATACCGGTTTGTAATATCCTAAAGATCAATGCAAAAACATTATGCACAGCTCTTGTATTTCTTTGATTTATCCAAGTAGTCAAAGTATAATATTTAACAAACTTTTGATTCAAATAAAATAACGAATGACACAAAATTTGAGTACCTGTTACATGCAACCTATGTATAAATGCATAATAACTAATATTGATATACGCATAACGAACTTAGTTTGTGATATGAAACATTAAGAAAAGTGTAAATTAATAAATAGGTTTCAAAATGGGTATTTCAGGTTTAACAACTTTTATAAACAATCGTTCAGATCGTTATTTGGAATAGTTCGAGCTACGTGATACGTATTTAGTTATTTAGCTGTCAAATATATAATTCGTACAAGTGCAATTGTGTTTTTGGCGGTGATTACGATAAATACGCTCAACGAGTATCGGATTTTTTTGACGATTTGATAAAGTGCAATGCAGTACCATTAGTTTTGATCGATTGTGGTTGCGAGGATAAGAAACTGCAAACAGTTATATCTAGAACTAGAGAAAAGGTTCGTACAGCATCATCTTATTCTCCGATCTGTCAACAGAAAATGAAATTTTTTCCTTTACATATTTAGGAAGTTTTCAAAGATGTTACGAGAAAGAAGAATGTTCGTCATGTGCAATGCTTATTCGAAGCTGATAATGCTATAGCTACTGTAGCAAGGGTATTGAATTGTCCTGTATTGAGTTATGATTCAGATTTTTATGTGTTTGGGACAATTACACGGTGAAAAGTTCAACTGGAAATGGTTACACGAAACGTTGTAAAATTTATAAAGTTGAACACTTATTAAATTCTTATAGAGGTCTAAGTCAATCTACACTGCCATTAGCTGCAATATTACTAGGCAATGATTATGTAAAACGTGGTACATTTAGAAACTTCTTTCGTTATTTAAAGTTACGACGAATAACAAGAAAAAGGTATAGTAATCAACAGTATTGTATAGAAGCGACTTTACAATGGTTGAGTGGATTTTACACCTTGGACAGAGCAGTCATTGGAATACTATGTAGATCACCTAAAACCGTAAGACAAAAAATATTAAGCATAATAGAAATCAATATAAATGGCTATACAAATGCATCTACAGAAATACTTGCTTACTTCCATTGGGGTTTTCACAGGAATATGCAGCTCGTGCCACAACACATTCCATAAACAGAATTTTTAAATTTGATGGAGATGTTAATAGTCTAATGTACATGGAAGAAACTGATAAAAATGGAGACTTTGAATCATCTGAAGAAAAAGAAGAAGAGGAAGAAAACGATGTTGAAATATTAGACATGCTTAAAGGGGTCAGAATCTGCTACCAATAATGCACTAGCTGATGTACCTAATTTGTTTGTAGATGAATATCTTATGGGCAACTATCCTGCATATTTTATGGACTTGTTGGTTCGACGTTTATATATTTGTCCTGTACAAATAGAGGATTATTCCTATCCATTGAGCAATGTAATAAGTTTAAAAATTATTAGAGTTATGTATGCATTTCTGTAATCAGGAATGAATAGAAGGAGAGGTTTCATGAAATACATGATGAGAGACTGTAATAAAAAGCTTAAATGTTACGAACTAGAAGGCACTGACACTAAATTTTCTTCCCCATTACTGTCCCTATCTAATCTTAGAGAAGTACCATTAACGAGTCCAGGATTAAAAAATAATGTACAAACATGCGTCATTAATTTTTCATTACCATTTGAATTTAAATTCAAGTTATATAGACACAAATATACAACCAAAGCCCATAATGAATGAAAAATTGACACGTAAATACACGTTTCAAGACCCCCTGATCATGTTTGACATAAAACAATACTTTGGAAATAAATCGTTTGAATATAGTTTATCAAGTAAGACTTTCGAAATTATTTTCAAACGATTTATTTTCTAATTGTTCTACTATTTCAAATAATAATTTTTTGATCTTATAGCAAAGAATGTTTACTTAATATCAATTCAATAAATTCAATTTGTATTTGTATATTTTTCGCCTATATAGGCAAATATACCATGTTCAGTTTTATTACAAAAGTTGTTCCAAAACAGACATGTAAAAAGTCTCTGAGTTGTTAAATATAAAAGTTATTCCAAAACAGAGATGTAAAAAGTCTCTGAGTTGGTAAATATAAAAGTTGTTCAGTTTAGTGGTTCCCACAAATGAGATTTTCTTGGTCTTTAAAAAGACCGATTTGTCCTTTGGCCGCTGCTCGTGAACCATCTTCTTTGGCCATCTTCGATTTTGATTGAATGGAAATCTTCAATTAAATTCTTCATCTCGATACGGTCCGTCTTGCTTGGTGGTTGTATCAACCATTGTAAAGTCGCTTCTATACAATACTGTTGATTACTATACCTTTTTCTTGTTATTCGTCGTAACTTTAAATAACGAAAGAAGTTTCTAAATGTACCACGTTTTACATAATCATTGCCTAGTAATATTGCAGCTAATGGCAGTGTAGATTGACTTAGACCTCTATAAGAATTTAATAAGTGTTCAACTTTATAAATTTTACAACGTTTCGTGTAACCATTTCCAGTTGAACTTTTCACCGTGTAATTGTCCCAAACACATAAAAATCTGAATCATAACTCAATACAGGACAATTCAATACCCTTGCTACAGTAGCTATAGCATTATCAGCTTCGAATAAGCATTGCACATGACGAACATTCTTCTTTCTCGTAACATCTTTGAAAACTTCCTAAATATGTAAAGGAAAAAATTTCATTTTCTGTTGACAGATCGGAGAATAAGATGATGCTGTACGAACCTTTTCTCTAGTTCTAGATATAACTGTTTGCAGTTTCTTATCCTCGCAACCACAATCGATCAAAACTAATGGTACTGCATTGCACTTTATCAAATCGTCAAAAAAATCCGATACTCGTTGAGCGTATTTATCGTAATCACCGCCAAAAACACAATTGCACTTGTACGAATTATATATTTGACAGCTAAATAACTAAATACGTATCACGTAGCTCGAACTATTCCAAATAACGATCTGAACGATTGTTTATAAAAGTTGTTAAACCTGAAATACCCATTTTGAAACCTATTTATTAATTTACACTTTTCTTAATGTTTCATATCACAAACTAAGTTCGTTATGCGTATATCAATATTAGTTATTATGCATTTATACATAGGTTGCATGTAACAGGTACTCAAATTTTGTGTCATTCGTTATTTTATTTGAATCAAAAGTTTGTTAAATATTATACTTTGACTACTTGGATAAATCAAAGAAATACAAGAGCTGTGCATAATGTTTTTGCATTGATCTTTAGGATATTACAAACCGGTATAATAAAAAATAAAATTAGATAGTATACTGATCTTGCATAATTAAGTGCATTGACGGGCGACAATACTAACGACGAATTTCCTTCCTATACATATAGGCAAATATACCATGTTCAGTTTTATTGCATAACTTGTGCCATAACAGAGATGTAAAGTGTCTCTGAGTTGTTAAATATAAAAGTTGTTACAAAACAGAGATGTAAAGTGTCTCTGAATTGTTAAATATAAAAGTTGTTACAAAACAGAGATGTAAAGTGTCTCTGAGTTGTTAAATATAAAAGTTGTTCAGTTCATTGCATAAGTTGTTCCCACAAATGAGATTTTCTTGGTCTTTAAAAAGACCGGTTTTGTCCCTTGGCCGCTGCTCGTGAAACATCTTCTTGGCCGCCATCTTCGATTTTGATCGAATGTAAGTCTTCAATTAAATTCTTCATCTCGATACGGTCCGTCTTGCTTGGTGGTTGGGAGATAACTCCCCCGCGCGGGCCTCAGGGGGGTCTCTTATAAACTTAGGTGAAGCAAGTATCGCCCTATCGGAGTGTCGCCCCCAGCGGACTGGCTGCTGATTGGCTAGGGATTACTTTTGTCCGACTGCATAAAAACGGGCACAGCTGGTCGACTCTTTTTAGTACTCCTGGAACCGCCAGGGGTACTGTCACGCGTATTTTCTGTTTCAGATTCTCTGATTCTGCGATGATGACTGGTGTCGCCGATTGGTATAATACATACATATATTTATATCCATATAACTAATACCATTATTGTGTTTTTTATTTATATATAGGGATGTATTATTTCGTTGTTTCTGTTCCTCTCTCCAATAATTCATTCGTTTTTTCTTTCAGGTTTTATCTACATATATTACATCGTTGGGTAGAAATTTTTCCAATTATTCTGTTCTTTATTTTCGACATCGATGGGTTGTTATTTTTCGAATTATTTTCTTCTTCATTCTTTACTTCGTTGGGTTGTGATTTTTCAAATCATTTTGTTCCTCATTGTTTTCATCGTGGGGTTGTTATTTTTTGACTTATTCTGTTCTTGGTTATGTTGATTGTTTATTTGTATTTGTATTTGCCCCTATATTTGTTCGTATAATTAATTCTAATTTGTTTGTTTAACTACTAATTTTTATTTTAGTTTTTATTCAGATCAATTTTTAGAGGGAGGACTTCGGATTCATCTGCACGTAAGGGCATTAAATTTAAGGCGCGGCGCGAGTGTAAAAATTAACGTCGAATATTTCTTTTTCCTTTCTTTCTCATTCCTATGTTTATTTCAATTCCTTAATCTCATTAATTCCACCTACGACGTTAATTTTCAATTTACATTGTATATTATTTTATTTACTGCGTAGATTGCCAAGTAATGAATTCATTAATAGCTTCTTTTCCAGTCTCGTTTCTCCGGTCACCGCTGCTTTAATGTAAAAAGCAAGTGATCGGCCGTTTAGATGGTTCGAAGGGTCGGTTGCCGTCCTCTGGTGAGACAATTCTAGGGAAAGAGTCATCGGCCGTAGAGGGGACCTGTTCCTGTCTGCGGTAGCCCGGATTCAGGATCTCTCTCCTTTGTCAGCCATCCCGAGTTGGGTCCCGTGGGCTCCCAGCAGGATGCGTGGGAGAAATGGAGAACCCGTGTCTGGTGCGTCGATTCTCCTCCCCTTCAATTGGACTCGCTGAGAGGCAACGAGCTGCCCCTTTTGACCCGCTATTCGGTACGTGTCGCACCTCATATTCCTACTGCACTGTGCAGTATTGTGTCGCGTTTCGTCGTGTCGCGTCTCCCACAATTTAGCTTCCTCCTTTGTTTTAGAACAGTAATTACTTGGCATCTTTTTTTTTTGCGTAATCTAGTGTGTAAAAAGGAAGGTCGATCGAACTTTGTTCCATCGATCTCACTTTGGGTCTCCACTCGCAGCAACCTCCTCGTGGTGAGACCTGGTAATCGGTGTTACCTTTGAAGAAGAACTTCTTCATTATGGGTAACACCGAGCTAATGGCTGCGAATTTAAAACAATATAAATTTGATTTTTAATCGAAATCAAAATTAAATGTTGTCTAATACTTTTTTCTACGTATTCATCAGCTCAACTTCTACAAAAAATTTCAATCAGATAAGTTTTACTTTATTTATTTTCAAAAATCGTATTAATAATATACATATGTGTGCTCATACATGGGAATAAAAAAAAATTTCTTTTTTTTCAATAATTAAAATATGATCAGGAGGTCTTAAAACGTGTATTTCCGTAAAATAAATTTTACAACATTTTTTTTTCATTATGGGTACTTTGCTTATGTGCGCCTACATAGGTCGGAAAGTAAAAATGCCTGGGCAGTCGAGAAGCCAAATCGTATGCCGTTGACGGGAGGTCGGATTTCAGTTGTGTGGGAGCGAGAAGGCAAATGTGAGCCTTTCTCTCTCGACTCCCACGAAGCGGTCCGAAATTACTTCGGGCAGCTTCGGAGAATCGAGAAAGAGGGCATGCGTCAGTTTGCCTTTGTCGTCTTTCCGAAACTCCACGAGCTCACGTACGCGTACCTAGCATGTGGAGTGTGCACCCGACGGTGCTTTTCTGGCATCACTGGGTTGAAGTTTGATTCGTAAACCCCCACTATTTGTCGCTTTCCGTTCGCGCAAGTACTTTATTTAAGATTTCATACAAATTTTGTCACTGATTGCGAACGTTTACGAAACACAGAAATTTCTTATATAGCCACAGAAATTTTATCGTATTAAAGGGCATCATTTTGGAAGATATATTTCAATTTCCAGTATGCTTAAATTTCGATTTTATTGCAATAATGAATATGACTGTATAATAATCATTCATTGTACAATTAGAAATTTACAAATATTGTACAAGATTATTAGATTACTCTCTGTGACGATTATTTGATCGATGAATATGATTACTATGATTACTTTCAGTAATCAACTACGATTATTGTCCAATTCTGTTCTTATACTTCTTATCTATTCGGAAAGCGAAATATTTCGCGCCATCGTAGCAAATTAGTTTTCGTTACATGTTGTATTCGATACGATACGTATGCAACAATAATATTTAAGAGCATTCGGCAACAATGCTTAAAATATAATTATTACTAACTGTATTTATTTAGTTTTTATATAATAAATAATTACGTGATTTTTATAACAGTTCTTCTATTCGATTATAAACAGGCGTAGGATAACCTCCATTAAAGTAACAAGCGTCAAAGTTACTTTATTTTGTAATAATGTTAGCATTCGTTGATTCGTAACAGAATTTGTTTGTCGCTGCGTATAATGGAACTTTCGAACGATGTACAAGTTGATAATCCGTTATTGTTAAATAAGGACTTTTTACAAATTTCGTGCAACTGGCAAATGAATAACAATAAACAATTTCACGATGCCTTCACCGTAGCAGCTCCGTCTCAAGAATTTGAGAAGTAATAAAAATATCGTAACAATTTTTCCAGTATTTTAACGTATATTTAAAAAAAACAAATATATATAAATATTGCTCGATAAGTTCACTACTAATTTTTTACTTTGACATAAATTTATTGTATATATATTCATTAAAATTTTATGTACGAATTCTATAAGATTAAGAAAGCAATATGACTCTCTTTACAGGACCAATTTTGACGATATTGTTTCCTTGGATACGTGTATATCTTTACAACCGATTAAATCCAACGAGCCATGCATGTTGAATATAAAATTGACTAATCGACAAAGGATATCTCGTATCGCCATAGTTTCAGAGGCATATGTGTTAGAATTTTTTAAAGAATTTGGAGAATACGAAACAACAAAATTTGCAGAACTTGTAGATGAATTTGAGGATAATTTCGTTTATTTTGCGGAAGCAACAATTTTCCCATCTGCCACGGAAGCTAGTATTAAGGTATAAGAATTACGTAAAATGAAGTTTTAAAAAGTTTTCAGAGGATGGTTGTTCAATTTAGAATGTTCATTTTAGTTTACAAAAATGAAGAGCAAAAATTCAGTCATATGGATATATGGTATAAAGCTCTATTTAACAGAGTGTACTAACGAGTCTAAAAATTCCCTAACGGACATTTTTAATCCTGAAATAATTAAAAATTTTCTAACCAAACTTACTTTGAATAACGAAGAACGTAATGCCTCTACCGATGTCAAATCATATTGTAAGAATGTTTTAAGTTCGTCGAAAAATAGAAGTAGTAATAAAGAAAGTAATGAACCAGAGACGGCACAGTGTATGAGCGAAAATGCAGTATCGGATGATATTATTCATCTTAAAATTTACATCGACAATAAATTTTATGATATGGAGACAAAAGTAATGAAAAGAATCGAAGAAATGGAACAGAAGACCAATCAGAAACTCGATATCATATTAAAACAATTAGAATCACAATTTAGCATTAAGTGATAATCACTTCATACGATTTAAATGTACAAAATACATTTGTAAATAATCAAAATATGTATTTAATGTAACTGAGTATGTACAATAAAAGGAAAACTAAAGATTTTGAAAATAATACTGTCTTTTTAATACTTCGTGTTTAACAAAAGACAATTACAAAATTGAAAATTCAAAAAATTGTACTAATCGAACGCGGGCAAGTGTTTAAATCGACCAACATGTTTTCCATTCGTTTCTTAAACATAAAAAAAAAATGTAACTTTTATTGAAACTGTTTTTCGATATCTCTCGTTATTCCGAAGATATTCCAGAAAAAAGAAAAAGTTGCATTATATATCTATAAGGTGCGATAACAAATGGTTTTATTATGAAAGAATTTGTAATCGCACGATACTTAAAAATTATCTGAATTTTTCGATTTACAAATATCCTTTGCAATTGCTTCTCGAATATCTCCAAATTAGACAATTTTCATAAATAGTAACGCGAAATTATGCATACCAAATTTGCATGCATGACAGTTCCAACAAAGATTTTAAATTAATAATTTACACCTTATATTGCAATAAAATATTTTCAATACATTTAAATATTTACATGTAAGAATATAGCAAACTTTATACTATGTTTCATCTAATTTACCTATATTCTAATCTTATACATGTATGTAAAAAACATGGAACCGCAAAGAGCACTGTAACATACTTATGTAATAAAATTAAGTTCAAACACAATTTCATTTTAATCAGGATTACTCTTGCGGCGGATCCCACTGATGAAGTTGTTTCCTCCACAATCTCACCATACCGTCCCATCCTCTTCTACTGTATTTAATATGCTTCGGCGGTGTTCTTGGATGTTCTCTTGAACGTTTTTCTCTAAAACGAATATAATTAATAAAATACACTACTTTTGGATATATCTTTAATCATTCTGTATATAAAATCTTTACTTAGGTACAATCTCGATATATCTATCGTATCCAATGGTATTCTTTCCATAATCTATTTCCTTTTGTCTTTGCGCTAATATCTTAGGATTTGTTTCATATTCTATGCGTTTTCTACTACTGTCCGAAGAATTTGTAGTAGAACTTGAATCGCTATAACGCCTGGTGCGCGATACCTTTGTATCTTCGTAATAAAAATTACTTTTCCCTGGCCTTTTGCGAAAACTGTGCAAATCTTCTGGTTTGTTTATCACATTATCTTCATATTTTATGGCATTCCCATTATTAATTTTATTTTCTCTGTACTTTTTTTCTGTAGTTTTATTGTTGACTTGTACATGCAAACTAACATCGTCGTGTTTCGCATCGTTATTGCTACATAAATTTGTCTCCGTTGATTCTGTTTTTTCCACACATTGAGTTTCTGCAATTTTCTTAGTGGACTCGATTATTTTACCGAGCTCGTTCGAGCTCATACAAATGGCTTCATCGAGCAGAGCATCGTCTTCGTCGTTCAATTCTACCCATGACTTTTGCTTGTCCAGATCCATTTTATTTAAATCGTAGAAAGCTATATTATAACACGATCTGTGAGTAAGAACTGACACAACGTAAAATCTATATATTAATCGGTAAAAGAATTAAAATACAACGAGAACCAAGCTTACCTAACGAAAATAACCTAAACGAATACAACAACTTTTATATTAGGACATAATAAACAATCGTTGATTATATATTTTAACGATAAATGTAAGAATTTAATAAAATATATGCTTTTTTCTTTCAAGACGAAGAAATTTCAGGGCTTCGAGCCTGCTCAAATTGCACCTAATTCAAAACAAAACTCGTCCCGACAGTCACAATTCCTACAAGTGTTACGAATTCTACAATGCGCGCCTTTTTTAACGATCTTATTATTTGTACACCCCATAGAGTTGCGTCTGTTAAGCTCAATTTACAAATAAAAGTCATGATCGGAGTGTCTATTTTCTGATAGAACCGAGCTTAAGTAATAGAGGTTATTATTGAGGATACAGATAAACTATGGAAATATTAGCGGTATAGCTTTTCCTCTTTTGGCGATGAATTTCGTTGTGGATAATATTTTATCGTTTTCGACCAAAATTTCTCATAGGGGAATGGTTGCTGAGCAACTACACCACAAACTACACACTATGCTGCACGAGACTCTCGTAACGAAGACGACAAAAAGTTACATCAGCGCCGCTCGCGGGGTATCTCGGATATAACGCGTGACCTTACTTTCAGCAAGAGTGCACCGAGTGTATAGCCCTTGGTAGCAAAATGTCGTCGGTCGAAGCAGGTCCGAAACCACTGCGAGTGTCACCATTGATTAAAGTTAGTACCATTATTTGTTACAATTCTTTTTCGAATGTCAAAAAATTATATTCGTACAATATTTTAAAAAACGTTCGCAAGGAAACTTGATCGAATCATTTTCTGTTATGAGTATTGATTTAAGTCGATTATATTACATAATTTTTATGGAGTTTAATGAAATGATTTTAAATTAATATACATGAAAATCATTGTAAAAAATATTAATTCGTGTTTACTTTGTCATATTATAGGTTTAGAGATTTATTGTCCACAAAGACTTTGAAAATAATTTCTAACCTTCTCGATAAATCAAACACTGTACAAATGTTACTCGAATAACATATATTGTTTACATGAGCGAATAAAAAATAGTGGCATTGAAAAATTTATCGATTTCTTTATTTCTTTATTTGCGTTGTATTCGGTCGTTTCCGTTAGATTAATTAATACTTTGGCTATATCGTAGTAAATGTTTTTAATAATTATGTTTCATACAGTTCGCTCGATGGAGTCTTCTGGGAATGGGAATTTTATATGGACTTTACCACCAACGTAGGTTCTCTAAAATAGAGGACGCACGTCGTGAGAAAGAACTGAGAGAAAAGCCTATGAGAGATGCAAAACTTGCAGAGGAGAAGAGACTCGAACTAATAGGTAAAAGCATTATTAAAATAATTACCAATGCAAATAAATCAACTGTAATAAATTCAATAATTCATATGTTACCCAATACATACAATTATATATTTTTCTGTTTTAGCTCAAGAGAAAATGATCCAGGAACTTTTTCTGACACCTGCTAAGAAATAAAAAATACCATTATTTCGTTAGTCTACATTTCCTATTATTAATAAATTAATGTGTTCTTATTTACTAAATAAAAGATCGATTATATAAATTTAAAGTTTTCAGTAATTGAGCATAACCTTTTCATTTTATACGCTATAAGCAAAATTCTTAATATGTTGCAACGAAATATCAAACATTAATATTTTATTCTAAATTTTTTTAATACCTATCTTCTTTTACAAGTTAGTTCAAATAGTTATTCCATTTTACTACACAGTATATTTTTTATTATTTATACCTTCATTGGTTATATGAATGTACAATTTCATTTAAATGTAATTAGTTTTTGTACGAAAAAAAAATTCGCCCGAACAGGGACTCGAACCCTGGACCCTCAGATTAAAAGTCTGATGCTCTACCGACTGAGCTATCCGGGCGATTGAGTGTTACACTCGTAATACATTTATTTATTGTTATTAACGTCAATAATCGATATATATATTTACAAATCAAACTACTACTTAGTACAAACTACAATTAACTACATCAGTACAATTTGAACATCGATTATATTTAAGAAACAGTTCATATGCTAGTGTTTGCGTATATTAAAATTGTAATTTAAAAAAAAAGTTGAAAATCTAATAATAAAAGGTATACAGAATTTTTTAATAAAAACATTATATTCTGTAATGCGTTAAAGTATCATTTTTTATTTAACTTGTTGACATTTATTAATAACAATGATTAACAACGTTAATATTTTTCATTATTATTTTACATTTTGTCTCAAAACAACATTACGGAATGTAAGAGTACTTATTGTTTTACAATATAAAATATATTATATCCATATAAAAATAAACACAGAAAATTATATAAAATTTGTTACAAATCCTTTCAAAATAATTTCTTTTTACATACTTTCATTGTTACAGGTTTGTCATACTGAAATGTATATAGAGTATTATTGTAAATATTGGAAGACGCAGACAAAACTGGATTTTTATATAAATTACAATATTAAATATTTTTTAAATACATAGAACGTGAAACATAAACATATCCAAGATATAAGATTTAATTAGTAGAAAACAACATTTACAACAGGTATGTATATTGTCATGAATGCATCCACAAATTCTTGTTTCCAAAAATGCAGTTTCCTCTCTTTAAGCAACGATTAATTCTGTTTTGTTATCTTTGGTAATGAGTTGCACAAGGCTGCCGGTAACAGGACGATCTTTACCTTGTGACCATTTCCAGAAGAGGCTATTAAGTCAAATACAAAAGTTTATAATAGACAAGAGGAACAACACGAAACAGGAATAAAAAAAAGACTACCCACTCTGCTACAAATTCAAGCTGAGTCCAGGTAGATGTATCGGCTTTAGGCATCCATTTTCTATTCATAGGCGTATCTAAAGTAACAGGTAAAATAGCACTGACCAAAGAATCTTTCGGTAAACCACTTTCTTTGACCGCCAAAGATTTGGTAAGTTGATGAACTGCAGCTTTGGCCATTCCATAACCAATCATGCCTATTTTTATAAAATGATATAATTTATACTCGAATAAGGACAAATAACTTATAATATTAAATAAAATTTGTTACCCGGTGTATCTGCTAATGCTGCCTTGGCACCAGTTAATGATAAAAATCCACCCTCTTTTAAATGACGCGCAGCGATGCTACCAGCAATGGTCGAACTCCATACACTCTGCTTCCACATCAGTTCGCTATTTTTAATAAAATCTTTGTGGGCTGCATTTCCACCAGCCCATCCACCGGCCACACAAATTACTGCATCCACTTTATCTCCATTTAAAATGCATGTAATTTGTTGTAAAATATTAGTTTCCTAGATAATATATAAATACATTGTTATATGCAAATATATACTTTTGATTAATCTAATATAGCAATTTATAAAATTACTTGTTCGACCCAGTTGTTCTCTGATTTTACAATTACATTTGCATCAGCTTGTTCATTTGGTTTCATATCAATGCAACCAACCCACTGTAATTATATATAATATACAATTTTATAAAAGTTTGTAATTATTTTACAATATAGTAGGATAGAATTTCAAGTTTTTACATCATTAGTCAGATACAAGTTACGATGTATTGTGAAAGGATCTAGTTCAGTAGTTATGACCTTGACAACATTCTTGCATACTTTAAGATTACCAAGCAATTATTGCATTCTGTTCTTGGAAATATACATATACAGTATCATTCTTTAACTATTTAAATATGTATAATTTATACAATAACTTAAATAATTATAAACATAATTATTCACATTTAAGAAAACAATATATGTATAAACTACAATACCATATATATGCGTGTAATAATTACTATTAGTAAACAGAATATTGTATTTCGTAATATAGAAAATAGTGCGCGAAATTTCTGTGATAAATTTAAATTGTACAATTTAACCGCGAAAAATTAAATACCAAAATACATTAAAAAATATTTCGTCCGTGGTTTATTAGCGTAGACGTTATAATCAGAATACGAGATAATTAAAAGAAACGTTAAATAGTTTACAAACATCCGTCTTTAGATATCTTTTATGATAAATCTTGCGTAATGTCAATCTGTGTTCGCACACTTTCACTTAACAGTTGTTAGAATTAGCGATTAATAAATGTAATAAATTAATTACTTATTCATACAGAAGTGCTCTACAATTTGGTTTTAGCCGAATGAAACTAATCGTTAACATTTGTAAAGTTAATATTAGACATACTGTGAAAAAAGCCGGGAACTTTTCTCAAGAAATACAACAATCGGTAGTAAAGTAATCGTATTCTGAATTTTTCAGTTTTATTTAGGTTTTAATATTGTTCGCTTACCCAATTTTCTGATTTAAATTTTGAAACACAAGTGGAACCTAAAGCACCTTTGCCACCATATATAATAACGCGTCCAAGTGTCGTCGCCATTGTTCGATAAATGAAGTTACTTCGCGAAATAGGCTTCGGGAGTTTCCGATCACACACGGAAAAGTACGAAGTTGTACGAGACACTCTCGGAAAAGTTCGTAAAAGGAGTGCCGGATTGCCAGATTTCGGCACGAACTACGAAAATAGATTGTCGACCGGGTGGTTAGTATCTTTCCAGCGAAAAGTACTTCGAACATTTTTTAATACGGTATAATTAACAATCAAGTATTCGTTAATTTGGTACTATTCTGTTTTATTTATATTATATTTGTCTTTCCACGATCTCATTAATGCACCATGATCAATGCTAGTAAATATTTATCTATAACAAAGAAGTAAGAATTAAAATAAGATTTGTATTTGAAATTGAATCAAATATCGTATTATTTTAAATAAAAGTAATGTCAATTATTACTTCCAAATATTTTAAATGCACTTTAGTGTCGTCTATTATAGCGTGTATATAATCGCTTGTCTTACTTATAAAATCGTTTTCCCCCAAAGTATTAAAAAGACAAAATTTGCACCGCTAAGATAATTGATTGAAATTGCTTCAATTTATATAATGATAAAACGTTTAACGAATGATTGCACATAGTAACGTTTGAATTTCCCGCGTATGTTTGTTAAGAAGGTGGCAACGTCGCAATGACAGAGACCCTGCCTGCAACGTTCTCCGGGAGCGTAGGTCTAATGTGACGTCACGGTAGCCTAGTTGGGTTAGGTTTTACGCTGGAAATTCTAACGAAAAATTTTTTGTTTGACGATTAATGTTTTTCCCATCGTGTCTGCTGCACTGAGCGACGTGAAGAGCTAACGCAGTGGCGAACAGTAATCGTATTTCGTAAACCGTTCGATCGCGAGACCCCGCGCTATCGGCGTATATGAGATTTTAAACGGAAAATGAATCGACATGAAGGTACGTACGTGTGTGCTGTTCCCGACCAGCAAGTCAGCTTCGAATTTGCATTCGCTAAATTTGTTTTACATCGATGGTAGAATTTTTTGATCATGAGAATTTGGAAGTGCGCGTAGAAAAATTTATGCAGATTCGTCGTCGAGGTTACGAAATCTGCAAAGCATGAGATTTTTCGTAATACATTTCTTGCGAGCCCTGTACCAAAGGGTCTAATGTCAGAGGCCAGATGGCAGCACTTATAAAAAATTACTCCAATTTCTGTGAATTTGCAATGTTCTTCTCTGATGATTTCAGTGAATTTTTTTGCAATGTCATCAAATTTTAATGCCTTATCCTTATGAGATAAATAAAATTACGGGAATATATTTGTTGACCAGCTGTCAGAATACTCTACCAGCTGACTCCTTTTAAATTAGTTTTCTTGTTCAATCCCCTTCTCTTTCTGATAATGTTAGACCTGTAAAACATATTGGAACATATTCTTCTTATTCCTCGTTCTCGAGTTAGTTTCTTTTGTTGACCTTTTCTTAAATTTTAGATCTAATTTTAAACTATTGCAACATTGTTTATCCTATTGTAATAACATAATTTTGATATTAAACAATACAGTGTGCTGGATTTTTCTAGATTAAATGTTACAACGACGCTAGTAAAGCCAAAATAGTTACAGTCTGACTTGTAAATAGAATCGATATACATGGTTTTTTATATTCAAGTTGCATCTATGCATGTTACATAATTGATATTATAATTATCATATTAAAGATAAAAAGTGTTATTATTGATTATATTCGTATAGATATATTAATCTTTATCGTGTGCAATACAAGAAGCCAATACCATTCTTATTTTGATATATTGTCGTGTGTCGCGTGCATAAGTTACAGTTCTATGGTTAAATATTACTTTGTTGCGTGTATATGCGTGTTATATATCAAAATGTGAGTTTCAGTAAATAGTAAACAGTAAAGAAATGCATCAAGTTACAAAAATATTGCGGATGGAACAACGTTCCAGACGCAAATATAATTACACTCAATGTGAAAAATAGAGGATCTGCATTTAGTACTATAGTTAATTATCAAGAATTATATGTTATTCGTTTGTTTAATATTTGTTTCAATGTGATTTTCTTACATTACTTGTTCGTAATTACTTTTATCGCTTATACAAGATTAATTATTAATATTCATAAAATTATATCGGTATCTTTATGAAAATCTGAAACAACCTTTGTTATGAGAATTGTATGAATTTGCAGACAGATTTAAAAGTAGACTTAAGCAAGTTACTTTTTATAGATTTGGTTCAAGGTTACTGCACACATATGTATGTATACAGTATATATAAATATCTTTTGTAGGAACAACTGTATTTTTCTTTTGAAGCTCTTATTCTAAATATATACATTGTGCAGTATCTTTCCTTTGTGTATTATTTATCGGATACTGTATATGACATTGTATGTAAACATTTTTTTTTTATTTTTGCGAGTCCAGTAGCATGTCCATTTCAGTTGTATCGTTATGAAATATGAATTACTTATGAAGCATCGATGTACAATTATGTTTATTCCAGGGGTAAGTTGTGACTCCTGCTTAAAGGGGAATTTTCGGGGTCGCAGATACAAGTGCCTCGTGTGCTATGATTATGATTTGTGTGCCAGCTGCTATGAACGGGGTGCCAATACTACAAGTCACCTCTCTGATCATCCTATGCAGTGTATACTTACTAGATCCGACTTTGGTGAGACGATTGTCGAAATCTATTATGCGACGATTGCTTTATATACAACATGGTCGTGACAATTAATTCTTTTCTTTATTAATCGATAGAATTATATTATGGCGGAGAAGGAGTAAGTATAGAGCAGCCGCAATCTTTAACTTGTCCTTTCTGTACAAGAATGGGTTTTACCGAAGCTACATTGCAAGAACATGTTGCTGCAGATCACCCGGACACTTCTTTTGAAGTTGTACGTATAATTGCACATTTTGTGCATTTATATATTTATAATACCGTGCTATAAAAAAAATTTCTGTTTACAGGTTTGTCCAGTATGTGCATGTACCTCAGGAGCAGATCCTAATGCCGTGACCGACGATTTTGGAGCACACTTGAGTGTGGAGCATCGTAGTGGACCAAGAGATCTGATCTCTTTCCTAGATGAACCGTCCACAAGTAGACACAATCCTAGACGGATATCAAATTCATCTAGAGGTGTTAATGGGCCACGACCTCGCAGGTATGTATGCCAATGTACATAGTAAATTAAATTTAAAGTAAACATTACAGTATATCTTGGAGGTAGAGTACTGTATTTGGAGACATAATTATTTATATTTATCGTTTATTTGAATATTCCATAAATGGAATACTGTCCATTTTTCTGTGTACGTAAATGTGCCAATTTATCAAACGTGTTATGTTTCAATGCATGTGATCTTATTGAATAACATTTTTTTTCATTTGCACTGTAATATTTAATATTACCAGTCATTATTTAGCGTTCATTAAAATTTCTTAGTAATCATGTTTGGATATTGCAATCGATTTTTTTCTTAAAATCTATAACACATTTCTGTAGTTAAATATTTTTAAAAAGGACATTGAATAAGATTTCAGCTTTAGTTTATCATCGTCATCTCATCTTAGATAATGTTCATTGGCGTGTCATTGGACCTGCAGGTCCAATATGCATTTCAGTTCGTCCGGGGGATTGAGTCCAAGTAGTCGGGATAGTGGCGATCCAATTACAGAATTACTTTCTCAATTATCCGGTGTTCGTAGAAGTGGTGCAGCAACTGGTCAAAGTTTATCAACGCCATCACAGTTACAACAATTGCAAATGCAGCTACAATTGGAGCGGCAACAAGTTAGAGTGCGTATAATTTGATATCGATGGTAAAAATTCTTAACGAAGTTTCGTTAAATTAGAATACGTAGTACAATAAAAATATATTTTCCAGGCTGCTAGGCAACAATTAGAACGGTTACCTAGGAGGCAGGCTCAGCCTATTGGTTCTGTAAGTGGTGGAGGAACTACTAGTATAGGTGGTCATTCTAGCACTATGACCAGTGTGGTAGCAAATAGTACGAGTAGTAACAATAATGCAACTAATGTGGCTAACCCGTCCGGCGTATTATCCACCAATTCACAGAACTATATGTTTCTGTTGCCAAGGTATGTTAACGATATACGATAATGCACCTAAAAGCGAACAAAATTTATTTCGAGTGTTTACTGTAACATCGATTATTGAAATTGAAATTACTTGAATAAGAAAACGAGTATTTATTAAAATATGTGATATCCGTGTGACTGTTTACATACACTCGTACGTAATATATACATGCTGGTTCTTTGTCCGAAACATGCAAAACTGCATGTCATGGTCAGTGTATCGGCTGCCAAAAACTATATTCTAAGATGATCCCATTGGGCGTAAAACGGACGTGTGGCTTTTTATAATTTTTATTAAACAGCAATATTTATCTTTACTGACAATTTTGTTCATATTTTTATTTTTACAGATGCATTACGACTACTCTGTCTGACTCGCAGTTACAAGACATTGAACGCGAAAGTGCGAATAGGAGCCTCTTTACGCGCGAACTTATCGTCGGAACTCTTTCGCAAACATTACCGGAGTTGATACAGCAGCAGTCTGCGGCGCAAACACCAGTGTCGAGCGCGACTACCGCCACAACCAGTCCTGAAACACCAAATGCTATTTCTTCCACGGTTTCCACGAAGAAATTAAGTCTAGCTCAAGAGGCAAAAAGGGATCAAGCGACGAGTAAACACGTAACGCAAACTTCTACGCAACAGTCGCATATTGTTCAGGCCGCTGCTGGTAGTATGGGGACGGGTCTGCAAAGCCAAGGATTGCCCCCAAACTCGAATAACCTTGCATCACAGAATACACCTATGGTTCAAACACTGATGCACAGTGTATTACCTCAGCCATTGGTAAGTATGTATAAATTAATCGAACACATAATTACGGACAGTCGAAGACTACGCCGCAAGCAACATTCGCGGTGTTGCTCGTCGATTTTTATGAAACTTTGCTGGTTTCTAGAGCGGCGAGAAGTAAGGAATACGTGTTTTTTTTTAGCTGTGGTGACTCAAGTTAAAGAGGTGAAACTACCCATCAAGGTTTCAACCTTTCGATCCTATCTTCAAAACTATTGGATATACAAGGCATCGGTAAAAAAAAAATGAATAAGTAAGTCAAAAAATCACTTGTAAATACCGTCGTTCGCGTTACGCATGTAAGACTGACTGCCGTCTATCGTCTAAAGGAGATTTCCACGATTACTAATTTTATGTTTCTAATTCTCGATATGTATACAACGTCAACGTAAAAACGAATATATACTTGTAGCTGATTGTGAATTTCGAATAAAAATAATTCACTGTATCGTCTTTTCATAAATTTTGGAGGGTGTAAGTGGTGAAAGTGATTTTTTGACTTTTTTTATTAATTTTTTTTTTACCGATATTATTTTTCATCGAACGTCATAAGAGAATTTGTTTGTGTTCGTGATAGTTCTCTAAATAATTTTCGCTCGTTAAACTTGAGTTACCGGTCGTTAAAAAAAAAAAAATACGAATACGTTATTTTTTGTTGTTGCTCCACAAATCGCAAGGTTTCGTCGGAATCGGGACGGGGACACTTTGTGGGTGTTCCTTGTTACACAGAGAATTAGGATCCCGATTAATGTAATCCGGTATTTGTAATTCTGTTACATAGGTATTGCAGCAACCACTACCGCTACCAATTAGTAGATCTATCAGAGAACCGATAGCAACCCCGGCACCAGCATACCTTAGAGGTGGAGTTGGTCCAGTTGGAGTAACAGGTCCTTCACGTAGGAAGCCGGTTAGGGCTGTAGATGGCAGAAACCAATCTACGGAACCTCCGCCCCCACACTAACCTCTCCTTAGCCCGTACCCACCCACCCTGATTCCTCACAGGACCCTCTAGCACTAGTCCTAGCACTGTTTAGAACACCTCATCATTATTGTTATTATTATAATATTATATATTAATAATTATTCGAATGCCCTCCTCCTCACCCTCCCTATCTATCACTTTTTAAACTCTAATCTCGCCATCTTTTGTCGTTACGTGACATGGAACAAGGGCAAGGGCTGATTCGCCGACACATGCAAATAATGTACATAACTCACTTCTTGCAGTCATATACACATCTCGTACACGCTCCTCAGCGAGTCTTGCCACGTTCTTCCATATTGATTGTATCTGGTGGCTGTATCGGGCAACGTTAGAGAGGTTAGGTTGATCGGTCGATGCGAAAAAAATACTCAAAAAAACACCTGTAACCTGTAACCTATAGTTCATTTGACATCGAATGCCTCGCGAGGACAGAAACTTGGGAAAAAAAAAAAACAACACCGTGCCCGTCATACGCACCACGTTTTTCTTGTGTGTGTGTTTTTTTTTTCTTATAAATTGGTAAAATTTATTTTGGTCGTTCAGCTGCTGATATATTTTGTATTTTTAAGATACGAACACGTTTTATACGAGATTAAAAAAAATCTACCGTTGCCTGGGTTGGTCCGTTCAGATTTTAGAAATCATAATTTGTCGGGGCGGAATGTTTTTACGGCGGCGATTGACTAAATACTTTTAAACGTTACGTAATAATAAAGTCATCTACATGCTTTGCAGAATTACGTAAATTAATGTATATAGATGCTTTGTTATGCAAAAAAAAAAAAAAACTGTAGGCAATTGTACAAGCAATTCTAATTAATCAAATTGTTTCAGATAGGTGTTACAGAATCAATAATCGTAAATATTAGGTTGGCGGGCCGTTCCTTGGCCAGCTCGTCGAAGCTGCTTAGAAATTGGTGTTACAAAATGGAGGGATTAGACTGAGCTTCAACGTATCGATCAAAACGTGTCGCTTCTCTCTATGGAAATATAATTGTGTTTGCTGAAAGTGTTTACTCGCATCTTTATTTCGAAATACAATTTTTTTTTTTATTCGTAACGATCGTTCGCGGATCTAATCGCTCCATTTTACGATATGAAACGAGACAAATACTTGTACGTGTGTTTTGTTTTTTTTTTCTCTCGGTAACAGAGGTTTTACTTGGGTCTGCTACGCGCAAAAATTGTAAAAAAAAAAGTCGTGAACGTTTGCATTCTGGTTTCTTCGAGTCGGAAAGAATTCACGATACAGGGGATGTTCGTTGATTTGTATGAATATCGAGTGTGTGCGTATGACGCGTGTGAATGCATTCGAGATCCGCGACGAGTCTACTGAAAGTAGAAGTGCGATCGAAGGCGTTCGCAAAAACGAGTAACAGTTATGTTTCGATTATATTCGTCGTCCACCGCCCAAACCCCCTTTTTTTCTTCTAATTTTTGCACAGATTTCTCGTTTATCGTTTGTGTACATTTCGTATTGTAATTAATTTCCTTTATAACACTTTCTTATAGTTATTTTAATTTGTGGGTGTATCTGCAAGTCGTGGATGATAAAAAAAAAAACAAAGTAAAATTATATAAACACATATATATATATATATATATGTGTGTGTGTGTGTGCCCATATATATATATATATACCCACATAAACAGATAAAAAATTGAATGAAATATGTAGTGTGTGATTTTTTTCATTTGTTTTTCTTTTCTTTTTTTTTTTAATTGTCTTATGCTCTCGCATGTTTGGCTTTATAAAATTTATGATTATAACGTTACGAATAACCAAAGGTATTAAAAGTCGAGACGTTTCGTTTTCTGTTACCTCAATCCCTTTCGAACGTGTCACTTAGCTATACGCGCCTTATGCTTCGAACAGTCGAACGATTATTATTTATGTCCCCGTAGTTTGTGGTGTGTAAAATAGGGAAGTAACGATGTAAAGAAAAGAAAGGAAAAGAGAAAAAAAAAGTATACTAATTGCCTTAACACGGAATGCCTGAGAAATTAAGGGGAGACTCGAAACTTTTACCTTTTTTGAGGAGTGTGTGTTTAATTCGACGAAATCTTTGCGCATGGTACTTGGATGAAGTTACGATACACTTGTATACCGATCTAAACTAAATAAAAACGCGCATATCCGAGATTGTAAGAATAATGCAGATTATTATCGAAAAGAGAAAAGACGATAGATCGATCGCGTTAATCGCCACGCTTCTACGACTTGTAACAAATGATTCAGTCACCCTGTAGAGAATTTAAGAGGAATATACGAGCCTACGCGTTAGAACGAAGCAAGACTCCGCGCACATATAATACAAAATAATCAATCACAATGAGAGATAAAGCTAATAAATAACGAAAACAACTCCGATTTGCTATGTATATCGTATAACTTGTTGGTATAAAGCCGAAAATTCGACACGTGCGTTCAGTTTTTATTCTTGAGCTTTAAAGCGTAGCGAGTTTACGTTCCCCCTTGTTTCCACGTCACTTCGGGATTGTAAAATCTTAAACTTTTACACACACGCCTACTTTGCTATTAATATTATTTTTTATTATTATTATTTTTATCGCTATTATGTACTATACGATGTACTAGGGGCGTCCCCTAAATCATACCTTGACAAGTGGGACAGTGGAACAGTGTGACCGAATGCCTGTACGAACAGTCGAATACTGTATTAATATTGTTAGACTTTTATCGTTACAATTCTTTCCCGTAACTACGATTCCGAAAAATTCAGCATAATCTTAACGAAACGGCTTTTTACATTATACGTAAATATATATTATACGCATATAATATATATTTATCCGTAAGAACGATAAGGTGCCTCGGAGTATCGTCGTAAGTTTCGCGTGTTTCTCTCCGTTTTCTTTTATTTTGTTTCTTCTCTTAACAACGTAATACACAATTTAATACTCGTTTTCTCTTGAAAATTCGTAGACGTAGAGGAAGTGAAAAGAAAAAAAATCCATTACGTAATATTCCAGGATTACGATTATTGTATCGAAAGTTTTCGAAAAAATTAAAGGGTCTTTGGAAGCAATTCTGTCCGCTTTCTGTCGATGATCGACGATTCTCCTAGATATCCTTTGTCCGTAGAAAAGAAAAAAGAAAAAAAATAAAAAAAAAAGTGAAGACATTAATCGATCTTGTGAACACGAAGTAGAGGAAAAAGATATTTTTGCGTGGCTTAAACGGTTGTTTTTATCACGCCCTTATCCGCGCCTCGACGAACATCAAAACGACGAGAATTTTCGTGAAAGAAAAAAAAAAGTAAAGGAACAAAAATTTTGACAACGAATTTCATGAAAATCAGACGTTAAAAGTAAAATTTTGATCTCGTTACGTAAAGAAGGACGAATAGAATGCATACGACATTTCCCCTCTTTTCTATTCGACGAAGAGACTTTCACCTTCGAGCGGAACGAAATTTCGATTTGTATTTAAACAATATTTTACGTATCATTGCCTACCGTATAAATATAAATATATGAATAATAAACATATACATATAGATATACATACACATATATATATTTATATGTATACACGAATACACGCGCGAGCTACGTTCGTAAACATAAAACACTCGTACGTGTGTACACGTATGAAAGGAAAAGTTTAATAATAATATGCGGCTGAAGGTACACCGAAAACAAAAAACAATGGCAAAAGAGGAGGAGAAAAAATTTTTGGGAACCGAGACTGTAGGGAGAAACGAAATTTCTGAAATTTAATTGAATCTCGATGATTTATCGTATAGTACGCTCTTATCGCGATACCGTTTCTTATCGTTATAATCGATTTATTAATAAATAATAATATTTGGGCTTGTAATGTAGATAGTAGCCCAATCGAGCGGGACGGGAGTCCGACTGTAACATACCGACACGATAATTTTAACGAAGGGGACGTGTCGTTTACATAAAAAATGACACTCTGCCGTTCAACGACGCGCGACTAGATCGAAATCACTCTCGGATCAATGTACTCTATCGCCAATAAGCAAAGAAACAAACAAAAAAAGGGTTAAAAAAGAAAAGCAAAAAAAATTGTAAACGTGAGAAAGGAAACTTCCGTTTCTATTAAGGATATTTATTATACTATATTTTCCACAGTATTTTTGTACTGTGATATATATATATATACGTGTATGCACGATCAAGAACCGTCGCCGCTGCCTTCCTCACGTCAGAGTTTTCTTTTCCTCGAGGAATTTCGTGGTGATCGACATTGAACACGGGCAATCGAGAAATTTTCGAGCGACGAACGGAGGTAACACAGAATATGAGACTTAAATAAGCGAACGCGTTAAAATAATTTTAGGGGGACATCGATTCCTACGTATACATATACATATATATGTATAAAGATCGTCGATTAACTCGTCGAACGTATCGCGCGAATTTGCCTAATGTCGTTGGATCCGCGCGAGATCTCGTCACTTTGGGCGGATATCATGCCGTGTGCCGTGCAGGTTTCCTCGTCCAGATCCAAATGATGGGTGAAAAAATAAGTAAAAATAACTCGCGCGAGTTATCTTTCTTTGAGTCGATCGTTCGAGCGTATTATTATCAATAATATCCTAAGCCATTGGTATTTTCCACGAAAAGCTTGATAACTTTTAATTGTAATCCTTGCCAAAGGAGAGAAGCGGGTGGTGTACGGAGGAGTGCACGATAGAGAAAAATTTGTAGGAGCTAGCAAAGCGCATATATATGTATGTATCAACATTAGAAAGATGAGCGGGTTAACAAATATGTAGCGGCTTCCGTGGCCATTTAACACCTAGACACCGATTTCCTTTTTTATATTATCGTTTTATTTAATCAAAGGGTGGTGTACGGGATAGGAGGGTAGAATCAAAAAGAAAGCCGACGAGACGACGCCTCTCTACAAAGTCCTTTCTAGTTCGTCGAGCAAGCAGAGGAGAGAAAAAAAAAGAGAGAGAGACTGTGTGTGCATATGTTTACGCGTGCGTGTGCGCCCCTGTACGAGAGGGTTAGAAAGAGAACACATTTTTTCCCTTTATCTTTGAAGATTTTTCGCTTTGAGAACTTTTCGGTCGAAGGGGTCTTCGATTGTCTCGAAAGTGATTGTCCCCGTGGCCGGGGAAAAGACTATCGAGAAAGAAGAAAAAAAAGAGAAAAAACGAGACCGAAAATGCGTCTTTGGACACAGACATTGACCTACACACTGCATTAGCGTTGTTGCAAACTTATCGAAATCACGGACTTGTTCGTCGGCACGGCCGCATTAAGCGTAACGCGTCGCTTAGGATTTAAAAAAAATAATAAAAATGATTAAGAAAAAAAAGATTGAAACTAAAAGAATTCATCGATATCATGTGTGTGCAAGTTTCGATACTTTCGTAGGACGAATCGGCGATAGATGTCCTGGTCGTATTACGCAAGGCTGACCTCTACATAATCGGTATAGCGTTAAGTTTGCACGAAATTACCTTAATTCGGCCCTGCGCGTCGACACGGACGGTCAAAGTTTGTCATTCGTCGGACAAAGTGGATTGCCCCCTTTACTCTTGACGATGCTGCCGCTCAGGAAAGTACGTCTAAACGGCGTACATGGATTTTGCTAACGATTTTTTCCTAGCCTGCTCGAATACGTACATAATAAAATTACCAGCGCGGACGATTGTTCGCCGATTTTTACCTGATTTTTAAGAATCAACCGATATAAAAAATATACGAGCGTGATGAACGAAAGAGCGAGCGAGAGAGACTACAATGATAAACAGAAATACTGTGCGTGACACGTTGAAATGGAAAGTGTTGAGACGAATATTATTATTAAAGTACTAATAGAGAATTAAAGTGAAATCTTATACATAATAATTATTGAAATGTAAATTGTGTTGAATGTTGAAATGTAAACTCTGATGCTGAATATAATGGAAATTCGATTAAGCCGCATTGCTTATGTTTACTTTATCAGATCCAGGACGGTCTGAAGCGTATTTGAATTTGAATTTTGGCGCCGGACAGGCGCACGAATCCGTCGGTTAGAAAGAATGATTGCAGATTACACGCGACATTCGGTCATGTAGTGTGCATATATGGTGCCCGTTCGCGGTTCACGCTTGCAGTTTCGATCAACTACAAAAGTTTTTAGGAGGATTACAAGGAACTTATTGAAAATGGGACCTCTCGAAAGTGCTAAAAAAGTCGCGGCTTATAAAGCCGTCGATGAATATGTAAAGGTAATTCTCGTCTTAAACGCGTTACGAGAAATTACAGGTTATACGGATGCACCGGTATAATATTGTTTGAATTTTCCGCACGATTATTTTGCAGGATAATAGCGTTATCGGAATCGGTAGTGGGTCTACTATTATCTATGCTGTCCTTCGACTGGGTAAAAACTTTTTATCTTGCATCTACGTGCGATTGTTTACGATAAAGTGATCTAATGTGCTATAAATTCATTTTCGTTAATTTTACGTTTAATAATCGCGGAATGTGATCTTTGACCATGTCAGGAGATAAGATTGTACATTTCTTGAATGAAATTATGACTTGTACATTCTAACGTAAGAGTAATAAATTTTATTTCGATGCTTAATGTTATTGGCGGTATACGTTGTTTGTAAATGTAACGAGTCGTTAAAAAATATCTTTAAATAATTGTATTTTTCAGTCGAACGTGTGAAGGAAGAGAATCTTAACATTATTTGTATTCCAACCTCGTTTCAGGCTCGTCAGTTGATATTAAATAATCACCTTACGTTGGGCGATTTAGAAACCTATCCCAAAGTAATAAAGGATTTTCTTTTTATATTGTTTACGAATTAAGTTTCTATGTTGTTATATTACTAAATATTAACAGTTGGATTGCGCAATCGATGGAGCGGATGAAGTCGATTCTGAGATGAATCTTATCAAAGGTGGAGGAGGATGTTTGCTTCAAGAAAAAATTGTTGCTTCTTGCACAGATCAATTTGTTATAATAGCTGATTATACGTAAGCGTTAGGTTCTTAAGGAATTTATTGCCGATACTTATTTTCGCTAACATATTCTCATTTTTTTTTAGGAAGAATTCTCAGAAACTTGGAGAGCATTACAAAAAAGGTATTCCAGTCGAAGTAGTTCCTATGGCGTACGTTGCCATTCAAAGGAGAATCGAAAGTACTTATGGGGGAACTGTAAAAGTTAGAATGGCTTTAGCTAAGGCTGTAGGTCTTTCTTACAATTTTCTGAAATATTAACCAATATTATATTAAGTACATTTCTTGTTATGTTCTTTGTCCAGGGTCCAGTTATAACGGATAATGGTAATTTTATTCTGGACTGGGATTTTCCAGAAAATTTGAGTAATTGGAAAAATATTAATACCGAAATATCAATGATGCCTGGAGTCGTCGAAACAGGCCTCTTTATAAACATGGTTAAAAAAGCATTCTTTGGTATGCCCGATGGCAGCATTAAAGAACAATTTTAAGGTCTTTTGATAACATTGATTTAAATGTTAGGGATAAGTTTTACGATATGCGTGTATTGACTCAAATTTATTTTCATAATGTGCGACAAAAGGAATATTTGTCCTACCTCAGAAGTGATATTACATATTTATATTTATTTGTCATTCATACTTATTTTCATTGTTCTCATAGTTTTGTACATATCGTGATTTTGCATTACTCTTCCTACAAATGGAATTCCAAGGAGATTGTGCTATACAGACTGAAATATTTTCTGTACTTGGTTTTAGATATTTATGTAGTCATTTATGGAAAAGCGGTATATACTTATTATCCAATTGTTTTGTCTTAAGTATGCTGTGGAACGTGATCAAATAATTATGTAAGCGGGTTGTGAAACAATGAAATAGTGATGTAAACAAAAAGTTGAACATATACTGAAGTATATATTTCTATACTACATCAAACAGTTTCGTTGTTTATCCCATAATAACTTCCAAAAATATTCAATCCCATTACAATTACATTTAATCCTATATTATCACTGTAATCGATTATATCGAACATCGTAAGATATCCATTTTTTTTAGAAGTCCATTTTTTGGTATTGATTTTTTAAACATTGCGTTGAATATTTTTATCGTGAGTAACGTTGAAACTCTTATTATTTTCGACGAATTTAACTATAAAAAAGGTGCGCCCGAACAGGGACTCGAACCCTGGACCCTCAGATTAAAAGTCTGATGCTCTACCGACTGAGCTATCCGGGCAATTGATGTCTCAATTTTCGTAATTAATGTAGTATCGTAGATTCATATTAAAAAACTTTTGTTTTCAATTTTATCGGAAGCTTTATTTAAAAATAAATTACAATTATTTCTCTTGTATATTTTGGCTCGATTAGATACAATATACATCAATGATCTTTTACTTAAACATTTTTCGTTTTTGTACAATTTTTATAAAACAATTTGCATAGAAACGTTTTTATCGAAGAAAATATAGCAGTTCCTTTGGCATCGTTCATTCACTTTATGGGTAAAGAGAGTCGTATATCAACGGTAATACTACTCTCGACGCATGTCTTATTCATGAAGCATGAATCCGTTGTGATTTACGATATTAAGTCGATTAACTTAATATTGGCTATACATGTATATACTTGGTATAACGTTGAAAACCATTTGAATAGCAAAAAAACAAAAAAAATTAAAAGGAACAATGATAACGATATGCAAAGATTAATAATCGAATTCGACTTATGATAATTTTATTTTGTTTTGTTTAGAGCGGTGCAAGTGGAATTGGCCGTACAACGTTGAGATTAAGAAATTTTAATGTAGAAGAAACGAGGGAGAGGGGACGATCTTGCCAAGGGTTGAACGACCTTAGCGTAACTCAGCGGGTTCTGATGCGCGAACGTTGTAAGTACTTAAACCCCGCCTGCTTTCATTTGATTTACACACAGAACGTCTCTTATCGGTCGGTTTTTCGTGGGCCGCTTCCTGCCTTCGATTTCATCCTCGCTTCGATCTTCCATTTTCGGTGTTTGCATATTTTCAGAATTCTACTTTACCGCCTCGTTTACACGACCAAAACAACGTGTACACCACGGGGAGTTGAAAACTATCGAGGCGTTTCGTACCACGTTCCCGGAGCACTTACATCTCTCAGCACTCGTTGAGGATTTCTCGGTAAAAGAAACGTTATTATAATCGTCGAAAATGGAACTCGATTCGCTCAGGAATTAAATTCGATTAAATCGTTATTTTAATTCGTAGCGCCGTTTGAAATGACAATAGACACTAAATTGTCTATGTATTTATTTATTTATAGGTCTTTAATTCTTATTCGTGTACAAATTAATTTACTGTCCTTTTAATGGTCTTTCACTGTACATAGAATAAACGCAGTAACGCCTTTTTTCTTTTATAATTCACCAGCTGACCTGTAACTTAAACTATAGATGTATTCCGGGGTCAGGTTTAGCTTTGTAATTCTCAGCTCAATAAACGGTCGGAGTAATTCAAGTAGTTTTATCTTAGAATCTAGCCGCATACTCCTGCTGTTGTTCAGATATCCCGACAAGGTTTTTTGTCTTGTGCAGTCTTCTGTATCTATATAATTTAGTAGAGTATATGTGCCGTTTATTTTGAAAGTGGCGTAAGTCCATTTTCCAACAAAATCGAGATGGCTACCTTAATAGTTACATTTTTACATGATCTTTTCATTCTGAAGCAACTTGTTACTAATACATTTTAAATCATTAAGATTTTGTAACACGAAAATTTGCTGGTTAACGGAACTGTTCATCATTTGAGCCATCTTCTTCGATAAAGACATTTTTTGAAAATATCTCGAGATCTAATAATTCTTTTGCCATGGTACCTTAATCATTTTTTACGCAGAACGAACAGAAGAATCGATCTGTCTAAAAAAAAATATGCATTTCAATTTAAAGAAACGATGCAATTGTTAATTGCACATGCACTGCTGCATCTAAAAAAAATTTAAACGCCTACAGATGTAGTGCTCTTCGAGCAATGTATCTTTCTCCTTTGGCATTTTTTCGGAAATGCAATAATAACGGAGTTATGACTTGAAACAATTCCCACCCTGTATGTAGATACAACACTGTCAGTAAGTTGTACTCGAAATTCTTCTTTTCGGTTCATCAAATACATTAATTCTAATGTTTTCAGCGGTCAGAGCTCTTCGACCTATTTCACAAACGCAGTTACCAAGTCTCGAGAATGGTCTTGCCCTTTGACGCATCAGCGGTTGCACGAAACAGACGTCGAAGGATGTAACGCGTACTGGTGAGCAATTTACATGACCAAGTTGCAGAGGATACGCAAAACTAACCGCATTCCAGGGCAAGGAACATAAAATGTACGGTCGCGAGGACCATTATGAACGGTCATGCGTTCTTCGGGGCGTGTGTATTTACGCCCTCGATCGGTATATGAAGTAGAGGGGGTGCTATTTGAAGAGCCGACGCGCGTTTTCAACCCTCACACGCAGACTTGACTCCTTCGCGCGAACGACAACCCTTTGCCGGAAGACGCAGCTCGACAGGAAGTTACAGAGTTTTGGGACAGATCATCTCCAGATATCTTTCTTCGTACCGTGGGAACCTGATAGCCTGGACAAAAGATCCGCAATGAAGGTAACTTTTCCCTCTTGGTTTACTCAGTTTTCTTCTCTTGATTCTTTTGGAGCCTGAAAGACGTGAAACTTTGTACTCCCAAGATGCAGTTTTCAATTTATAACTACGCAGAGAACTACGTGTGACCTTTCAACGTCGAATGGATTATATAATTAAACCCATTAACTTTGTTTTTTGAATTGAATTTATTCTCCAGTAGCTTCCAAATCATTCGTATTGTTTTCGTCCTTTTATACTTGACTAGGCCTGCGTCTTCGATAGAATTTGTATCAGACAAGAAAATGTTCTGTAGTGTTTCCAGGTGTTTGCAAAATTAGTTTCTGAAAATGGAAATAGATTTAACAAAGTACTTTTTTATCAGCATTTGAAAGTTTCCAAAGACCTCAATTTGTATGCTTCTCCTCCATGCAAGATCATCAAATTAAAATATTTATTTTACACTTATCCTTTGCAAAATCTTCCCTATTTTAACCACATATTGCGATCCGGGGGTAGTGTTTGCATTCTTCCAAGCCATTCGCCAGGGTACACTAAGCGTTGCTAAACAGAAAGACACTGAAACAGTTAAATAATAGAATATCCAATTTCTCAAAAGTGAAAGTACAAAGTCAGTTTTAAAAAAATATTTAACGTGCAAAGAAATCGCCAAAATTATTTCACAATAGTACTTGGTATTTTAAAAATATAAAAAAGCAAAGACATTGAAGTTGTCCGTTTTCTCGATATATTTTCTATTTTTTTTAGCAAACTCTCAGCATTATCGCGCGTCGATTCTTTGACTGACAGGTTCTTAAACGGCCACGTTGTTTTCCAATTCACCTTCTCTATCAGCCATATAATTATATTTGAAATTGCCTATCAGGATTTCGAAAGGCGCGATCGGCTCGTTGAAAATATCTGAGATAATATCCGGCTAATGGGACGTTATTACATTATAACGAAGCGATTATTTGTAATCAGAGTACAGATTTAATCTCTGTTATCGATGCGTGGTGTTTTTGCTCGTTTTGAGTCGCGCCGTCGGTTCCGTTTAAAATCATTATTTGCGCGGATGACGAACGTATCGCTCGAAGGAACGATCGACCGACAGTATCGTTGGACATTAATTAACCGCAGTAGAAACCTGATTATAGTCATAAGCAGATTACAACAGTTAACATGTTCGAAAGCTTCACGTGCGACACTTATATAACCAGCGTGCTTATTAGAAATTACGCCGCGGCCCGTGTAATTATCGAGATTTCGTTATGGATTTTAAGCGTTTTCATTACCGTTTGCCAACAACTTTCTTCGACATTTAACGAAATAACAGTTTGTTTCTGGCTATCGATGAAAAGTTACATGCTCTTGTACGAATGATAAATCGTTTCGCTTGATCAGGCAATCAACTACGTCTGCTGCGCCTTGGCATTCGCGTGTATCGTCAAAATGACACACACCGAGAAGTCTCAAAGCAAGGTAAAATATATTCGTGAACGAAGAATAGCAATTATTATCGATAATTTAACGAATAATTTAATATTCAGATCCAACAACAATTCTTTGACGCTTTTACGCCAGACGAGTCGCTCAAGATGAAGAGACCGTTCTGCAATGCTTTCACCGGTGAGACATATTTAAAACAAACTTCTAGATCATTCCTAGCTTCCCTAGATCATTCTGTTGCGTTTGAATGTTCACAGGATGCGGGAAGAAGAGGAATTACCAGGAAAACCCGTCCTCTCAAGATTTCCAAGCGGCTGGCAGCGTTCGTCTGCCGCTTTCTATCTACAACGCGTTGCTGAGAATCGCATCTCAGAACATACGAAACACGATTGATCGTGACACGAACGATTATCAGTTATCGGACGTCCCGCAGGTATACTTGTCCGGCAAAATCCCTCTGCACAAGAGGCTCGACGTTCCATCGTCCTCGTTAGAGTAACTCGAACGCTTCGATGCACCGACGATGCGGATCTCGTTATGCCATAACTGGGTGAACAGAAAGAAACACATCGATTACACGTTTCTTCTTTATATGTATATTACAGAATTTATTCCGACGTTAGATACACAATCGATTTACGATTAGACGTGTTCCTTTCGTGAAATTGCTTCTACCTTTGTTGAAACTCAAATGAAAATTAATAAAAAAAAAAGCGTCTCTAGTGTAAGTAGAATATATCTATTACCGTTACCTAGCGACCTACATAGTGTTTAGATCACGATTCATTGTTTACGTTGTACTTATACGTATGCATAGCAGCAAAACCAGGTTTAGGGTAAGACGGTCTAGGCACTGTTTAGAGGGTGTCGAACTGTATGTATTTCATTTGTCAACCTGTTAACAAGCAACGGTATTAAATAGACAATTCAAACTACGAGTCTGATTCAAACTTAAATAGGACATTTCTACGGTTACTTTATTTCCTTAAATCTAATGTTTGTTGGAAACTTATTGTGTTTAGTGGTGCTTCGCTAAATTAATAGAGAAACAGAATTAGTTTCGCGTCCAAGGATCTACGGATAAAGGGTGAATTTAAAGGAAAACCGTCAGCTGTATCGTGATAGTTCCGTTCCAAAGGTATCTGGTGTGTCTCGAGGCGCGATCGATCGAAAATATCTTGGAAAAAAGAATTTTTCGCGGAACGCTCAATCCGACGCATTCTGGATTGTCTGGTTCTCCAGTTAATTTTGGACGATCCCAAAAATATTCCGAGCAGAGCGTAGACGGATCCCAGATCCTCGATCGTCGATCTAGCCGCGGCTGCTCGGTCGAATGATCTAAAACCTGAAGTTCATTCATTGTAGTCTTTATTTGTTATTTATGTATTATTAATATTTATATATTATTATTTGTTATTTATGTATTATTAACACTTTACCGACCGGTAGCGATTGATTAATCGGCTATCGGTCGGTAAAAAAGTCGATTAATAGGCTATCGGTCGGTAATGTGTTAATATTTATATATTATTATTTGTTATTTAAAATTGTTTTAAAGTCGTCGAAATGAAATTGCGTTACCTCGAGGCGTATCCTATGCGAAAACGGCCATTTAAGAAGGGAATCGTGACGACCACGAGTCAGTCCAATGCTCATGAAGACAGTGCCGTTCGAAAAATAGCTTGGTGTAACCTTGATGTACATGGCATATCCATTTTGACCGATATAAAACGTCCCACTACGCTCGGAACGAGCAGTTTTCCAACCGGCAAGCTTCTCGCTGAACCCCTTTATTTGCCAGTAGTAAAAAAAGGAACTCGTAGATCCTGGACATATCAAAATACCATCGAAATTATTACATTTTCGTCTTGTTCATCGTTACAATTGTCGAGCAAATTTTACTCACGAATAAATCGAAAATTTTTATTCGTTGTTAAAATTTGCCTAACTCTTATACGAGATAGACGAACCGTTTACTGATAAATTCGTCACGACGGTACTGTTGAATTTGTCAATTTCTAACTGCCTCGGTGACGGAGCATCGTTTTCGTCTTCGCGATAATTATTCTTGTTTATACTTTTCTCGTTCGTGGACGTTTTTAAGGATTTAGGTGAATCTTCTTTCTTCTGTAAAATAGAGTATAGTATCGTCTTGATCTCCCTCAATTCTCCGGTCAACTTATTCTCCAAACTTTGCAGTCTCTTGCCTATTGTTTCTAAAAATTGATTTTTGTTAACATGGATAATAATTATCGGAATTGAATTTGAAAAATAATTCCTCACTTGCGCTGCAAGCTCCGGTAATTACACTTCTAACAGTGGCGCGCGCACTAGCGACCAATTCTTCCGTTGCGATTTTACAAGTCGCGTATTGCGTTTCCGTCACGTCTTCTTCGGTTGTTCCATTTACATCTAGAATAGCTGAAATTTAAAAAAAAAATTTTTAATTTGTCCACAATTTTTCGAAAGCAAGCAACAGTCGTTTGTTGTATTTTAATAGTTCTAATACTTACAAAGTTTGGGTAGGCTTGCATCGCTTGCATCACACCAAGTTAAGTAGAGCGTACTGAGATAGAAGAACAATAAAACGCTCGATGTCATCGCGAGAAAAAGTTCAATAAAAAATCGCTCGAAATCGACTCCAGTTAAAAAAAGTCTTACTCCCCGTTGTTCCTAAAAATAGCTCAGCGTACTAAAATAATTAAAACTTTAAAAATATCTTACAAATTTTTTTTCAAGTAATTTAATTCAAGATTCAAGTATGCACGTTTAGGTATACACACCTATTTCGTGACCTGACGCCACGTAACTGCTCTCTATGTCTCCGGTGATTTATAAAATAGATGAATCCCTACCCCTTTGTAATCGACTTTTCTGTAGAAATCGTTCCTCGAGAACATTGTTTACATACGTACCCGAATCATGTAACATTTGTTATTGATTTTTTATCTCTCAAAAGTTCTTCTCTCGAACTTATGAAATTGTCAACTTTTAAAAAGAAACGAAAAGTACGAAGAAAACGTAAGAAATGCAACGAATAGAATGTCAAGAAATTTTGTTCGAACGTGTTTACTTTCCATAATACGGAAAAAGATATGCACGTGAACTTTTGAAAAAGGTGATGTCGCGACGATCGCATTTCGCGGTCTTTTTATCAATCTCTTGTGTCAGTTGCTGTTGGTTAGGTTGGTCTCGCTTTTTACTGTTGTATCCTAAATTAAATCGTAATCCATGTCATAAGATGAGCGAAAATGTACAAGGAACATTTGTATCGGAGAAAATTTCCAAGATCCGTTGGAAACATGAGGATTTCGAGGAGGCAAACAACTTTTTGACCGGTAGTTGGGATGATCCGGTAAGGTTATCTCCAGTAAACCCATTTTCCTCATATGCACATAAATACAGTGAAACTTCCGAAATAGATGCGCCTTCTGATGATTAAATTGTGATAAATAAATACTATATTATATCATTAGTTGCCTTATTATGTCTTATAAATAAAATATGTACACACGTGTTTCAACAATTTCATAATATTGAAATTTTGACTGTAGGTGAATAAACTAACGCATTGGACGTTTCAAGTGAACGATGATGGCGAATCTTATCCAGCAGTGGTTTCGTCCCATGCGATCCTTGGAGATGTAACCGAAATAAAGGTTTCTAATGTTTGACAAAATGTAACACCTTCCCTTATAGCTCATGAACATTTGCGAAAGCCCTTAGAACTCTTGTAAGAACTAGATTATCGTAACAGATTGTTTGATATTTCTGTACCAGCATTCTATCATTTTTCTTAGTTTATATCGAGAGACTTCTTTGTGGCGTCATCATCCATAGGCACTGTAAAATTATTACAAATCCATGAAAATCCATATTCTCAATTTAAAGAACACATGTCCTGGGAATTCATACATAAATTTAAGTAAGTTTCATGAATAGAGTCGAATCTGACATAATTTATCAACTGTCATATATTCCATTAATTTATTCTTATAGAAAATCGTCTAATTACGCATCTTGTACAGCACTTTCTACCTTTGAGCAAGATATAGTTTCTGTAGGAGAAGATGGGAAAATTAATCTCTTAACTGCTGGGCAAAAGGATGCGGTTAGAATCATAGGTAAATATAATATTAATGTAAACATGTAGTATTTAGTACAACATCCATTTCATAAATGTTTAATTTGTTTTATAGACGAGGCTGATAGTTGTTCTATATACTGCGTTGATTTCTTAAGGCATAATGAGATACTTACAGGAAACTTAAGAGGACACATGAAAGTCTGGGATTTAAGAAGCGACCAAGATCTACCTGCCACAACCTTTATGCTTTCGGATCAGACAAAAGTACGAGTTGTCTATTTTTATTTCTGGCAAATTAATTAAGTATTGTATATGTTGATCCTTCCCAAGTACTCAGTCTCTGGCAGAAGGTTACTAACAAAATGAAGTCTTTTACAGACTGAAGCTACAAGCATTGCGCATCATCCAACACAGAGGCATATTGTTGTTGCCGGTGGAGGTGATGGTAGTTTAACAGTATGGGATTTGAGGCACAATACATATCCCATGTCTCAACTGAATGCTCACGCTAAAGCCGTTAGCGAAATACTTTTTCATCCTGATAGACCCGAAAATCTATTCACGTGTTCAACAAGTGGCGAATTGTGGCACTGGAATAACGCTCAACATTCAAAGTTGAATTTGGGTAGGTTTTATATATTAAAAATGCTTGTCGTAAATTTGACGATGCATATACGGCAAAATGGCGTGATCTTTGTTTTAGATACTACAAACACGCATTGGTTAAACACAATAGGAACAAATGGAAAAGTTAATGTAATGTCGCTCTGTAGTGCTATGCACAAACCAATAAACAGTATTGACATTAACAGATCGACCTTGCTTTTTGGATGCGATAACGAAGCAATGTACATTATCAGGAATATAACCCTTTAATGGCTACTTTGCTTCAATTATATTTTTTTTAATTGTAATATATCTATAAATAAATATCATTTTTATTCCAAATTCATCCGTTTATTTACAATGGACGGGTATCGTGTTCATTTCAAATTTCAAATTAACACGTAAAGAATGTATTTTTTGCGCACTGTTGCGCCATAGTTACCTGCGAGAACGGCAGCTCCATCTCTCGTTGATTTACACCATTACGAATACAGGAAGCTTTAGCCTGTTAGTTTGCCATTTTGTGACGCCTTCTGTGAAAATTCGTAAACAGATTTTGCTTTCCTTGCCTGCGGAGGGACAAGAATTATGTCGAAAAGGAGGATCGAGGTTGTGGATCCGTATGTTAAGCGGAAGGCGTGAGTACATTATTGCATTTTCAATTTAAAAAGCTGAAAAATTGAACGAGACATCTTGCCATGTGCATTGATACAAGTTTTTTCAATGCTACCGCGCATCACATTGAACAAATATTGTATCCTTAAAATAATTCCCATAAAAGGATTCCATTTATCCTGATTAATAATACAACGAAAGAATTTTATCCGTCAACGTTTTCAATTTGTGGTGTAAATTTTCTCGGTTGCTGTTGACTTGTTTGGTCAACTCTGTCGCAAAGGTTCTCAACTGAATTTTCGTTGCAACGATCGAATATTATGCATTAACATATTTGCGAAAAAAATTATAATTAGAGAAAAACTTCTTTACAAAGATAGTGTCTCTGTGTTACGATCGATTATGGACACGTATCAAAGATGCACGAGTGAAAATATAAAAATCATTTGTTTTTTATCTAATTGGTTTTCCTAACCAATCAAGTGTTCTCAACCTTCATTGTTTCAGCGCCTCGTTATTCGACTAAGTTTTGTTTTTAAATAATATATAAATTTTGTTAGACATTTAGTTTAATTGTTTCTTGCAGGGATGGCTCGACATCTAACAGCACGACTGCACCTTCAACAGCACCAAAAAACCAAGTTCAACTCAATCCTTACAATGGTCTGCCTTACACACCAAGATATCACGAATTTTACAAAAAAAGAATCACATTACCCGTATTCGAATATCGTACTGATTTTATGAGATTATTAGCGCAACATCAATGTATCGTACTCGTTGGGGAAACAGGGTCAGGTAAAACCACACAGATACCACAATGGTGCGTAGAATATTCAAGATGTATTGGCATTAAGGGTGTTGCTTGTACACAACCGAGAAGAGTAGCGGCTATGTCTGTAGCGCAGAGAGTTTCCGAAGAAATGGACGTCGCATTAGGTAAATTGTACATATCACAGAATTAAACAGTTTAATATTTATACATGATTTATATGTTGCCAAATAGGTCAAGAAGTAGGATATAGTATTCGTTTCGAGGACTGTAGTTCTCCGAAAACTGTTTTAAAGTATATGACAGATGGTATGCTTCTTCGCGAAGGCATGTCCGATCCTATGCTCGACGCGTATCAAGTGATACTACTAGACGAAGCTCACGAAAGGACTTTAGCTACAGACTTACTTATGGGCGTGTTGAAAGAAGTGATTAAACAGAGACCAGATTTAAAACTTGTGATTATGAGTGCGACTTTAGACGCTGGAAAATTTCAACAGTATTTTGATAATGCACCTTTAATGAATGTACCTGGCAGAACGCATCCTGTTGAGATATTTTATACACCCGAACCTGAAAGAGATTACTTAGAGGCTGCTATCAGAACAGTTATTCAAATACATATGTGCGAAGACATAGTGGGAGACTTACTTTTATTCTTGACCGGTCAAGAAGAGATCGAAGAAGCTTGTAAGAGAATCAAAAGAGAAATGGATAATTTGGGTCCAGAAGTAGGGGAACTTAAATGTATACCACTCTATTCTACATTGCCTCCAAATCTTCAACAAAGAATCTTTGAACCAGCACCACCTACAAAGCCTAACGATGCTATAGGTAGAAAAGTAGTAGTTTCAACTAATATTGCAGAAACATCATTGACCATCGATGGTGTTGTCTTTGTAATAGATCCTGGATTTGCAAAACAGAAGGTACGAATACACTGCGATTTCTTCTTGCTATGTATTTATACATTGTTTGATAATTTCATTGTTTTTCTCAATAGGTATATAATCCCAGAATTCGTGTAGAATCTCTTCTCGTATCGCCTATCAGCAAAGCTTCTGCACAACAAAGAGCTGGCAGAGCTGGTCGTACAAGACCCGGAAAATGTTTCAGATTGTATACAGAGAAAGCGTACAAAAATGAAATGCAGGAAAACACTTATCCAGAGATATTGCGATCAAACCTTGGTAGCGTTGTATTGCAACTGAAAAAACTTGGCATCGATGATTTGGTACGTCGTACGTTTGTTTAAAACGTTGTTCTTTGGTGTTACATATATGCTGGACATATAATTTTTTTCTTTATGTTCTTCTGTAGGTTCATTTTGACTTTATGGATCCTCCCGCGCCAGAAACTCTGATGAGAGCTTTGGAGCTTCTTAATTATTTGGCAGGGCTGGACGACGATGGAAATCTAACAGATTTGGGGGCTGTGATGGCTGAATTCCCGTTAGATCCTCAGTTAGCGAAAATGCTAATCGCATCTTGCAATCATAACTGCAGTAACGAGATACTTAGCATTACTGCTATGCTTTCAGGTAAAGTATTAGTAAGAACGCTTTATGTTTCCGTGAAATGATATTAGGTTCATCCGCTCGACATCTCTTACCGTTTAAAAGCAAGATAATTGTAATGTAATAAAAATAAAAATTAATATAAAGTCAGAATCGTGGTAAGGAAATATGGTGTTTTATATTGATGATTGATATTGTATTAGTCCCACAGTGTTTTGTGAGGCCAAATGAATCAAAGAAGGCTGCAGATGACGCTAAAATGCGTTTTGCGCACATCGACGGGGATCATTTAACGTTGCTGAACGTGTATCATGCTTTCAAACAAAGTAAGTGTTTACGTAATCTTTCTAGAGAATTATGAACACATTCACAGTCCATTGACCCATATTTGGACCGGCATACTCCTATACTCGCACATACCTTGACCCGTATCTAGGCCAAGTACAGAATTAGAAGTTACGTGCTCTTAATGTAGAAAGCAGTTTATGTTTAAATTTGTGTATGAGTTATTTACAACTGTTATTGCAACAGAAAACTGTTCCAAAACTAATGAAAAGCTAAGGAAGTATTATAGAACATATTCATCACTTTTTTTATGTGCGATTGAAGAGAGTATGTTTATATTCTTAGATGAGGGACAGATGAGACTCGATGTGACTGTGACCGTGTTAAATTACATGATTCTTCATTTAATTGTAACTTGGATGCATTCCTTTTTCACAGACATCGAAGACCCACAATGGTGTTACGATAATTTCGTTAATTATCGATCCTTAAAAAGCGGTGACAACGTCAGACAACAGCTGAGCAGAATAATGGACAGATTTTGTTTGAAACGTACCTCAACGGACTTCACATCAAAAGATTATTACATTAATATCAGAAAAGCGCTTGTGAACGGATTCTTTATGCAGGTAATTACACAACAGATCCTCGATGTAATTAAGAATGCCTCTGTGTTATCAACACTGTTCACTGTTCATTAATTTCTTCTGCTTTGTAAACAGGTTGCTCATTTAGAAAGAACTGGCCATTATTTGACCATTAAAGATAATCAAATTGTACAGCTTCACCCGAGTAGTTGTTTAGACCATAAACCAGAATGGGTAATTTATAACGAGTTTGTGCTTACGACGAAAAACTATATCAGAACAGTTACCGATATCAAACGTAAGTCGTAACGAAACATTTGTACATCACGATGTCGTTAAAATGTATAAAAATTATAGAATAATTAACGAATTTTTGTTTTACAGCCGATTGGTTGCTAAAGATAGCACCACAATATTATGATTTACAAAATTTCCCACAATGCGAAGCAAAAAGACAATTGGAAGTGATTCAAGCGAAGCTAGACTCGAAACAGTATCAAGAAGGATTCTAACCTCTATGTATTTTAGATATTTTCAAAAATGACGCCAAACGGTTGATAATGTGTGGTCAGTCTGTTTTTTTTTTTTCGGCATTACGCCCGACACACAGTTCTTTCAAACATAATACCAAAACATTAAATGTTTTGAGTAACAGTCGAAAGAGTAGCTATCTACTCTGTACCTTCACTTCAATATGTAAAGAAAAAGACAAATTTTAATGAACGTTCATAATTTCGTACAAGCTTTAACGACTTGTGCATTTTTTAGACTCGTGTGCCGACAAATTTCTTAAAACATTTGTAGACCTCGTCCTATCCTAACATAAAACGAAACGAAAATTGACATTTAATCTGCTAGAGGCACGTGAAAGGTATAGTTGATTGATAAATGATTTATTTATGTACATTAAAGAAAAATTTAGTGATTAAGTAATTTTATCAGTAGAATTTGTTGATTGACGTTTGCACACTTGGAATGTAATACTATATAAAAGATAGATTAATTTTTGTATTCAATGTTGAACAAGTATGCTGAAGAGGATGCATACAATGCTTGATCATGGGCAATCGAAGGTCAATGACACTTTATAGAACCTTCAAAACAAATTGTATCCGTTTAAATGTTTTTCCTTGCAAATTTAATAGCATCGATTTACGGGTTATGTTTCACACGTTTTCCAAGTACGTACGTACAATTAAGAGCATTATATTTATTACGATTGTAATGTGCAAACAAACTAGCCACCTTATGGAATATTTTCATTTCCTTTATAATTAGCGTAGTTGCACCGTCACAATAATTTCACAGTAAACGTTCGCTGCAAAAACAAACGGTATTACAAACAGTGAAAGGAGCAGTTATAAAGAAATGGGAATAATACCATGAATTATAATACGAAAGATATTTTAAAAGAACACGCGGTAGGTTTGGCAAAAATCAAATTCTTATTTATAAATATCTAGCATAATAGAAATTGCAATTCACTCTTGTTGCTAAGAAAGAACTTAACACAGTGTTATTAAGTTCTATTTACGGGAGCATAACACGTTGTTACACAAGCGAACGATCGTTCGCTATCTCTGATCTAGAGCATCGCATGCGTTTAAAAAAAAAACACCGGTAAATTTTCTAGCTTATTTTAGATTTGAAAAGATATAGCAGTTTGTGGAAGTCGCGTTCACGCTACGAAATTAATTTTGTTTCCTAATTAAGAGTACGGTCTCGTTGTTTACGGGTGTTGCTTGTTTTAACACGTTGAGTAATTAGTTTCAGTTTTTTGTAAATAAAAAATTACGCAGGTATTAAAATGTGCGTATAGAAATCACAAAAATTTATGATCGCAAACAGATTTCATTGTATTGTATCACTTCATTCCAATAAAACATTGAAAATATCATGATTTGATCGTGATAATTGTTGATGAATATGTTTAATTTTCAGTCTTTGTATTTACGTGACAAAATACTCGAATTGTAAGTATTGTAACGATGTTTACGTAATGTGTGGAAATGTTGCATAGCTTCATGCTGTTTTGGTTGAGATGAGAGTCTGACCGTGTGCTTATCACGTTACGTAAAGTATTTGAGAACCGCTGAGAAAGCACGAGGATCGCGTCGCGTAGTTGGATCATTTAACCGATCACTTTTTTCGTGAAATTACAAGGGGACTATGGCATCGTTCGTTGTACCGGTTGCAGTGAGATTCACTCGTGTCACGATCGATAGTTTGCACAATATAAATAAAAATATTTTACTTAGGTAAGATTTCTTCTCTGGATTTATAAATTCAAAATACATGCAATTTATTGCGTGCGTTTTGTAACTTGTAAACGAAGATTAGGTTAAGTAATGCTTATTTACGTAGTAACGTGATTGTAGTATCGTAAAAGTTTTGCCAGTAAAATTGTAATACACCGAATAAAAACCGACTCTATTTTCGTTTATTCGCTTTTTTCGTCTTGAAAAGAATAATCGATTTAAGATTCTTCTAACCACTTAATCGATTTATAGGTTATCCCAGCCATCGTACATTTCGTGGCAACAAGGATATAGTACAATTACAGAAGAAAAGAAGGCAAAAGATGGAGAGCCGGAACCTGCAATTCCAGAGTTTACAGAAAATGAAAAGAAATTGAAAGCAGATCTTGAACTCCTTAATAATGAGTTGACGGAGCTTAGAAGACATAATGACGAGTTGGACGGCAAATATAAAAGAGCACTCGCGGACGGTGAAAATCTTCGAGTTAGATTAATGAAGCAAATCGAAGATGCTAAATTGTTTGGTATCCAAGGCTTCTGCAAAGATCTCTTGGAAGTAGCAGACATTTTAGGTAAAGCTACGGAGAGTGTACCGAAAGACGAACTCACAGAAAAGAATCCACATTTGAAAACCTTGTACGAGGGTTTAAGGATGACGGAAGCACAATTGCATAAAGTAAATAAGAAATTGCGATCTAGCTATATTAACTTCAGGTAATGTGTACTATGTATATCGAATTATTACCTTTAAATATTTCTTTATAGGTATTTAAAAAACACGGTTTAGTTTCGTTGAATCCATTGAATGAAAAATTTGATCCTAATCAACACGAAGCATTGTTTCAACAGGCAAGAACGATACACTTTATTTATACTAGTAGTTTGTAATTTAGTCGTGTAATAAGTAGTAACAAGAAATGTATTTTTATATAGGAAGTTGAAGGTAAAGAACCAGGAACGGTTGTAGTTGTATCGAAACTGGGGTATAAATTATACGAACGAGTAGTAAGACCAGCGTTAGTCGGTGTTGCTAAAGGATAATTTATGGTTTCGTGTTAAGGGATTTAAAGAAGAACGAGGATACGATTTATCAGAAAGTACTACCAAATAAAATATCTGCTATAATATTACAAAATTCAAATGTAAAATGAATACAGAATGTGGAAGTTGAAAAATTAATGTTCGAAGTATACAAATTTTACGAGAGGCAACTTTCTTACTAAGAAATAGTTTTTAGTTAATGTTAAAAAAGAATGTAACATATATTTAAACTTTGATGTTTCTTTAATTACTGCAAATAGACATATATTATATATATGTTCGGCAGATCATTCCTTTTATTACACTGTCTTTTGTATCTATTACATTTTAGTTTATAGATGCAACAAAATATACGTTTAATTAGGAAATTTTAAATATAATTCGTTAAATAAACAAGGTATCAAAAATAATAATAAAATCGGAATTGTCATCTTATAGGCTTATTGGTACATTTAATACGGTTCAAATACGTTTAACATCTTTCAAAAACTTTGTACAAATCAGGCAAGCTGGCTATTTGCAATATCGTTGAATCGTGTGTAAAATGTTTAGGGGGTAGTAAGCTCTCTCTAATTGCAAAATATAAAACATGCTCTGTAATGTATCTCCAATCATGAGTATTATGTACAGGATTCATTTGACTATAGTATTTCGCTGTTTCTCTGCAAATATTTCGAAAACATGGTTCTTCTGACGACCAATTGACTTCAGTAGCTAAACGTAGTACATATAGAGGAAGACCTGCTTCGTGTGGAAAATATTTTTCTGAGGAAAAAAAAGAATAAACAGTTTTGAATTACGGTTTGAATATTAGTAATGTACCAGATATGCTCACCTAATAATACTGGTAAAGATTTCAATTTTCCCTGTTTATCTATAACAATAGAAAAATATTCTTTTAACATGTCTGCCTTTTCTAATAACAATTCTTTAGCGCTTGTTGCTAATTCCGATTTTTCTCCATCCTCTTCTGTCCACATAGCTTCTTCTGTGTCTAATCCTAACATAGCTAGCTCGTACAAAGGGATTGCGTCCTAAAAACGAACATAAATTTAATTAGAATGAGAATGGTTTTGTCTTTCTTTATAATACGTACTGAAAATTTGATAACTCCATGGTTGGCAAAGTCGTAAAGCATAATTTCGTAAAATAGCTCCTCTCTAAATAAACCAAATATAATTTAATCACTCTAATGTATTATTAATATTTTATAAATATTTTTAAATAATCTTACGCCAGTTTTTTGGTATTGCAAAGGTATAAATTAACTCCGCTTTGAACGAGAGCAGAAGATTGGTCTATACAGCCAACAAAAGTTAAATTCGATAGAATTTCTCTTAGCCCTTCGTGGCATTCGTCTTCTACTTCTTTCCGTAACCTTAAAATACTTGTTAATTTTACTTCTCTTCTAAAATTATTTACAGAGTAAGACTTAAACTCTTGTTTACTGTTAATACTATCATTTCTATTACTTTTAGATTCCACTGATGTATTTACATTTGTTGTGTCTTTGTTAGATTTATTATTATTGTCAATCTTATTGTCAATTTTTATTTCTTTCCTAGAAGGACTAGTTTCTTCTGCAGATTTGTTCTCTGCCATGGTATTTTTATTTCCAAAATATTGATGCACTCGTTTACGTGCTTTTTCTGCAACAACATCGATACTTTTTTCCTTTGTCAAATTATCCGATATACTTTCCTCGAATTCACTATCTGAAATTATGTATTGGTCATTTCCAGCAGATGAAATTATATCACAGGTATCGGGTATTACTAAATTTGATGATGTGGATGGAGTCGCATCATTTACAATAGCACTCCACGGTGTATTTAATTTTTGTGGTTTTGCTACTTCAGATGGTGATAATCTGTTGTCTTGATATACATCACTTATGTCTGGTGTCAGGTGTTCTACTTCATTTACATTTTGTAGATCAACTTCGTCTCTTTTATCGATATCTATTTCATTTACTGTATTTGATTGAGAGTCGTTGGATATTGAATTATTTACAAGTTCATCAGTTTCGTTATTGTATTCATTTCTAGCACGTTTCATTGATGCGTGAATGGTAAAATTAAATTTGTCCAATTTTTGATCAGCCGAATCAGTTCTAATCATATCTTGAGGGCGAATTTTTCTCGTTTTATCATTATTGTCCTTTTCATATTCTGGCAAAACTTCTTTTAGAACTTCTTTAGTAATATCAGCTTTAGGTAATCGTGCTTGCACATAAAATGTTCTAGAAGCACTGTTCCCAGAAAGTTTCTCGTCTAGAGCAAATTTTATCCTTTCAATGATAGAACTTTCATGAAGAAATTTAACTTCGTGTTTTGTCGGGTGCACATTGACATCAACATTTTGTGCATCAATTTCTAGTGATATATAACACCATGGATGGGTCTTTTTTGGAAGATAAAAAGCATAAAGCTCTTCTAACATTTTACGAATTGCTGAAATGAAATTTCATTTTATATGTTTCATTGACAAATATCGTTAACTTAATATTTTGTACTTACAAGATGAGTCTACCAATCGATTATTAATGAATAAAAGAAATACCATCCTTTTACACGAGTAATTCGGATTTGTTATTAAGGCATGCATCTTAAATTTATAGCTTTCCTCTGTAAGTTCTACTTCTAGTAATTCACGAGAGATTCGATTACCATAGAGTATTCTTGTATTACTCATCTTTGTCGAATTATGCGGTGTACGGACCTAAATGTTTAAGGAAACTGTTTTGCTAATGTAAAACTGTCTTACAATATTATTTTATATAATGAAATACCTGAGGTGTTATTTCACCGTGTTTTTTCAGTACAAATCCTACCATAGGATTATGTATTGCATATTTTGTAACTACGTCTGTAATTTTGTTGAATTCCTCGCACGTATTCGACAAAGCCTTTCTTCGTGTCGCAACATTGTAAAATAAATTCTCAATCATTATGGTAGTACCTTGATTTCCAGCACATGGTTTCGGTGTTGCTTTTAGTTTACTGTCGATATACGGTGCTCTGATGCAAACAAAGAATACTTGATTATTTAAGTCTTAACAACTTTGCTTATAAAAATTTAGTTTACATACTTATATGCACACTTCTCGTCAGCTGTTTTTGTTGTGATAGTTAGAAGTGCTACGTGACTAATGCTCGCTAAGGCTTCGCCACGAAATCCAAAAGTCGATATCGATTGAAGATCCTCGAATGTTTGCAATTTGCTTGTCGTAAAACGTTCACAAACGATTTCTAAATCATCCTTTCTAATGCCTGTACCATTATCTTGAATCTGGGAACGATATTAAGTGTTCAATTTATTACAATATTTTTGTTCATACAGTTAAAAAATTTACCTGCAATAATTTTAATCCTCCTTCTTTTACGATTATCTGAATATTAGTTGCCTTCGCGTCAAGACTAAAATGTTTGTAAATAAATGTGTATCATAAAAGAAATTTAACATTTACAAGATTTTAAATAGCTAACCTGTTCTCGATTAATTCTTTCAATGCATTCGCTGGCCTTTGAATCACTTCACCGGCTGCAATTCGATTTACCACGACGGTATCCAACTTCTTTATTTTTCCTGGAGCGATCATGTTCACCGATGTTTTCAATTTTTAATTGAAAATTTCGAGAAAATAAAAGCGCGCCAAATGATACGCTAAGTTACACCATGTATATGTATCTATATTGGATCATGATTTATGCAATATGTAGTCGTTACCATCTAATATTAATACTTTCGTTTACTTTCCAAAATTCGACTACGCGTTAACGGTATACAATTTTGAATTTCGACAGCTCAGGTATTTTTGCTTTTCGATCTATGCAGGTACATAAATATGGAGGGTGGTTGGGATTCGGTTAGGGTGGGTCTCCATTCGCAGCAACCTCCTCGTGGTGAGACCTGGGTAGTATTATTTAGCATTTAATTAATAATCACTCTTAGCTGAGTAATACAATTATTAATTAAAAACTAAATAATATTAGCAAATTGGCTGCGATCCGCTTTGCATAGGTTATCGTAAATATAGAACTTCTTTGCTAGATTAGTTTCGTTAAGGAACAATTTTCCGAATATTTTTAGAATTTCTAAATATTTTTCACCAAAATACGCGTTGTTTGCATTTTGAGACATTAAAATCCTTCGATCCGTTCAGAAGTTATGACGTTTTAAAGATCACATGAAATTTCGCGGGAACATTTCTTTCTGGCCTCACATTAGATTTTCGGTAATGAATTTTTTTCTCGAAAGTGCGTAGGATTTCGGGGGTATGTCTATTCACCAAAAATGATTGTAATCGACCCCCGCAACCGAAAATAATTTTTCCAGAACGATTTGAAATTTTTTTTTCCGTCGAAAAATTTCACACCTTCTCGAATTTTTTTCTAGAAAGTGGGTTGGATTTCGGGGGTATGTCTATTCACCAAAAATGATTGTTATTTACCTCTGCAAATGGAAGTAATTTTTTTAGAACGATTTGAAACTTTCTAATTTCGTCAAAAAATTTCACTACCTATTCGAATTTTTTTCTCGAAAATGGGTAGGATTTCGAGGATATGTCTATTCACCAAAAATGTTTGTAATTGACCCTTGCAATCAAAAATAATTTTTCCAGAACGAGTTGAAATTTTTCAATTTTGTCGAAAAGTTTCTCCACCTACTCGAATTTTTTTCTCGAATGTGCGTAAGATTTCGGGGGTATGTCTATTCACCGAAAATGATTGCAATTGACCCCCGGAACCAAAAATAATTTTTCCAAAACGATTTGAAACTCTTCAATTTCGTCGAAAAATTTAGGCACCCTACCCCCTACGATTTTTCTTAAAAATTCGTTATTAATTTTTAGTAATTGTGTTTGACGTCCTACAGAAAAGTTGTCTAATACCTTTTTGTAGGTACCCATGAGCTCTACTTCGGAAATAAGTTTCATAGAAATATATTCACTATTGCGGGAGTTATAGCTGTTTGAAAATTTGACCATTTTTATGTGGTTTTTCTCATTTTACGGGGTCAAGGAACAACTTTTTCATTATTGTTATAATTTCTACATAATCTCCATTAAAATACGCGACATTTGCCTTTTTAAACATTAAAATCCTTCAATCCGTTCAGAAGTTATGACGTTTTAAAGATACGCACGACATTTCGGGGAAGCATTTCTGGGCCTGAAATTATATTTTCGGTAAAGAATTTTTTTCTCGAAAATGCGTAGGAATTCGAGGGTATGTCTATTCACCAAAAATGATTGTAATCGACCCCCGCAACTAAAAATAATTTTTTTAGAACGATTTGAAACCCTTTTTTTTTGCCGAAAAATTTAGGCACCTATTCGAATTTTTTTCTCGAAAGTGCGTAGGATTTCGAGGGTATGTCTATTCACCAAAAATGATCGTAATGGACGCCCGCAAGCGAACATAATTTTTTCAAAACGATTTGAAACTTTTTAATTTCTCCGAAAAATTTCAGTAGCTATCCCATGTATCGATAAATACAAAGCTGATCAAGTGGAAACAGAATGAAAATTTTATTGAAATGAATTATTTAATATCACATAATAACGCGACACCACGTAAGACCCAAAACTCGGGGGGTCTATTTGTTTGTAGCCATAGAGGTGTTATCAACTGTATGTACGTCCTTATCGGTTTCTTGTAGACTGGGCACTAGAATTAATACAGTATCAATGGATTAGTATGAATTAACGAAACGAAAAGTTTTTATCAAATCTACATACCTCGTACAACTTTGGGTCTTTATCAGGGGTGTTGTACAAGGCAAAAATGTGAATCACAGGCATTAATACGTATAAAACTTTATTCGCTGATTCACATAATCTGTTGTTCCTTCTATCCCAGCCAGCCCCTTCGAGGAATAATCCATATACGTAAACTCCTTCCTAATAATACACAGACATAATTTGCATTAACCGAGCTAATTTCTTGAGATGAGATATTGTATAATGAACATACTACGGGTGGAGTCTTAATTTCTTCTGCTATATAACGTATAACTTCGTTATGCAATGTTACATTATCTAGAGCCCATTCTGCATGAGCTCTGGTTACTTCTTGTCGCATCGCAGTCAAAAATCCTGTATAGCAAAGATTAGAATTTATTTAAAGTAATTCGTAGGATTTATTGTTACTTAAATACACATATATATAAATTAATACCTTGAGGATTAAAGAATCCAGTCATCCAAAACTTTGCAGGTCTACCACTGTATAGCCAAGTAGAAAATTGATTATTTCTGTCTAATAATTCGGTGAACCAAAATCCAAGGGACGATGACTCCCAGGATTTTGCTTTCCATATTTGTGGTATTCTTGCATCGTATATATTATCGAGGGCATCTCTTAATTCCTAAATAAATTTCTATCCATTAGTTTTATTGTTCTGTATGGAAATACACAAACAAAATTACCTCACTCATTATGATAACACCTTCTATGGCAAGAAGAAGATCTTTAAGAATAACATTCACCAATTTAATAACTATTTGTATCCTGTCAATTTCTTGTTTCAAAAAAATAGTCATCGATGTAGTAGCACCTAATACCTGCAATCTACATAACAGATATTTTTAATCAATTTGTAATTGTAATAATTATTTAAAAATATATTTCTACCAACCTTTGTTTAACTTCGAATGGATCATACATTGGTGGTAGTTTTCTTAACATTTCTTTCGCTTGTCTCGTTACAACTACTTCTCTAGATTCACCAACACCAACACCTGCTTCTTTTGGTTGCACAGATACTATAGTATCTAAAACAGCTTTTGTAGTATTACTCTGATATCTACAATGGTACAAATTTATTGCAATTATACGTATACTTAAATGTAGTGCTCTACGAGAGAATTGTACGTACGTAATATCTGCGTTACTGTGCAAGCCATAAACTTGTGGTGGATCTACAGTTGGCATTTCATCTATTACTTTTACGTAATCTGTAACTTGTTTGTAAACAAGAATAGGATAGCCTTTGAAGAATACGAAATCTTCTGTAAAAAGTGCTTCTGAAAACCAAAGTTTAGCGAATGTATTTAGTAGTCGTTTATCATAATCATCTGTGACACGTCCTCCATATTGCACTTCTCCTATCATATACCTAGGCATCAAATAAATTTGCTTATTTTCAAGTATATTTTATTGTTTAAGAGGAAGTAGTTTTTTTTTCTCATTACCGCACAGTCTGCCAACTTATGCCTTGTTTAATATCAAAATCGTTCAAGTGATTATTAATAAATATACAAGATGCCAACCAATCTGCCATATTAAATTCATACGGTATGTTCCAACCGAGTGCTCCAAATTTTCGTCGTTCTTGTACAATAGTATGCAAAAATGATACTGTATATATAATTGGTATATATTGTGGCACATCGCATTGATCTAACATTTCTTGATTCATACCGGTATAAGTGGAGAGTAAACCAGCCCGTACACCTAAACGAAATTAACTGTTTTACATAGAACGTATGAATTTAAAAGATATACATTTATACCTTGCGGAGGCTCATAAGTATACTTTATAGACATTTGAAGAAGAGAAATTGGAAAATCTTTATGCGGTTCTGTAGTGATCCACATACGAAAATCAGGATGCGACCCATCCATTTCCAACAGAAAGTTGACCACTTCTTCCATGTAGTCTAGACCCAAGTGACAATTTTGACATAATACCCAATAGCCCTAAAAGATTATTGCTAGAACTTTTTTGTACTGCTTTTTAAATGCAATATCATAGATTCTCTTCGTGTAAACGTACTTCAGTTTTTGCACTCTGAAGTAACCGTCGTGCGTGAACTTCTTGTCCTTGTCCCATTGAAATACTTTTGCACGCAATCTCTAACTTTCTAGCAAGTTGTTCGATGCTGGGCGTGGGATCAGATCCCATACTTAAAAAGCAAATCATTGGTGTATTTGGTCTTGATTCGCTGTGCATTATCTCCATAAGAGTAATTACAGGTTCTGCGTATTCTTCTCCTAAAGAACTCGCTATATACTTCCTCGACTGTGACAATGTTCTGTCCATACACCAAGCTCTATAAAGTAATCATGAACAAATACACTTTGATATTTCCATTAACGATAAATGACAACTTTATAATAACCTTATCAACAACAGACGTCGAAAAGTATCCAAACTGTTGTATCCGTTTGGTATCACTTCTTCTTCCGGAGCCTCTTTGTCGAACCAATGTTTCCATTGTTTCTCAGCAGCTGGCACTTGAGACGTAATGTAGTGAAATTGTGTTAAAGCAGACAGTGCAACTAAATTCAGCCATGTGACATCGGTAATCCATTTGCACGGTTTTGGTGCAACTGTATTTAAATCTAAGGCTGCACCGCCTTTGATGAAAAATTGAAATTCATTATGAGTGATAGCTTCACGTTGCAAATCGATCTTCAATGTCATTAATAAGATGAACATGTATTTATGGATTTCGTAAAGGCCTCGTGCTTTATATCTGAACACCTCGTATGTGAGGTATTCGATAATGAAGTTTATTCTTCTTATATTGACCGGGCTTTTTTCTGATCTATAACGAACCAACATCTTTGCATCTAATATTTCTGTAGAATGAACGTCGCGTGTACAAAGTATACCTTTCCATAGAAATGTCGAAACGCTCCAAAAATTGGACGAGCGACGTTTGATACATAGTGTTTACTAAAGCCATATCGCAAATTAAAAAGTATAGAACACTGCCACGCGTTGCAACCGGTCTAAATTCTTCTCGTGCAGTGTCAATTCTTAATTCCGTATCCTTCGCGATACTTAATTTCTCGGTTATTTCAGCCGCTGTTTGCTTTGTAATGTTCAACACCGACATTAATTCTACATCTTCTATTAAAGGACCCTGCATATGAAATAAGAATAGTGTGCGTAGTTTGCAAAATACATCTGGAGTGAAATTAAGCACGCACCTCTACAGTGGTTAATTTATGTAAAAGATTGGCTTCCAATTCTTTGATCTTCCTATTGTTCGCAGTTACATCTGCGATCAGTTGAGTCTTTTCTCTCTCAAGTTCAGTTTTCTCTGTTAAAATCACTCTTCCCAAAAGTTGATCTTCTAGACCTGCACGTAGAAGGAGAAAGTAAGATACACTCACGAAATTACGCTTTAAACATTGTAATTGTCTCGACTACCTTTTATGGTGACAGTAAAATCAATTATACTAGTGCGAGCAAATATTTCTGGTGTGTACGATGGGTTTGGTAACTTTGTAGTAATGTAAAGTCTAAAATCTGAGTGAATATCTACTTCCTTGTCACCTAATTTGACCTGTTAAAATAGTTCAGAGCCGTATAATTAGTTATCTTCTGATGTAGGCATTGGTATAATTATTTTACTTTCAAAGAAGTTCCAATTTTTATGAAATTCTTCTCCAATAAGTTATCCAAAACGGGATCTAATTCTTCTGCCACGTCCTCAATAAGCAAGGGACGACCAAGAGAAACACAATCTTCCAAATAGTTTCTAAAATATTTATCAGTAAGAAGTGTAGCCTAGAATCAAACATTAACCCGCATTAGAATACTGCAATGAATTGATCTATAATATCAGTGTTTTACCTGTAAATTACTCTCTGCCTCTTTATTTTTTATCCATGTTTTACCTTGTAATTGCGGATCAATTAAAAGTGGATATCTGGCTGCTTTCGTTACTATGATTCCATTCTGAATGGATAAATCATCACTCGGCAGACCCTGTAAGCTCCATTCTCCAACCTTTAAAAGAGTAAATACAAACATTGATTAATTACTAAATATTAAAAACGACAAGCTTTCCAACATAGTACTCACTGTAGCGGTATCAGTCAAAGTGGTCGTAATGTTTATTATGAGGGAGATTGGAATCTTTCTACCTTGGACAAAATCAAACCATTTTCGTTGCAGAAGACTTCTAAATTCTTGATTGAATGGTCCACAATAGGACAAGAAACCCACTAAAATTAATATATCCCCAACAAGACGATCGGTTTCAGACTTAAATGTAATCAACTGTTCTGTCCATCTGATCCTCTCCCCAGAAAGTCCATCGATCATTGCTGTCGCTGTGTCTGTTTTCGCTTGACAAGCATCAGCTAAATCGACTATTACCTGATAATAGGTATCTCATTTAATGAGTTCCATTGTATTCGATACTGTTTAATAAATGCTTTCGCGAATTACTTGACGTTCTTCCATTACTGCATCAAACTCGCTTTGAACGATCTTCAAATCTTCATCTTTAGATTTGAGAAGATTCTCAGCTTCCATTAAATTTTGATTCGCTTTTTCGTATTTACTTGCTTGCACAGCCAAATTTGCCTACAAAACGTTCATTTTACGCTCAGCTAAAAACGTCTGTAACATTGAATCTTATCGTTGATTAGAACAGAAGTTACTTTCAGAGGAAGGACGTCTTTGTTTATTCCATAAAATGTAACCATAGAAATTGTCCACTGAATCAGACCAGCGACATTCCCGCAAGCTTGTTTCGCAGCTTCGTAGGTGTACAAATGATAGTTTAAATATGGTTGCATCAAATCGACAGTTTCTGCGTTGATATTGTCTTTCGGGAAGTTTTGCAAATGATATAGAAATCTAGTATCAGCCAAGACCTACGGTCAAAGCATTAATAAATATCTTCCATTATAAATACCTCTAGAATTAATTATAATGATTATACTTTTAATGCTTCTGGCCAGGAAGGCATTAAAAACTGACGTTCATAATCGGGCTTAACTGGTTCCAATTTTCTTCCAAACAGTATTATCACACAATCCATTATAAGAGTAATCAAATATGGCGGTTTGCCTAGCTTACGAACCGTAGCAATATCTGTGGCTTTTATGGTCTAAAACCAGAATTTTTAAAAGTTATATAAATCAGAAATAGCTTGAAAAGTAATATCCAAAAGTTTCTGAAGTAAAGTCTGACTTGTAATGCAGCCTCTGCTGCCAATAACGCTGGCTCAGCAGCTTTCAGTTTCTGTTCCGCTACTACCTTCTCTTTCGCTATTACTTTCAAAATAGATTCAGCCTCGTCTTTGGAAATTTGAACCTGAGCCTTGACTGCCTCAGCCTCTCGCTTTTTTTCATTAACGGTAACCAAAATCTAGAAACAATTTTAAAGAAAATTTAAAATTAGATTAATAAGATTAGAAAAGTGAATTTATCCTTTTTGAGGAGAAGATACCAACAGCTTCCACTTGCACGTTCTTTTCTGCAATCTCCTGTTGATTCTTCTCCAACACTTTTCGCAACTCGTCGACCTGAGCTGCAGCGTCCACTAATTTATTTAAACCATTGCTCATACGGAAAGCGAGGGTATTAATGTTATCCAACCGTTGCTTGTACAACGCTTTGTACCCTTCCAAGAAAGTTAAAAACGATTTTGGAGTGACGTACACCTGTCTTCGAAATCTGTTTGAAAGAAAAAGGATGATGTATGAAAATAGATCAGGATAAAGAGAGGAAATGTAAACTTACCTATCATAGTATTCTGTGCAAATGTCATTGACATCATCTTGCACATCTCCCATAACTTCAATCAACTGTAGCTTCACCTCCGGGGTGCAAATTACTTTGAACTTCTTTAGAAAATGTTCACCTACTGCGTACAGCGCGTCCCGTGGCCATCTCCAGAACCAATTTATTGTACAGCCGGATATCAGGCCTGGAAACTTCAGTGCTCGAGATCTGAACTTTTCTCCAACCTAAAATATAATCAAACAATCAGAGAATCGCATGTTCGAATGATTTCACTGTTCAGTGATGTAGTAGGATCACTTACTGGCGAGAAGCACAATACTACGTGCAAATGATTCCGTGCACGTGATATGAAATAGTCATAAAGGTTATCCGGTGTTGGTGGTCGCCTTGGATCATCAATCTTCATCAACGGAGTAACTGTCGTTAAGATGTCATCGAGTTCATCGGCTGGAAATAGGTTAGCGACTTCTCCGACGCTCAAAATATTATTGATGTACTCTAGAAAGCCTTCTTCCTTTATTTCGTTATCGGTAAATATAAATGTATGCCCTTTGCTCCCAGTGCCAGAAGTGCGATAGAGCTTTCGTAGATCCTCTATCAAACTTCCAATGTTGTAGCTCCTGAAAGGGGAACCAACAGAGTAAAATAGAATAGAGTTTTATCAAAATTAAAATTTTATTTATCCGTTACCTGGATAATATTATTTGGAAGAAGCTATATCCCGCAATGAAAGATGCCAACCGTGTCAAGCTTTGTTTGCCTGATCCTCCGACCCCTACCAACATGGCGTTGCTTCTTGGAACACCAAGTATTCTTGATATACGTATTAGATGTACCAATGCATCGTGAAAAAACACTAAATCCAGATGCATCCCACGAATGTACTCGTTGAATTGTTCCATATTTTGTCGAACTTTCACGATCACAGCATCATAACTGAAAGGATAACGCATTGCCATCGTAATCTTACATTCGAGCAAGTTTTGCAAAGCATTGTACCTTGGCATTTCTTCGTAGATCTTTGGCGCCTCTATCACAAAATCTTCTGGCTCGTCTCCTGTGGGTTCTGGTGGCTCGCGTAAGAAATCCACAAAGTATGTTTCAACAGGAACATAGTGCTTAAAATCGTTGCCCAACATCTTTTCTGCCGTATGCCTTAATGTGTTTTGAAACCACTGCGTGTCTGTCTCTGTCGTGAATCTGACAAACAAGAAATAATTCTCATGATGTTTCAATCTCTTAAATCATTATAATTCTGTGTGTAAAGTGACAAACCGGTCTGCGATTACACGGGTACATTCGTGTTCCCAAAGTTTCAGCAATCTGGTTATAGAATCACACTCGGCTCTCTCTATTCTGAGGATGCCTTCCCAAATTCGAGACAAATCCCTTAAATTGAATACATAATGAAACTTCGCCGGTGTCGGTAGCATCCTTAACTTAGTTTGCTGCCACAAGACTCTGGTTAAAGGTATCAGTTTGGGCAAGAAGTTCACGATAATCTCGTCAAATCTGCTATCACAAAAATATCCTTGACCAATGGTTTCTGCAAATTGCAAAAGTATTGATGTAGTTGAATCGATTAATGGGAAACACAGCATTGTGCTTACTGAATATCGTGTCCATCGATTTGTTCGAAGGCAATGTGCAATTAAAGATATTAAATTGCCTCTTCAGTCTTGGAGGAATATCGTTTCTACCGCCGCCTGGGTGAATCATAGCGGCAGCTAACTGAATGTCCTGTATAATACAGAAATCACCCGGCTTATCCAAAGAATAGAAGCCGTTGTATTCCATTAGCTGACGGACAATCTCGTTTGTAATTTGATCCCCCCATTCGTTTATGGCTGGCATATTTATGTCGTCAATGAAAATGGTCATTCTCCGACCACCTGGGGGCCCGTAAGTGGTCCCAACCCTTTTCTCCACGTAGCTTTCAAATATACGCTGTGAAATATATCTCATATATTTTATACAACATCACTAATATCCATTTACAGAGTTACGCTTGAAATTATAGCCACCTGAACCATATTAGGTGTAGATGCGGATGAGAAACTGAAAGATTTATGCAAGTGTTCTTCAGGATCGTAATTGGACATGTAGCTTTCGAGCATTACAGTTTTCGCAGTACCCTGCTCTCCTGCAATTCACAGAAAAAATAATAGATATGTACTGGATCGAGATTCTGAATTGGAAATTATATATTTAAAATCCCATGCCTATCAATAGCACTGCCTTCCTTTGTTTCGCAATAGTATCGATTAGAAACATCGTTCTTGTGTTATCTATGTTAGGAACTAGTATCGTGTAATACTGTAGAACTTCATCCGGTGGATATATAAACTCTGGTACCATTTCAGACCAATGTAACCATTCCCCGTGATCCGATACTAAGTATTCAAAAATAGTTTCATCTTCCTGTAGCAAACAGTTTGCGATTATTACTTTTGCACTTTTCTATTAAACACATTGTCCGTCATATATTCACCTTGCACTGTGGCCAATTGCACTTCGAAGCATGATTAATTAAGAACTCCTGCAATGCATTACGTTCTTCTAATTCCAATACCGCTCCCAAACTCCACATAAGAGAGAACAAGAATATCTTCTCGATGTGATTGGCCGACAGTACTTCTAAATGTTATGAATTCAAGATGAAACCAATTTTCAAACAATGAACTGCAATTTCGAAAGTAAAAACAACGTACTTGCTGGATCTTTGTCTGAACAGAGCAAACCTTCCAATAAATCGATACATTGCCTTATATAGATTGCTTCCAAAATGGTCATTTTTGTTGGAAGTCTCGTTTGAACAAAAGTATGAGCATCGTCATATATTTTGTTGAACATGTTACGCAATGTTTCTACTTCCGAAGGTTGTCGTTTCAAGAACCATCCCTGAATAAGAAAGAAAATATATTAATTGATACTTCATTATTAACTTTTAAAGTTTCAATTATTAGCTTTTGAATTTAAACATTACCTCTAGAATAGGACTCCATTTTAGTACAGAAGCGCTGATAAATACCATTCCCATGCGTGATATCGTCGCTGGCGATGCGTTATCAACATTGTCTGGCTCGAAAACTAATTTGCTGTTCGACACCATTATTATGCGATCACCATTCGCTAAAGTCAAAGTCTTGTTATCGTCCAAGACCGAATTCAAGTTTTCGATCCAAACTGCATCTACCGGTCCATCCAAAACTATCCACAAATTATCTGTTTTCTTTGTTTGTATCGATCTTCTCCATATAGTGGAGAATATACCGTCTGTCCAGTCGTTGGTCGTGACGTCGAGCTTTCCAAACATTTGAGCAGCTGTTATGGCCTATTGAAAATTGTCAATCGTGTTAAAGTATTTTTAAAGATTATTACAGTCGAAGGAAAGAAGCGTTACTAACCTTTGGATTCATTCTAACTTCTTTATGCGGCATACCCATCTCTGTTAAAGCTTTCATGAGCGCCCACATGCATTGCGTTTTTCCAGATCCCGTTGGTCCAAGCACCATCAGACCGTGACGAACAAGATTAGTCTCGTACAACTAAACACATAAATATCATCATTCTCATTTTACAAGCTGTCCGATGGATACATTGATTCATTCGAGATCAAAGCATACTTGAATTGTTTTCAAGTTCCACTCTGGATGATTCATTATTCCAAGCGCAGCGGTTGCATTTCCTATAGCTTTTTGCAAGTCTTTGTACGTATGAGATTTAAGTTTAATTCCTGGGAACATATCATTGATAAGGGACATAAACAACGGCTCGTCTTCGTCCACTAATTTAGATAGATTCATGTCTCTGCAAGATTATAATAAAGAAAACATCAACATCTCTTTCCCCCACTTTTGAAAATCATCGAAGCGTCTAGTTTTACCTTAGCACTCTCATCAGAGTAGTTTCTTCAGAGTCAGTGGGATTTGCTCGTTTCTGTGCACCGAGAGTTCTTAAGCAAGACAATATATTCCTTAAACCAAAATCATAATGTACTTGTTTGCTCAGCTGTTCCTCGCACAATTTATAAAGTGTAAAAAATTTCCGTGACAGTAAAATGTTTTCTTTGAAACCACAAGCTGCCAGCTTAACGCGCATAATTATCTGTACAAACAATTTAAAAAGTTACAAGTGTTATGCAATTAAATTAATTGGTATTCAAATAAACGATAGCTGCGTAATATTTCCACTACCTGTCTATCAGGAACCATCATGGCCACGCTTCTGAATTCTATCTTTAAGTTTTCTGGCAATTCTTGGCGACCAGCGTAACCAGGATTCATTGTAATGAAGAGTCCAAGTTCGTAATTTAAATTGTACACTTCGCCGTCGCTACGAATTACATATTTCTCTTTAATAAATGTAAATCATAAGTTACTCGGGAGCACACCATTTGTGAATTTAGAAGTCTGTATACCTAAATAGAAAAGATGTTTTCCTTTCTTTTCGTGCAGTAAGTACAATTGCTATTTGCTGAGCGGCCACGGATAATACCGGCAAATCAATCCGATTAAACTCGTCGAAACAGCCCCACGAACCAGACATGGCTAATCCCTTAAATATTCTACCTAAACCGCGGAAATCCATTTGATCAGAACAATTAAATACGATCACGTATTTTCCAAGGGCCTTCCCCATATCTTTCGTGGTCTCTGTCTTGCCGGTGCCAGCTGGACCTGCTGGTGCACCGCCGAAATTCATCCCTAAAAATACAGTTACAGAAACATACTAAAATATATCACCAGAATTAGAAATAATTTACATTAAAGTAAAAACTATGATAAACCTTACCTACAGCTTGCGCCAACGTTATGTAGCATCTATCCGTGAGTGGTGTGATAACAAGACGATCTGAACAGCCCAAAAACTCATTTTGATATACGAAATCGATATCCGTAATTTTGATAGGAACATCCTCCGTGTCGCTATCGTAATAAAACCTACTCTGTTTCAACCATTCGAAGTCCAATACATTACGAACCCGAAAGCGAAATAGCTCATCGAATATGTCTCTGAAACATTGTTTAGAATTTGTTTTTCTAGGTATCACTATTAAAGGTATTCGTATTAATGGTCAACCTCTGATGGACATGTATTGTAATTAAAGCCTCGTATTTGGCCCTCGAGTATTTCGTTAAATCCTTGACAGTCACGTCAATGAGAACGTTTAACAAATCGAGAAACCATTCATTCGTTCTCTTCATCACGCCTCTGTCTCGTTTCGCTGTTCTAAGCGCTACCTCGGAATCACGAGTCCACATAACTTGCAAAGCTAACAACCCTACCTGAAAAACAGTAACTTAATTACATATACATGTTCATAGAACGATCTCTCCGTATTGAAATTTCTTAGTTTCCATTACTTGTAAAATCGAATTGTCTATCAATTGTATCATGTCGAACTCTTCAGAAGTGAGAGTTTGCAATCCCTGCGAGATCACACTACCCACAGACTGTTGATGCACGGTCAACAAAGTGTTCAGCCAGTTTTCTACGCCTCCTGTACATATAACTTCTCTTTCCAATTCTACTTTTTCATTTTCACGCGAGTACATGGCCACAATCTTCTCGTATTCTTTCTCGCTGAAGTCTAGCTGTTAACGGACAAAATCTAAACTGAGATCGACCTTAAAGACAATAGAACAGCATGGTTTTAACGAGAAAGATGACACTGTATCACCTTCGCCACATTGTCAAAGAAACCATCAAGATATTTCACAATGGTATGGCAATCGGCTGCTTGACCAAGTATTTCCAACAATGTAGGATCTGACACGAAACAAAACCTTGGGAATATGCTTCGTTTCGTTTCTAAGTATCTGTACACACATTGAATGAGTTTAAACCTTGTTGGTACAGTCTAATTCTAAATATTATTACCCGCTAAGAGATTTTTGACAAGATTCCAATTGTTCCAATAAATGTGGCAGAAACTGACTCATTGTTTCATCTCCAGTACACGTCTCCACAGCATTCAGTCTTTCGCGTGCTCTATACATAATCTTGACCCAAGCTTTGTCGATATTCTACAACAATACATTAAAAATAGAATACATGATTACGTTCTCCAGATTTTATTATTTACTTACATTAAAGCGTTTTGCCTCTGCTGGAAGTTGCTTGGATATATCACCGCCAATGAATACCGCTTCTAAGTATGCCCATAAATTTTGTACAGTTAACCACTTGGCTAAAATTTCAGAAGTGTTACTGAGTTTGAATTGCCACAGTTGGATATCCTTTTTAAAGGGCGTGTTGTAGCTGCGTAAAACGTTCAAAATTCATAAATATGTTTTTTCTCGTTGAATCAGAAAATCTTAAATCTATAGTAAATATATTTGGTACCGATTTGCCAAGAGCGAACTGATCACCATCAAGCTATCTTCGAGCAAAGATATTATTTCAGCTGTTTCTGCGCCTTTCAGGAGTAGATCTCCCCTTTGCTTGAAATGAGAAAATTGCAAATTTACCGTGGCCCATTCTGCAATAATTTGCTTCAATTTGCTGTCTATATCCTGCTCTTTTACCGCACTAATACATATATCCTGTTAGAAAATTAAAGTGTTAATAATAAATGACGGATATCGTGTATGTGAATTCAAGCTATACCTCTACGTCGTCTTTGTATTTTAATAGAGGTGCCTGCATTACATTTGCCAACGTGAATACATCTGACTCGATATCAAAATGATATTTACATAGTTTCGACATTCTTTCCCAGTGTCTTTCTTGCATTGCTTTATTTGCCATCAATTCTAACAGAGGGCAAGTCTCATTAAAATCATCAATTTTCTTTTTCAAGTCAATGTAAGCAGGCCAATCTCTCATAGCTCTTGGCAATCTTCGACATCTAGAGGAAAATTTATAATCAACTTAGTGTCAATCCATATAAAGTAATAACGATAATTTTAGTTTACCTGTTCTGGAAGTCGGCTAATTCAGTGACAATGGACTCGATATCAATATCGGACCATCGTATCTCATAATAGTTATCGATAGTTCTTATCACTTGTAGGTACAGGGAATATAATTTCTGCAACAAGTTTATTTCTCTTCTTCTTTGGTGAAGAGCAGGATAATCGGTTACTTCAATTCCAAATAAACTCTCACCGCTACTATAAGTCAAATATCTTTCCCACAATTCTTCGAGTCGTGCTTGAAAAAGAATGAGCCTGCAAAGGCAATTAAAAAGCTTGGATTTTAAATAATTAAATACAAACAATACTGATATTACCGATCGCTAGCTTCTTTGGCTGGTATTCCTTCAACCATTGGACCATTGAGTTCAAAATCGAGGTCAAAATTAATCACATCCTGTTTAAAAACAGCAACACCATCCGTTAGTTCTTTCTTCAGCGGTTCTTGCATCTCACAAATTTTTGCTTGAACTTCTTTCGCCTTAAAAATATTCAAAAATTTATTTAAAGAAATACTATTATAACGATGAACGGTAATGATAATTTTCATAAGCAATACCGTATTTAACATGTTTGTAAAGTTGTATCGAAGGCTGTCTACTATATTGTGTTCCTCCTTCGAGACAGGAATATTGAATCTTCCCATTAATGCGTACGTTTCTTCCAACAATATTAATTCCATGTCCAATGATATAAAATCATCTCGTATCTCACCTAAGCATTTCATTGCAACTCTCACATCTTGCAAATCGTTGATCTCTCTAGCTAGAACTTTATTCTTATCGTTAATATATTCAGTTATCTTTTTTAGTTTCTCCTTGTAAGTCGCAGACAGAATCTGACCCAATGATGTTTTCCATGCGCGTGCTTCAACTAGAAGTGCCAGTTTCAATTTCTCTGAAAGATATTACATTACTTGAGAACTCTGATAATCGAACAATAAAAATCCTTATCCTGAGACGAGTAAACTTGTTACCCATGTTAATTTCTATGGGCCCCACAATATGCCGGTCTGGTAGATTTTCTATTTCAACAACTAAATCATCATATTCCACAAATTTTTCCTTAATCTCTTGCGTAATGGGTTCAGAATCAACAAAATGCTGAATAATATCGTCTCTCGCTTCGGTCCATATGTAGGAATATCGTAAATATATCTACTTACAGTATAATTGTGTGAACTGATGAACGAAAGATATTCAAAGTATAGATTGGAAAGATAAGAAGAAGCAAAGTAGACATACATTCCCAATTTGTGCGATATCGTCTTTTAGAGCAATAATCGCACCTTGCAAGCTCATCACACTGCGGACTATTTCTTTGTGATCAGATATTATTTGATAGTAATTTTGCATCGATGCTTTATGGTTCTCTTTATGAAAAAAAAGGAAAATATTATTTACCAGTAATTCACTTTTATGCTATTATTATAAGAAATTAATTTTGCATACTATCGCTACCGCCCGACATTCTGGATGTAGATGAATAACGTTGTCCCCACATAATAATATGTTTATGAGTTTCCAGGACACTAATTATTAATTTCCCAAAATAATGTTGTAATTCTTCTATTGGAGGTAATACTACGATATTGGGGATTTGTAAAACAAATGTAGTCAACATAATTGGATTTTCTTTCCTTATGCCATCTTCGTCTTGAATCAAAGGTCTACAGTTGTTGCGACAAAATAAAATTATTTCTAAATAATTGAGTGTCATTGGTAAATTCTAATTAGAATTAAAAGAAGAACCTTAAAGCGGTAACATATTTCTTTAATAATTCAAGGGACTTTTTAGTGGATTTCACTAAAGCGTCTATAAGTTTATTATTGAAGTGTGCAAATAATTCCATGCAATCGTTATGCACCTTACTTATTTGAACCTTATGTGTTCTTTCGATGGGAGCAAAACCTGTAAATTATCAAACGAATGTGAAATCTACTAATACGTTTATGAAATATTTCAGATATGAAGCGAGCAAGTGTATGTACCTGGTTCATATTTCCCTTTTAGCAATTTTGTGTCTGAAATATTTTTGTGTAATTTCTGCAGGTCCATCCAATTGTATTTAATGTTTTGAACAGATTCATCGATTATGAAGTCCATGAATTTATTGATAATCGTTATAACAGCATTTTCAGCTGCAGATGATTTTATTTCAATATCATCGCCTACTATATTTGCATAGGCAACATTGTCATCTAAAAGTTGAGTTGGCTTTTTCGGATAATTGTCAAGTTTCAGTAATATGATTTCTGAAATAGATTCAAACACCTCGTCGACTCTTGCCTCTTTCATGTCTGTTATCTCTTTAACAAAAATTTCCATGGATGTAAGAGCTTCCTTTATTTTGTCACACACTTCAGAAATATTCAAAGACGTCCACGTTATTACAGATAAGCAAGGTTGAAAGGTAATTTCAAGATTAGCAAGAACAATTTTTATCAGATTCAGAAACAGTATTGGTATTCTTCGCCTACAATTTGAAACAAAGTGTATAATTATTTTTTATTTCCATAGAAAAGTTCAAAGACATTCACCTTAAAGCATTGTTTTCATCGACCAATTTTCTTACTGTTTCGTACGATGAAAATATTTTGCTTTTACAGAATGTTATTATTTGTATAAAATCTGGTACTTCTAAATTAAATCTGTCCATATGTTCCGATTCACGTATCACTTCAATGATATATGAATCAAAATTTAACTGATATTTGTTTGTTTCCAGATGTCGTATAAGTAAGGGTGAAGCTAATGCCAATCGTACCTTCAAGTTTAAAAGTCGAACGATGCAAATGATCATTAATCTTATTAATCATGCGATAATCATGCTTAACTTACAATTTCCGAAGAATCATACCACGCTTTATGGTATATTAATTCATAATGTATAAAAACGCTAATTAGAGCATTGTAAATTTTTATACACCTTTGCATATAATCGTGACTAAGCACTCTTATGCATTTTTTATATGATTCCATTGGACTTTCGATGCGCCTATAAAGCTGTCTAATCCATAAAATGCGACCAGCAATGGGTGGAACATTTCGTGGAATTGGTGGATCCGATCTATCTTCGTTGTATCGATCACGTACATCTTCAATCTCTTTTTGAAACAATGCTATAAGTTCTAAATATTTCCTGTCGATTCTCAGGTGTTTGAATTTCAATTTCTCGAATCTATATGAATGCATAAATAAATTAACTATATAAATCGTAAATCGTAATAATAAATTTGTATATAAAGCAATCAATATAAAATAACTACCTTGCTATTACCTTCAATGCCTCTGTTATATTTGGTGCCTCGGAGACACATTTATAAAAAAAATTTCTTAATTCTGTTTCAGTCTCTGCTACAGATTTTGTAAATTTATCATAGTCAGTGTCAAAGTACGGTTTTCTGTGATCTAATGGATCATAATTTTGCAATGCAATATTCTGAAAAAAGCTCGAAAATTTGTTTGCAAATACATCTATTCCTTGTATCGCGGAACTATGAAGGATCGAATACATTAATGCTGTCTGAAAAACATTCATAATCTGAAACATAATTAATGTATTTGTAATCACAAATAAACACAAATACTTCTACTGAAATGTGTAATTGCTAACTTTTATTATCCTTGCTTTAAAGGTATTAAATTTCCCAAAAACATACATCTCGGACACTTCAAAAGGCTTTTCATCGGCAGATTCTCTTACTTGTTTACACATTTCATTGTAGTAATCGTAATATTGTTCACATAATTTCGTGCAATCCTAAAATATAACAATTACGTAACAGTAATCGTTTTACTTGTAAACTTAACTTTGATTTAATTTATTATTTTTTTATAGTCACCGATAATTACCTTTATTTTAGATATCATAACAGATTTAGATTCGTCCCAAATATTTATTTCACTATCCTCCGTTAAATAAGCTTTACATGCTAAAATCATTTGATTCGTCATCTGAAATTTTTAATAAATTTGTTTAAATTGTATAGAACTTGAATATGAAATATGTTTTATAGTACTTTCACAAAAACTGCTGTGACCATCCTTCTTGTATTAAAAAAGCGTGAAGAAGCATATATCATTCGTATAGCATACATAAGGGGAGGTAAATATTTCCCAATTTGTGTCGGATCAAACCTGTACAAAGGTTGAGTAAACTTTTCCAATGCATATAAATACTTTACATTGTCTTCCGACAGGATTTGTATCGTTCTAACATTATTCTCCAATATTTTCCATTTCTAGATATAAGTATGTAAAATACTTATTATTATAATCACAGAATTAATGAAACTTATATATTGTACAATTAAGCACACCTTTATATGTTTCGATTTTATTCGTGTTAAGAAGTCTAGATATTTTTGTGTAAAGGGTGATTTAATGTGTTCAATGATCGATGAAAAACGTGCCAACAGTCTTCTCCAATATGTGAGCTCTGCGTTTGGTCCCATTGTTTCAGTTTCTCTACGTAATTGTTGACTCTCAACAACAGCCTATATTTACATTAATTATTATTGTTGTTTTTGTATGTAGCTTAAAATGAATATCAATGATTATAAATTTTACCCGTTCTATACTTTTCATCCAAATTCTAACATTATTCTCTATAGCATCGATTGCTAACAGATTGGTGTCGCTCTCCATATTATCCATTGGCAGCGTTAAATACTTGTTATATATGTCCCAATCTATTTCAAATTTTATCGTGTTCTCTAAATCTATCTTGATCACTAAAGACAATATAAAAATAATAGTTTCATCGCGTAGAATTAAATGAGATATTATACAATTATAAATTTTAATATCTTACTACTCAAAAATTCACAGAAATCTCTAAAATCGCAGATAAAATTGTTTTTCACTTTTTCGCCAGCTTCATTTTTTGATAATTCACCCCACATTGTATTAGCGACTATTGCTGGTAAATTTAATCTTAAAATTAACTCCGATATAGCTGCAAGTGCACTAGGAGATGCAGGGTCAACTTCTGCATAAGCATAATACGTTTCCTAAAAAGTTTAGAAGAAACTATAGAAGTTTGTATAAGTCTATCATATTTAGCTACATTTGAAACATACCTCGAGAATATCTTTAGTCTCAAAATCAATGTTTGATCTCAATCTATAAACTATGACACATTTACCAGATATGTCTTCTGTAGAACCATCGGTAACACAGCAACGTATAACTCCATTTTCTTGTTCGTATTGCGGGCTCCATCGTCCAGATTCTATTTTCATATATTATTGAAAGCATTCCTTTGATAAAGTGGAACACATAATTTATAGCTCTTTCTTTCCTCCATCAGATGTATGTAAATATTTTCTGATTCAACTTACTAATACAAGTGTTCTGAGTTTAAGATTAGGTCAAGTTGTATTGCAAAATGTTTATATGTGTCTGATAGAGGAAAGGGAACTTTAAAATGATATGTAATATTTGACTAAAAATATGTTCCTGTTAAGAAGGAATTTTGACTAAATTAAACTGATATAAATTTGTGTTCCGATCCATACCGTATGGTAGTGGGTCCATTGATTGAAAGTGTATAATAATTGCACGTTTTCCATTTTTAGCAAAGAAGCTATCAAATACATTAATGTATTCATCTTTATCGATAACTCCTTCTTCTAAAATATCAGGATTCACATTCAAAATGAAACCTACAACTTCCAAGACTTGCCGATGCGTTGCTTTTAACAATCCTTGTCTAGCATTGCGATTTTCTTTAAATTTCGCCTACATATGCGACAACACATACAAATAAAGTGTTTTATATTAGAAAAAATATTTTAATATAAGGTTCATAATAATTGATATGTTTTCCATACAAGACGTTCTTGTAGAGTTTCTGTAGGTAAAGCTTCTATACCAACTCTCCTTTTTAATAATTCGCTGATACGACGATCAATCGCAGGTTTTGTATAATCTCGAGTTGCAAAATATGCAGCTATATGCGCCATTGTATTAAAACGTAATATAATATACGAATGACAGGAAAATACGTTGCATTCGGCGCAAAGTGAACATCAAAGAAAGTTCAAAAATTTGAAATGAAAAGTTCGATCAATTTTTATAGGGTGCAATGAAAAAAAAAAAATACCTTAAATCTAAGAAACTGAATAATAAAGGTTTAGGGTAAAGGACGAAGGATTTAAACAATATTAAAGCCATTAAAGTATATTTTTAAATATATTTTCGACTTTTTTCATGCATTCAAAGACATATAGATACAAGCTTAAGTTTTGTTTAAACGTTTACAATGGCAATGATACGCATGCGTATATAGTTTGCACATGCAACCACATGCAATGCAATGCAACTGCAGTGCATGTCAAATTGTAAAGGTTAAGGCAGACGGTATAAATACAACTATATTTACAAGACATAAAGTTATAGTTAAAATCCCTCGATCATAAATTAATCAAAGTGTTATTTTCTAATCTACTGGTTAATTGAAAAGCCATGCAGCATGTGTAATTTTGAAATTCACTTTTATAGCCGATTTCGATACATGGTCGACTGCCGATGCTCAATTTAAGGTTAATATGTGTTTCACAAATATTCTGTGGCTCATTGTTCATAACTATATCGATAACGTTTTGATATGAATATGAAAAATACAAGTTATGCCGACTCTATACAGGATCGAAAGCAGAATAAAAAATATTTCTTAAAGTGACTACTGATTCTGTTTACCCTACTTCACTATCCTACTAAGAACATTTAATATATTTGTTTTAAGAACAAATACAGTATTATCGCTTGAATATTTCTTCTATATACATTACATGTATATCTATGTTAAGTTTACTATTCATAGTTATAGAAAGTTCATTTCTAATAGTTAAACAATTTTATTATTTTCAGATAAACGTGCGTAATTGAAAATATTTTGGTCCGTTAATTATTCTCCACCATTCCATTATTAGTTCTTCAAAAAATATGTTTGAAATGTATATTTGGTGAACGAACAAATTATTAAGCGAAGCTTTTTACATTTGCACACATTTATTATATCCGTAAGAGTATGTGGAATGCATTGGATCGCAAATTAAAATCACGATGTTTAAGCTGGAATCGTATATAACACCAGTGATTCTTAGTTATGTTGAAAAGTATGTGAAAAATTTTAAACCGGAACAATCTCAGGTATATTGATCATTTATAATTAATATTCATTATAGAAAAAGTATATAATATTTAATTTTCCTTTTATATATTATCTTATTTTATATTTCAGGTTTCTTTATGGGGTGGCGATGCATCGTTTCAAAATCTTGATCTACGATTAGAAGTTTTGGAAGAACAACTTAATCTCCCTTTTGTTTTTGTCAGCGGTCATATACATGAATTACTTATTCATGTTCCTTGGGTAAAAATTACTTCAGAACCCATTGTCATTACAATAAATACAATAGGTAAATATTAAGAGGTATATTAAATCTCTGATCGATGCTATCCTGTTTAATACTGCTTCGTTATAAAAAACTTTCTGTACTTAGTACAAAAATGCGTGTGACTTAGATACGACCATCTATTTATATAAAATTTAACATGACCATACTTATCTGCGTGGTGCTCTAAATTTTAAAATGATTATATTGAACAAACGATACTAAACTTGTTCTATTTTGTTACAGAATGCATTTTAAAATTAAAAGATGATACTAAGGTGGAAGCCAGTACTTCTGTATTACAGAAGAGGCTGGAATTGCCACAGTGAGTGGAATATTTCTGTTTAACATTGTTTCATGGTACATGATATTACAAACATTTTTTTTTACTTTATCGACAGGGAAGAAGCACCACCTGGGTACATAAAAAGCATAGTAACCAAAGTCGTAAATAACATAACGATCAATTGTAATAATCTAATTCTAAAATATGTGGAGGAAGATATTGTTCTTAGCGTTAATGTCAGATTTTTAAGTATGCAAACTGTTGATAAATGGCAACCAGCATTTACCGGTACGTACGTAATTGCATCATCGAATAATATCTATTGACGTATATTAAAATTCTACACATTTACAGATGTTAATCCATACGAAGTTATGCTTAGAAAAGTTATTACTATTCAGGACCTAACTTTATGTTTAGACAAAATGGACGCTTCTGGAAAAATAGAAATATATCAGGTACTAATTTCTTATTATAGTAAACTATACATGTTTTTATAGAAAAATGTACAAAAATATTATTTCATTATTTAGGATCCTGTTCTATACCGATGTTCTGTTATAATACGTATGATCATAAACTACCATAGCAACACTGCAAGACAAGCCTCTATTACACGTTTGGATCTTCATTGCCAAAAAATGGAATTTAGCATAACGGAACAACAAATACCAATGCTGCTTAGACTAGCTGCGCTGATAATGGCATTGCAAACAAAACAATTTCCATCTAGTAGAGAAAAGTCTTTAATTTCTGTAGAGGAAAGAGAAGACACTGCACAAGGTCTTATATTATTTCATAGAACATCTTTCAGTCTTGCGTCATACTGCAGGCAGATTTATTAACGTTCAGTAATATTACAGATGAAATTAGCATGTTCCACTTACATGATCATGGAAGTGGAATTGCCGCAGACAATACTGGGTGGGGTGGATGGGCTTGGAACATGGTATCATCTTTGTTACCTATCGATTGGGACAACGATTGGTCTACGGAACAACAAATGGCTTATTCTGGACATACTATTCATTTAGGCATATACGTGCAAGATACCACCTTAACTTTTAAGGCATGTATTTCAAGGATAATATTTATCACGTAAATTTTAGTCACATTACATTTTTTATTCGTTTGTTTGAGATGTAATCACGTAGTAAGAAATAATTCGTTCTTTGTACAGACAGTTGAAAATATTAAAGAGCAATTATTTTATAAATCCCGCAAGCTCAGATATAAATCGTTCTTAACATTGCGATTAAATGGCGTGGTGGTAGACACGTTGATTCAAGGAATTTCAATGACTAGTTTTCAAATTGGAATGGGTTGTATACGCATATACCCAAGAGGGACGTGTAGCTGCGGGCATCTTGAAGTAGTTGATGGAGCACAAGTAATATTCAATACATTTCTAAATGTTTGATCGGGATGTAAACTGTGACTAATCATAAACTATTTCATTTAGCCACCTTTGTATCTAATAGCTGGAAAGTTAAACACTGATTATTTAAAAGATTCATTATTCGATGATGAATCTGTAGAAAACAAAGGAAAGAAGAGAGATTACAAACAAGGAATATATTATTATCTAAATACAGTTTCGGGTAACAAAACTTTAATCTTATACTCCAGATGGACATACAAATATACTAAGATTAAACTTAATGTGCAAATACTTACATGAAATATTTTTAGAGGAACGATTAATAGAAAGATGTCCCGCATTTGCTATGGATTACGTTCATTGCGTTGAATTACCAGATGATATTACCCCTGAGAAACTAGCAGAATTTGGTTCTAATTTTGAATACAGGTAACCAGAATATTTTTAGTACAATTTAAGATAAAAGATACTAAATTCACATTTTTTCAGCAATTTTCACGAACGCAGAGTGATGAGGTATATCATTGGTGATTTAACTATTAGATTATGTTCAGGTGTTTTTCATCGTATCGACACAATAAAGCAAGCTGCAGCCAATTACGATTATAATCCATACCTTGTCACAAAACCAGGTATTTATGTAATTATACATCTGTTGTATATGTGAAAAATATTCAAGAAATCATTACTTATAAACCATCGCTAGATCCACTTGTAGACGAACTTCCACCAGTTACGTTAGAAGAATATGAAGCTCTGCGAGAGAATGTATCTATGGTCGAAACAAAATTAATGGTAATGAGAGCATCTCTACAATTACAATTAGCAGATCACTCTATTACTGGACTACCACGACAGCGGAAGATCGTTGAAAGTCGAGTATGTGATAAATATGTTGGTACACATATACAGAAATACTTTACCGATTATTTACTTTTTGTACGTTATTCTGCTAGACGACGCCTTTAACACCTGCTCTTACGGACGACCCTTTCATGAGTATCGAATGTGATGAAGCAATAGTAACTATGCTCCAACCTTTATATCCATTTAGACTTGCAGCATGCGCATCAAAGCAAACCGATCTTTCAACAGAAATGTTTAACCAATGTCATAAGATTATTACGCTGCAGGTAATGTAAAATACAAGCGTATACATATCCTGTATTATATAATATTTATTTAATTAGGTAAACGGAGCAAGAAGTCAACTTTATTTAGTAAAAAATTGCCACACATCAATAATAATGCCTTACTCGGTTGAATGTGAAGCAAAGAAATTGTTGTATCCACAATATTGGAGGAATGTTGATTTAATACATGAAACATATTCAATACATGTGGACAGTATTACAATTACTGGGACGAAAGCAAAATTAATGGTTGCGGCGTCCATATTAACTTCAGTATTCAATCCCACTGATATAACAAATCCTCTTGTATGTTCTTCGTTATTTACAGATGCCTGTCAAGAAATCAGTATGTATTTTACTAATACGAAAGCCACTGTCACAGAATGCTTGATTAACTAAAAATATTTAATTCGACTACTTTTTCCAGATCCTATATATTTGGAGTTGTTATTGGAAAATATAAATAGTAAAAAATTATCATCGTTGGTTACAGTTTCAAATGAAATAAATATAAGTTCTGTGAAAATGTTTGCTTTGAATGAGTTACAGCAGGCTTTTATATTCTCAGGTCCAGAAAGTAATATTCATGGGTCAGTATACGTTAAAGGGTATATTATGAGTTGAAATTATATTAATGACAATTTTTTTTATATCTAGTGATATAGAAAACAAACCACTGTTAACAACTGTGATACAGTTTCCAAAAAATGTCGAGAAACAAACACATCCACCTCTTATCTCGCTTCAGATGGCAGACATCAGAGCTTCGCTCGATCCATTACTTTTTAAGTGGCTGGAGTATCGTGTTACGTATTATAATTTAGGTACATTGTGTACAACACGGCCTGAAGCGCAACAACATTTCGAGGGTGCATCATCCGATACCGGTACGAAAAAGAAGACGTTTCCCAGTTTGCACGAAAGTGTGCACAGTTCTTCGGACAAAGAAAAAAGAAAATCGGTTGTGACAACAGAGAAGTCGAAAACTCTACAAAACGATGAAGTTCAAAAGAAACACGATTTTAAAATTGAAGGTGAAAGACAGGTACATTGCTTATACGTATACTATTGAATTTCAACTTGCGTAACTTTTGAACGTGTATTAAGTTTTTCCTCTCAATAGTTTTGGCATACAGTTATTAGTTATAAAGATGTAATCTATGGTAGAACTTACAGAATTTGGGAATATTGGCCAGATTAGCAGAACTGTATCCATGGTGGTGTGGTCTTGTGCTAAGTGGTTGTGTCGGACATATTGTTATTTACATACCGTCAACCACAATGAGTGGCATTGGTGCATATGGTAGGTATACATATAAGCGAACAGAATAAAATATGCTTTTAACTCACTCTGATGTATATTCTTATCAAATTATTTAGGTATAGAAGAAGCAAAGGATAGAGCTTTAAAATCCGATAATAATTTACAAATGTTGATAATAAAGTTACCCACTCTTCTCGTTCATTCATCTAATATAAATTTTGAATTGTTGACACCTTATCTTCAAGAGCTGCCTGTTAAGTTACCAAAATCAATGTGGACGAATAGTAAGTAACTCAAAATGATAAAACTATCCAATACGCAATAGAATGTTATCATCGTTCTAATTTATTTCAGAATTACAGAGTTTTCCATGGACATTGAGTCTTGTTGAATTTCATTGTTATATGTTACATCAACAGACCCAAAAGAATTTCATTAAAAAAGTGTCATTGAATGCTACAGTTGCTCTTACAACCAAAGTCACAACATCCCAATCAGGAGGAGGGAACACATTGACTGGTTTAGGTGTTTGCGTTCACATCGACAATTCTCCTATTATCATTTCTATCTCCGAAGAACAGGTATTGTAACGAAAGCATTTCAAATAATTATAATCATTATTCTATAATCTTATAAAATATTTTTACTTTAGGTAGTTTTCGTGAACAAAATAATTTCAAACGTGTTAAGCGTATTGCGAGTTTCAGCCAGTTCGAACAAAAATGTTGTGGCTAGTAATCAAATAAACACAGAAGCACAAATAGTTTTGCCTATCATACCACAAACTCCATCTACTCCAACGCAATTACTTTACCCCGAAGATACAACTACAAACTCAACTGTTTCCACCTCAAAAGATGACATTACGCAAGGTACATTATAAATAAATTCATTTTTTGTTCAATTTTATAAGCGATACTTTATTTTATTATAGAAACGGATGAATTAGTTTTATCGGCATGGATCCAATGGACTATAACAAAGATAGCAGTTAAATTATATGTCACGGAAAAAGAAAATGCTTCATCGTTAAAATTGGTCCTCGAATTAGAAGATATTATTACTTCTTTGGACTTACAACCTGTCTATCTTAAATTGAAAAGTAAAATTACAACAGCCACCATATTCCATTACACTAGGTATATAATTACTCGAGTAAATGATTTGTATAATAGTAACGCGACAAATTGATTGAAGTAATCGTTGACAGAGCACTGAATTCGCCGACTTGGGATATCGGTGAGTATGTAGGCGCGATACTTTGTGGAAGGGAGGATAGTTCAGAGAAAGATGATGATTCCGGGTTTCTAAGTTTCACCCTCACTAGAGCAAAGTCAGGAAACGTTCATACACGATGGGGTACCTATAAACGACACAGAACTCAGAAGGTATTTAATATTTAGCGGTACGGTTAATAATACTTTTAGTTTATTCCATTTACTTTTAACCTTTTAGAAAGATGTAATGACAGAAGCTACATTATCTGCTAATAGCTATATTTCGGAAGTAGTTGTGAAAATGCAAATGGTGGATGTAATTCTTCCGCTTACTATAGTCAGCAAATATATACAACTATTAAAGCCGTTTACTTTTTTCTATCAATCGTCTGAGAAAGATTCAGCTGAAACTTTCGAACAAAATTTAACACCACATTTAGCCAGCGTTGCTAGTCTTGATAACGAGTCTTTACCATTGATATATCTGGATTTCAAAGGGCTTAGATTAATGTTGCCAGCCTCGAATATAATGAAATTCAAACCGCAACATGATCTATTGATGCTTCAGGTAATAATGTACTTTGTAAAAATGCAATACCGGTATTAAATGTAGATACTTCCAATTGATAAATAAACCATTTTATTGATATTGCAGTTCGATGGAATTCGCATCACGCCTCACGCGGAAAATCCAATTTGTAGAACTCCTTTGAGATTAGATATATATCAACTGGCGGCTCAGGCAAATATTTTAAGCATACCAGGTTCCGCTGTAGAAGATCGACAATATCAAATTAATATAAAAAGCATATGTGCTCATACGACTACTTGGAAAAATTATCAAATGAGTATCAACAAGGTGCGTTGAAGTCATATTTGGTTTAAAATTAGACATTTAAGAAATACGATATTAATTATTTTCAGAAAATGTCGCAATCTTATCTTTATACTATGAATGAAAATCCTGCATTAGAATGGAACAAACTTGGCCACGGGAGTAGTTTGGAACAACAGTTTTCCATGTTACCTTTATTATCAAAGTACGTGATACTTAAATGATGCAGCGAATTGGTTATTCGTGTTATAAAATTATTAATACAAATGTGTATTATAGGTTTGATTTGTGCTTGATTATTGCTCCACCCGTTTTATTTAAACCGGATATAACAGTGTGTGGAAGTGCCGTTGAAGTGAATTGTATCATGGATATCGAAGTGACAATAAATTTAGATCAAATTCAGTTAATTTCAATCTTAAATAATGAATTAAAGAACTTGTTTCTGGGAAATTTTGAACAACACAAAAATGCAACTGCATCCACTAATACACCTCATAAAAGTTCATCGACTGTAGGAAGTATGAAACAAATTACTTGGACGAAGCAATCTTCCGACGATGTCGATGTTGATTTTACGAAGGATAGCGGCATTGACTTTGAAACATCTAGCGTGAATTCGACGATTATAGTTAGTTTTGTTTGTAAATATAAATTTATTCATTCGTACGATGAAATATATTTTATTAAATGCAATGGTTTTCTATTAGGGTAAGCCTACGCATCAAGAGACTTCTATACTTTTGCCGTTTGAATTTTTAGTAAATTGTGGCAAAATAACATTTGTACTTTACGATATCCAAAAAGCAAGTACAGAATACGAAGTTGTAAGTAATTATTTAACAAGAATTGTCTCTTATTAATAATTATGTTTGAAAACTGACGTCAAGTATAAAATTCACACAGGACATAAATGAAATTGAAGAGGATGAGAGTGAAACTCAGAAACAACCGCTATTTTACATAATGGTCAATCAACCAAATATTTATTTTTCACAACAGCATCCGTTGCAAAAAATTCAAGTACACTAACTTTTAAATAACGGTAAAATAGCTCTTTAAGAAACTTTTTTTAATGAAAATCTATACTGTTTTAGATATCGTGTTTTGATATGTCCATGGCACTGGGAGAAAAGGAAAATCAAGAATTAATTTCAATACCAACAGAAAAGAATTTCAAAGTTCTCATGATCGAAACGAAAAATGGCGATCTACATCCAGACACAGGCATTCCCCCATCTTTTGTGACAATGAAATATGAGAGAACTTTAGGAAAAAATCCGCAATTCTCAATAGATATGGGTAGACCTACAAAAGTTTATTTCTCTTTGTCAAGACTAAACCAGATATATGCTATGCAAAAGAAGGTAACAAATCATGTGATACTCTAGAGTGTCTGTTATCGACGTAATTAATCGACATTTTTATTTATCGCCAGATATTATCGTGTTTTATGCATCTACACGAAACAACATCAACGGAACAGTTTAACGATACAAAGGTATCCTCAGTATCGAAACCAAGAAAATTGAATTGGCCTGATTTAAATATATGTACAAAGCAAATAGTATTGTCTCTCAAGACTGATTCTGGCGCAGAAATAATAATTAGTTTAGCTTTATTATCCGGAAGTATTTCGACTCTTCTTAGGCCTGATAGAATATACTCGAACACTGCCATAGATTCTTTAATCGTATCAGCAATTCTCAATGAATGTATAAAGGTTTTCTTAAATCCATGGTGTTGCAATATTACGGTTTGTTTGCTTTGGGAGCCTTGGCAAAATGCTGACTCTGTTACCCAAGTACAAATACAGGCAGACAGCGATGGTCTTTATTTAGACTTCGGACCAGAGCACCTAAAAATTCTAAAGAACGTTATGGACGACTGTCAATTGCTGTTAAATGAATTGACAACGTCCCCATCAAAATGTAAAACTAATGAGAAACAAATTGTACTGTCTACCGAGCAACATTATAAAGATGATCTTAAAGCAGGCGCATTTCAATTTGTGAACGGTAATGCAGACGAACTACCTTTCCCATATCAAGTAAGTTCAGCAGTAATTTTATAGCTTCTACCATTAACTTTAGTATCAGAAAGAGGAGTTTTAAGAAGTAAATACATTTCCTGATATATTGTTTAATTCAGGTAATATTTTTTACCTACCCTCAACAATCAATGGCTTGGAGATATCCACAACCAAGGACGTTGACACGAATACATGTATCACCAGTTCCCTTCGAAGTGAGCAAAATATATATTTATACGTTTTTTATGCGAACAGTACCTTGTACTGAGAACAATTTATATATTTTAGACATTGGATTCTGATAGTGCTTATGTCGATAAAGTACCTTGCGCTCTTGAGTATTGGAGCGATTGCCACATGTCCTATCAGCGTTACATCGACTTTTATTTGTCAGAGACAGATTCGTACCGTTTAAAGCTGCCTGAAAAAGCCCCAGCACGAGCAGTTGCTTGCATATGGCGTGTAGTTTTATTATCGATGAGTAATCGACCACTTTCCAAAACGATTATTTCAGCTCGTGTTCTTGCAGCATGCTTACGTATTGATTCGTACTTCAATTCTTCGATCATACCGAATCTACAAGCTGCACTTAATATCGGCACCATACATATCTCCGTGTACAATCATGTTAACAACGACATGTATAATCATTTGCAACCACCGTTGAAACAATATACCCTGAAAGGTACGATACCTGAAATTCAATGCTTCATGGCCTTGGAGCACAAGGAAGCTATCTTTGTACTTAACAGGTGGATAGATGGTTCGATGTTGATCGATATCAGTGGTATATTCAGTGTACACGTATTAGATTATAGTCATTTGAACATGCAAGAAATACTCGATCCCTTGGAAGCAAGATTTCAGCTGTCATTGTCGGACAAAACAGATGTATCTTTAACATGTAGTCCCTTCTCGTTGAAACTGGGACCGACGATAGCACACTCGCTCGCTGTTTCGGCTCATTTGTGGTTTGCATTTTTAGAAGAGGAAAACAAAAATATGATTTTATTCACACGCTATGTGATAGCCAATGACAGTAATGTACATATTCTATTTGGTCAAAGTGGTACGGGAGACAATATATTGTTGGAAAGTAGACAATGTACTTTTTACTCGTGGCGACATATCGGCAACAAGATGATACGAATAGCGATAGAAGAAAATATCTGGTTGTGGAGCAAACCATTCTCCGTAGGCACGGATGGTATTCAAGCAATCGAATTTAACAATTCTGCAACGAAAGCAGCGGCATTTGTAAGCGTTACGTCGCTCTCTGCCACGCAAAAGCTCGTGACGTTCTCTGGCCAGCTTATAATCTCCAATCAATTGATCGACAACTTTGAAATGAAATTGGTTAAGTACGAATCTGACGTTGGATCGAAGGTAAATCTATTAAAGGATGTGTACCTAATTTCTGGTAAAAGTTGCCCGCCATCCATTATACTCGACGGGACTAAGAAAATGGCAATACGTTTACGGTTTACCACCGTGCCAAACCTGTCGTGGACAGGAGATATTCCCCTGCAACCTAATGCTAAGTGGGGTCAACCGTGGCTAGTTAAAGTACCATGGCAGGAACGTGGACAATTTTTAAGCATTTGGGTACGAATAGTGACGCAGACCATTCAGGACAGAACGAAGATACTAGCTGTGCTCAGCCCACTTTATATGATTCGATCACACTTGCCAGTACCAGTCAGAGTGCAGATGGATACGCCCTCGTTGAAAATATCCCTAAGTACAATGGTAAATGGTTGTGGCGAACGACAACAATTGTACTGCCCTGGAACGTTTGAACATTTTCATCAGTTGACGTTTCAATTAGAATCCGGAGTTTCTACATCGAATCCATACGTACCGTTGTCGTATAGTTCTGTGGATCAACGAAAGTTCTTCAGGAGGCCTGAAACTGAAGATATCGATAGTATTCTAAAGGATCTTAATGGCGAAAGCGACGAGATGGCATGGCCTTTCCAGGGAGACGCGATAGAGGAATGGATATCTACGGAGCAACCACAAACACACGTGCAAGTAAAATATCAAGATGCTGGATTAGTCTCGAGCACATTGCTGTTAGAATTGCAACCTTGGTGTTTTATGTTGAATTCCATGGGATGTCACTTGTCTCTTGTGTCAGAAGATACCGAACATTGTCAAATCCCTCATTACGGTATCGTAACGCCGCCAAAATTGGAAGGTACGTTTCATTTATGTGTTGGCGTTGGTGACACGTTTTATACATCGCAAGCTCTTCAACTGGCACGACCCGATTGGAGCCAAAGCTTTTACATGCCACGAATCGGTGGGCTGATTCCTGTCGATGGAAATATTAAAACGTGTGTCGATTGCGGTTCAAGTGTCTCTATCATGAGCATCAATTCAAGTATGCACGAAGATATGCGTCTCGTACGTATAAGAAGCAGTCACGTTATCAGTAATTTAACGCCACAAGAATTGTGCATTGCTACATTGGCGGTGCACGAAGATGCAACCAGACTTGAACTGCCTAACGACCTCACCCTTTACAGCCTTAATATTTCACCTGTGGAAGATCAGAAACAGGGCATGCCTATCACGCAATGGTATACTTTGTACATGGAAGACATCGTAGAGCCCCTTGTTCTTTACATATCTTTGAGTTTAGGACATAAATGGTCTTGTCCAATTCGAGTCGATCAAGGTATGAGTCGCAAGTGTATTGCTATTCCAAATGGCTCTAGTACTATGCCAATAGTCATTACGACGCAAGAGGACAAAGGTACAACGTACATAATGATTCACATAGATCATCATCCGCAATTGCTAATTGAAAATACTTGCGCTTTCAAAATTTTACTGGGGCAGGCCAATGAAACAGCGGATGAAGTACTACCAGATACTTGTCACTTCACATGGATTTGCGAAATCGAAAGCAACGCTACGTGCCATTATTCTATCCCATCTGTTAGTAACAGATTACCAGATGTACCTGTCCTAAACGCATCGAATGTATTATTATTTTCTGCCGTAACGAACAATCATAATGAGCAGCCATCGAGAAACAGAGATCTGCGATGGTCCAGGGGTATAAACCTGTCTTCGATATCAAGTGCACCGGTAGACCAGTATGTACGACTACCATCATACGGTGATGTAAAGCTGATTATGCAGAATCGTTGTTATACCACACTTATCAGTATTGTTCCCATATCACAAGTGGAAGTATCAGCGCGAGATATTAGAAGTCGACTTGTACGCAAGGAGAATGATACGAAAGATGTAGAAATGCTAAACAGTACGTTTGCTGATCAGACAGAGGACGATAGAACAACGATAAATGTACAGAATTCTGATAGCTCAACGTCGATAACGACTTTCTTCTCGGCTCAAGATGACACTGCAATGTTAGAAGTTACATCTCCTTCGCAAATAAATTTGCGACAATTAATTACAAACATAGACAATGTAAAAACTAATACGATCGATGACACAAAGGCCATCGAAGAGAGCAATTCTAAAGAGGGCTCAGCAACCGTTTGTCTTCGTGGAGTTACCATTGTCCTTATGCACGACATGAATGAAAATGCACAAAGGATCGAAGTCGCTAGTTTATCCATGACCGATGTCATAGTTACTGCAACTACAAGGTCTAAAATCGTCAACTTATGCACTTTTATAGGTGATTTACAATTGGATAATCAATTATTTGATCAAGGAGGTTTTGATTTCCCAGTAGTGTTGATAAGTCAAAGCCCACTCGTTACGAAAGGAGCGGGATATTATATAAACAATTGTTTAATAAATAAGCTAGAACAAATCAGAGAAAACTCTTTGATAGCGATTGATTACGTTTTGGAGAAACAGGGATATTTAAGAGGTATTTAACAGTAAGTTTAAATTTTTGATTTATTTCGTGCTTATTACGTGTACTAATTTCTCTTTAATAATGTGTTTATAGCATCGAAAGAGCTTTATTTAAAAATTGCACCGATTAGTGCCTACATCGAAGATACGTATATAGCTCAATTATTAACTTATGCAACTTCAATGGTACCACCAAGATTTTTAATACCAGATGATGTAAGAAAAACGCAGACGTTAATTTCAACTACTGGAGTGTGCATACCCGATTACATAATGGTCGATACAAAAATATTAAGTGCTCCGTTAAGGCTACAGAATTTGAAAATAGAACCCGTATCTATCTTACTAAGCGTTCATACTTCTGTACGCTTATACGTGGCTTTGGATCATTCACCCCTATACTTTGGTACATTTGAGAAAAAGAATGTTTTGACAACACCGTACAGGCTTGGTAATGCACTTACAATGCATTATTTATCTGGTGCGATATTTGGAGCAGGTATAAAGATATCAAACTAATATTTACTAATAATATAAGCTTGAAATCTTAATATTTTAAATTGCTTATATTTCAGGTTGGGTAGTCGGGTCTTTAGAGATATTAGGTTCGCCAGGAAGTTTGGCGCAAGCTCTTGGTTCGGGGCTTAGAGATTTTATTTCTCTTCCGTTTCAAGGTTTGTTGCAAGGACCATGGGGGTTTATCGTTGGAATAACACACGGTTCAGCCAGTTTAATGAGACACGTTACAGCAGGTATCAAGATTAAAAACTTACATTGAAACGTGTGTACATACCTGCGCAGTGTTTTGTTAAATAAAAAATATATATAATAATGTTACACAGGTACTCTAAATTCCGTAACGAAATTAGCGTCCAGCGTAGCACGAAATTTAGATCGTCTGACGCTCGATGAAGAGCATTTGCAAAGACAAGAGGAGTCTAGAAGAATGCGACCTCAAGGCATGGCGCAAGGACTTTATCAAGGCTTATCCGGCCTCGGGATGAGCGTTCTCGGTATGCAGGAATACCGTTTCAGTTCAGTATTTTTATAATAACCATATTTAATATCACTTATTTAGCCGCGGTGGCTGGTCTTGCTCATCATCCCTTGCAACAAGTTTTGTCAGGAGAAATGACAACCAAAAGTCTTGTAACTGGCGTTGGACTTGGATTGGTAGGAGTGGTTACAAAACCATTAAGCGGAGCTGCAGAATTAGTTGCATTGACTGGACAAGGGCTACTTCAGGGTGCTGGTTGGAATTCATTACCCTCGGTAAACAGTTCTCGGAAATGAAATGCTATTGAGCAACATCAATGAAATAAATTAATGATCATTATATTTTTACAGCCACGACAACGACCCGTGGTCCAATATACAACTGGCAATAATAGTGCATCTATCAGATATGCTTGGTGGTTGTTACCCTTGCTTGAAAATAATCATGGCAATATTTTGCATGTTACCAATGCAGATTATGTGATTCAACAAGGCAGTAATCGTGCCATAACATTAGTTCTAACGAGGCATGCACTATTGCTAGTTAACGTGGCCGAAGATAGTGTAGAGCGAATATTTTTATTGAAAGACTTAACCAGTGCTGACCACCATCTTGATTCGACAATATGTTTGTACTGTACTCCTGAGACGACGCAAACAAACAGACCCGTATCACCTGCCGCATATGAGGTCCAGTTTATCTTTTGTTACTTAATTCTAAAAGTAATACATATATGTACATTCCTTATTGGAAATTCTCTATCGACAGATGGATCAAGAAATGCGAGCACGAGTAGCGGAATACGTGAGAACTAGTAGTACAGGGTTAGCCAGTGTCTCCACGAACAGTGATGGACAATCTGATATTTTTGAGAACGCTACACCTCATTCAGACCGTACTCTTACATTTTATGTTTCTCCAGATTCGCGTAATTATTTATTATCGTTGTTTAACATCGCTAAACGACAAAGTCAAGGTAGCGGATTTAGAGTACTGTAACAAATAATTTCAACAAGCTAGATTAATTTTACGCATCCGCTGGTGGATTGGATAATTAATATTTTTGGATAATGGAAAGTGATAAATCAGTATTACGCTTTGAATTAAAAAATTTGTTGATCAAGATCAATACGCGAAACACATCCTGGTTGCTTGAGGTTTGTGTACATACTAACATTTTTTAATTTAATTAATCCGAATGATATACGATAGATGATTTTTAAATTTATGAATTACATCCTAAATGTGTTTTTATACACGGAATTAATGACAATATGCACAATTCGAGAATCGTTCATATCTAAAGACATGCTTTTTCAATTTTTTATACAAAAAAATGTGTACATTAAAGAAATTTCCATGTCCTTTATTTACCGGACAATATATATTGTACATATGGTAAACAAGCTGCATTAAGTATTTATATAAATTCAAGAGTAATGAATAAACAATGTTGCATTTGATTTACATATATTCTGTGCAATTTTACAGATTAATTATAAATAACATACGAAAGACTTGTAATATAGAAAATATTTGGTAAAGGGAAAATATTCTGTGACTTCGGAGTACAATTGAATGTAATTTAATTGTTATACATGCTTATTATTTACTAGAAGTTTGGGTATACGTAAACTTAGTAGTTCGTAATTACAATGCAATAAATTGTAAAAGATTTTATATATTTATTAAAAATTATTAGTACATTTTATTTACAATATTTAATGTAAAACACTCACAAATAATATAAGGATTTAACTGATCCAAGAGAATCTCATGTTTATCATTCTGTGTATCTATATAATTTAATTCATTCATAAATACGTTCTATTTCGCTGTTTCTATAAGACATGCCACACGATGAGCACTGATTATCTTTGATAGATGTCAAGACTTTTCTACATAATACATGTTTGCACGGTAATTTATAAAATATTCCATCGACGCAACAAATACAAGTATTTAATGTAGAATTTGTGGCATAATTCGCGCTATCATTAACATTTAAATTTACTACATCGGTAGAGCTATCACTTTTTGTTTCAGATCCCATTTGATATACCGATACACAAGAATTAACAGTTTTTCTTTTTTTTATCGGTTTAGTTAAAGTAGAAGCACTTCGTTTATTTGGCATTACAACAATTGGCAGTTTATGACAAAACATCTTATTCTCTTGAGTATTTGTTACGGAACAGTGCAACTTTGGTTTATTGTCGTTTGAAGTTTTATTCGACACATTTTGCTTCAACAAATATTTAGGAACATTTGATACTTTTTTATCAGCGATACTTGAAGATAACGCGTGACCTAAAACTCTTGGCAGTTTCTTTATCTCGTCCGCATTACTGTTCTCAAGTAGAAATTTGTCTATTCTTATTTTTAGAGCAGTTGCTATAACAGGTTTACGATCTTCGCTGAATGGCATACTAGTAAAAGGATCTGACAGACGTCTTCCCCACAATGCTTCGGTTTCCTCGTACTTTTGTAACGTAGTTTGATCAATTATCTTTCCACTGGGCAACAGTATGGGCTGTGTCATAATTTCCCAAGTAATGGCATCTAAGAAGGACTCTGGAATTTGTAAAGATGATTCCAACACCTCCCTAAAACGATCGCAACACATTTGTAGAATAAACGATTACTGTTGTATTTGCGGTGTGCATTATAAAAAGCCGATGTTATATTTACCTGTCAGTCGCAACAGTAACAGATTGTTCAGTCTGCTTAGGACTTTTTATAGATGAATCATTTGTATCTATAGTCTCGGATACAAAAGATTGTTGTTTGGACCACAGAGTACAAATACTAGCCACCGTATCTTTCCCACAACGTGGCGATACAGTTCCCCATACTTCAATTTTACCTAACGCAGGTACAGAGTTTTCTGTCTTGCATATACATACTCTTAAATTACTTAAATACGTCGTTAAATATCTCAGAGAAGGTTTTATATGTAGTTTCAGAAAATTTTGAGGAACAGAAATCGTTTCGTGATTAACGTTCGATGAACAGAATAGCAGTCCGGCATTTGAGTGGTCTAAAAATCCACTACCCAATAAAGAATAAGGTACACTGTTGTCATTACTCGTTTTGGCATATAATTGAAAGCCCGATGACTTTTGGGAACCAACATGCGGCCAAATCAAAATATGATTGATGGATACGTTACAGAGGAAACTAATGTCAATGTTGACGGGCGGTTTAATGCAAGCATATGCCAAGAAACCTTTGTCAGACTCGTTTATCAAGTTTGAGACTTCATGTCCTTCTGTACTGACAGTACTACACTCGATTTCTGGCCGTAAACGCGGATCACAGAAATTGAATAGCATTTCTCTAACGTAAAGACACAAGCAACAACATTCTTTAGAAAAGATTACAATGTTAAATCGATCCACGCCAAATGCACGTATTATTTTTATTTAAAAATCAAACGTCCATAACCTACTCTGTTGATAGAGACCCTGTACACAGTTTCCTCCGTTCAGTTTAAGTTAGGTTAGCGTTGATCGCGTTCGTCGATTCTGTAGATGGAATACAAAAGCACGTGGACGAAATAAAAGAAGGTTTCTATCTAAAATAGTCGCTGTTGTTTGATAAAATGGAGAAAACGCCGATTAAAATGGAATTAGACGATAGTGTAAAGGAAGGCAATGGTGCAGATTCAACAGAAATCAGTTACGAAGATAAATTAAAGTACATAAATACCATAGCCAAACCTATGGCTCCGAAAAAATTAACAAAGAAGATTTACAAGTGTATAAGAAAAGGTGATTGCGTTATAATTTAAAAAATGTTTAAAAAAATGTTATTTTTGCGCTGAAGTTTCTTTGTAAAATGTTCGTAACATTTCTAATTTGCAAACATAACCTTTTCAGCGTCAAAGCAGAAGACCTATCTTCGAAATGGACTAAAAGATGTTCAGAAGCACCTTCGTAAAGGAGAACATGGGTGAATTAAATTTTTAGTTATATTTTTATTAATATATTACATTTCGAAACATTTTTATACGACGTACCCTTATTTTTTAATAGGTTGGTTATCTTCGCTGGAGATGTTTTTCCTATAGAAATTATGTGCCACTTACCTGTTGTTTGCGAGGACAAGAACATTCCGTATTGTTACACTCCTTCGAGGCAAGATATTGGAAGTGCAATGGGTGTGAAAAGAGGAAGTCTCATGGTTCTCATAAAAGAACACGAAGACTATAAAGATCTCTACGATGAAATAAAATCTGCAATGACGACCCTATCGGCACCTTTATAGTGTTATACCTGCTACTGTGTGCCTTTGGTCGCATCGCAAATAGGGTACATGAATTTGCCATTAAACAAACATCGAGTCAGACATTTTGTGCAATGCCTGAGTTTCGTCAAACTTTGATTCGCAAGTTATACACATTATTACATCTTTTATACGATTCTCTTCCTCGATAGTATATTTAAATAAGCTAAAACGAAGTAAAAATACTATAAAGATTTAAAATATTGTACGATTGCAGTTCAGAAGACATTTCTGATTTGGAATAAAGTACACATTACACGATTGTGTTCGAAAATTAACTGCAATTATTAAACGTTCTTATTTTTTAGCATCGAGAGGTAAAACGGAATGTAGTATGTATTAGGAAAATACGCAGTTGATTTTCCAACACAATTTCTATGCGAAGTTAATTAAAAATTACCTTTATTTATCGCCTGTGCATTTGAAAATAGAATATTAAAATGTAGCTCAAGATAAAAATCATATTTCTCGAAGCGGCATGCATACATACGTATATACAACAGCTTTGCGTTTATTTTAGGCGGGTAAAATTAAATCTGACATAAATGTTGTTGTAATCTCGATCAATGATCGCGAAGATATCCGAAAATCGGGTTTAGATCGTCGGTCGAGACTTTCCGAACAATCGCTTTGATGTGTTTTTAATTTCATTCTGCGAGACATTGAAAATATCTTGGAACGCAATCCTTAAAAATACATAATTATAAAATTGGACGTTATTAAAGTCCGATACATAGTACTAATCGTTTGTTGTCTATCATGTGTCTGTTAAATTACGACACGTTTAACGATCAACGTTCGAATGTTGGAATTTGAAAGTGTGTTCGCAAAATAATTAAATATGCGAAATAGTTTGGAATTAAGAACGTAAACGTGTGCTCGCAAATCTTGATTTCAATTCGAGTGTGATAACGGCACGTTGATCGAAAATAATCAAATTTTATCATCGCGATAAATATTTCTCGTTCGTTTATATTTAAACTTTTCGTTTGCCGATACGGAACGTTGTAATATGCATTGATAAGTTTATAATTTTCTTAACCGATATCTATGTTTAAACTGTTAACACGACCAAAGTTACTTATTATCGATCGTGACGGTAAAACAGATCGCAAGTACTTTCTACGGATCGATCAGTTTGCAACGATTCGATAGAGAGGTCGCAATCGCAACAAGCATTCACGGTTTAGGTTCGGAGGCCTTGCGAGCGTGGTAGTGCTAAAGTGTCGAAATTTAAAACACAGAAACGCAAACAAAATGCATCTAAGTACTTCGGAGGTGGCAGAGAAATCCTTTCTTTTTCCTTGGAAAATACGACGGTACGAGGACACCTCTATTCTTTCACGTACGATATTTTATACATAGAACTCCGCATCGAAAGAACGTGAAAAGGGGACTTTTGTCGCCCGCAAATGCCTCTTACGCGTGGACAAGTATTTAACTTAACTTCATTCACAACAACTGACGATTAAAATGCGCGTGGAAGGTAAACATTGTTTTACTCCCTATCGTTCTATATGTATATGTATATGTATGCGTTCGTACACACGGCTGTATCCTTAACTCTACTCTTACCAAGTCAGTAGAAAATATACATTTACGAGCGACGAAGGATAACATTGACATTGAAATTGACGTAGCGTACAAGTGGGACGTTATTCTCACCCTTCGCCGGAACAGACATTCTGCAGTACGTCGTTTCCGTCACAGAATTTTCTACAGATCGGGCAGTAGCGTATCTTAACAATTGTATACGTTCATTATTTTGTTCGTTATTCGGTACGTTCGACGCGCGAATCTAGCGATGGGGTGTCGAAACGATTCGAGTTCACCTCGAACGTTACGACGAAAGAATTTTTAGTACAAAGATATTCCAATGTTACAGATATTCTAACCAGTTTTAAAATACGAACGATAGGTGGAGCGACTCGTACGTTCCTAACGACTAAATAGCTGGAAAATCTGCGAGCAGGAATACATCGCTATGCGCGCGAACGTGATGTGGTTCGTATACAAGAATATAAGGTTAAAATTACTTATGACAATGCGTAGGTGTGTACAGCGTGTATCACGCTCCTGTCTCTAGCTAAATCATATATCTCTCCTTTCGTTGTCTCACTCTCTCACTGTTTCAGGCACGCAATGAATGGCATCGATCGAGTAACGCGACAGGAGGATGGAGCTAATGAACATGAAATTATTAAATGACTTTTAATACCGATCGTTAATATGTATTTAATTATCAGTGGGTTCGTGTTTGCCCGAAGACTTCGTAGGTGCGATCACGAAGCGAGGTTACGTTTCTTCGGACGCCCTGGGGATCAATTTGTGCACTTACGAAGTACAAGTCGCCGGGAAAAATGTGTAATTAGGTACGCGAGAATTCACTCTGATAAAGCGTCGCTCTACTACAAATATTCTATCGACATTAGATACGTATAACAATACTTGTTCCAAATATAATCGATTCTTTCACGCTCACTCTCCCTTTCGTTAATCAGATAATTATTATTACGACGCGATTGTGATTAGTAATTCTAGCAGTAACCCATTACCGTGATCGATATGTTGCAGTTGTTATTGGACAAATCTCCAGCCCCCTCTGGATCGGTTGAACTGCACGTGTCCCCCTCCGCTTAAAAATAATCGACGATTGACGATAGTAATAACGCGTAGTCGTAGATCGTTACAAAATGGTACAAATACGAGAATGCTCTCCTTGCACCACGAAGGAACTGTAACCTCGCTCGTGGAAGGGAAACTGAGTAGGGTTAAAGCAAGGGCCCGTCCTCGGATACTGCGCAAACGATGTAAAAATCCGCATCCCGTTTAATCGTAACAGTACGGCTCGCCTGGTATATTATTTACATGTACGACGTCTTATTTCTTACACGACTATACAGGGTGTTCGACCACCACTGGAAAAAATTTTAATGGGAGATTCTAGAGGCCAAAATAAGACGAAAATCAAGAATACCAATTTATTGATGGAGGCTTCGTTAAAAAGTTATTAACGTTTAAAGTTCCGTTCGTACTGAATTTTTTTCTAGAAAGTGGGTAGGAATTTAGGGGTATGTGTATTTACCAAAAATTATTGTAATCGATCCCCGCAATCGAAAATAATTTTTTTAAAACGATTTGAAACTTTTTAATTTCGTTGGAAAATCTCATTACCTATTCGAATTTTTTTCTGGAAAATGGGTAGGATTTCGGAAGTATGTCTATTCACCAAAAATTATTATAATCGACTCCTGCAACTGAAAATAATTTTTTTAGAATGATTTGAAATTTTTCAATTTTGTCGAAAAACTTGTCCATCTATTGAATTTTTTTCTCGAAACTGCGTAGGATTTCGGGGATATGTCTATTCACCAAAAATAATTGCAATTGACCCCTGCAACCGAAAATAATTTTTTTAAAACGATTTGAAATTTTTTTTTCCGTCGAAAAATTTCACACTTTCTCGAATTTTTTTCTAGAAAGTGGGTAGGATTTCGGGAGTATGTCTATTCACCAAAAATAATTGTAATCGACCCCCGCAACCGAAAATAATTTTTCCAGAACGATTTGAATTTTTTTTTTTCGTCGAAAAATTTAGGCAATTAGATTTTCGGTAAGGAATTTTTTTCTCGAAAGTGCGTAGGATTTCGGGGATATGTGTAATGACCAAAAATGATTGTAATTGACCCCTGTAACTAAATATAATTTTTTTAGTGTGATTTTAAATATTTTAATTTCATCTAAAAAGTTCAGTACCTACTCGAATTTTTTTCTAGAAACTGGGTAGGATTTCGGGGGTATGTCTATTCACCAAAAATGATTGTAATTGACTCCTGCAACCGACAATAATTTTTCCAGAACGATTTGAAATTTTTCAATTTAATTGTTAATAACTTTTTAACGACGCCTCAGTTAAGAAATTAATATTCTTGATTTTCGTCTTATTTTGCCCTCTAAAATCCCCCATTGAAATTTTACCCAAGAGTGGCCGAGCACCCTGTATAAACCGTTTATTATAATTATTCTTAACGCGCTACCGTCGACTAAAGCTATTGCTCGTTTTCTTCAGTCTAACACGCATCGATAAAAGATACCGGGCGATTTTGATCGTCCGATGGAAATGTTTTCTTCCAGTTACACGTTCCGAATTCAATTTAATTTTCATCATTATCTCATTTCACGTTCCCATTTTAATATAAACAAGGTTTTCGTAGAACCAATTGTAAACTGTAGACAGAGGGAATTAAAAATGACAATAGCTACCAAAACAGTCAGTACTGTTCGAGACTTTTCAACGTCGATGCACGGTTTACGCTAAAAAGTCTGGAACATTATAAACTGCCATATTGTTCGAAAAAATGAAATTTGCATCGTGCGTGACGAAAAAATAAAACTTTTTCAGGTGACCACCGTGACAGATCGAGGTTCTTCAGTGGCAAAGACGCGTCGTTAACACAAGGCACCAGCTTTGTTTCGTTCAGAAACGATGGACGCCTACAGGAAGTCCCTCCGAAAGATACAGCGTGTATCTTTATAACAGGCTCACCCAACGACGACGCGAAGTCGGATCAACGCATACTCCGATCGAAGATTTTCCCGTAGAAAAAATACACCAATTTCCCGGAACAGTTCGTATCGCTTGCTCTTAGAAAACCTACACCTGAAACGATTGGACTTGTTCGGAAACTAAAAACGTGTACGCGGAACAGAAACGCTCGGTGTTGTCGCGTACGAGAAAGATTGATAACGCGTGGCCTGTTCGAAGTACAGGGGATCCGCGTGGTACACTTATCTGTGTAATCGTGTGCATAGATCGTTTTGTCGGCGTTGAACGTTCCTTAAGTATAAATCTGTAGGAGTATCAAAATAGTAAAAATGGTGCATATGAAGACCATGAGCACGGGTAGAATCAGAATGAATCTGACGGAGCGGCTTAAGCCGCTTGGCTCTTGTCATACGACCTGTTCACCCGATTCTATCGACGCGTCGAACAGAGGTCGTTCGGCTTGTGCGTCGTTCGACGCCGACGACGCTGTACCGCCGTTCGCGGAGCTCTCCCTTCTCGTTTTGCTCGAGCCGGAGAAGCACAGGCAACCGGATTGATTGCGATTCCTCTTCAGCGTAGGCTTGTTCTCGCGGTCTCGTTCCGCGAGACACTTCTGGTAATAATCGTAGTCCTTTAAGTACCTGTCGAACAGGAAACATCTCGGTACACTATGCTATTAGGTTAATCGGAAAGTTTCGTCCATTTGGTGTCGAGTAGCCGAAGCTAGAACTGTCGTTAATCGTAACGTCTAAGGAGAAGTTAATTTTTCACTTTTGACATCTTTCAATACAATTCAGTGCATAAAAGTATATGAATATATTTTATCATATGCTTGATCTGTCATTTCTGATCATTTAAAAGCCACGGGGAAGGTCTACAAGGAAGGAAAGTGGGTCCCATATGAACTCGAGCCAAGAAACATTGAAAAGCAAACAACCATCTGCTTGGTAGATGAAGAAGAAAGGGGTTTCTGCGCCGTATCATCACAGGGGATGAAAAATGGATATGTTTTGACAACCCCAAACATCGGAAAACCATTTGTGATCCAGGCCAACCTTCAAAATCGACGCCAAAGCGGAATATCCACGGAATGAAGGCTTTACCGTATATTTGGTGGTATCAAAAAGGTATAGTATACCATGAGTTGATAAAATCTGATCAAACAGTCACAGGAGATCTCTACAGAGAACAAATTATACACTTGAGCCGAGCACTGCACGAAAAACGACCAGAATATGAAACGAGACAGCATAAAAAAACAAAAATTGTCAAAGAAACGTTAAAAACACTTTGCTGGGAAGTGCTACCCTCATGCGCCTTATTCGCCAGACTATACCCCTTTTGATTACCACTTGTGTCAGTCAATGGCACACGCACTTGCTGAGGAATGCTTCGATACATATGAAGATGTCAAAAAATGGATCTCTGATTGGATAGTCATCGCCAATGATGGACAATATTTTGATTAATGTACTTCCTCGTATTGTTCCTTAAATAAACCTTTACTTTTCGCAAAAAAACGAACGGAACTTTCCGATCGACCTAATAATTTGCCTTTCTGTTTCAGAGACAACTATTGCCATTCATTGACTAGTCGCGTACCAGACTGGAGGCCACCGATGCTCGTTGAGGTACTCCTGGTTCTCCGGATGAAGAAGCCTGACGCTTCGTGGAGACATCTTGCACAGCTTGTTGTAGTTCACGCACAAGTGGTTCATGCACCAGTCAGCGAGTTGGTCGGCATTGTGCAACTGCGACACGCAAAACACAGAATGAGCAAACAGAGAATCGTATCGAGTATCTGCGGGTGATCGAAGGATGAGCCGACCTTGCACGGTTCCAGTAGCCTCAGGCAGTTCTCCACGGCCTCGTTTCCTTCGTTCTGCGACAGCCTCTCGAGATCCTCGATCACTCTGCTTTCTACCAAATTCACCAGCCGTTGCAAACAGAGACGATTCGCCAATTCCAAGAGGTTCAAGCATCTGGCGGAGGAGATTGCTGGCACCTCGTCGGTGTAGAGATAGCACAGCAGTTTGTGGAACGTGTATTCGCGTACGCCAGGAAATACTATCTGTTAGCGGGATATTGGAATGTAGAAGTCAGTCCTAGATCGGAATCTATTGGATACTTACCACTTTTGCGCTACTTTCGCGGAAATCGCCGGAGAACATGGCCTTCATTACATCGCATCGGGCAGTGAGAATCGCTTTGTGGGCCGGTACGCTTCCATCGTCCAGGTCGAACACCACGTCAGCAAATAGCCCTAGGTGTTTGAAGTTTCAACCGATAAATAACGATCAGCCAAGATTTTTTTATCTTTAATTCAATTTTAACAACTGTTTACCTTGTTCCAGGCAAATGTTTTCCAGTCGTTGCCTCACCACTTGCTTGTACCGATAGTTGAGATCGCTGTTGAACTGGTCTCTCGTTTGCAGACTTCCCAGCACCATCAACAGCTGCAGCAGCTCCAAGAACTCGGCCGCTTGTCTAATTTCCTGCGAGCGAGAAACGGGTAGAATCATTTTGTACAAACCGGGACGAATATGTGCTGATCGATATGGAAGTATTCTTTTAAGTCGGGTCTCCTACTCCGCGTCGACGAGAATTATAAACCACCGAATGAACAATTCAATTCGAACCGATTCCATGCACCCATGAAAATACATTTACTACTCGGATGATGTATCGCTTTTGTCGTAGCGTGAACGCCCTTTGCGACTATATGCCACTAATATGTGCGTGCATGTGTGTGTGCCTGGTGTCAGCAAACGTATTTCACATTGTACTAACCAGTAGAAGCCCGATAGGAGCTGTCTGAAAGAATAGAGCCGCGTTAATTGCCGTGTAACGCACTGATAGCACCGTGCTTAAACTCATGAGACTTAAGCAATGAATATTCGCTATTATGTGCACAGACGAGACTCGATTAAGAAAAGAATGAACGCTTACTTTGTAAAAAAAAAAAAAGAAAGAAATAAGTATTTACTGTATAACTTTGGATAAAAAAAATTCGCACAGCTTTGCAATGTTCTTACTTTTTCTATTTGCAACCGTTAGTAGGATCGATTTAATTTCCTAAAAAAAGATTAGCTTTCCTCTCCATTCGTTTGCATATACCGTCAGATACAAATGTACGTGATCGAGCGTCAACCAAGACAAGAATGGATGTAGGGTGTGCTTGACCCTGTAGAAAATTTAATGGAAACTTACTTGCAGATCGTGGTACCGTTTATCCAAGCTGCCCGTATAAATGAACTGCAAACACTGCTGCATAGCCTGTGGCGTGATCAGCTTCGACAGCGTCACCACGGTCGTTGGTTGCTGGACACCGTTTGTGCTTTCGGTCTGTAACCACCGAGTTAAGAAAAGAATTAGCAAGATGGCTCTATTAAAAATTACTTAAAACTATCCCGTTTGGTTTTAGAGATCCACTGATTTTCTGCTGTTACGGGGTACCATATACAGGAAGAAGATTCTCACCAGACATACACGGATGTTCTGGAAGGCAGGATGATTGAGTTCCCTGGTCGCCCCGGCCGATTTCCTTTGGTTATCCATCGTGGGTAGCACTTGGAAGCTCGAACGCCGCTTAAGTTGTTCCCAAACTCTGTCAGACATCGTTTCAACAACGTTACCAGAAATGTAAAAGTATCTAGACGCTATGGTGCGTCTGTGTTTCAAGGCTTTGCACAGATTTGTCGGATAAACTCACTTTGCGGGTTTAGATTGATCGATACGAATCAGGCACTCGGTGTCGTCGTTGAAGTCGCCGACCGTCGCTTCGCCGAACGTGCTCACCTTGAAGAGAGAATGCAAAAGGCACGTTGTTAGACAGGGGAATGATACACGTAGCCCAATTAGGAGGAATCGGGGAGGATACCATGCTAGACTCGCTGGAACTCCTGGGCGTCTGTTCCTGAACGAGCTCCATCGTGAAGAGCCGATGAAACGCCGGGGACGCCGCGGCCAGCAAACACCGATGCGTCGAGAACGTGCAGTTCCCGGCTATCAGAGTCACGTCGGTGTGAACAGGCTTCATCCACAGCGTTTTCATGTTCTCCTCGTAGGTGCTTGTCGCGAGACATACTTCCGGCGGCACGGGTTTCGGCGGACAAAACGGTGCCTGCGAGAACAGTCCAGCGATAGAGTACTCAGGCAAATTAACCTTCACCGGGTCGAGTGTGTCTTAGAGAGTCAAGCTAGGTAGGTCAGACATTACAGTTTCAGCTTATTCGCGTGGTACGCTCAAGCTTACCCCGTCAAAAAGAATGAAACATAGATTTTATAAACGAAGAATACCTGGTTTCTGGACTTATTAATCTTTTCCCTATAGATACGCTGAGTGTCATAGATGAAGACTTACGCGGGCAACTTTAAATCTGAGAGAAGAGGAACAGTAAGAAGGAATGTATTTTGGCTTATGATGAAGAGACTGGACGCTACATTAAAGTTCTCATCTCGAAGGAGATCTCGAAGAGGACAATCGAGCTTGACCCGACTATTTTCTACCTGAAGCAGCGGCCTCTGTACTCTCTTGAGGTTCGTCATCCAGAATCGTTGCTGCCGGCGCGCGATGAGGGCGGCGCGTATCGAGTTCTCGAAGACTTCGTTGACGCCGTAATACGTGAAGACGCTGGTCTCGTAGTAGCAGACACCGAGTTCCCTCGCGACGGCTCGAGCTTGATCGGGCATCACCAAGTCGCTCTTCCTCGTCGCCCTGTTTGCGATCGGTGTGACATTGTATCGACAAAGTTCGCCTCTATGGAACGAGGATAACTATAGAACGGTCGCGAAATACTGTCTGAAAGTCACGGTGAACTTTTCGAGTCCCGCGGGAGCCTACCTTCGCGCGTCAAGGTTCGCTAAATGGAACTCGGTGTTACGTAAGCTGGAAATACCCGGAGGGTGTAGCCCTGCATCGACGTGAAAACAAACTTGGGAGTCTTTGAACAAAAGGGCAGGGGATTTCTTTTTTTCCCCCGTCCGATAGGAATAGTAAAAATAACGGGTGATCAGGAGGGCCTGCGGAGACCGTGAAATCAATACTTTGACGCATTTCGCCAAGGGGGTCGTCGTCGAAGAACCATCGATAATGTTACACGAAAACACAACTTGTATTTGAGAGCGATAACGTACCTTACGAAGGGACTACGGTCGCGAAAGTAGCTGAGATAAGTTTCATCTCGATACATGTACCGCAAGTCGTTCTTACATCCCACCAGCAACACCGGTGTCTGAGGACAGAATCTTCGTATTTCCGGGTACCACATCGCCTTGCAGTTCCGCAACGAGACGGGATTCGTTATGGAGAAACATAGCAGCACCACGTCCGATCTGTACAGACAGCGTTTTGATAGCGAATTCGTCGTGGAAGCTCTCGATCGAGCGGTTACCTGCCGTACGCGAACCGACGGTCCTTTTCGTGGTCGCCAAACGTGTCCCAGAGACGCAGGGAAACGTTCACGTTGTCGACTACTTCCCAAGATCGTTCTAGAACCTAAAATCATCGTTTTACTAATGATGATCCTATTTTAAATTACATTTTTCGCTAACTTTCAATTGCTCTGTTTTTCAGGGACTCCGGAACAGATGCAATATAAAATAGGACTAAATCTAAAAGGAGCGATAACGCTTTAGATCAACGCTTTAAAGGGTTAAGTACGAAGCACATAAGGTGACTGTACGCGTTACATTTGCCCAGAGACTCGTGAAACCTGGAAGAAAGTATAACTTACTAATCTAAACTCACATCTTTATAGATCCTGTACTGGTCGATGGCCCATACGGTGGGCACGTGGGTAGTCAACAGCTGCGATAGCGATACGTGTTTGTTGCAAGCCCTCGCGCATATCAGTCTGGTCTTTCCGACCGCCGTATCGCCCACGACCACGCACTTGACCAGTTCCTGATGCGGCTGCTCATTGTCCATCACCGACGATCACCCCTGTTCATCCAATGTGCCCTTCCACGCGCCAGGTCGTCCGAACACGCAGCTAGCTCCGCCGTCGGTGCAACCGCTGTCGTACCTACAGCTGTACACGTCCACCACATCCGATCCCGACCGAGGATTAGACCTGGATCTCGCTATCGGCCCGGTCTACGATGCTGAAACTAACCAGAAATCAAGCAGGACGCGTCACCGAGCGGACAGTTTGCACGCGATGCCCTTGACAAGATTCTAGAACCGTCTTAATCATTAATCATCGGGGATTATCGTGGTCAGTTCGAAAAACTCGCGCCGCAGAGAAGAGGCAATTTGCTGGGAAATTGTCTGACATTTTACACCGTAAACGACGCTTGGATTTTTTTCGTCCATCGTGCTGGGAGCCCTGCGTTAACCCTCTGCACGATGTTTCGTCGCTTTTAATTTGAACCGCGGCTGAGCAGGATGTAGGAGTTTAAGGCTACTTGTACCTAATGGAGGTGTTCCACGATACACCAGAGGTGTGGTACGCTATAATTTAAGCCTACACGAACTGGAGATGCGCTCAAAGTTGAAGGAAAAAGGATTGGATGACCCCGGTACGGGTTACGTTGACCCTGCCTTATTGGTTAAGAGTTAAGTGAGCTTTTAACGGATTGATTTTGAAAGAGAAACTCGTTGGACCGTAGAGGGGTATCAGAAGTAACGTGGAACTGAAAATAACACCGATAATCGTCGCATCACCGAGGAGGAAATCTTCCACGGTGGTCGCTTAACCATAGGTGGTATTTCAAGCTTCCGTGCAACGTTCAGACGTTTAGACATCGTGCATATACATATACGCAGAATGTCTATTGATTTGACCCCGTAAGCGCCTTCTCTATATTTAGTATCGAACCTTCGCAACGCCAACCTCAACCCCGATATCACCTTAACCCTGAACGAACGCGTGGACAGAGCTTTCGTCTATCCTCGATCGGTACAAAGCTACATGCTTCCAAAGTAAAAGTTCCAGCATTCGTTCGGACCGGTTTGCACCGTGTTCGAGTGGTTGCTGGTTATTTATATCGGGTCCAAAAGGCAGACATTTGCACAGCGATTCGCGGACATTTGTTAAATATACATACAGGGGTAAATCTGGACGTCGAACACGAGGCTGAACGGTGACGTTCGACTTCGGTAGACGGCCAGTAATACCGTGATATAAATAGTTTCGAATAGTTTCTCGATGCTTCGGCGAAAACAACCCCTATCAATTAAAATATTTATAGCTGCGAATTGAAACGTCGTTCGAAGGATTCCCGAGAATCCGAGGAATCTTTAAAGACCACCAAACGTTTGGAAAATTCGTTGAACGAGAGTAACTTTTTATCGATGCATAGCTCACTTCGTAATGGACACTCTCGCGTGCTAAATCTAGGCCTATGATCTAGGTTTGGATCGAATCTGCACCATCGGAACGAAGGTTGCGTCCAGTGTTTTAATAATCATCGTCACAGAGATAAATAAGAGCTGGAAAGGTCGAAGAGTCGCGTGACACCAGGAACATTATCACCTTTCTGCGGATACTGTAAAATTGTATTTGAAACGGACGTGTCGATAGCAGGCGTTAGGTGACAACGTCCATACGTGTGTACGTGCAGAACGGTCGCTTGTAGATGTGAAAATCGAAGTACTGCTTCTTGGAACTGCTCTGTGAATGAATCCATTCCAATTTTAAGAATCTTGCTATCGATCGTCATGGCTCCACGCTCTTAAAACGAATCGTTCTTAAATGAGATTACGGAAAATAAATTGGGAATCGTTTGGTCGACGTTTCGTGTCTGTAATGGAATAACTGGAAAATTTCATTTGTTCGAATCGATTGCGACTAAAATCTATAAATTTCTATTATAGAAATTAAGAAACATATAGTATTCGTTGTAGTTGAATTATCCTAATGAGGTTGTTAGTCCACTCGAGGCTGTCATTAAGCTTATTAGTCTACTTTTAATCTATCATTTTGCTTGTTCGCTTCTATGTACTCGTGTCTCTATGTTTTTATAATTCTACATTTTTATATCTCTACCTTTACACGTACGCTTATCTATCTCTAGTCTATCACTCTAGTTTGACTCTAGACTATCATTAAAGTCGTTAAACTGCCTTAGGTCTATGATTATGTCATTACACACGGGGTAAACTATTTAAACGGGAACGTCTAAATATCTCTGTTGTTCGTAGCTGCATAAAAACACTGTTCAAGGCAAAGTTAAACTATTCGAAAGTACGAGCATAGTTATAGGGAAGAATGTTCGGTAAAGTAATCATTTTTTTTTCAAGATTCCAAGGTCGTGTATGCCTCCTTTAACCCTCTATATTATATTTATAATATTATATAATATAGTTATAAATATTATAACTACCAAGAAACTAAAGTGACATTTTTTTTTGTTTCAGAGAACCGTTAAACGCGTTTGAAGGGAAACCGACGAGAAAATTATGTCGAATAAAAAGAAGTGCGCTCGGTCGACAATTTCCAGGTGGAAGGAAACAATTTAGCGCGGCCATTGCATGCCGATTCAGCCTTGCATTTCAGAAACTTCTCAAGAAACGTTTTTCCCTGTGCAAATGAAAAAAAAAATGAAGCCTGGAAGTTTCTAAAATCGATACACGACTCGGTCACGAATCCTGCCCCACGATTATTGTTCCCATCGCACGGTGTCCCAGAAAATATTGTGCGTTTCGAAACTTTGCTTCGTCGAGCGACAACTGCAACGAAACAGAGTTTCAAGCACGATGACCTACCTTTGGAAAAATTTTAATGGGGGATTCTAGAGGCCAGAATAAGACGAAAATCAAGGATACCAATTTATCGATGGAGGCTTCGTTAAAAAGTTATTAACAATTAAAGTCAAAAATTTCAAATCGTTCTGGAAAAATTATTTTCAGCTGTGGGGGTCAATTACAATCATTTTTGGTGAATAGACATACCCCCGAAATCCTATCCATTTTCTAGAAAAAAATTCGAGTAGGTACTGAACTTTTTAGATGAAATTAAAATATTTAAAATCACACTAAAAAAATTATATTTAGTTACAGGGGTCAAATACAATAATTTTTTATCATTACACGTACCCCCGAAATCCTACCCGCTTTCTAGAAAAAAATTCGAGAAGGTGTGAAATTTTTCGACGGAAAAAAAAAATTTCGAATCGTTTTGGAAAAATTATTTTCGGTTGTGGGGGTCCATTACAATTATTTTTGATGAATAGACACACCATCGTAATCTTGCGCATTTTTGAGAAAAAAATTCAGCAAGTGCGGAACTTCAAACGTTGGTAACTTTTTAACGAAGCCTCCATCGATAAATTGGTATTCTTGATTTTCGTCTTATTTTGGACTCTAGAATCACCTGTTAAAATTTTTCCCAGGGTTGGCCGAACCACCCTGTATATTACAAACAGCCCTAATAGCAGTAATGTTCGAACTTGTTTTAAACTAGGTGGATTGTAGTTGCACGAGGCGCGTAATCGCGATATTTCGTTATTAAGTGAAAGAGAAAGAGGTCGAGCAATAAGAGCGCTGTTTACTCAATTAATGTCGACGACGCGAGGGGGTCGTTGACCCCGCGGCAATTCTTGGACTTGGATCGCCCTTCGACGGGATTGATTTACTAGCCTGGCGGAGACTAGACGTCTCTATAACTCGCGACGCCAACCTTTTTCTTTTTTTTCTTTTCTTTCGTCTCTCTTCCGTGCTATTTTTTTTCTTCGCTGACCTCCCAATTGCGTCGTTCTGCAATGCGTCAACGCACGCAACACGCATCCACAATGGACGCCATATCGTTCGAAACTTGTTTTACTACGTTCTAATCTTTCAGGTTCTGTTTCGCGGCAGCAATTTTCTATTTGCACGAAGATATCGGTTGTTTCGTACGATCGCGCGATTTTTGGCACGGATAATGCGAAACCCGTGTTCCAAGTTTCCGCGCGTTTTCCCTGTTGTTTTTCAACGCCAGTTTTACGAGAGCAATGCATCTTATCGCGTAATGCGCGAGTTTATCGTCGTGAGTCATTTCGAGCGAAACGTTCTTCGTCCAATTGGGATGGTTGACTGTCAAAATTAATAGCAGAGTTTACGTTTGTGACATACATCTATGTATATCTGTATTTATTACAGTATATTTACGATACGTTAGAAGTAACGCATGGCTAGAATGCAAAGATGGCGTTGACAACACAAGGGGCAAACCGGAAGTGTCGTCACAAATGGCGACGCGACATCAAACGTACAAAATGCACTGAGTTGCCAACATAAAGTATGGCGCCACATAAACTCACAATAACATTGACCAGAGCGAGGGGTCATTATTTATGGGAAAATTGCGCCGCAGGAATCGTGGAAACCATTTCTGCGATGTTTTGTCACCAGCTTTAGAACCGTCATCCGACTCGTAACAAATGTACTTTACTTTTGCCTGTTTTCTAACCTCTTTCGTAGATTAAACGAATCGATGCATTTCTAACGTCGATTAGACGCTATCGGTGAACATCGCGCGATGGCGAACGCAATAAATGAGTTGTAAATCCAGCGTTTGGCAAAGCATGTCGGATCCAGTGGCCATTTCTAGGTCACGCTTGGCATCGTCGTTGCACGTTTAACGATCGCGCGATAAGTTCAAGTGCAGCGCCATCGAACGCGGCCCCTCTTTTTCCTGAATCGTTGATCGTTTACAGGCAATAATCTAACAACGCGACACCGGCAGACTTCTTGCACCACGTAACAACGTAGCGTTAAACGATCGATAGGACCTTGTCAGAAGTTGACAACAACTTCCGGGACGATTGTCGCAGAAATTCCTCCAATTATCGAAACATACGTTTAGGCTGTCTGCGCCACAGTTATCTTTATGCCTGTACCCTATCTACGATACGAGTGTTCTGACTTAAGGTAAACATGTTTTTCTCCAATAACCTGAGTAACAATAAAGATAATTGCACCGTGTTATTAATTTTATAATTGCGGAGGAACGCAGTTGCTTTTAGAACGATGGCAGATTATACAGAGTGTTCGGCCACCCCTGGGTAAAATTTTAACAGGCGATTCTAGAGGCCAAAATAAGACGAAAATCAAGAATACCGATTTATCGATGGAGGCTTCGTTAAAAAGTTATTAACGTTTAATGTTCCGCCAGTACTGAATTTTTTTCTCGAAAACGCGCAAGATTACAGCGATGTGTCTATTCACCAAAAATAATTGTAATCGACCCCCGCAGCCGAAAATAATTTTTCCAAAACGATTTGAAATTTTTTTTTTCCCGTCGAAAAATTTCACACCTTCTCGAATTTTTTTCTAGAAAGTGGGTAGGATTTCGGGGGTACGTGTAATGATAAAAAATGATTGTAATTGACCCCTGTAACTAAATATAATTTTTTTAGTGTGATTTTAAATATTTTAATTTCATCTAAAAAGTTCAGTACATACTCGAATTTTTTTCTCGAAAATGGATAGGATTTCGAAGGTATGTGTATCCACCAAAAATGATTGTAATCGACCCCCGCAGCCGAAAATAATTTTTCCAGAACGATTTGAAATTATTGACTTTAATTGTTAATAACTTTTTAACGACGCCTCAATTAAGAAATTAATATTCTTGATTTTCGTCGTATTTTGGCCTCTAGAATCCTCCATTAAAATTTTTCCCAAAGATGGCGGAACACCCTGTATATATCATAATCAATTGTAACAACGATCGATAGTTATTGAAAATAGGATTCTCAGCATCAAATTAAACACCCTTAAACTGTATCCTATTCGATACTAATTTTGTTCAGGGCAAAAAAGTAACTACTTTAACCCTTTGCATTCCAAGTTGCTGATATATTTGTATTTCTTTGTTGCTAACTTTTGTTTCTATTTCAGATGCAAAGTGGTATGCGGCTCGTTTGGTGCACCTACGCGGATAGGGTTAATCGGTCGATCGATCGAGTGGATCAGCTGTTGTGACGCACCAGGCGCGGACCTAATAGCCATTCGCTCCGTTAACTATTGCATCAAACGACGAAACGGATGATTTCACGATCGACAGTTATTGAAAATAGGATTCTCAGCATCAAATTAAACACCCTTAAACTCTATCCTTATTCGATACTAATTTTGTTCAGGTTAAAAAAGTAACCACTTTAACCCTTTGTGCTCCAAGTGGCTGATATTTTGTATTTCTTTGTTGTTAACTTTTGTTTCTGTTTCAGACGCGAAGTCATGGCACTCCATCGATCGTGTGGATCAGCTGTTCGTTAACTCTTGCATCTAAAAACGAAACGAATGATTTGACGATCGACGCGCCTCGATGGGAGTCACAGAATCACAGACCCCTTCGATTTATCGTGCAACGAGTTATTAAGATGGACAACGATAGGGTACAGCCACTTTTTCTAAAGATGCAACGACCCGACCTAGTCACTAAATCTTACTAAATACTGTACGCGCCTATAGGACGAAGTACTTATAGTTTTACAGAGAATTAGCTGAACTCTGTACGTCGATGCTCTGACACAGCACTCGTAAAACCTGCAATGCGCCAGGTTTTACCAGGAGACCACATACGCGACGATTTGTCATTCGAGAAGCCGCCTAAGACATGCGATGGCGGTTGCAGCAAGCCGTGTGTTGTTTCCCCAACGAGCATCGACGAATCAGCACCGGACCGTGAGAAGAGCTACTCAACAAGTGAAAATCTCTAATGTTTCTGCACTGCGGTAAGTTATACCAACCGGTCGTACACTGTTTTTCCTAGAAGTGGACGTAACGATTTGTTCAGCAAATTGTACAGAAAACTAGTACGCTTAGGGCCATTGAATCTGTCGCGAGGTCACGCCACACGGGTATGTGAAATCGTCATTTTCCATCAATCGAAACGCTTTAGATCTTGTAACAGATTCAGTATACTTCCATTGCAGGGTTGAAGTTATAAAAAATTTAGCCAATTGATCCTCGAATGGCCAGTCCAGCTTCCAAGTTGGTCATGAAACCTGCAGTACGTCAGATTATGCATCAGCGACCTATCACTATCCAACAACAGAGTGTAAATGCCTTGTCCACGCCATTGTATTCGTACACACTATGATCTTAGCCAATCAGTTTACGTACATCCACGTCGTTCCACCAATAGGAAGTCGATACGAGCCAATTTACGCGTTTGGCGTATCATAGAAACGTGTTTGTCGAAGTCGGTGCGCAACTAGTTGAAGCAATCGCGTTGATCACTGTTGTATAACCGATTCCGCGATAAATCGTTACGTGGCCCCTGTCGGATCGAGAGATAATAGAAGAAAAACGAGCACGTGGAAGAATCCATGTGCAACGAGACTTTGCGTTGCACCAGAGACGCTATAGCTTACATAAGTTACCGCCACGGGGAACCAACAAAGAGATATAACGCGGAGAGACCGAGACAACGGATCGACAAACGCGAGGACAGTGCTCTTCGTCATCGAACAAAGCATAACCATAGGGCAATTGCGTCCAGAGTCTCCTAAACGATCAGTGGTTAATTGACCCCTCGCAACAATCTGCTCTAGAAGGCCAAACGTACCGACAAAGAACATTATTGCTTACTTAGAAGCTTAGGTTTCGATGAAACTCGGATCAGCGTAACGTTCGTGTGAAAACTAATCTCAAAGTTGGTAATGAAATACCTATACCTGTAGCAATCAATCCCCAAACGTTACGCTGATGTCTCGATTATCGAAATAAAGTGTCGTCGATAGCGATGCACTGATAAGTACATCAATATTACTTGTCGATATTTCGTGTAGCACCGATACGATTCAAACGCCATCACTGAAATTGAGGATATCATCAAAGTTGTTCGAATAACTTCCAGACTATCGTTCGAATTTCAATTTTCAATTCCACTTTTCGGTGGACGATCAGCCTGCGCGGGAATTTGAAAAATTCGTTCCGCGTGACGGGAATTTCAATAAACTCGAAGCCGCGGATACCAAGCAATTTCGGTAATAGCGTTGCAGACCGGTGGATAACAGGCTGAACAAAAAAATTGAACTTTTAGGCCGCGAGCCAACAGTCCTCTCCCTGAGTAGCCATCTTGTATAATTTTTTCGCGTCGCTTTAAATCAATTTCTCGATGCTCCATTCACGGAACTCGGGTTTATTTTTAAACGCTCGCCCAGAGTCTGAATCGCGATTACCCGTACATTCGTTTTTAACTGCAGAGATACGAACCATTTTGTTTAAGCTTGTTTCAACTATTTGCAAGTTAGGTACCTGGTCTTTGTTTACATTGATTGGAAAAGATAGTACACGGTTGTGAAATTAATAGAAAGTATAATCTACTTGTTCCAAGAGCCTAACTTTGGTACAAATAGAATATATGCTGCTTTCCCTCCAAAAAATTCTTTCTACTAGAATAATAATTAGTAATTTAAGGTTTCTGCGTTTTCTTGGACGCGTGGTTAACCCTTTGCTTTTAGACATTAGATTTTCGGTAAGGAATTTTTTTTTAGAAAGTGGGCAGGATTTCGGGGGTATGTCTATTCACCCAAAACAATTGTAACTTGCCTCTGCAACCGAAAATAATTTTTCCAAAACGATTTGAAATTTTTTAATTTAATTGTCAATAACTTTTTAACGAGGCCTCAGTCAAGAAACTGATATGCTAATTTTCGTCTTATTTTGATCTCTAGAATCTGCTATTAAATTTTTTCCCAGGGTTGGTCGAACACCCTGTATAATACGACGACTCCAGAATACACACGATTCCGCCACAAAGTCGCGTCGAGTTGCTGGTTCGCCCGAGCGAAAAAGGCTTCCAGGGTAAAGGGTTAAACCCAAAAATAATTTTTTAAATGCTCTTGCAATAAAATTAGACCCTTTCTAACGTTTTACAAATTCTTTTTCAGACAGAGCTTTCTCCTAATGCGAAGAATAAGGCACCATCGCTCGTCGTTCGGCACTAAAAGGGTTAAAGAGTTAGAAGAGGGGGTAAACCCAATCGTTCGTGCATGTTTGTCGTTGCACCGAGCCCTATTGGCGTGCCCCTTCTCGGCGCGTAATTACAAATTAGTCGTGCCATAGAAACAGAGACGTACGGTCTATATTTCAGGGAACATAACGCATGTTTCACTCGTGTATCGTCGGGCAATCAAGATCAAAGGGTCCCACTCACCGAAGTAGATCGTAGCGTGTTCCTAGATCTTTTGGAACGGGAGTGCTGGTCTCGGGGGAATCCGCCACAGGACACGCAGGTCTCACCAAATACACCCTGTCGATAACACGCGCGGACAGCCTCGAAACGAACGGGAATCGAGCGCATCCGCGACGAGTCCACTGGTCGCGCGGGATCACGTTTTATCCGCACGCACCCACGCCGAGGATGGCTTCGACACGGAGGACACGGAAGGCGATCAGTCCTCGAAATCTCGCGCGAACCGGTCAAGAGGATCACGGGAAACGATCCAGGATGGGATTGCACCTGTCGTCCCTCGGATCGCGACGATGGACTAGAAGCTGCAACGGCACGCTGCACACCCAACACGCACCACGCAAGTTCCAGCTGACGTCCTGGCGAATCGAAGAAGTGGGGAGGGGCATGGCATCCACCACGGGGAACACCGGGGGCTGTGGCTAGGCCCTCGTGGATTTCGTCGCTCGCGACACTCGGCGATCCAGTCTTTTTCAAGCTTTGCCTGCCTGGTTTTCCTAGTTCGTTGAAACACGAACGCGAGAATCGCAACCGTAGTCGTGTCAGCGACAGGCCATGAAGCGACCCAGTCTTTCGTGTCGTCGATCGAAACCAGAGCAACGATAAGCTGCCTAGGAACGCGCCTCGCCTCGCCTCGCGTCGCCTCGCGGCGCACGTGTGCACCTAAAACGCGACGAATGGCTCTCCCGCAAGATAGGGCGCAACCTGGCTGCCCGTCGACGACGAACTCGCGGCCACGACGCCACCAACAGGGAATCAATTGACGAGGAACCCTCCGGGAGAAGGGGAACCGTTCGAAGCGACGTGCTCTGCCGACCAGCCGCGCGACACTCAATGAACTCGTCTCTGACCCCAACGTCCTGCTTCGCTACAGAGCCACAACCACCCGTCTACCACCCACTCGACAGACCCACCCCCCTTCGTTCCGCAGTCCCCCACCCGTTTCTTAACAGATTTCGCCGCGATTACGACTCTCGCCGACTATCGACTCGACGCGACCGTTCTGCTTGGACTTTGGACTTTGGGGTTCCTTGAGTTTACTCCATTCGGGACTGGTATTTGAAAATTCTATCCTATCGCTAATTTGAAACGCGTCTTTCTTACGAATCGTCGTCGAGGGGCGGATAGACGAGTAAAATTGTGAACTAGAAATTGGTAAAATGTAATCTCAGAACTCGCGAGCAAACGTTACGAATCGTGGCTGACCATTCGGACTCGTTGCAATTTCTTTCAACCACAAATCACGAGATTTTTAATTAGAAAGCATTAGATTAGGTTCTGCTTCGTTAGACCCACGGTTCGTAGAGTTCATTGACCTTGTTAACGTTAAACAAACATTGAGAAGAGCTTGATAGATTCTTCAGCGTGCAATGTACCTGATCGAGAACGTAATAAGTAGACTGCGGATGTTTATGCATTTGTGGGAAATTTTAATCCTCAAAAATAAGAAATACTTAAAGTAAGATTCGAATTATTATATTTAAGGGTTAAGACAATCATCTACTAAGCTCCCATTTCATTAATTCTATTAATAAAAATATGAATTTACATAAAGATCCGCAGTCTACTAATAATCTAATCTATTCGTAAACCAAGCTACCCTAGACTTGGCCCAAGCTTTTATAAATAATTTGTTTCCCTCTATCGCGAGTCGACGTAGCGTTTACGAACAAATCGACTAGAAACGAGCGTGTTAGAGAGTGTCTAACGCGACTGGCTAGAGCCCTAGAGGCTGTCCAAGTGGCAGAACTTGTATAAAGCGAGATTCGACGTATCGTATCGGTTGTTACGCGAAATAAAAGTCGCCACGTAGGAATAGAATGCATCGAAACGCCGCGCATCGAGCTGCGCATGCTGGCCTCGCTGTGACGTCAGGAAGCGAAAAATCAATCCACCACGTCGCACTGTACAGTGCACCAGGACAGGGACGCCCGCATATTTCGCTATCGCGGTCGTCGAATTAGTCGAATCGATCGATTGCTCTGGAACCGATTCCTCCAACGATCGCTGACCCTCGAAAATCGAACGAACGCTTTTCAATCGAATGCTTTTAATCGAATCTAACAAGTAGAAGTCGTAAGAATCGAGTTGCAATGTTCCACAATGTTGGTCCAACGCGTTAGAAGCTATTTGTTCAGAGATCGATAGAGACATCGATTTCGTACGAGTTTGACGTATACGTTTGGTCGCGTGACGAATTCCACCCGCGATTAAATTGTTAGTTTCGATGTAACTGGATAGTACACCGCGTGGAAACTAATTGGAAGTAGCAAGGAACGTGAAAATGCAATCAGAACGGAGAACGTAGGCGAACTGTTCAAAGTTACTCGAACAGATGCAAATTCGAAAGCATATCTATGTGTCTAGAGTCTCTTCGATGTTCCTTAGGATTAGAAAGGTTTCTTCGTCGATCTAGATTTCACCTCGATTCATCATCTCATCTAATAATACCTGTTCCTTCCGGTAGATCCAAAGAATTAGCGACAAATGTATCGATACGCTATCTCGAGTATCGTTGTCTCGAATTTAGACTTAAAAAGTCGGCCATCTTTAAATTCGCGTGACTCCAAAGCCACTATCTTTATAGTAGTTTTGTTCAATGTTAATTTATGTGCAAAAGGGTTGAAACAATGAGTGAGAAACGAGTGATCGTGAAAGACGAACGTGATTTTAATTTGTGTAAAAAGATTGTGTGCTTGGTGTGTTTCGAATTCGTAATTTCCCGGTCGAAGCAGCGCGTTGTTGAACGATCGTTACGCAATCCCTTCGAACAGTAGTGTTTAGTCAATTAATTAATTGGCTGTTCTGGCTCGTCAAGAACGCACACGCCCGTGTAATTGGCATAATGCTTGTGTAACACGAGGCCCCCGTCTCGTGGACGCTTAATTCGACCGGTCGGAAACACGCGACGTCGATCGTTTGTTTATACGCACCGATGGGTTACGGATTACCGAGTTGCAGGCGTCGCGACGCACCGCGAACGGCTAAAATAGGTATCTCGATGCAAGCTTCGCGACAAAAGCAAAAAGATTTAACCGTTATTTAACCCTTTGCACTCCTGTGTCGAGTGTGATTCGACGTCAATTTTTATCTCAGAAGCACATTACCGCCAGGTGGCGAAGCTTCTCCAGCGCTTTCTCGCGAGAGAATTGCATTATCGCGGATATACATATATGTCAGGTCATAAATTGCTTTTGCATAAGGTCAAACACTTAAAGGCGGTGGGAGCTGCTGGTAACAAAATTGAAATATAATTCGAAGTGCAAAGGGTTGATAAAAGATAATAAAAAATGGACCAAAGAAATATTTTCGTGGGGTTCGAGGATCTCTGTTCGAGTTCCTAAAAATCTAGCAATACTTTACGAAAAAATTAAAAACTTTCCGTTTTAACTTCGTTACACGGGAATCCCCCATTTGAGAAGAATCGTAACCAACAGTTTCTATTATTTTTACGCTGAATACATACGATTGATCGGTCAGATGGTACCGGTGAAGATGCACTCTCACTGACGAGGCCAGAAAAACACGGTCTTTTATGTCCTCCGGAACGACGCAGCGCCTCGGGCATGATAATTGATAACGACTGTTTTTCCACCGCGAGTAAACGTTTGCGTCGCGTTAAATGTCCCTCGCGAAGAAACGACGAACCGTGAACGACAGATGTCGGACGTTGGAGGCCAACCACAGGCCGTGGTCGCGAGCAAACAATCGTAAAGTTGCATTGGTCCGCGAGGACCGTAGAAAGGAATTCCTGCGATGCTCTGTTGTCCGTTGTCTGGACCGCCATTAGCTTATCAAGTTAAACGGACACGAAAGAACCAGATGCCGAACGCCGACGGTCTTAAGTGTCTGGAGGTGGTTTTGTCCAGTGTGTGCAATTCTCGAGCGACAGATTACCTCCTGTGTAGCCTGATTGCCGGAAGTCTGCAACGCGACAATTTCATTCACGACGTCAGAATTTCGTTGGGTGATTTTTCTTTTACCTAGTTAATTCGTAATTCGTGGCAAAATAAATCTGGCTTTTGTTGCGAGTTCCAACAGACTGCAGTAGTCTGCCTTTGCTTGGCAGACTCGCGTTCTACTGGGCTTTCTTCCAATACGTTCGCAACAATGTTAAAAAAGCGACGGGTTAAATCAACATTTTATATTATTCCAATTACGATTTATTCAAACTTAACAGAGTACAAGCTTTTTCGTTTTATGTTGAATAATTGAATTACAGATTATTTATTGTAACGAAGAGGATAGAGTCTTGAAACTTATTGATGGACGAATTAAACATTGGATGCAGAATCGATGCGATTTCGATTTGAAATTGATGCAAGTTGCCCGCCGGGTGGAAACTATCCGTGGCGCCATCGTTCGGAGAACGTCGCAACTATTATCACAGGAGCCATTTCACGGAGCATTGATTCAAATAAAACGGATTACATCGAGACGGTAACTTATAATATATATTTGATAAAAAAAATAAAATAGAATTCGTGGTAGAAAAAATTATTTTTCCGATCGAAAGACATTATTTTTACTAGTCGATGTTCAGTTTTCTGAACGAACCCTGCAACCCGTCCAGCTCCTTCAGAAGCCTGGATTTAGATTCTGGCTGTCTGGCGCTTTCGTTCGTACGGCTGACTTTTTCTTCCCGTAGATACCAGTCTCTGTTCTTTTCGATCTTCTTCCTCCATGCGTCTGAAAATAATATTCTTCGCTGACAAAAGTACAATAATAAATTATGAATACGTAAGAACCACAGACGAGGTATACGAGCAGACCTTTAACCATTTTCGTGTCACTCGCAACGTTACCAACAGATTTAGAAATAAACACAAGTGGAAGTGAGACAGAGAATTAAATTTTAGTATTTTTTTAAACAGAATGAAAGCTGTGCAGACTAGAATTGAACATCGATCGATTAATTTCATAGGAGTAACCAATCCATTAAGATTATTTAAAGATTTCAAGATTATTAAAATACGTAAGGATGTACCTCATTGACAACTACACCGAAAATCCTTATTTATTTCGAAAATAACTCCATATGCCAGTCAGATCGATTGTATCATCAAAATCCACAAGGTGACAGGTCTATTTATATACCTCGTGTGTATTTAGCATAGCATCAAAAAAAAAAACGGTAGCTTGGAATGATTTCAGTGACGCTGTTTACGTATCTTTGTTAGAATCCTCTTTAATTTACTGATAAGAAATGAAGGATGGAAAGTTATACAAAAGAAAGTATCGTACAGAGGACAGAAGGTCGGAGAAATGAATACATGATGTACGACCTTGGTTCTCGACAGAAATTCAAAGAAACTTTCAGTCTCCTCGAATTTGTCCATATTTCCATACCTATTGTTTGCGATAATTATTAATTAACATCAGGCAATAGTTAAAATAATGCTCGATAGCGTGGGTTGCATAAATAATTGTTTTAATACCATTTTGCATAGAATATTTATTTTTCGGTCAAAGGCACGGTTAACCGTTAATTGATTGGTGAACTCGCCAAGGACGGTCATCCCCACCCCGTTAGTTCTTCTGCCTGCGGCTAGCTGCCGGTGACTCACTCTCTCTCATTCTCTCTCTGGGCTGGCGGACGTGACGGAACCTCCGTGGTTCTGCGCTCCACCTTTACTCGCCACTACTGACCACTGGTCGAGCACTGGTCAACTTTGTTGACCAATACTGACCATTAGTGATCAGTAGCGAGCGAGTTCCGCCTCTCCTCTTTCTAATTTCTTTTTCGACCTTCGAAGGTCTGTTGGGCTTCAATATGGGGTTTCATTTTGCTTTTACTTCTTTGGTCTCCTTCCATATCTCAATACTTGTTCCTTCCTTGTTTGGTTTGTTCGATGCACATTCTATATTGCATGCACAAATCTGTTTCACTGACCACTATCCACACAGTGGTGAGTGATATCTCAATCTCCAATTTCTCACTTCTTTTTCGACATTCGAATGTCTGCTGGGCTTCGATCTATCGTTTCTCCTCGTTCTCATTTGTTTGGATTCTTGTCTTAAATGTTGCTTATTGTATATATCGTGCTCTTGTCCATGTCTATTTCACGTCACTGGTTTCTCTGGGTCCATTTATTTTATTTCACAGCTTCGTGTTTACCAATTCATTATATTTAATTGTTTAACTAATCGCAAATGCCACCCTCTTTAGTTTGTTTCAGATTACTTACAGGCCTCTATCATCGTGGGGCATCGTGGGACTTTTATCTCCAGGTTAAATTTATTTTTAAGGCCGCGATACCAAGCAATTATTAACTTAGCTTCCCGTTCACTCGTTCTCTCGTTTCTTGCTTCGATCACCATCGCGTCGCGTCGCGTATCCAATAATTTAGCTTCACCCCTTTTTAAACAATAATTGCTTGGTAAAATTAGATATAAGCCTCGACGACTCCTATGTATGCGTCTGCGTATGTGCCAAGTAATTCTTTACCAACTAGCTTCCCGTTCACCCGTTCTCTCGTTTCTCGTTCCGGTCACCACTGCTTTGATGTAGAAAGCAAGTGATCGGCCGTTTAGCTGATCCGAAGGGTCAGTTGCCGTCCTCTGGCGAGACGATCCAAGGGAAAGCGTACTTCGGCCGTAGAGGGGATCAGGGACTGTTCCTGTCTACGGTAGCCCCGACACACGCTCCCTCTCTCAGTCAGTCATCTCGAGTTGGGTCCATCTGGCTCCCAACAGGATGCGTGGGAGAAATGGGGAACCTCTGTGTCGGGTGCGTCGATGCTCTTCCCCTTCGATTGGACTTGCCAAGAGGCAACGGAGCTGAATCTTTTGACCAGGTACTCGGTTCGCGTGTCGCGTATCTCGTCCCTTGCGTCGATCACTGCTGATCGACATCGCGTCGTATCGCGTCGCGTCGCGTCACGTATCCCACGATATAGCTTCATCCCTTTTCAAACGAAACAATTACTTGGTACAACCAAACTAGAAGATCGAAGGAACATTGCATCCTTCTATCTCTCTAGTTTGGTAATCTAGCTTGTAAGAATGTAAAAGGGAGATCGATGGAACTTTGATTCCATCTATCTCCCTTCGGGTCTCCACTCGCAGCAACCTCCACGTGGTGAGACCTGGGTAATATTATTTATCGTTTAATCAATAATCGTATCGCTCCTAGCTGGGCCATGCAATTATTAATTGAAATCTAAATAATATTAGCAAATTGGCTGCGACCCCCTTGCATAGGTCATCATAAATATAGAGCTTCTTCGCTAGATTAGTTTCAATTCTCATTGATTCATCAAAGATTCTAGACTATTGTCATAGACGGGGTATAAGAGTAGATCTTTCGCTCAATGTATTTTTCGACCCATTTTTATGGGATCTTGAACCCCCATTACCATTTTCGTGTCATTCGCAACATTACCGACAGATTCAGAAATGAATTTCAACCCCTGCATAGTCAACTCACATGCATTTATGCACACACTACAGCTATCAGCCCTTATTATTAATTCAGTGAATAGTTTCTCAACTGACCACCATCTATGAGAAAAGGGCGCTAAAATCTCCGAATTTTCAGGTCGGTATGGCAGTCAGAAAGTCCGCGAAAGTCCATAAGTTGCAAGGTCTGCTCGTATACCTCGTCTACGATAAGAACTCCCCAATTATATTAGCATCGGGGGTTCACCAGGAACTATAGTAAGCGCTAAATTACGCTAGAGGTCACTACTGAGGCAACAAGGGTAGCTTTCCTCCAGATCTCGCCATTTTTCTGATTTCCTCCGCCATTTGCACCCTTATTAGTCCTGCACACACTTTGTATGCACATTCCTTAACGTAACTCACCATTTAACTCGTCGAAGGTGCCTGCTAGACCTCCCCATTCCTTTGGCAATATATCCTTGTCCATGTAGGGATGCAATTCCTCTCCGCCACCAGTATGCACGCGAAACTGAAAGAAAGAAAGAAAATGTAATATAGTACAGAGTTGCTACTCGTTATGTTGTATAGGATTGCTCACTTTTTGCACGAGTTTGGCCTTGAGAAGGGGGTAGAATATGTTGAGGATGCTCTCAATGAATGCTGGCGCGTGCAGGAAGTGAACTCTGTGGAGTCGTAACGGCATGCTGTCTTGCACCGCCATCATCGATTTTCGAACGATGGTGTGCGTTGGGCTGCATCTTGTGAAATGCATCACGCTGAATCCCTGAACGCAAAACAGATTCAAAACACATAAATCGAAGCTTCCAATACGCTATATCGTTAGTTCGAAATATAAAAGAAATATTATATCACTAGTGTAAGCAACCTTTAGGTTTGTAATGAGTGCAGTTACATTATGCGAGAGTTTCGATCAAAGGCATTGCCGACTATGTGTGTTCGCGTGAAGTATTCATTTAGAAGTTGTTCATTTTATTAGTTAATCGTTCGTTAATAATAATTTAGTTACGTTCGAGTCAGCTTTCCGTGCAAACCATTGTATTAAGATATTAAAGGGAAAATATCTAAAATATCTTACACCAGAGATAACAAAGAGATATAAAAAATCGCGTTACGACGATGCTTGTTTGCAAAGAGTCTAGTAAACCTGTATATTACGTATCTATTGCTTAGATACCTCGAGATCGATGACCATAATGTTCGATAGGCAACGTTCCTCCATTAAACGGGCGTCCAGGACCATGAGGATTCGTTTAGAAATCGTTTGAATGGAAAATTCATCTATCGAGAGGCTTCGTAAGCGTAAGACGGTCACTCTGTGTCCATCTTCCGTCAAAGATGGTAGAACAAAATACTGACTGAAGGTTGATAGAGTAAACGTTAGAAAATCAGCGTGAAAGCTTAGTTAAATTTATAGAAAATAGAAGAATATTAATTACATCGCCTCGCAACACTGTTGGATGTCCCGTAAAAATGGGTCTCGCATAGAGAAAAATTCTGGCACGGCTGTACGAACGCTGAAATATCGTTCCAAAATTAATTTACATCTCTCGATGCTGTTCTTGCACCCGAACAGGAACTTCTCCAGTCTCGCGTCATCTGAAAACCGTAGAATTACTAAAATTATCGTTCGAATCTCGCGAAGACGCGATCGAAAATCCGAGACTTGGAACGACTGCTCGATCAATTACTGGCACCTTTATCTTAATCATTGCTAAAGTAAATTGGAGGAGGTTGTAAAATGTTAAATTTAAAGTGTAATTAGTGCACAGACCCATGTGATTAGGGAGATGAGGCTGTTTGGATAGCCAGTCGCGTATAGCAGCGACGTCGCGTTTCCTCATTTCCGGGTCAGAGGGAACTTCCTCGTCGATGCGTTTCTGTTGCTCGATTGTCGGCGGTAACAGCGTCATCGCGAACTGTAAGAACAAATTTGTTTTTCACTCGAGAAGTCTCTCTAGCTCGTCGAACCTTGGAACTCTCGTTACAAGTTGCGAAAGTTCCGAGAGTCTCGAACTTCCCGGAACATTATCAAGCGATAGATTAAATATTGACAGGCGTCACACATCGTCTTTCGACGCAACGTTCTTTACGGATGGACGTTTCGATCTTTCTTTGAGGGACTTTGAGCATTGTGAAAACTTTTAGGGCGATCAAATATAATTCGAAGTGCAAAGGGTTGATAAAAGATAATAAAAAATGGGCCAAAGACATATTTTCGTGGGGTTCGAGGATCTCTCTTCGAGTTCCTAAAAATCTAGTAATATTATGAAAAAAGATAGAAACTTTCGTTTTAACTTCGTTACAATTGGAATTCTATGTCATTGGAACATTGCATAATATCTCTGAATGCTAACGGGGGAGAGTTTTGTAAGTCAATCGACATTCGTCGACTTCACTTTTGTAGAAAGCTAGTCTCGAGACCCACGAAACACGCACGGGGATCGAAAATTGGTCGATCGAGCGACATACGTGAGTGGAAATTACAGTGGCACGAGGATCGAGGAGATTACGATGCACGGGAGTAACCGTGTGATGGATTGTAAACAATAAAGAAAGAGAAAATCACTGGTGTCTTTCGAATTGGCAAATTTAATTGTTTCGTAAACGTGACTCTTTCGTCACTGCTTTCAAAACTTGCAATCAATAGTATACACCTTAAGACAACACACTCCAGAACACTAATATTTTGGTGCAGAATAAACATAAGATCTCGTAATCATCGATAGAGAAGAAATGAAAAGAACTTGCAATCCATAGTATACACCCTAAGAGAAATAAACATAAAAAAATAAGAAATAAACGTAAGATTCGTAATCATCGATAGAGAAGAAATGAAAAGAGCTTGTAATCCACGGTATACACCCTAAGAGAAATAAACATAAGACTTTGTAATCATCGATAGAAATTCAATGAAAAGAACTTGCAATCCACGGTATACACCCTAAAAGAAATAAACATAAAAAAATAAGAAATAAACATAAGACTTCGTAATCATTGATAGAAAAGAAATGAAAAGAACTTGCAATCCACGGTATACACCCTAAAAAAAATAAACATAAGACTTCGTAATCATCGATAGAGAAGAAATGAAAAGAACTTGGAATCCACGGTATACACCCTAACAGAAATAAACATAAAAGAATAAGAAATAAACATAAGATTTCGTAATCATCGACAAAGAAGAAATGAAAATTCATTTCTCGACTTATCTCTGATTAGAGAAATCCATAGAATAGAATAGAATAGAATAGAAGCAATCGAGAAGTTACTTTTAAACGTCTTACTTACTTACCCAGTGTGAATTGGTAGAGTCTGGAGAACGAAAGAGAAGCACAAAAGTTTAGAAACGAGTCACAAGTGTGATACAAAGTGTGTGTGAGAACTGTGCGAAGCGTGTGAGACTCTAGATCGAACTGCACGCGTCTCCGTACGTAGTATCGGCATTTCTATTCGTTCGAAGCAGAGCGATTCTTCTTTTGTAACAGGTGCACATCGCGTTCCCCACCATCGCGCGTAAAAACCGCGCGGAAACACCATGGGTGTTGGTGGAAAAATGGTTGGAACCTTGGATGCACGTACGGTTGTCGTAACAGTATCGTTAGTATCGCTACGTGACCGGATTTTATTTCGATCGACGCCGGGTTTAAAAATCAAAGCGTCCTCTAATAAGAGAGAGACGTTTCTTTTAATTATATTGTAAATTATATTCACCATGTTATTTCCGAAACGTGTTTTGAGTCGTTGCTCGCTGTAGCGAGTAGAAAATCATACGTTCCCCGACGGAAGTTTGCAACGTTTCGTTGACAGCGCTCCACGCCGGAAGTCCCTGTTAAATTCTTAGAATTATCGGAAACGTCGTCGAGCTGGGGACCGAAATGAAGAGATTCGGACATGTTGCAAAATGCTGGGTTGTTTTCTTCCATGCAACACCGCTTGCATAGCCTGCATTTTTGGTGCATTCTGTTCTCCAGCTGGTAAAAACGATCAGACTTAGAGTAGATCGACAATGCTCGTAATGCTTGAACTTTGGAATCTTACTTTTGAGATTATCGAATTGCAGCTACATATTTCGTTACGTGTTAACGAATATCTGAGTTATTAAATAAACATGGCGAGCAGAGGAAATGTTACGACCATCGTCGGTCTACTCTGCGCTCAACGCGAACTTCCGGCGCGTTTGGATGAATCTTGGCGTGTTAAAGTTTCAAAAAATTACTCCATCACCCAATAAACTAGAAGCTTAAATTTCACTCTGAACTTAGTTTTCCAAGACTCGTTCGTGGTCCAAGAGGGGTCGATTCCATCGACTGTTGCGGTTTGAAAATATCGGGAAAGACCAAAAAGATATCGTGCATTTTTCAATGTAATTTGAGCTCCGTCAACACTCGACTTATTGCCAAAGGCGATCTAACCGTCGAACGAAACGCGTCAGAACAATCAGAAACCATTCCCAGAAAATGACGCTGCTGATTTTCGAAAGAAATGACTCAGATAAACAGCAATGATGGACCGTAGTTTAGAAAATAAATTTTAATAAATAGAAACATCTGAATGTACCCATTCTAGCGCGATAGATTATAAAAGAAACTGTTGAATTAGGACTGATAGACCGGCGCAAGCATAACCACAGCCTCGGAGTTTTGTTCGTCGACTTTCGCGTCGGGCTTCTTCCCCTCGACGGTCTGTTTGGCATTAAAGTCTCTCATGGCCAACTTAGTGGCGGCCATGTCGGTGTCGTCGTCGAGAATTTGCACGATTTTCTGCACGGTCGAGTACTCCATCACCACCGCTGATTTCCCCTCGTTCGCGGTCTGCGACGCCTCCGACATTCTCGTCCTCTCCTCCATAGGATCCCACTTTCCGATCGTTTCCCTGCAACAGTCCTGCTTTTAACCCTTTGCACTCCTATATCGAGTGTGATTCGACATCAATTTTTATCTCAGCAGCTCCCTCTTTTTCAAGTCCAAACCAAAGAGATATCGTACACTTAAAAATTGCAAAATTCAGCAATGGTGCAAGTAAAACAGATATTTCATTGAATCCCTACTTTTTAGTTGACGTAAATAAAACACTTGGAAGCGTTTGGAAGCTGCTGGTAACAAAATTCAAATACAATTCGAAGTGCAAAGGGTTAACATTCGCCAGTTTACCAACGAGATAAAGAAACATTTACATGGAGGTGACGCGTTCCTCGCTGGTCGAATCAATCATGTTCGTCGGGTGCCTCGAATTAGAGTTCGCCTTCAGCTTGGACGTCCTCCTGTTCCTCGTTTCGCGATTCACCGTCGTGTTCGATTTGCGACGAACGATCGGTTTCTCGGTTTGCTTCGGGGAGCCGCGTCCAGCCTCGCTCTGCCTCGGGCTTCCAGGCTTCTTCGAGGCTTTCGAAGCATAGGTGCTCTTCAACCTGGACGAACCGTCTCTCGGGTCCTTCTTGAAGCAGCACCGATGACTACGATATTGCCACCTGTCGAGCAGTCGATAGCTTCAAGCAGAGAACGACCAAAACGACGAGATTTTGGTTACCATAACGCGCAGGTCGTGACCGTTGAGCTGAACATGAAGAAGCAATTCAACACTGTCAGCACTATCAGTGGTTCCAACATGGTAACGAGGACGCCTACGACGATTTCGACTGACGCAACTAAATTTCTAAACGTCAACGGAAGCGATCGGGTGCGCGCAATGGCGCTCTCTTCGCTCGTGAAATATCTGACGAACGACTCTGACACGTTTTCTTGCTGTTTGCCATCCATTTAAATTTATTTTAATCAAATAAAATTCGAAATTACGCTAACTGCGTCTCTTCGAGGTCGTCGACTCGCGTAGAGTTTCTTTAAATTCCTTGAGAAGTGCAATCTCTATTTGTAATGTGATTTCCTTTCTATAAACACTTTGTTTCTATTACGGTTAGAAGAGACATCCTTTCTATATGAGTTTTACAACAGAACTAAACTGCAATCGTACAGAAAAAACCTCTGTGTTTATGCGAGGTCCTATCGCATCTTTGAATGAACAGAAAACCGAATCTTACGAGGGAATATCTCTCTCCTTCAGCATAGGAGACCAGTAAATCCGATTAATTTTGTACTTGATTTTTAGTGGAAAACCTAACAGTAATTTCGCGTGATAAATAAATTGAATAAAAGGCGATTTTCGGTTGAAGGAGTGCGCGTAACTGGCAGGTAATGGTTCCAGGAGTGGCGAGATAGATAGTATAGAGGGGTGTAAGCAGGAAGAGTGTACAGATTACCGTAGCTGTCGACAGGGGTAGGTAGGATCGTTCGACCCCGCAGAGACGTAGACCTTTTCCCTCACCGGGGGTCCTTCTGGCAGCTCTTTAGAGGCGATACGGGACAAAGCCGTGCGTAACCGCAATATAGAGAAAAAAGGAGAGTTCTCGATGTGTACGGCGCATCTGTGTGACGCGTTATAATGATGATATTACGCGCGGTGTCGCCGAGTTCCGTCGGTTGCGCTTACGATTCACGATGAAAACCAAGCCACAATGAAAACACCGTACCGGGGGACCACCCTCGGTGGTGATCTCGCGCCTGGTTCTCACCACCTGCCGCCTGACCGACCGCCGACTTATTTATTCCTACCCCGTCGACGATCAACGTTATTAATCGACGCGAACCTACCAATTCCTCCGATCGATTCCCCAGCCCTTCGATTTATAGGAAACGTTGATCAAATTTGCAAATATAACAACTCGGGAACACTCTGTACTCGGAGTCGTATTTAACACTAGAAAGACTGAAACTTAGTATACCCCTGGGAAAAATTTTAATAGGCGATTCTAGAGACCAAAATAAGACGAAAATCAAGAATACCGATTTATCGATGGAGGCTTCGTTAAAAAGTTATTAACGTTTAAAGTTCCGCTCGTATGGAATTTTTTTCTCGAAAATGCGCAGGATTTCGGGGGTATGCGTAATGACCAAAAATGATCGTAATTGACCCCCGCAACCGACAATAATTTTTCCAAAACGATTTGAAATTTTTTTTCTTCCGTCGAAAAATTAGGTCAAAATTACTGCTTTTGGGCAATATAGGTATAACACACATATATAAACCGGAAATGAAGGAGGGGGGATGTAACTACAATTATTAATAAACGCATTTATACAAAAAGTCACAGAATTCTAAGAAATTGTGTCATATACATAATTGTTTTTCTAATTGAAATTAAAAAGCAGTCGAAATGACTTCCTCGGGCAATCTAGTGTCAAATACGAGCTCCCCCTAGATTAAAATAAAAATTTAGTAACACGTTTCGAGTATCGCTTCGAGTCGATTCGAGGGACGATCGAAAAGTATCAGAACCGTGCGAAAATTCAGTGAGCTCGAACCTTCTGGTCGTGAAATATAGCCCAGCTCTTTCATTCCGTCGAAGATCTTTTCTCTGTTCGAAGAGACTCGTCCATCGCGTATAATATCGCGGCCACTTGTCGTTCCATTGAAACGGCGACCGCAGGCTTTTCTTTACGAGCGTCTCCGCGTCGGGAAAAGCGTCTTCCAGCAGCCGTCGCGCCGCGATCATACGTGTCACGCTATTTTTCGTACATCGAGAGCATGTCCTTTCTGGTGGCTTCCTAATTTATTGGCCACACCGCCATTGTCAGCCGGACCACACAGCTCGAACGACACCTTTATGAACTCCCACGACAATCGCGATTATCAACCCTCCACGCTTCGTGTCGCCCGCCTTTTCTTCCCTGCTCCTTTTTCTCCTCCTCCTTAATAATCCTGACAACCTTGACTATTACGCGATCGAGTGGATCCTTCGCTATTCTAGCGTCCTTAAGGGACCTTTCTTGTGGGATCTAAAAAATCGAATTTTTCTTTTTTTTTTTTGCCTTGTTTTTTAGCATGTAGTCTCGAAAATATATCTACCAAATATTAAATTGAAAATAATTTGAAATTCTTTTTTTTTCGTCGAAAAATTTAGGCACCTAATTAGATTTTCGGTAAGGAATTTTTTTCTCGTAAATGCTTAGGATTTCGGGGGTATGTGTAATGATAAAAAATAATTGTAATTGACCCCTGTAACTAAATATAATTTTTTTAGTGCGATTTGAAATATTTTAATTTCATCGAAAAAGTTCAGTACCTACTCGAATTTTTTTCTCGAAAGTGAATAGGATTTTGGGGGTATGTCTATTCACCAAAAATGATTGTAATTGACCCCCGTTACCGAAAATATTTTTTTCACTATGATTTGGAATTCTTTAATTTCGACGAAAAATTTGTCCACTTACTGAATTTTTTTCTTGAAAATGCGTAGGATTTCGGGGGTATGTGTAATGATACAAAATGATTGTAATTGCCCCCTGTAACTAAATATAATTTTTTTAGCGTGATTTGAAATATTTTAATTTCATCTAAAAAGTTCAGTACCTACTCGAATTTTGTTCTCGAATATGCGTAGGATTCGGAGGTATGTGTAATGATAAAAAATGATTGTAATTGATCCCTGTAACTAAATATAATTTTTTTAATGCGATTTGAAATATTTTAATTTCATCGAAAAAATTCAGTAGATATATCGTCGTTCGGCACTAAAAGGGTTAAGGGTGGTATTTGTTCGAGGTGGAAACGCAACGAGAACCGTCGCGTCGGTTCTCCCGCTGAGTGCCAGTCGAAATTTCTCAATGGCAGGCACCGATGTCCAGCATGTACTAAGATCATTATGAGACAGCGTTAGAAATGTAAGGGAAGGAGTTGAGGGCAATTACGAGGACGCTTTGAAAGGCGAGAATGGGGTGTCTCGGGAGGCGTCGCGTCATCAATCGTCGTGTCGTTTCTACGGTGGCTCATTGAGCAACCGGCAGGTCTGTTTCCAGCCGCTGGAAAGGACGGTTCCTCTGTAACGAAGCAATTTTACGCTGGTCTTCGGGATGAATGGGCCCGAGAGTACGCTGGTGCACTTTCGGTGACCTGTTCGCGCTTTGCGAACTTCATTCAAAAATCCTGTCGACAGAGGTTCGTTCAAAGATCTATGAATACTCCACAAGCATAACCACGATGATCTTTCGTTGCCCGGTGACTAGCAAACTCCTATTCCAACGAGCAGATGACCAATAAGACCAACGTGTACGCGAAAGAACTTAAACGCTTGCATTTATAACATTCAATGAAATATACAGTTAAATCAAGCATTCTTAGACCAGATAAATGAAATTAAAAAATATTCATTGTAAAAGTTAATTATTGCTTTTCTAATTTATATCGTGACTCGAAAATTGCCCTTCACGGTTGCCACGATTTGATCTAAATTCTTGGAACATTAGACACTGCTGAAACGTTCGTTAGCAATGTAGCCATTGGATGACGAATCTTTCTTATTGTAGAGTTTGTTCCAAAGATTCCTTTTATAGAAGAGACGCGTCTATGTAAGGCAGAATCCGCTACAATCGCCTTGGTGACAAATTCGCTATCAAATCGAAGTATCTGAAATACTTGGAAACGATCGCTTTTAAAAAACAAACTAAGCTACATTGTGTAACTGTTTCCAACGAATTATTTATAACACGTGTTATCTTGCATAAGACATTGATTGTATTTTTTAAACGCTATTTTATAGCGTTCTGTGAGTCATTTCGTTTCATTCTTCCGATAAGATTTCTAGTACCTGGCGTGCTCAACTTCTCCGAACGAATATCAACTGCTTCAAGTTCAACATTCATAATATTTAGTAAACAGAAATGCGTGTAAAAGATACGAAAGTTCCATTTGTATTGATAATTATTCATGAGCTTAAAATTCTACGTACTTCGACGCTTTCTGAGCGAACGAAAACGTGCAGCGATGACAGCTCAATGACATGCACTATAAGGCTATTCTAAGACGATTTTTCCTAATAATCGTTTGAAAGTTACAATTTGCTACGCATAATCTCTTGTTGCGCTTAGTCGACGTTCCCTTTCGCGGTGTTTCTTGCAAAACGTCCTCTTCCTCGTGTTTTTTGCACTTCCGGTTCCGTCGGAGGCTTCGGAGTTCTCAGCTCCAGCTCGATATTACGCCTTGGCTGATCGCTGCTGGCTGGTTTCTTTTTAACTTTTAACATAAAGACATTTTGATCACCGTCGGTTACGCGATCCGTGTGCACTTCCTGCGATCCTGGACGATCCATCACAGGGTAGATCGTGAACGTTCTGCATTGATCGTTAGTGTTCGGGCCTCCTCTGCACTGGCCAACCTGGACGAACGAAACAAATATTAACCCTCTGCACTCCTATGTCGATAAATAGATATCGTACACTTGAAAATTACAAAATACAACAACAGTGGAGATAAAACAGTATTCAATTGAATTTATTTGTCCCTCTGTTCGTTTAAATTGCCCTATATTCTAGTTAATGTACATTTCAAATAAAACACTCAAAAGCGTTGCTTTTAAAAGAGCTGCCAATAACAAAATTGAAATATAATTCGGAGTGCAAGGGGTTAAATAATGGAATTTTATGAAAAACAGAGGGGTTGATTTAACCCTTTGCACTCCGAATTATATTTCAATTTTGTTACCAGCGGCTGCCAATGCTTTCAAGAGTTTTATTTGAAATTTACCTGTTAAAAATAAGTGTTTTATTTACACTGTTGTTGTATTTTGTAATTTTCAAGTGTATGATATCTGTTTGGTTTGGACTTGAAAAAATGTCGAGTGGGACTTGACGAAGGAGCTTCTGAGATAAAAATCGATGTCGAGTCACACTCGATATCGATAAATATAATTAAATAATTACCTCGTAAGAAATAGCCTGAGGCATGGAGTCGCTGTCGTCCTTCTTGCCTATTCGAGACTTTGACTCTACGCGGAACAGGATTCGATTGTTATCCGAGCCCTTCAGTATTTTGGGGCCCTCCTTGCTCGTGGGTCTCTGTATTTCCACCACGTCACAGTCACACGGAGGGTCCCAATCTCGTGATTTCTTCGATTTACTTTTGTCCCTCTCCATGCGAATTATCAGCTGATTCCCGATCATGGCTGTCCCGATCTCTCGATAGTATTTCGATTTTACATCTCTCGTCGACTTTTTCGGTTTGCACGCTGGCGGACATGGCGCGGGAGGCATTGGTGGACAGGAATACATCTTCCAACATGTATTTAGCGATCACTGAACACTGTACTTTCCCATATTACGACGATGTCCTAAAACGAAGCTTAACTTTTTATGGGCCCGTGAAACTTTCATATCACATGTTAATATATCGACATTTTACCAACTAATTTTAGTTTTCTCGCAAGATTACGTATACGTCTTAATTATATAATGTCTCTCTGATAACTGATAACAATATTGACGACGGTTGACAGTACCATCAACCTGAAATATCAAAGTAAATGCATTGCAAGCTTATATTTAAGAACAAAATTCGGTCCATAGAGGGTTTCGAGGCTTTCGAATCGCGTAATGACTTAAGTTATATAATTACGTATACGCGAATAAAACCAGCTTATTAGAGACAGCTAATCAATCGTTACCTCGATGATCGTTAGGAAGAATCGTAGCCTAACTCGTAGAATTTGGAATTTAAGGACAATGATCGGTTGAATACATGTTTGAAGAAGCGATGGAATCGATGGGTTTTTGAATCGATTCTCTGAATCGAGTCGTTCACGGCACTGTAAAGTTCAGAGACGTTCAGGTCGCGCAGCCAACGCGTCCATCATGGCGCCGTCTCCGACGATTTAAAACGATTCCAAACATATTCCTCATTTCATTCCTCAGACCCGAATTCCTTCTTCCTCTGACAAGATGAACGAGAATCGAGAGAGATGATCGTGGCTACACACAAGTGTGGATGTCCACCCAAGGAGAAGAAGCCACCCTGTTCGCCGTGTTGTGCTTCGAGAAAAGGTGTTGAAACTAAACGGGAATATCCTCCAAGAAGATTCGAGTGGCCTAAAGTCGAGGTTCCAGCTTGCTGTCCGATAAAACCTTTGGATACTTCTTGTTTTCCTTCGCGAAAGATCCGTTCAGAGATCGCGGATAAAGGGCTTCCCTACTAACAATTGGAGGCTGTTATCAACGAGAATCGAGAGAGATGATCGTGGCGACACACAAGTGCGGATGTCCACCCAAGGAGAAGAAGCCACCCTGTTCGCCGTGTTGTGCTTCGAGGAAAGGGGTTGAAACTAAACGGGAATATCCTCCAAGAAGACTCGAGTGGCCTAAAGTCGAGGGTCCAGCTTGCTGTCCGATAGAACCTTTGGACACTTCTTGTTTCACTTCGCGAAAGATTCGTTCAGAGATCGCGGACAGAGGGCTTCCCTATAAACAATTGGAGGCTGTTATCAACGAGAATCGACTGGTGATCAGGACGCAAAAGGAACCTGTTGAAGAAGAGTACGATCCTCCTTGCGACTGCGTGGAGGATCCTCGACCTGGTGGACAGAGCGTCGATGAAAAGAAGCAGGAGCAGAGTTCTGGAAATCGTACGGTGACTTTGTATCCTCGAGCGCATGCGCCGCACGATGACTCGGACGAAGACGACGAGGAGGACGAACTGCCTAAGATCGGATCCATCGATCTCGAGGAGAATCCGAATATATTCCTGCTCAGGGTGAGGAGGAGGGCCAAAGATGGCCAAAATATCGATCTTGAGTTTAAGACTGCGCGACCATGGTCGACGAAGAAACGATTAGAGTACAGCGAGAGTGTTTACAGGCCACAGTCTGTGGATCCTGAAACGACCAAGATCGACAAGACCGTGGATGGTGAGAAGAAACAGGGGAAACGTGCATCTTCCGGTAAGAAGAGGAAGAGGAACTGAATCACTATATTTATACCGTTAAACCTTGATACTATTTTTATACCATTGGACCACATTAATAATACTGTTTCCGAATATTGAAACTCGGTTCGATTTTGTTTTTTTAGAAGAAGCTTGCGAGATAGTTATCCATCCACGATGAAAGGAATTTTCGAAAGATTTCGTAATAAGGAACCTAATAGAGATATTGTCCTGGCTGGGAAAAACTTTAATAGGTGATTCTAGAGGCCAAAATAAGACGAAAATCAAGAATACCAATTTATCGATGGAGACTTCGTTAAAAAGTTATTAACGTTTAAAGTTCCGCCCTTACTGAATTTTTTTCTCGAAAATGCGCAAGATTACAGCGGTGGGTCTATTCACCAAAAATAATTGTAATCGACCCCCGCAGCCGAAAATAATTTTTCCAAAACGATTTGAATTTTTTTTCTTCCGTCGAAAAATTTCACACCTTCTCGAATTTTTTTCTAGAAAGTGGGTAGGATTTCGGGGGTACGTGTAATGATAAAAAATGATTGTAATTGACCCCTGTAAGTAAATATAATTTTTTAATTTTGTCGAAAAATTTCACACCTTCTCGAATTTTTTTCTAGAAAGCGGGTAGGATTTCGAGGGTATGTGTATTCACCAAAAATGATTGCAATTAACCCCCGCAACCGAAAATAATTTTTCCAGAATGATTTGGAGCTTTTTAATTTTGTCGAAAACTTGTTTACATTCTCGAATTTTTTTCTCGAAAATGCGTAGAATTTCGGCGGTATGTGTAATGATAAAAAATTATTGTAATTGACCCCTGTAACTAAAAATAATTTTTCCAAAACGATTTGAAACTTTTTAATTTTGTCGAAAAATATGTTTACATTCTCGAATTTTTTTTCTCGAAACTGCGTAGGAATTCGGGGATATGTGTATTCACCAAAAATGATTGTAATTGACGCCTGCAACTAAAAATAATTTTTCCAGAATGATTTGAAACTTTTTTACTTTAATTGTTAATAACTTTTTAACGACGCCTCAGTTAAGAAAATAATATTCTTGATTTTCGTCTTATTTTGGCCTCTAGAATCTCCCATTAAAATTTCTCCCAAAGGGAACAGCCTGTATATTGTATTGGATCGATGGGAATTAACTCCCTACAAAACGAAACGATAGGTGCCGAAAACGCGCCCCTTTTGTTGGGCGTGGGGCACTTTAACATCCGACCATTGATCTATTTTCTTGGTGAATAGATTTCGAGAAGCTCGCCAAAGGTTGTCGTAAACCTCTTGGCTTTTCCAAAGCTTATTATCAGCCCCCTTTTCTTTCTATCTCTTACATAATTACTTGTTGGAATCAGGATTATCGTTGCTAGCTAAAAATAGTAATGTACTAAACATTATGGTAAATTATGGATCGTTATTAAAATTCATATTTTTATTCATAGAATTAACGAAATTGGAGCTTCGTAGAGGGTTCTTTTAATGGGAGATTCTAGAGGCCAAAATGAGACACAAATCAAGGATATTTATTTGTTGATTGAGAGGTTGAAAATAATTTATTTAGAACGATTTGAAATTTTTTATTTTAAATTTTTAACGAAGCCTCGATCAACAAATTGATATTCTTGTGTTTCGTCTTATTTTGGCCTCTAGAATCTCCTATTAAAATTATATCGAGTGAATTCCGTAGTTTTTCGATAGTTAAAATTTACCATAAAAGCGTAAACATCCATAATCTGTTATAAAAATCTGTTCGACGAACGGGACGATTGTCGATGCTCTGGAGAGTCTCAAATCCGTCTAAACAGCAAGGAAAAGGTAGAAGTCGTTTTCTTGGACCGCGTTGAATGAACACCAGCTAAGAAAGAGATCTGTAAAAGCCTCCGAGGCGATTCTCACGATCGAAGTCAGGAGTCAGGTGCGCGGATGAATGGATCCTCCGCATCGATCCCATTCACTTCCTTTCCCCGACCCACCCCCGCCCACCGGGGCCCATTTTTTTCCATGTCAGGGAATTAAGAAAACGACGAAGAAGGAGACAAAGTGGCCTAGAGCAACGGACGAGACTCGAAAAAGACGATATTTCAGCAAAGTGCGGTAACCTGACATAAAAATCGTAGCCAAAGACTCTTGGAATCCCGATTATCGTGGGAGGGCTCGACGTTCGATGGCGTGAACGGTGAAAAATTGTAATTCCCGTTTACAAAAGGCCGATCATGGGCGTTACTGGACGATACTCATTCTCCAAACGTTGTAATACAGGGCTTCTTAAAATTTTATTTCCCTTCTGACCGCTTTTGCCTTCTTTGACGAAATTATTAACGAGCCCCGTTTTCGCGTAATCTGTAGATGCCGAGTATCCCGACTCCATTTACGCTTCCGTGAATTGATACGAATCGAACAAAGTTATCTATCGAGATATAACTACCCTTTTTTATAGCCAAAGGATTAAGGTTTGTTAGTTATATGATAAAACCGATGATAAAAGCGCGCAGTAACGCGATTTCCGATAGTGTGTCAAGTTCGAGGTCTCCGAAGTGGAAGAAAAAGAGAATCACAGAATGGTACGTTCAAAGTTCGTTTCTTTTGCGATCGAAATAGAGTACAAGGATAAATAGAATTTGTTTGTTAATTAAAAAACGAGAACTGTCCAGGAGTTTGGGAGATTTTGCCCCCTATTCGATGGTTAGAAGGCTGTAATGGCGTAATAATCAAGAAGTTTCGCTCGCAGGTAGAACAGATGATCCTTGCGGTGGGTAAAACGATTGTTTTCAGAGGCCAAGTGTCGCTAATAAAATAATATAACTTCCCCAACAGTTCGTAAACTTGGTCGTTCCAAATATTTATGACACTTTTTACAACCGGGGAATATTCCGGTCAATTTGACTCGCCTTTCGAGCTACAATTTCCAATATTAATATATGCGTACTTTCCTCGTAGAATAATCAAGATAAAATATTTCAAATGGTACATATTTGCCCCGATATTTTCATAGCAAACAGGATTATAATTCTGCACCAAGCATCGAGGTGAGTCAATTGAAAAGTGTACTCACGCGAAGCATTTTTCTTATCTTGTAATTAGACTGCGGATGTTTATGCATTTATGGAAAATTTTAATCCTGAAAAAACTACGGAATGCATTTAATATGCAAAAATATAAGAAATACTTAAAGTAAGATACGAATTATTATATTTAGGGGTTGAGACAGAGCTCTATAAAGCTCTGATTTCATTAATTCTATTAATAAAAATATGAATTTGCACAAAGATCCGCAGTCTACTTGTGACGAACAAAAGCAGGAAAGTACGCGTTTTTTAAACCTTTTGTCGTCGTTTCACACCCACGTGGACGAGTTAAAAGAACAAACAAAGCGATTAGAGCACAAGTAGGTACGCGTGTTGGATAAACAATTTTAATTGAGGAAAATTTCCAACTCGTACGACTTAAATGCTCAAACAATTGATTGCGCAAAATTGTGCATATGTTTTCGTCCATGTTGCGTTTCTCTAACGTTGTTTTCGTTGTATCTACGCGTGCATAACGAGAATACTAACTCCGCGAAGGAAAATGTCGAGGAGGAAGCGGGGAAAGGAAAATCTAATGTTATGAACGATTGATAAGACGGCTGATAAATAGGAGCACGTTCGTTGGCGATACCCTCGTTAACCAGCAGCGATCGCAAACGCAAGGTAGAAACGAAGAGAAATGGCAACCACCAAGAGCTACCTGTTCGCTGTTTTAATTACAGCCTACTTGACAGCATCAAACGCTGCTCGAAGCTGCGGCAACTATAGTAATCTGTGTTCGGGCAACAGAGGAAAGCACACTTTATGTTTGTACCCGGTTAGTATCAAAAAATTGTTCTCCGTTCGTCGAAAGAATTTGCTATTTCTAGACATATTACGGCTCGAATTTTTGAAAAGTTACATTTTTGGACCTTTTAAATCCTCAACGACGACGGTGTTATTTAAGAATTTACAATTATCGGGGATATTTTATCCTAAACCGTGAATTTATGTATCTAACGCGCGTACACATTTGATTCGCTATGTTTGTTCATTGTAACTTATTCGCGGGTAAAATTATTTTTGGGGAAAAAGATACATGAAAAGGTAATATTATAAAATCCTGCTTTGCGTTATTTACGTTATTTTTATTGTCCATTTTAGAGAAAATTTTGTCAACAGTCAAGTCTAGTCACAAGATAAGAAAAATGCTGTTTGCTATGAAAATATTAAGACAAATATGTATCACTTGAAATATTTTATTAGTTAGTCAAAATCGAAGATAATGAGGCAAGACAACAATAAAAGTCTCTATCGAAATCTGTTTGTCCAAGGCATAGCGAATATTCACGAAACTTCGAACGAACAAATTCTATTTTTTTTTTTTTTTTGCTGAGACACCCTGTATTTTAATTGATTACCCATTGTGTTGGGTAATTTGGTTAAAAAATAGCGTTGTTTTAGAACCCAGCACCGGCGAGCACGTGTGTCTCGGTGTTAAGTGCAGGACTCACTCAGGCTGAGAAGGATGAGATCGTTGACAAGCATAACGAACTCAGGCAACGCGTGGCCAGTGGTCAAGAGAAAAGAGGATCTCCAGGACCACAACCTGCAGCAACGAACATGCAGAATGTGGTACGATGGACCATTTTCTACGTAAAACAGTAAACTGTACACTGGAATTTTACCTAGAAATATTAGAGTTATAAAGATGACGATGCAAGAGATTACAAAGCAATAATTCGTCAAACATTCCTCTTTCACCTTGCTTCTATTTCTTAAATCGTTAAGTAAGAAATTAAATTCAGTGTTTGTTATATTATTCGATGAATCTTTTCAGTCTTGGGACGACGAATTGGCCGAGATAGCCCAGAGATGGGCCAACCAATGCGAATTCGGACACGATACTTGCAGAGATGTGGGTAAGACTAACTTTCTATGCCAGTAAGTTTACTTCATCTTTCATAGTTTACGAAGTAATTCGTACTTTGATCGAACAAGCGACTGAATTTGCAGGACTAACAGGTCTTGTAAAACTTCTCAGGCAAACTATAAAGAAATTGTTTCGTAAACTGTAGCATCTTTTACCGTGAATTACAAATTGTTAACCAGTGGCTTTGCAGCTCGATTCAGCGTTGGACAGAACGTGGGGATAACGATGACCACTGGAACTCAAACCACGAAGCCGTCAGACATAGTCGTGTCGTGGTACAACGAAGTGGAGATGGTGGACAGGAATTTGGTGACCAGATTCACGTGAGTCTTTCGTTTCACAGAATCTGAAAGTTATTTGTTAGCTCGAAACAGCAGTTGTCGATTCTAGCGGGCACCCAGGATCTTAACTTTGGTGATCTCTGGAACAGTTCGATTCAGAGGGTCGCTGAAAATGCGTTTAATTTGAACAGGAATGTGAACACGAACATTGGAGCCATCGGTCACTATACTCAACTGGTTTGGGCGAATACGAACAAAATCGGTTGTGGTAAGGTCGTTTTCAAGAAAGATGGATGGACCAGTTATTACTTGGTGTGCAACTACGGTCCAGCCGGGAACGTGATAGGTGAGCCGATCTACCAAGTGAGAAACTAACGGAAAAGAATTTCATCTAACACGAATCTAACAATAAACAACGGTAAATATAATCCTCTGCTTGGTGGATAAGATATTTGGCTCGAGTTTCCAGGAAGCTATCAAATAAAATGTCGAACGAGGCCACCGCGGTGCCTCCGTAACTTTTACTTTTAACTGCGTTTACAAAATATTTTCCCCTGATACGTCTTCTACTCGATGGGGACGCCTCTCACGGCGTCGTCCAGGCCTAGTCCATTGAAAATTCCGGAGCTACGAAACCGTCCCCGATATTCGAGCAGATCGCATTGAACAATTCCGGTAATACACGATCCACGGTGATCCATATATCAGAAAGTCAACGCGCCCCGGGTGTGCGTTGCGTCCCGGTGTGCGCGAGGACGCTCGTCCGCGACGCACCTGAAGGATCACAGAGGTGTCCAGTCAGAGCTATTAGGGACTAAACGCTTTTTAAACGGGGGAAAGGTATCGAGTGTTGGATACGCAACAATGACGTGGGCAAACATTTCGATATACAAGACCACCCGCGGTGGTTTCAGAGTCCTGGGGACGCGTCGTGCTCTTTTGTACCGAGAAAAATCCGAACCGTGGAGACGACGTGATTCTTGTCAACAGAGAGGGTGCTACGGAATCGGGGTAGGTGAAAAATAACGATTTGCAAGAGCGCTGGGCAGAGATCGCGAGTCAGTGACGAAATATTAGGTCATCGTTTCGTAAAAAATTATTTTCGGTAACGGGGGTCAATTACAATCATTTTTTATGAATAGACATACCCCCGAAATCCTATCCACTTTCAAGAAAAAAATTCAGCAAGTGGACAAATTTTTCGTCGAAATTAAAGAATTCCAAATCATAGTGAAAAAAATATTTTCGGTTCCAAGGGCCAATTACAATCATTTTTTATCATTACACATACCCCCGAAATCCTACGCATTTTCGAGAAAAAAATTCAGTAAGTGGACAAATTTTTCGTCGAAATTAAAACATTCCAAATCATAGTGAAAAAAATATTTTCGGTTGCGGGAGTCAATTACAATTACTTTTGGTCATTACACATACCTCCAAAATCCTACGCATTTTAGAGAAAAAAATTCGAGAATGTGTGAAATTTTTCGACGGAAAAAAAAATTTCAAATCGTTTTGGAAAAATTGTTTTCGGTTGCAGGGGCCAGTTACAATTATTTCGGGTGAATAGACATACCACCGAAATCCTAGCCACTTTCTAGAAAAAAATTCCTTACCGAAAATGGTTGCCCTAAATTTCATGCTTGCCTTCAAAACATCATAACTCCTGAACGGATTGGAGGATTGTAACGTTTCGAACGGCAAACAACGCGTATTTTGTCGAAGAATATATAGAAATCGCAAAAATATTCGAAAAGTTGCTCCTTAACCCCGCAAAATGCAAAAAACCCCATAAAAATGGCCCAATCTTCAAATTGTCATAACTCCCACAATAGTGAGTATATCTCATTAAAATTTTTTTCTCAAGTAGAGTTCATGGGTGCCTACAAAAAAGTATTAGTCAACTTTTCTGTACGGCGTCAAATAAAATTACTAAAATTGAAAAACGAAATTTAAGAAAAATCGACATGCCTAAATTTTTCGACGAAAAAAAAAAATTTCAAATCGTTCTAAAAAAATTATCTTCAGTTTCGGGGGTCAATTACAATCATTTTCGGTGATTGCACATACCCCTGAATTCCTACCCACTTTCTAGAAAAAAATTCGAGAATGTGTGAGATTTTTCAACGTGGAAAAAAAATTTCAAATCGTTCTGGAAAAATTATTTTCTGTTGCGGAGGTTAATTACAATTATTTTTGGTCATTACACATACCTCCAAAATCCTACTCATTTTCTAGAAAAAAATTCGAGAAGGTGTGAAATTTTTCAACGGGGGAAAAAAAAATTTCAAATCGTTCTGGAAACATTATTTTCGATTGTGAGAGTCGATCACAATCATTTTTGGTGAATGGACATACGCAGTTCATGCGTTTATGGAGAATTTTGACTACAGAATGCACTCGATATACAAAGATATAGGAAATATTTTAAGATAGGAATTATTATATTCAGGGGTTGAAAGAACCCTTCATGAAGCTCCCATTTCATTGATCGAATTAATAAAATCTAGTCGTCGGTCTACCCCGTAAAGGAAAGTTATATTTATTTCGCGGTCGACAACAAACAACAATGGCTACGCCTTCCGAAATCCGAAGGCATCAAGATACTAGCATTTCTGTAATCGGAGATTAAGGAGACCTAAGATCGCTGTAATCCCCGGCACGTTTATGCGATCGTTTAACCCTGGCCATAGAATAAAAGCCATCCCTTACTGGCTAGAGCTGGATCGAGACTCGTGCTCGTCGGAGGGGTGACCAGAAAGAAGGATTACGAAGGAAAAAGTTGGGAAACGAAGAAATGCAAACAAGAACGAGAGGTCCTAGGTGGTAAAGAAATAATTTATTACTGGAACAAAACGACTGTTTGCAAAGGTGGACGTATAAAATGAAAACGAAATACACATTTGCTACGTGTAAAAGTGTAGACTAGAAGGAAGGAAACTTGGCTAAAAGGGGTTGAAGAGGAGGAAAATTATTTCCGTGGTCGTTTAAGATTCGAATGTCTCGAAGCGGGTTTGCAAAGGAGTGAGAGCAGTGGCTGGCAAAAGGGAGGTTTGGCCCCGAAGATGGGGAGAGGATTCGGAAGGTCGTGCTGTCATATATCTGCAGATCGGAAGGGGGGTGTCAACGAGCTCGAACGAATGTCCCAGCGGGGTTGCTTCTACCCGGCGTGCCACCGAAAATCTGCGTGTCCAAGTGTGAGAATCTGATGCACTTAATCCTGAACTGTCCGGGTTTTTCCATTTCCACGCGAATCCGGAACTCCCGTAGTCCCAAACTCCGAGTTCTCCTGCCCATTTCCTCCTCAACCATGGTTAATAATCGCATTTTAGTACGATAGTTAACCCTTTGCATACCTATCTCGAATGTGATTCGACGTCAATTTTTATCTCAGGATCATACACTTGAAAATTAAAAAATACAACAATAATGTAAATAAAACAGATATTTAATTGAATTTGTTTGTTCCTCTATTTGTTTAAATTTGCTCTACTTTTTAGCTAACGTAAATTTCAAACAAAACACTTGAAAGCGTTGGAAGCTGCTGATAACAAAATTCAAACATAAATTCGATCTTCCATCAATCATTTATTCAACAGCAAATATTTTCTTCTTTTCGAAACACAAATTATTGCAATGGAATTTCGTAACAAGAATACGTATTTACTAAGAATACGGCAGCAATAAAAAATAGTTTGAGTCTCAGTTTATTTTGTTATAAAATACCAAGCGAAAAGGTTTAGAAAATTATATTATAGCGTCGATTGAAAATTCTGTGAGAAATATGCGAGTAATAGGTAACGACGCAGCGAATTTCCAACCAGGACGCGGTTTAGAAGTCGCCCTATGGCTGAGGAAATTAATTGAATTCGAGTTTTTTGCCCAGCCCTCAATCTGGGCGCCACCCTTCGGTGCTTCAACCCTGAAATCAACCGAAACGTTTATGTACGCGACCACTGGCTGTCCCGCAAGAACGTATTGTGATCCAAAGCGAGGAGAGAAAAAACGGAAGAAGGGCAGAGATAGGCTTGCACGCGGTAACCGTCCCTTCCGGAGTGCAAAAGGGCGCAACCCTCGTTCCCCCCCAGAAACCAGCCCTTCCCTGACAGCCGCCCTATAACGCTGGAAGGGGACTTCCTATTCTGTCACCCGGGGTTCCAGAGGGTTCTGACGACGCCATCTTGAATTTAATTGTCGGGAAAATGGTGGTGACGATTTGGACCGGAATTAAAAATTTTGTTCTGAGCATAGAATAGACGTTGGTCGAATTTTGGAAAATTAATTCTAGGGCGTTCGTTTCGATTCAATCGATATCTCGTTGATAATAGAAAAGTTATATTATAATTATAATTTATTCTATTTGAAATTATAAACGAAGTTAATTTTCGTATCTTTCGATCCTTTTATCCCTGTTTTAATCAAATCTGTTTCATTTAATTTTTTTTAATATACAATTTTTAATCTCTCGCTTATGTAGTCGCAAGATAATAATAGTTTTGTAATCGAAAAGTAGAATAAATGAACACGAAAAAGTACTTCTTTATCTATCAACGGGAAAGGGAATGTTGAATGAAATGAATGTCAGTATTCAGTGTCAAAATAGGTAACAATTTATTGGTCGTTAATATATTATAAACTCTGCGTATCTTGTATACATAAACATCTGATATTTACAATATTTACATCGTAAAAATATTCGACTCGACTAGTATCGAAACACTGGTTGTCGCTCGTCAATATGGCTGAGAAAAACCATGTATCAAAAATAGAATTCTCTTCTCTTCGAAGATGTCCCGAATGGTCCTTCATAAAACGTAGAACCATCCAGGAAAGGCGATCTCGCGATGATTCTACACGCGTGTAGAATCATTTGACTATACAATAATTTCGTACGAGACGTGGAAAATCTCTTGGTCCAATGTACAGTGTAGAAAAAGGCAATTATCATCAGGTAGTTTCAGCCTCCGCGCATTCGTTAAAGTAGATTGCATTTCGTGAGAAATATGTACTTTTGTGGAAATCGATCCTCGATCCATTATCCATTGTCGATCTCGATGCATCTGAGCGTGTAAATGTCTTGCAAAATGTAGTCGTCCGGATCGTGTCAGATCGGGTACATGTATGGGGGGAACGGGGGTGGTCCAGGTAACGCGTGTCCCAACGCGAACACGCCTAATGCCGCCGCGGACATGCGATACGGGTCTCTGTTCTCGTGTGTCCTGGTGTGCTTCTTCAGATGATCCTTCCTTCCGAAGCATTTCCCGCAAACGATGCAAGCGTGCGGTCGTAAGCCAGTGTGGATCCTCTTGTGTCTCGTCAGCTCCTCGTTCCTGGTGAACGACTTCCCGCATCCTTCCGCGTCGCACTTGAAAGGCCTCTCCCCTGCAACCAGAACAAACAAACATTTTTAACATTTATTTCCACCATTGCTTTCCTTTAACCCTCTGCACTCCTATGTCGAACGTAACTCGACTCAGTTTCTATCTCAGAGACTCCTTCGTCGAGTTCCAGTCGACATCTTTTTAAGTCCAAACCAAAGAGATAATAATTTTCACTGGATATATGAAAATCAAATATAATTGATTTGTTCTTAAGGTATGATTCCACCGAGGCAATACTATGCGACTTGTAACATGCCACATGTCGTTCGGTAACACTATGCGACCTGTAGCATGCTACTTGTCATTAGATTCGATGTGATTCGACAAAACAATATCAAATAATCCCGCATTTCTTTATTTCGGAAAGGAAACAAACGAATGTGTAGCAAATACACATGTCAAGTGTCTACATAACGTCGATTTGCCTTAATAAAAATATGAATTTGCATAAAGATCCGCAGTCTAGTCATTCTATACATAATTGTTTTTCCAATTGAAATTAAAAAGCAGTCCAAATGACTTCCTCGGGGAATCCAGTGTTAAGCAACGCGATTCAAATGAAAGAATGAGATGGTTACCTGTGTGAATGCGAATGTGTCCTTTGAGCTGGCCGTTGTTGCTGAAGGCGACGTCGCAGTGCTCGCATCTGAACTTCTTCGGGCGAAGTTTCTTCATTTGCTTGGCGGCTGCGTCTTGTCTATGGATCAGCTCGACTGCCTGTTCCATCGAGGGCGCGTACGATGGATATTGCGGAAGCTGGGACACGCCAGGAAGATCGTAATAAAACGGCCTTCCAGTGGTCGAGATCGTCGTAGCCTGGATCGCGGATGGTTCGACGGTCATCAGCATGGAACCGCCGCCCAAAGGAGCGAATGCGTTCGCGTGGATCGCCATCCTTTGAAGATAATCCATCGGATAAGTCGGTATCGGGAGTGGACAACCGACGGGAGTCGTCGACGGATCCTCGCGGATGATGGACGTCACCGAGAAGCTCGTATTCGTCGGAGAGCCATGGACGAAGTTGCTGAGCATGTCCAGGTTGTTCCTAGCGGCTAGATCCTCCCCGGTGGAGGAACAGGACCTGCTGGTAGCTCCCACGGATGAGGACTCGCTGCTCCGTCTCGATTGGATACTCTCAATGGCGACATCGTTTTCCGAGGAACACGTGCTGGCCTCTTCGTAGATCCTCGCGAAACGATCGTTGTCCGTTTCTTGTTTTATTCGCGACGAATCGGTTCTCCCGGCATCGACAGACTCCACAGACTCAACAACCTTCCAAGGTCTGAAGAACGCAGGGCTCTTCTCGTCGCACATTTTTCTTCTTTTTTCTTTCTCGAAATACTAATTTAAATTTGTACTTTGTTTTAAAACGCCTGTTAGCTTCACGACGCACTTACTCGCGGGATTGTACGCGTTTGCAATTGTCCCGATACACCGAACTCCACGTAGCGCGTTGCTTTTGACGAAAGTCGAGGCGACTCCAGCGCGAGATCTCGAAACCGAGTGTTTCTCCGTAAAAGCTCGAGCCAGTGTTATATAGCGGTGGTAGTTCCCACCCTCTGGCCAGGATTGGGTCGTTCGAAGCTGGCACGGGGGTGTGCGTAACAGCGCCCTTCGCGTAAGGGCAAAGGTGGGTTTCGGGGAGGCCTATCGAGGGCTTGCCGGAACGATACCCAGACCCCCTCCCCCCTTTCTCGTGAATTAATCGCCTCGCCACGGCCACGGGGCTCTTGCTCTTTTGTCAGCGTTGTTGCTGGGGCTACTGGAGAACCAACGGATGAAAAGAATCCATGGACGATCGAGGCGGGGGCAAACGAGAACGATAGATTTCGAATCGAAACAACCCCTAACTAAACACACTCGATCTACATCTGACTTTTCACTTTTTTCAGTTAATTTTACATACTTAACGCGAACGGAACACTTGGATTACTTGAACGCAAGGTGCAAGATTCGATTCACGTTGCACGAAACGTCGGAACAGTTTAAACTGATGTCGAAAGTAGATCTACTGTTCCATTCGAGCAATCGAATTTTGTAGATAAATTTTAACACAACGTAATTTTTTATTTGGAAATTACGACCTGTCGATGTTAAAAATCTAACTTGTGTGACCGTCAAAGTGTAATAAAAAAATTCCGAGTAGAAGCGGAAACGTTCGACAAACGATCTGGGAGAGACGCGTGACAGGAAGCAACAATAAATTGTTTATACGGCTGGTACGCGAGCGAGAGGCACTTTAAACACAATGAAACGGCATTCGTGTCCTCTATGGGATATATCCCGTCCAAGTTACGAGGGTGGAGCTCGCCAGAAGCGCGTCGTTGATTTATTGTAACACTCCAAGTAGCGAGCAACCCTCGAAAATCGTCGCGTCGCGTCGAGCCTTCGTTTCCCGCCTATCATCCCTCTCATCCCGTCCTGGCAACCCTCGTGGCCGTCTGTCGAAACGACTCTCGCACAAAACCGGCTCCCGGGACCATTGATAACGCGGTTCCCTTTTGTCGATGCTCCTCCCGCGACATCACAGTCGATTTTTCTGCGCGTTTCAACCGCGTTCTAGATCCTATCGTGTCGCGTTTCTTGTTTTACAAGACTGTTCGCCCGATATCCGGGTACACCGCGAAAACGTAAACAGAGAATCGTTGGAAACACGTGACTCTTGATACGACCATAAAGTCTTGTATACAAATACAATACGTACGTATAGTTTATCGACTGTCGTTGAGATCGATTATGAGAAATTTGAATATAATATTTAGGGATAGCCAAAAGATTCGTAGGATTCTAAACGTGCAAGCAATTCTTTTATGGTAGGAAATTTATAGTTTTATTGATAGAATTAGAGGAGCACTGTAGAGGGTTATCGCAACCCCTAAATGTAACAATTTTCACCCTACTTTAAGTATTTATTATACTGTGTTCGGTCAACCCTGGGAGCAATTTTAATGGAAGATTCTAGAGGCCAAAATAAGACGAAAATCAAGAATACTAATTTATTGATAGAGGCTTCGTTAAAAAGTTATTAACGTTTAAAGTGAAACCCGTATTGAATTTTTTTCTCGAAAATGCGCAAGGTTACGGCGGTGTGTCTGTTCACCAAAAATGATTGTAATCAACCCCCGCAACTAAAAATAATTTTTCCAGAATGATTTGAAACTTTTTAATTTTATTGAAAAGTTTCACACCTTCTCGAATTTTTTTCTAGAAAATGAGTAGGATTTCGAAGGTATGTGTGTTCACCGAAAATGATTGTAATTGACCCCCGCAACCAAAAATAATTTTTTCACTATGATTTGGAATTCTTTAATTTCGACGAAAAATTTGTCCACTTGCTGAATTTTTTTCTCGAAAATGCGTAGGATTTCGGGGGTATGTGTAATGATAAAAAATGATTGTAATTGTCGCCCGCATCCGAAAATAATTTTTCCAGAACGATTTGAAATTTTTGACTTTAATTGTTAAAACGTGAAATCGAAACGATGAAAGTTAAGAAATAATCAGATCACGGATTCGAAGGACGCGTAATGTGGGAATTCCACAACGATGCAGATGAATTTGGTGATATTGGGTGATGTAATTACGCCGCCATGATCACCCACGAGATCCCTGGTGTCGACGATTATGATAATCCTAGCAATTACACGGCACCTTCTACCTGCTACGATCAGGTACCTCGACCAATTTGACCCTTGCCAAATATACTGTATAGGTATAAAGTCACATTCGCCGAAATTATTCAAAGGAATTCGTTTACGACATTGTGGCGTCCAGTCCAGATTATAAAGTCTTTCCTACAAGTATAAATCGACGAATAACATTTATACGCATGGAACTAACTGTGGACGAGCAATGGACAAAAGTAGAGAAACTCGAGTCTAAAATTCGAAAATCGATCGATTGCGCAAGAAAAAGAGACTTCTGCTTTGTCGTGCTTGAAAAGGATTCGAACGAAATTTGCGTAAAACCGACTGACCGATTTTGAAAGGATAAAAACACGCTTCGAAAGGCAGCATCGAAGTAAATCCTGGAAACAAGGCTAGTTTCTTTGGATCGCAGGAAACGTGAACATTCTGTCGCGGAAGATTTGATGGATCGATGAAGAAATTCCCTCGATCCGTCTTTCTTGCCATCCTGAACGTCATAACAACGACTTCTAGTTGGACGTTTTGAGAAAGGAAACGGTTTTGTCGAGAAAATTTCCTCTCCTCGGCTTCCGTTCGATCACCGCTAATCCGTTTTTTTGTCGAACGAAAAGAAGTTTCACGCAACTTGTACCGACTTCGTGAGCCTAATTTTAACACGAGAAATTTCATTCTCCGTAATCATCAGGTGTATAAGCGATCGATATATCGATACTCGAATTAAAATAGCTTTCTGTCGATTAAAACGTTACGCGAGATAGAAATAACTCGAACGATTCTTACGACGAAAATATAATGGATAATAACTTTGAACGCAAACGATTAGTATACCTTCGGTGCCTCTATAGTCATTTGGGTTTTCAAGTTACGACAGTTTGAAAGTTTCCTGGGTTAATTGAATTCTTGCAGGGTACCTTTCCAGGTAGAATCGGACTAATTTGCGGTAATAAATGAAACGATCCCCTGCAACCCCATCACGACCACGTATAAACTTTATACAAGGAACGTAACTTGCAATCCAAGTTCACAGAGGCCCATAAAAATTTACGATATTACAGACAATACCAAACTTTCTATTCTGAATACCGTACGCATTGATTTTTCCATATTCTTCGTGGTCAGTTCGTAGTTTCGTCACTAAATGTTTAAACAGAGAAATGTATTCTTTTTCCCTCTAATACATCTATGCTATACATATACAGTACGCCATATATGTATATGTACTTTCTTATAATATGAAAAGGTCCTGAAAAAAGGCTGCCAAAACGTCGAATAAAACTTGATAACTATATTTCATCGAACCTTATAAATATTGTTTATGGTTAATTATTTAAATCACGTATTATTCAAAGTCTCGATATCATCCTCGACAGTGACGAGTTTACGTTTCGTTTTTTTCCATCGCGTATGTCTTCTCTGTACGAAAACAAAGGACAGTTTATCTTGATAAAAGTACTATTTTAAACAATAAATAACAAAAATAGTCTACTTTCGCTTTAGATCGTTTGCGTAACTCTAATTGTAACGTTAAAGTTGCGTAACGTTTAATTCTCGGTGTCCATACGTTGGAAATACTTTTTTGGTGAATTCCAGACAGACTGGACGTTCGATAAATCGCGTTATAAGAAAAAAAATTGAACTATGCCTCGTCAGATCTTCTTGTACTTCTGTCAATAACGAATGACGGATCGATTGATACGCATCCATCGAACTTTTTTCCGATTTTGCGGACACATTTTTTTTCTACGAAGAATCTGTGTTTCCGGGGAGGAATGGTGGACGCGGGAGCACGTGGACGATTAAAATTGAACGATCGATCGTTGGAGCGTCGATGTACAATAGGGAAATAAATTTCTGACCGATCGCGATCCTCATCGATCACCCTCGTGGTCCAGTATCACCAAAAAACAATGGCGTACATATGACGTACCAAGTCACTGATATTTGCTAGTCTATGAAAGTGAGTTTGTTTTTAATGTAACGTTTTCATCGTATGAAACAAACTCTATTACGAAGTCTACAGTATGAATAATTACATCAGTATATTATTATATAATATTGTTAACTGTTGGATTATTTAGTGTACAGGGATCTATGCCACAAATAATTGTCTGTATTTCGAATACAATATCGACACACTTGGCTAATAATACTAGACTAATGGCGGTCTTTACACACGTGTAGTTAGAGATACAAAACAAAAAAAAGAACATACATACATACTATATAAAAACATACATTTCTATATAACATCCAACATTAACGAACGATTTGAATGAGATTCTGACCTATTGTTTCTTTCAAATTTCAGATGAACGTGCACATCGACAGTGGCTAAACAAGGGGAGTAGCGACACGTGGAATTTCTTTATTTAAAAATTTTAATATTTCCATTTAAAATAAAATTAAAATTCCAGGGTAAATGAGCGACGATAAGAAGAAAGATCGAACGAAGCAACGAATGGAAGAGGATAAAGGATCGGGTACGCGACGTTCACACGGCACGTCCGACGCAAGCGTCGCGACGCGTCACGAGTTGCATGGTTGGGTGATCGTAGAAATTCCCCCGACTGCTCGAGGGGTAAGCCGAGGCAAGCCCCATAATAGCCCTCGAGCGGGTCCCACCCTCCTGGTAAGCAGAAAAGGTTGAAAAGTGTGCAGAACCGCAGAGTCGCCGCCCCTTGCATGGCGGGCTGGAAATTTGATTATGCCCCTTCCACGTGGATGAACCCAACGGGATTCATCGCTCTGGTACCCGCCAATGATTTATGCCACGTTCTTTCCTACCCTCGCCTCGCCTCGCCGCAAACGACAAGTTGTCTTTGTCGTCTACTCGCGGACCGGCACGCATGCGCGTACGATCGACGCGTACTATCAACCTTCATTCGATTTCGAAACGGTGGACGCGAGCATTCGAGTCGCGATCGTCGCGTCCATTCGAAACCATCCACCCTGTTCCAAGATCATCGTACACTGTCGCGTGTGCTTAAATGATCTAAAAGTTTGCTGTAATCGTGACATATTATCAATTACGAACAACTATAAACAATTTCCAACATAGAAAACACGTTGTGAGAGAGCAACGTTAGTTGGAAAAGTATAAATAAAAACGCAGAAAGCAACGCCTATACGTATCGCTTTAGTCACGCTCGATCGTCGATGAAAGGCATTGTGGGTTCACGGGACGTGTGTGCACGCGCGATTTTAAGACAGACAACCGTCCAAGACACCGCCGCTTGGTCATTCTACGGAAAGTCGAAGAAGAATGAAAAGAGGGACCAGGGGGGCGGTGGGGTGGGGGGAGACTTGGGGTCTCTTTTCGTTGCGGGCACGGGCCATCTGGTAGAACGATCTTTTATACGATCTATCTATTCCCGGTGTCCTCTCTTCAATGAAGGAGTCACTCGCGCGGAAGTTCCCGGCCCTTTTGATTAATGGCAGACGAGATAAACCGACCCGACTCTTCGATCACGGCTACGATCGCGCGGGATCGATGGAAATTTCTGAATCGAACGGTTTTACAATTACTGCAAAATACGAGTACAAATCGAATTTATTTTTATAGTAGAGCTAGAATTAATCCGAGTAATAAGGTTAGAAAGGAATGTTTTTCTTTTGTAAGGGACAGAGTAGAACTTGCATACAGCTGTGACATCGAATGAACGACAGATCTATGAACGCTACCGTGAATTAGCATAACCCTTTGGCGGAACGTGTACAGTCAAGTGGCCGCGTGCAAATTTCGCCGCGGGGCGTCCCTTTTCAACGCGTTTCCTTTCGACGCTTCGAAAAAAAGGAGCCGCGTCGAAAAACCGACAAACACGCGGCGAATCGATCGCCACGTCTAAACCAATTCACGCTGATGGCGTGAAACGAGCCACCAAAGATGTTTGCATTCTCAGAATTAATGGTAATTTGTTTAGATATTGTTTAGAGCCGGTACCGGAGATGGACAATAAAAATTATTGTTCAGATTCGCCGTGCGGAAAATTCCGCCAATCAGCGACGATCGGCGCACGCCGCCGGCGAACCGCGATGTTAGTCGTTCGCGAGCATGCGCGCGAGGGACCTGGCGACAGTACTCGAAATTTCGGGAGCCATTGTTCCGTCCACGCGTGAAACCGAACCAGGACACGTCGCAATAACCCGAAATAAGAGATTTTGTCCTTGTATGAGCAGCTTTTGGGCCGGATGAAGTCTCGTTCGAAAGAGGAAGGTCCAATGCAGTACACGCTGGTCAGTATTGGAATCCCACAACTCTTTTAGTAACCTAAAAAGACCTCGATTCTGTAGCTGTATTTTGTCAATATTTTTCTCGACTTTCGACGTTGATATCAATAAATGTGAACACAATCTCGTTCGATACTGACCAGCGCGTGCTGCATTAGACCTTCCTCTTTCGAATGAGACCTCATCCGACCCAAAAGCTGCTCGTATAAAGGCAAAATCCCTTATTTCGTAAACCCATATTTCGGGGCAAATTTTGTCGGTATACAGCGCGCTGCATTACCCGTGTTTATAAGCGCTTTGTTTTATCCGAACCGTCTATTTCTTAGACGCGATATCGTCTTTCTCTTACGTTTAATACCGTCGTCCTTTACATTCCGTACATTCGTCTCATTTTAAAGTTAAATTGCATTGTTATTCAGTGAGTGAATTTATCGTGATTGTGAATCAACCAAATCGTTTCACCAATCGGATCTCTTCGAAGTCCAGTCCTTAAAAAATGGCGAGTCAGCTCTTTCCATCATCCGAATTAATTCAGTTATTTTTATCGAAAACAACCAAGAACTTTTTATTTCGCGTATTTCGATCGAACGACACCCTAAACGATTTGATTCCAACAAGTATTAAATACGATTGATGTTCCTGTGTGTCTCGAACAGCAACGGATTAAAATGTATTTGACGTTCCTCCTCTCGCAGAGGATCCTCCCGGTCATTTACGAAAAGTCACGCGTTTCGTCACGCGACAGCCCACCATTGGCCTCAATTTTCACGGAACCTTCGGTTATAAGTATACGAGTGCAGGGTTCGTCGCTTAGCTACCGTGGAAAACCATAGCGAATTTATAGAGTGGTTTCCTTCGCCTCGATAATACCTGCTCGACCGTCCCGCCACATTTCATCGCTAACAGACCGTTACTAAACACGCGCAACCACCTATGCGCAACTTTAATACGAATCAAGGGATGCTCGGTATACAAATAACGAACAAAAGATAAACTCTAACCAGAGACTATCGTTCGATCGAATTGTTATTTTCTAATTCGAATTGTAATTTTTATTAAAGAAATGGCAGTAGAGTAAGATGCTCAAGAATGTTGACTCGGTTGGCGCGGCGCGTTAAAGAGAACTGCAACAATAAGTACTCGAGGCATGGAAAATCAGCAGGTCGACAATAGAGGGAACACGAGCCACGCCCAAACGTCGATGATCCAGCGCGACAAAACGATCCGATTTTACCGAGACGCGAGAAAACAGCGACCACGGGAGGACGGAAAGCAGAAAGGTTAGAGCAGCTCTCCTTTTCCAACGAGTAAATTTGACGTTGGGCAAATAAACACATTGAGGACGGCTACGTTTGAAGTGGTCCCCGTTGACAGGATGACCGTGAACATCGGGTGCAATTGTTCCCGCGGTTTGGTCGGCGGCTCCCTTTTACTTCGGGTCGTTTGCCCTCGTTTCCATCTACCATCCTCCCCTTCCACGTCGCCGATGACTTCCGAGCGTCTCTGTCGGAAAAATCGGGATTATTCTACGCGCGTTCCGTGAGCCTCGAGCGGGCACAAGGTGGAGCACACCCAAAAGGAACCCGCTCCCTTTTATTTTCATTCTTCGGTGAATCTATAGCGACTTCAGGCTCGTTTTCCTGTCGGTCCTCCTCTTTTACACTTGTCGCGAAAATGCTACGCTCTCGCCTCGTAACATTCCTCCGGACACGCGCTAATATCTGTACGAATGCTACTTTTCGATTTAGATTTATTACGTTTGCTTCTTTGACGCTAGAAAAATTAATTCCCAAGTGAAGACGTCGAGGGAAATAAAGGATAGAATGTATGAATTTCAACGAGGTTACAAAAATAAGTACCGAAACAAATGTTAGGTTATGTAGCTTACAATGGTCTAAAATCAGAATTTTACTTTTGCTAAATATTATACTGTTTTGTTCTGGCAGTGAACGTGTTAAAATAGGAATTTCCAAGCGGTATAATTTAAAATCACGATCGTAAACGCGTGTTCGAATCATTGCCCGAAATAAAGAACAACGTTGAAGGTTTACTGTTCAAGAATTTAATAATTCTTCGTTAACATACATAATCTTTCGTACATTTGCCATTGGCTACAAATACCAATAAAATTAACAAACAATTTTGTACACATTATACAGAATTTTCCATCTATGGGTAGCGACAGATGCGACACATCGCCGTAGACGCATTTAGAAGTGAAACCAGTGAATACACAATTTCACACTCGCGCTAAAACTTTTCAATAAATTTATTACTACGATTTATGCTTCACCGTGCGTCTTTAAATGTATTTTCAGGGTAGTTCTATTAATAAAAGCTTTGGAACATACGGGACAAGAATGCGTTCGCGATAGATGGAACTTTAAATGTTCGTTGAGCCGTGCACTCGTTTTAAATAGCTTTTTACAAATATTGCACTTGCGTTCCTCTTCGTTATCTTCTTCTAAATGTGTTCTCGTGTGTTTGTCGACCTCGCCGACGTTATCGAATTCCATCGAACACACTCTGCAGGTGAATTTTACAGCTCGAAGTATACCTATTTGACTACCGGTTAGAGGATTGGGTACTGGAAATATATTATTCGTCTCGCTAATACTACACCTCAAGCCTTCCTTCTTTTTATGAGAACTTATATGGTTCCTATAAACATATTAAATAATTATAAAAGATATCTTACAATGTACATTTATGATGATAAAACCTACCTATAAGCTTGTTCGTTCCTAAACGTTATGTTGCAACTGATGCAACGATAATCTTGTTGTTGAGGTACTTGTTGGGTTAAATGCGAAGCAGTCACTTGTAAAATTGTATTTTGTAATTTTATCGTAGGATGAACGATTAAATAATGTTGCCTCGCGTCTTCTTTCAGTTCAAATATTTCTGTACACTGGTGACACTTATACGGATACAACGAATCTGAATTAACGTGTAATCTTATGTGTTTCTCGTAAGTAACTTGCGAGCTACATTCGGTTTGGCACATATCGCACATAAAATGACTTTTAGTGTGAAGGTACAGAGATTGCGGAGATGGAAAAGTCTTGTAACATATAGCACAAATATTATTCTTCTCTGTTTGATTATCACACTTCTTCATTACGTAATACTTATCACAGTGTTCGCACTGAAAAGCTGGCTGAGATTCGTAAACAGACTTTTTCAACTTACATCCACCCTTTACGCAAACTGCTTTTCTATTACCTTTCTGTAAAGATAGATCTCTCTGATCCATACTAATTACATTATTGGAAAGTTGTAACCTTTCTTTCTTTAACTGTGCCAATATCATGAGCTTCTTTGACCTAGGACACGGCTTACCATAAATTTTATCTATTTGTATCGTCAAACGATATTGTTTCTTTCCTATTTCCACGTCGTGACATAGTTCAGACTTTAAAAGAGTAGATCCGTTCAATGAGATATCGTGACCAAAAGATACATCCATTTTATCTTCTCCATTCATCTCTTCGACCTGTAACATTGCACTTGTTTAATAAACTCTTCCTCTAAATACGTTAAACTTGAAAATCCAATATTGTTTACATTTCCTATTAATTGAGCACAGGGGCTTTGAGGTGGAGTAACTAAACTATGCGTATCTTCGTTCCATTTTTTCTGTTTTAGCGGGGGCCTTTTGGAGCCAGTTTCGGGTACGCTTTCAGCCTTACGTTTCCTCTGTCCTTCTATAATAAATAGACTATTACTCTTTGCTAAAAATATATTTTACAAGCACAATGTTGTTGCTGCTACACATACCTTCTACTTTATCAAAAATAGTTGGAACAGCATTAGGTTTTAACTCCTTTGAACTTGTAAAACTCATTTTTTCAAAATGTAGTTCACAAAGGTAGAGTGGTTTATCGCTTTTAGCAGTGTCACCTAACTGACAATTTTTTAACCACTGATTCCTTTGACTGAAAACGTTAAACAACGTGTGTAAATATGACGTGTCAATATTTATAAGAGACAAGAGTAACAAATACTCACAGAACGTCGTCGGGAAAAGGGAAAAATGATATGTCTTTTCCGTCAATTTTCGTATCCTGACTCGAAAGACAATCGTGTGCTTCGCAGGTTAACATTATAATATTGACAAAAAAATTTCCTTCAAACAAATGCGGTCTCTTATAAAAATCAACAATTATATTATAAAAATGATATTATGTACACAGAGGTTCATTAATTCGTTCCGTTTGAGGGGAATACGGCACGCCAAACACATCCCCTTCTCCTGGACGGCTAGCTTCTAATTATTGCACAGTTTAAACACAAGATGGCGTAATTTGAGCTTTATAATAAGTGTAGGTTATCATTTATTAAATACATTTCTATATATATATATATCGTTTCGATAGAATATGTAAAATGTTCTTTACATGTACTACAATTCATTCTTATATAACTTGTTTCAAAAATTTACACGCCACATTGTAATTATTGTCACGGTTCTGTTGTTTTGTAGCAATACACGCGACGCGTCGGACATAGGTTAGACATCAAAATTTATTCTGATAATTTAATGGAAGCTATTTAATAAATATCGCATCTTTCGGTATTTAAATGTCGTGTCGAGAAATTCTGACTTAGAAAGTATTTGCAGCATCGTGTGTCTCCGTCTATTTAGAACAAAATTGGACTTTTAAACTTTACAGCCTTTTGCTCAGCATGATTCGCTCTAGAGTCATCTGTGACGAAACATACTATAGCACAATATCCAATGACAATTCGATAATCAAATAGCCAAACGTCGATTATCGAAGCTAATTTCAATTGTGGAAATTAACACGTAAGAGTAACATATTTCGAATGTTTTCATGGTGATTGTAGTTTAAGTATTCGTCGAAGGTAAACATCAATCATCTACCATATACAGTAATATAATCGCTGGATCGATCGAGTTTTTTCTTGCTTAATAACTTCCAGCCGTGCACGTAAAATTTATTATCGAAAGGCATTGGATCTGTCGAACGATGTTGACCTTCTTTGGGTCCAATGACAAAAACAAGCTTTCCTTTATAACTTTCGATATAATCGCAAAATGCTAATGCATTGTTGAAATAACAAAAGAGAAGGGCGTATTTCTCCGATACTTGAAAATTTTTCGTATCATTTTCACGAACAAAGGCCACGTTTTCCAAGAACAAAGGTGGAGAATATTTGCTACACCACCACGACCGATCTAATTCTATACCAATAACGTCCAGACCTTGAACAGAACGATCGAACGTTAAAAATATAGTATCCGAAAAGTTTATAATTAGGAATCGCGAATATTCTCGAAAAGTACAATTACACGAAATGTTTGATCGGAAAAGAGTGACTGCAAGAGTAATAATGAACTTACCGGAATATTTTTGAAACAACCACTCGAACAATCCACACCCGCATCCTATACTTGCTAATCCAAACACGTTGTATTTGTCGATTATTTCTTTTATCCAATGTAAATCGTTAATGGTTGGCAGTACCCAAAATAGTCTACATTTTTCAAATTCGTTCAAAGTACAACTTAAATTAGCGATATCCTGCCACTTTTGTTGACCGTGGAGCGCAAGTATCGTTTCCTCGATGTTTTCGTTAACCATAGCTATCACGAGCAAAGGGAAATTTAAAAACTATAAAACACGATTCCGAGTCCAATAAGATACTGCTTCGATTCAGAATACGTTCGAAGATTGTTTATTAATAGTACAGAAAATTCATATGTTAGATCCTTGAATTATATAATTCTCGTTTGTTCTTAACCATTTTAAGCTCACTGTGTAGTTTAAAAGAATATTCCTTGCTTCTTTTACAGTTTAGAGGAAAACACCTAATCGTGAATAATAAAAATAATAATAATTTTTAAATCATTTATTTACTTAATTATAACTGTTAATATTGCATTTGCAAAATTCATTACTGAATATTATATGGCTAACTCTAGAATTTAAAAAATCAGTGAAAATAATTTTTAAATGAAAGATGATCGAAAATAAATTCTACAGCGCGTCTATCATTAAATTTTACAAGTCAACCAACCATAATTATTTTAACGTCGTATAAAATATCAACAATGTTTTTTCTTTAGCATAGAATTTAATTAATAAATAATTTAATTTACAAATATCATTCACAAAAATAGAAACCGAATTATCATATTTTTTACTAAGGCACTTGTCAAGTCACACGCGATCATGCATTAGAATTACATTCATCATTTCGAAATAAAATCGATCTCTTGAATCGCATAATGAATATCGTCCGTGGAAACGTTCAGTAAAATCTTTTGGTATATGTCCTTTCTCGAATGTTCGCATATCAGCAACCTACTAGCGCCCAATCTTACACAAATAGCAAGTACTTCCGTTACAGCAGGTACCTGTAAACCTGTAACATAAAAAAGTAAACGTAATTGTCAAGGTGTTACCGTATCGAACAAACAAAAGACTTACCGTTAAAAGAACAAAGCGCTTGGAGCTGTCTATACGCGTCATAAAAGTATACTTCTTCAATAGAGGTTCGTGTAACCTCCGCAGATACAGCTTGTAAAAGTATTTGTTCCATTTTCGAGCAATGTTTTATAGCTTGAACTTTTGCGGATGCGATCATTTCAGATACAGCTTCGCTTACGTCTTGTAGAGATATTGTTTGCTCGTTTCGGGATTCTGCAATTTCCATAGCACGACGGCATATGTCCAAAGCTCGTCTAGCATCACCGGATACAGCAGAAACTTTTCTATAATAAAGCAACGGTTAGCATAGATATTCTATAAACACAACTGATTTTTATTATATCGAGAACTATTATAAATCCATTGTAATACCGTGCAACAAGTTGTATAGCTTCGCTTCTGAAACCAGTAAAGTCCCTAAGTCTATACATTACTATTTCTTGTAACTGTTTGTAATTGTACGGCTGGAAAGTTAATCTGGTGAGGCCCAAACGTGATGTAACGCGGCCCATTAAAACCCTCTCGGGTAGATCCATAGTATTGGCTATAGTAAGAACGATTAAATGTGCTGTTGCCTTTGACGGCCAATCTAATAAATTGTACACAACATCTTGGCGTTTTGTACATACAAAGTCGAGCTACAATATAATAATTAACATTAATAAACGGCAATACAAAGCAATCACGTTAATAGAATTGCTTTAGAAATTAAAAAGCAAAAGTACTTCGTCTACTAGGAGTAACGTCATCTTAGAGTGGGCCCTGTGAAATGTTTTTTCAAGTATTTGATACGCTTGCTCCCAACTAGCAGATCTACCTTCTAGCTGTTTCAAAATTTGTACATAAGCCTGTCTCGGCTCTGTCAATTTCATACCATTGATCGCGACATAATTAAAATCATCTAATTGTCCTTTACTTGTCAACTTTTGCAAGCATCTTACAGCTTCGTTTACAGTTGCAGTTTTACCTGTCCCAGGCACTCCACTTATGTACATACATCTGCAAACAGTTTCAAGTTATTAATTGTATTTCACAGGAAACAATGTCTTTTTTCCAACATACCCTCCGCTTTTGTCTTCCAGTTTTCCTTTGAGAAATGTAAAAATATTATTGAATTCCTCCTCTCTGCAAGGCAAAGACTTTGGTACAGCACTAACGTGTAATCTTGATCTAGCTTCTTGCAAAGGTGTAGCCGGTTTCATTAAAGTGCCGTGTCTTTCTCTCATCGACGGTGTTAAAGTGCTACATTTTATGGGACGAGATTTCGGAGTACTCAAATGAACTTCTTCTAGCTGTTTTTGTATATCTTTTTGTGCATTATTTCTTCTCTGCGGTGTTAAAATATTTTTCTTTGACAATGAAATTTTAGTACGTTTATACATATCTATCAAATCTTCTTCTTTGCTATTACTTTCGGTATTGTTAACAAAATGTACACTTTGCAGTGTATCTTCGGGCTTCATCTTCCTTTTCTTATCTGTTCTGACAGGTGTGAGATTTATAGCCGTAGATGGAATTTCAGTATGTTTAATCGTATCTTCCAAAATTTTTATTTTACCATCATCCGTGCTATTACCAACAACTTCATTTCCTTTCATATTAATTACTCTTTTATGTTTATTCTTCCTGATAGGTGTATCCAATAAATCAGATTCTTTTGCTGTCTCCTTTTTCAACTTATCATCAATTTTACTTTCTGGTTGATTGGATTTTTTTATTGATTTTGTTTTAGTTATCTCAGAATCTGTATTGCAATCATTCTTGTCATCTTTAACGGAAGGAATACAATTTTGTTTCGTACTTCTTACATTCGTCCTCACTGTTCTGGATTCTAAATTACTTTTGTCCGTAGAAACATCTTTGTTTTCTGTTTTCATCTGTGTGTTTTGTTTGTCATCTACTTTTAGATTAGACATTATAGCATTTATAAATAATTTATCTTCATTGTAATTAACGCTTTTCCTGTTCCTTCGCGACGAAGGACTTCCTGGGGAATCTGTATCTCTAACTCTGTTTAACGGACCACAATGGTACGAAGCGAGTCTTAACGGTGGTTTTCTATTCCTAGTTCTGGTCAATACTTCGTTTTCATTTTGAATTTGTACCAATTTATTCTTATCTTTAACTTTACTTTCACCAGAACTATCTTCATTACCAGAACTATCCTTTCTGTTTTCTTCTTCGGAATAATTCATGGTTTTCTGTTTCGGACATTTATTATTCGATTTAAGACTGGTTCCCTTGTATTTATTAAAACTTTTATCAATTTTATATAAACTTTGTTCTGTCGATCGTCTTAATTTAATTCTAAGCTGAACTCTTTCTTTCTGTAAATTGCTATCTTCTTCTATGTTTTCTATATCCGAAGACACGTCCGAGGTATTGTGTTCTGTATTCCGTAATTTCAATCTTTTGCTTCTTTTCAATTTATTTGGAGCCATATTAACTTCTTCATTGGAATTGGAATCTGATTGTGAATTAAGAAGTGCAACTATCTGATTGTCACAGTATTTGTTTAATTTTGTAGCCATTTCAACTTTCTGTTACAATATTTTTAATTGCAACCTTTTCGAATATTTATATGTTACCGGCGATACAATAGTAAATTAATTTACTTGGTAAATTATTATTTCATAATATAACAATACATCGATTTCTTATTCCGTTTTACATTTCTAAATATTTATCTGTCATTATTATACATTTTCGTAACATTTACACATTTAATTGTAAAGGGAAACTAACTTTGATATTGTTTCGTAAAACACACCAACGCACACATTCATAATGGTTTGTAATCTATTATACCAATTCCCTCCTTTTCGATACAAGAAACTTTTAGTAATCGTGCGGTTAAAGCGCCAAACGATATTAATTAATCTTTCTAATACGTAAATAGTTTATCGATTCGAATATTGAATTATTACTATTTGTCGATACATACGATCGCATATTCAAAATAAAATTCCGATACACTCGACTCAGGCACATATGCACATGAAATAAGAACAGTATTCCACCAACAATTCTGCCATGTGTAAAATTTATAATAGTTTACCAATTCAAGAATTAAACTATTATTTACTAAATATGTATAATTACAGTACAAAACTAAATATTGATAAATCTAACCCGCATGTGAGTTGCATGTATCGTACGTATCGCTATGGAATAACGTATTACAATAAGTGCTTTATGATAGTCAGGGTTTGAAATATGTTATCAATCCAAGAATTAAATTATTATTTATTAAACATATTTGATACATATAAACAGTATTTTATGTATTTTATCTTGATCACATTAAAATACTATTTTACGTATTGAATACAAAATAATAATCGGTTCGGTGGATTAACAACTTATTAATTTAAATGACGCCATCTGGTGTTTTATTTGCGCAACAAGTAGAAACTTGTGGCTTAATGTTTCCAATGGTTTTGGTTATGTTTACTTAAATATCCGGGAAAATTGTTAATAATAGCAATCCTGTACACCATGTAAGGAAAGAAAGACTTTTCTACGTTTGCTAGCTTTACGAATTTCCTTTGGGCATCGGTCTGCCATTTGGTAACGCTGTTGTAGCTAAACGTACTTCGTTATATGTACGTCTAGTGTATAAATTAGAACAAGGTTACACAAATCTTACTGAAAAAGGGAATCCACGAAAGCATGTCGATATATATCTTCCGTGTGATGTAATTGATGTGAACGATATGTGCAATTTTTTTAAATGTGTTCGATGTAATTATGGTTATACTACAACAGTGCAAACATTGGGATTATCAATAATCGTGAAAAACGTCTAAGAAAATAAGACCATTATCGTGAAAATATAATGTTTATTCGCTGACCATGTACTTACATATATAAATTACTTTAAAATACATTTATTTCGTAATCGCTTTAAAGCTTAGTTTTAAATTAAAGTTGCACCTCATAATTTTGAATCACTGTTGATCAGTTTGGATGTATCGGAGGTATTATGTTGATATCTTTTAAACAAGTGCTTGTATTTACCTAAAGATCGTTCGTGAAATCAAAAGTATTAATCTTTGTGCTTACGTTAAGAGGAAATAAATATTACCTTTTTCCGGAGAAAAGTATAATCTTTCGTACAACTCTTCAACATTATTGTACAAGTTAGTAGACAAGTTTAATTTTAACGGACTAAAAATTATTTTTAGATTCGTAGAACGAAGAATATTTATTTCTGAAGCAAAGTTTACGCTCTTCCGTTGTAAACTACATTTTTTGTCGGATATCGTATCGGTAACTTCCACTATGAGTTTCCGAAATGATTCTTCCACGGACTTCATTATTTTACAATGCTCGATAATTGTTGATTCGCAGCTTGATATATCTATCGGAACATCATTTTCTAGGTAGCATTTCATGTGTTTTAATACTTGGTTAAATATCAACGATACAGTGTGAAATATTAAGCAGCCGTTCTTGTATAATCCATCGTTAACGTGCTTTAAATGAAATGCATTACTAGATGTCAATTAAATCATTAATAATATCTATAATTCTATATTAGTTTGAATACCTGTACATTGTTATTGAAACACAGAGGTAGTATTTCAGTATTTACATTCGGAAGGTTGTTACCATCGAAAACTGTACAATCAACAAATAAATTCAAAATTAAATCGCATAATGTATTACTAAGATCTTTCACTTTATTTAAATCGGCATTTTGTTTTTGAATAAATTTAATACTCTCGTTAATACTTGCTTCCCATGCTAAAAGTTTAGACAAATTAAAATTTAGTATTCGGATTAAATTACTATTAATTTAAAATAATTTTATATTGTACACACAATTTATAATTTCTGAATTCTCAGTATTTCTTAATTCTGTTTTATCCGATGATCTAACTGGAGCAATGTGTATACATTTTTCTATATTTTCCATTGTGTTGAAGATGTCAGTTTGTATATTTTTTAAATTATCAATTCTGCTTCTAAAAATGAAAAAAACAAATTTTCATAGAAAGTATAAAATAATATATGTTTCATACACAAGTATGACAATAATAAAAATGACTTATACTGCAGAATGAGTTTAAAAACTTTTGTAATAAGCTTTGTTTTCTCGTAACACTTTGAAATAGCAATACTCCTTTTTAGATTTATTTTGGTTAAATATGCTTTAGTTATATTGTAGTTGTCCCCTGGTTTAGGAGCCTGTAATAATGTTGCATGATCTAAAAAAAAGATAAAGTTAACAGGTATGTAAGGAAACGGCGTAGATAATTTTAATTTTAAGCATTTACATTTTCTACTAATGTAGGCACGCAGACTAATTACTGATATTTTCCACATAATATTTAACAACCTTATTCCCCCTGCATGGACCAAATAGCACATAAGTATCGGTGGAAAATTTATATCCGGATTTTCTTCTGCTAAAATTTCTAAATAATCTTTTATTTCCGCGCGATACCGTTTTACATTAGTTTTTTCTATGATTGGCCACTTGATCATTTTTTTAAATTGCTTTGAATTATGTACAGACAATAAATAATGAGAAACATGGATAAAACCACAAGTATTGGGCTTGTTAAACATTCCCTAAAAAGTTTTATCAAGATCGTAATTATCGAGAACAGTGTTTTCTTTTAATTGTGTTATACCTTTTTAAACTGTTTTTTACATTCGAACGATGCGGGCACAGCTTGCATAAGTAAAAGCACATTTTTATAAAACGAAGCATCGATCGACATATTTTACTATATTTTACATTTATCGTGCAACTTCAAACAACGTATACACGAACGATCTCTTTTACTATCCGTAAATTGTAATTTACGTATAAATTCCTTCAAATGACATTGAAAAAGAAAATGTTTGTATACAAATTATAAATGCAAAATCTAAATAAAATATGCATTGGTTATGCAATATACATATTTAACGAGTATAAGTGGACAATTTGTTAAACGGTTTCAATAAGTATCGTTATTTATGTTTGTGTTTCTACATTCTGATGCAGATGGAATTGCTTCATGCGATAGAGTTTTAAAAAATGAGCGTTTCTGGGTGGAAGGCGGCGCCACTGGGTTGTGCCATAGCAACTCATCTCGGTGTCGTCGTGAAAGCTTTCAACACTATGAGCCAGTGAAGTGTATCTGTCGGATAGTGGCGTGAAAATGGCGGTGTAAAATGGCAGGACGTAGATCAACGTTGACAAATGCCGATTCCCTGTCGGGATCGGGGAACACGGATCCTTTGAGGGAGCTCTTCGAGGCGTGCAAAACTGGAGACCTCGCGAAGGTAAAGGCGTTGGTTACATCGAAGACGGTCAATGCTCGAGACACTGCCGGACGCAAGTCCACCCCCCTGCATTTTGCAGCTGGTAAGTTCATTATTATACCAGCTCTTTCCATTGTCTTTCGTTAATAAAATACAATGCACGGATTATACTTTGCCCGGACACGAAATTTTCGATCGAGAATGCAATGTTTCCGTGTCACGTCGCGACTGTGAAATAGTTCGACAACCAAGTTTCGAATGTTGTTATTCGGCAATTTAAATGGGGGAGACTCGCGACAATCATACTACTTAAGGTATTTTACCGTTTAGTCCTACGTGATATTAATTTATACACAAATTAATAGTCGAAACTTTGGCCTAATCTTTAACACGTTTATTAGTATATGTCATGTCGTTTACTAAGAACAACTTGATTGCAAGTTTGTTAAGATTAAACAATCGCTATATTTTTAGTAGTTCTAAAGAGTCTTCGGAGAGTAACGTTCTGAAATTACATTTATAATTGTAATTGTTAATCGTTAATTAAATTATATATCATCCAAGAAACTTTTCATTTATTTCAAAATATATAATCCAAAATTTTTGGTTACTGATCCGATTCGTGTCCTTTTATTCTTATTACACAGGTTATGGTAGACGGGACGTAGTGGAGTATCTACTTTCTGCCGGAGCATCCATTCAAGCTCGCGACGACGGAGGGTTGCATCCTCTGCACAACGCTTGTTCTTTTGGACATTCTGACGTTGTCAGACTTCTGCTAGAAGCAGGGGCTAATCCGAATACCAGAGACAATTGGAATTACACTCCCTTACACGAAGCTGCGATCAAGGTACTTTCAAATTCTATTTAACGTGTTAATTCTCAATCTATTTGTCAATTATATTAAATTTCACATTTTCTGTAGGGTAAAATAGATGTCTGCATCGCGCTTCTGCAGCATGGAGCCGATGCAAATATCCGAAACACAGAAGGGAAGACGGCGCTAGAATTAGCAGATTCTGCAACTAAACCAGTATTAACGGGAGAGTATATGAAGGATGAGTTGTTGGAAGCAGCGAGGTCCGGAAACGAGGAACGTCTTCTACAACTTCTGAATCCTTTAAATGTAAATTGCCACGCGAGCGACGGTAGGAGATCCACGCCGTTGCATTTGGCTGCTGGATACAACAGGTCCAGAGTGGTGCAAATTTTACTGCAAAATGGAGCTGACGTGCATGCGAAAGACAAGGGGTAAATATCTTTAACAATAATTATAGGAATTGTTAGATTTTTTAATACTTTATTTGAACAACATGGTGTAACTATGAATTTAAATGTCTTTTGTGGCGCAAAGTAATTTGTTTGCAATGATAATGTTACAGAGGTTTGGTTCCGCTCCATAACGCTTGTTCGTACGGGCATTTCGAGGTGACCGAAGCACTTCTGAAACACGGTGCAGCAGTCAATGCAAGCGACTTGTGGGCATTCACACCGCTGCACGAAGCCGCTAGTAAATCCAGAGCCGAGGTGTGCTCGTTACTTTTAAGCGAGGGCGCGGATCCAACGCAATTAAACTGCCACAGTAAAAGCGCCATTGACGTGGCCCCGACATTGGAATTACAAGAAAGATTAGCATGTATGTTCACCTATTATCGTATTGTGTTTTTCTAAACGTACACACAGAACGTGACTCTGTTAGATACAATTTAATTGTAGACGAATACAAGGGCCACTGCCTTTTGGATGCCTGCAGGCAGGCAGATCTTACTAAATTAAAAAAGTACCTGTCCCAAGAAGTTGTAAACTTTAAACACCCATATACTGGGGACACACCGCTGCACTGTGCCGTTGCATCTCCTTATCCCAAGAGAAAACAAGTAATAGAATCTTTGATTAGAAAAAATGCTGCCTTAAACGAGAAAAATAAAGACTTTCTTACACCGCTTCACTTGGCCACTGATCATTCTCATTACGATGCAATGGATGTGCTGCTTAGACATAACGCAAAAATCAATGCTTTAGACGGATTAGGGCAAACTGTATTACACAGGTATCGTGCACAGTATAAAACGTTCCAAATGTTCCATTATTATTTCCCGAGAAAACATCAACAGTTTTTCTTATTAAAACTATTATTATATAAACAGGTGTGTTAGAGAAGACAATGTGCAAGCTTGCAGAATATTGTTATCGTACAATGTTGATCAGTCTATAGTATCGCTTCAGGGCTATACTGCGGCACAAGTAGCTGCAGAAAATGTCCTTAAAATACTACAAGGTTCGAAGTCTAACTTACCTCAGACACAGAATAATTGTTTAGCCGAATAATGTTTTTCTCTTCTTGTTTTTGTTTTGCAGATCCACCGAGCGGGACAGACGACGCGGAAGCGCAGCTGTTAGAGGCAAGTAAATCTGGCGATTTAGCGGCGGTCGAAAGAATTTTACAAACAAATCCACACGCAGTTAATTGTCGCGATTTGGATGGTCGGCATTCCACACCGCTGCACTTCGCAGCGGGATTTAACAGAGTGCCTGTAGTCGAATATTTATTGGCACATGGAGCAGACGTACACGCCAAAGATAAAGGGTAAGTTTATTCTAAAAAATTATTGGGAGTACAAATTAGTTCACTTTTGGTCCCACCAAATACACAGCATGACCTTCGAACCATGAATATTCGGCTTTGATGTTGTTGTTGAGGTCGATGACAACGATTGACCAGGCATAGCGTAATATTTCTTCTTGGGATTATCGTAGAATATCCATTTCTCATCCCTAGTTACAATTCGGTGTAAAAAACCAATTGCCTTGCTTGTGAATCATTCCCATGGATTTTAATCTGCTTGTTGCGTAACTCCCAGTGATTCTGCAAGCTCCTCTTGCATTTGACAATGTACCAGAACATAATTAGTTATAACCGATTGCTCAAACGATTGATAGCGTACAAGACAGGAGACGATTCACTGAAAAAGTAGCAGATGTTATGTCCAAATACAAATACAAAAGCTATTAGTATGTATTATCAAATTATGAACTGATCGTAAGAACATGTAAATTTCTCGTCGTTTTGTCCTGGTTTATTGTAATTGTACGGGATTAGTACGCCATAGAAAAAGAAACTCTTTGTTGTCGATAAAAGAGGTTAATTTTCTGTTTTTAGTGGACTGGTTCCCTTACACAATGCCTGCTCTTATGGTCATTACGAGGTAACGGAATTATTAGTGAAACATGGTGCGTCGGTAAATGTCGCGGACTTGTGGAAATTCACGCCGCTTCACGAGGCTGCTGCTAAAGGAAAATACGAGATAGTTCGGTTGCTGTTAAGACACGGTGCAGACGCTACGAAAAAGAACAGGGACGGAGCAACCCCGTTGGATCTGGTGAGAGATGGCGATCAGGACGTGGCGGATCTGTTACGTGGAAACAGTGCACTTCTGGACGCAGCGAAGAAAGGCAATTTGGCCAGGGTGCAGCGACTCGTTACTCAAGACAATATCAATTGCAGAGATGCTCAAGGTCGTAACAGTACTCCGTTACACTTGGCTGGTAAGTTGCATCGCTTTATCTCAGATTTTCTATCACGTTCAAAGCTATTTCGTACGTTCTAATCCGATCGTATTTTAACACAGCTGGGTACAATAATTTGGAAGTGGCGGAATTTTTGCTTGAACGCGGAGCGGATGTTAATGCTCAAGATAAAGGAGGATTGATACCATTGCATAATGCTTCGAGTTATGGCCATTTAGATATTGCTGCGTTACTCATTAAATATAATACTGTAGTAAATGCGACTGACAAATGGGGCTTTACACCACTTCACGAGGCAGCGCAGAAAGGGAGAACGCAACTGTGCGCCCTTTTGTTGGCACACGGAGCGGATCCTTTCTTAAAGAATCAGGAGGGTCAAACTCCTGTGGATTTAGCTAGCGCCGACGACGTAAGATGCTTATTGCAAGATGCTATGGCTTCGCAGCAAGTAGTACCAACGGTAACATCCGGTAACAGTGGCGTAGGAGTTGCCATTAACTTGAGTGGTAATGGTAATAATACTATTAACAGCAGACCACCTAGTATCGTAGCAGGTAATTACATTTTAAAGAATAAAAAACAAATGCTTGAATTTTTGTCGAATAACCATTATACCATTATAGTTCCAGTTACCCCACCACCGCCATTGACACAAGAAACCGTCATTATGCCTTCTGGAACCGCCATGACGTTATGCGTGCCACTTGCAAGACCGTCTTCTTGTCTAAGCCCAATGCCGCCGTCCGAAACATGCTCCGAAAGAGATTCTAAAGATTCGTCCAAAGACAGCTCGAACATCACGACCGTTGCTGGTTTCCTCCAGAGCCTATGCTTAGAACACTTGTTAGAATTGTTCGAACGCGAACAAATTACGCTGGACATATTGGCAGAGATGGGCCACGAGGATCTGAAGCAAGTCGGTGTATCCGCGTATGGCTATAGACACAAATTGATTAAAGGAATGGAGAAACTTCTCAACACGACTGCCGGTACTCCGTGGCAGCTGACCATTGCGCCTGGAACATTGTTGGTGGATCTGTTGGCCGAGGACAAGGAATTTTTAGCCGTCGAGGAAGAAATGCAGAGTACCATTAGACAGCATAGGGACAATGGTCACTCTGGTGGCATATTTTCTCGATACAATATAGTTAGGGTACGTCCATTATTGCATCGAACGAAAAGTTACCTAGCATTTTTTAATTGAAATTTTTCTAAAATATAGATACAAAAAGTGCAAAATCGCAAACTGTGGGAGCGCTACGCGCACAGAAGACAGGAGGTCGCAGAGGAAGTTGGCGCAGCAGCGCCTTCCTCTCCGAGCACTGGCTCCAGGACCACTCCTGGCTCCACGTTGCCCCAAGCGAACGAAAGAATGCTGTTTCACGGCAGTCCATTTATCAACGCCATCGTTCAGAAAGGCTTCGACGAGAGGCACGCGTATATTGGGGGCATGTTTGGCGCTGGGATTTATTTCGCGGAGCACAGCAGCAAAAGCAATCAGTATGTGTACGGCATATGCGGCGGTACTGGATGCCCGGCTCATAAAGATAGAAGTTGTTACATCTGCCACAGGTGAGATCGTAGACCAAGCAAATCTGAATCAGTCTTTGTTAGCAATGGGAACAATACCGTATTGATAATACCACTGATTATAATCAGTGTATATAGTAATTATATATAATTAAATTATTGAATAATAATTGTTCAAGTACATTTTCTTATTAGTAAAATTCATGAGCTATCGAACAATTAGCACCCAACTTTGATCCGACTTAGCTTTTTCACGATTAATATTTTTGATGCTTCATATAACGTGTGTTGCCATTTGTAGACATTTGTTGCTGTGCCGTGTTACACTGGGTAAGTCGTTCTTGCAATTCTCGGCAATGAAGATGGCTCATGCACCACCGGGTCATCACAGTGTAATGGGTAGGCCATCGCAGGGCGGCTTAGTTTTCCCTGAATATGTGGTCTACAGAGGCGAACAAGCATATCCGGAATATCTGATTACGTACCAGATAGCGAGGCCTCAACAGGAAAGCGGTGGTAGCGAAAGTGTCGAGGAACGGTGATCGGAAGAGTCCAGCCCTGCGGCAAGGCTGCGATGTCTCTGTTGCTGTCAGAGATCGCGAACGTGTAACACTCTGTCTTAAACAATGGTCGAAACGATTTCATCTCATTCGGGATCAATTCTTCCATTCTTTTTTTGTTATCTATTTTAGTCGAAGCATTGGTCGCCTCTGATGAATTTGTAAACAGTGATAGGTGAATTTTAACAATATTTATCGGATCCGTTCGTTTAAAGTTCAAAGAAGACAATTGATAGGACATTTAATTTTTAGCATTTATTTGTGATAACGTAATGGTCCCAATCGACCACGCAATCGTACACACGACTGATTATTGATGTATATTGATTATGGTGTATATATCAGCATGAATTAATTAGAATATAAAAGAACCAGCATGATTTTTTAAATGTAAATCAGTAAATGTACGTTTGTCATTATTAAGAATTACTTGCGTTACAAATATATGTGCGCGTGCGTACACATACGTGTATGCAAGTAACGTAATGAATTTTAATCATCGCGCCTAATTGTCGTTCAATTATGGCGCGATGTGGTATTTCTTGAAACGAAGACATAGTAGTTCCACGTCTGTGTCAATTTTGAAGTAAATAATTGTGCTGGTTGAAACAAACTACTTTAATCATATGCGTTATAGGTAAAGTCTGCGAACAAACATTTAATTTGTAAATAATTATAGGTACGTTCTCGCATATAGGCGTATGAGCACAATCGAACGAATCATGTTGGTGTATAGCTACCGACACTTCTAAACAAAAATTAGATTATTTACACAACGAAAGGTATTATTATGTAGTATTCGTATCATTTCCACGGTATTATCTTTTCATCTCATTAAAACAAACTTGAAACGCTCATTTCGATTAAATTTTTAGACTTTACCTTTAACATGTATATACGTATGCGAGTATTTTCTATATTCGGTTGATAGTTCGGGCATAGAATAATTCATTCATTGACGATATTATCAACAGGGTTCCTATAAGCTCGTAGTAATTTTGAAATATTGTACATACGTGTACCTTCGATTATACGTGCATTTTTCTTTTCAACGAAACACACTTGGTTATTGTTTATTCGCGCTAATTTTTTTTGAAACGAGTATGGTTTGGTTTCTCTCAGGTGATAAACAAATTGTGCATGTTACGCTTTCCGTTAAATTTCCAATACCAAGCATATTACATGCTTGGTTAACATACACAACGAAGTCTCATTTTGTTATTAAAACTTAGAAACGAAAGTTATTTTAATATGAATTGTATGAAGCAATTTCATTATAATTGGGAGTATTCTGTTCCGTTATATAAAACGCAACGATCGACGTAATATTCTATAAATAGGAAACTATTCGTATCATTATTTGTTGATATCGCTACCGTGATCTCCTTTAAAATAATAGGAATAATGTTGCTTCAAATAATTCGCGGCATTATATCGTTTGGTACGTACATGTGTACATCGTGGCGCGAAACCACCTCTTGTATCTCCAACGAAAAAAAGGGAAGGAAATATGCAAATAGCGTAGCTTGTATGAGTGTGAGATAAGCGAAACAGATGTTTTCAATATTATCTCAACACACTCCTAACAATTATTTAGGTGATGGTTTTATTTATGGGTGTATATATCAAGTATGTGTTCGTTAAGTAAGTGCTCAAAGATGATGCAACAAATCCAACGATCGTTAATTCTGCATTCTTGCATAAAGATACGGGCGAACAAAGTATTGCGAACCAACGTACCGAAATTTCAGTTCTTGTGTTCGTCGCGTTCGAAACCAGCAGTCGATCGATCGAACTCGATTATCATGCTTTAACTGTAAGAAAATGGACTGACTCAAAGAAACAAAAACAAAATTCTTTTTACCGTTACGCTCGGTAGTTTCTTTTTTTTTGTTTCCTCGCCTTGCGATTGATTTCTCGTAAAAAGTGATTTTCGATTAACGATCGGATAGCGATGTTCGTTTATTTTTGAACGTAAAACGAAATCAGGTTTACGCTGTCCTGAGTACGGTATATCATGTTAAAGGTGTTTGTAATCTTTCGCACAGTGACAATGGAGTTAACGGAGCACACTAGAGTATAATAGACCATCTTTGCGTTGAAGCAATATGGCGGAGTGTCGTGTTACCAGAGAACTCGTTTATACCTGCATTTACCCGTACCCGCGATACTTACAAAGAAGGAAACAAATCTGTCTAATTTCTGCGATGCACCGTTGTCGAGCGGAGTCGTGCACTCGCTCGCAAATTGTGCGTTATCAGATACCGTTACTTTATTGACAAATAGTGGTAGTAGAATTTCTATCGATACACGTAATTTATAGACCCCGTGACGAATATTGTAAATTACTCACCGGGGAGCTTAAACAAATCCCTGTGGTTCGTTCTATGATTCATCGCTTTTGTACACAATGCCCCTGATAGTCAGAAAGATGCCTCAAAAAATTCAGTTAACGGCGATCGAATAGTTACCGGTTCTACATTATATATAATAGGGAGGCTTACTTGAAAATAAACAACGCGTACTATTTTATACCAATACTGTAATATTTATTATATTTTTACCTTATACTTTTCTATGTAATATAATCATCCCTACGTTCTATATAAACGTTCCGCTTTTATTGTAAAGTCAAATTCAAATGTACGTTCTCGTAATTGACACGAAAAATAATTGCGTAATTTTGAAATCTGTGATTTAAATATTTAATAGAACAACGAAATCCAATTGCATGTTGATTATGTAGTATTTGTAATGATTTGTTCGTAGATTTGTTTCGTAAAATTGCTGCAGTATACCTTTATGTTTAACATTTACTTGTTTTCAAAATTAATTAAAAATATGTATACTGTTTGATTTAATTGCAAAACAAGGTATGCGCGCAATGGGGATGGTTGGACCAATGGACATTTGTGCCAAGTTGCACACATAAAAATTAGCATCTGACAGTTCGCAATGTTCGCTGAAAAATGCAATATGGTATTCGAGCGTATTCGAGTTAAAAGTGCATGTTGGATTTGATTTTTAGGAGCTGCCCGGGCAGAATTTGTAATAGAGATTAAAATGAAAAGGAACGTTGGACGACAATTAATCGTTTCGTTCTTTTCTTGGTTCCTATTAACTTCTAGCCTAGGAATCGAGGCTTTGTCGCCAGCACCGCCGTTGTAAGAATGCAAGCACGTGGAGCCAGCGTTCCCTGATTCGTCGATCCGTTGGAATCACGTGAAGTGCATGAGGCTGTGTTGGCGCATGCGCGTCACGGGGCACCGGCTCGTCGGCGACGTATGGACCGATGACACTTTACGCCGGTGCTCTCAGAAGCGGTTGGAACGAGGAGGAAGTTGGAACGCCGCGATTCGCGCCGGTGACCAACGACAGAGGTAATTCGCAAACCTCTTACGGTCAAACTTGAAACAAAAAGAAAAATAAACGTCCAACGGAAACAGTCTTGCGTCGCAATAACGAAGCAAAACAGAATGAACGAAGATTTGTGACGCTCGATAAATCGGCACCGGCGATGCACTGCGTCGTTTTTGCCACGTGAAAACCGTCCATTCAATCACCTCGTTTCGTACGCCGGGTAATTTTACGATCTCGAACCGTTCGTTTCGTAGTGATCGGTTTTTCACGGTGTTCGTGCAAAGAAACTCAACGTTAAGAATAACTACCGGCGTATACGCGATGTGTTCAACTATATTCGAAAGTTCCTTTGGAGATTGCCTTCTATCGCGTTAAGAATCGAAGATACTAATTACCGACAATCTCCAAGTTCAGACTGAAACAAACGGAAGCCTTCGGAAGAAAGTAGACGAGATTTGTGCGTGTTTGGGAAAAGAAGCAAAGAAGTCAGGAAGCGGAGGAAAAGTCTTAGGCGCCAGACCTACGCGAGGAGATAATCTGGTCCTTTGGTTTCGTTTCACTGCACAGTGGAACGGTTCTCAAATCAAACAAATACGTGAGTAATTATATCTTTGTATCGTAAAATGGAATTGTTATCGGCCAAATCGTTGTTTCGCGACGTGACATCAACGTGAACTTCGTTTTCGTTCGTTTCACGTTGTTTCAAACGCCGAGCAATTTCGTCTGCGCGAAGTTCATGATCGATCTACATCCGGAATCTGTGCACGCGACCAAGAATGCATCCGTCGCGCATCTGCAACAATTTCTTATGTAAAACAAACGCGTAGGATTACACAATTGGTTATCCATTGCAGCGGCTATGCAGCTATAGCTCGAGATAACATTAATTTACAGTCCTGTCGTCGATGTGTATTATTTTCCATGCGAACCAGATCCCCTTTGTTTACAAACAAACTGTGCGATAACGTTCGCGAGGAATGTCACGAGTGTGTCGTACAGAAAAGGAACGCCATTTATCGCGGCGCGTTATCTCGTACAATTTGTATCGCGATCGTCGGGGTTTAAATTTACGCGTTCGTTGTTAGATGGAGGACAATACGAGGAGCACGCGCGAGCACGCTTCCCGTGAACACGTGTATGAGATAATCGTTGGAGCAAAACGAGAGGATTGTACGTGCGGAACGAAAGCTCCAGAAAGGCCTCCATGGTTTATCTGCGCTTCAGAGAAACGCTTTTATCGTGGAATAAAAGAAAGAACACCCGACTCGACCGATTAGACGTTTATGGGCGGGAAGAACATTGTTGGTAGCGTTATTGTTTAATCTCGGACGTTTTTAACGACGCGAACAAGAGACCGATTAGCTGGCTCCTGACCTCACGACACAACGGAAATAATGAATAAATATTCGTAGTAACTTGGTTCATTCGCTTTTTAACGCACGCTACTCAACGTAGGCCAAACTCACGCGATAGAAATACTAGAAACGTTTTGCTTCCCCATCAGTTGTAAGCACTCTTCTTTTTAAATGTCGAGCAATTAAAGTATCGTTGTATAGATTCAACAGGTTACTAATCCAAAAACTAATTATAATCTATTTATCGTGATACGAGTCCCAAGAAATTATTGAAAAGCATCGAATTGCAGGCTATAGTCTATATTTGTATTTCAAAATACCATTCGTGAAGCGATCGTATAAAAAATTGCACTTGAAGTTGTTCGCTTAATCGTAGTTCCTCCTAACCTATTAACGAAAAATTCCATTCTCGTTTGGACGGAACCCAGCGAAACGAACCAAGAATATAAAATAACGTTACCAGTGTCTCCCATGAATCGCGTTCCAGGCTTGTTAGCAGCGGATTTCTTCTGGTAACCGGCTTGACTACTCTCTTAAAATGCATTTTGTTCGTTTTTAAGTACGCGTGCCGCGTGTGCTCTCGTGCCCCCGCACAAGTATATACGCGTGTTTTCCGGTCACTCGTATCTCGCGGACACCTACTCGAAAACAGCAAACGGGGGACGCAAGACGAATTGTTTGCGCATACAATTCCCACGCGTGTCCCGCGATGTATGCGCTTCCGGAGAAAGCGAGGAGAAAATCGTTGCAATGTGCATCGGCTTAAGGACACGTTACGCGGACCCCCTACGGTGGTTTTTAGAAGCTCGAACGCAAAAATCATAAATGCAAGCGAGGTTGCACCAAGGTTAACGCGTTGCGTGCCGTTTCACGCGTTAACCTTCTACGATCGAAATTATACTCGACTTCTGAGACAAAAAATTGTACGATAGGGGACCATTGATCGATGTTACCCTTCCCTCGTAGTAGTTCGTTGCAGTGAATGTACGATAGAGTTTGTCGCACCATTCGGGCTTACGTAACAGTCGTTCGTTTTAAAACAGACTATTTAGTTTTGGGGGATCGCGCTTACGTGTGATTCAGGAACGATACTGTGTCTCCAGGCCCTCTGTGATTTAACCTTCGCGTTAAGGAGGTATTTCAGAGCTTTTTTTATTAGTTTTTATTTGTAGAAAATGAAATGTTTAATTGTACGTTGATATACGAATATTACAAAGTAGAGAAAAATGAATCGCGTAGATTAAAATATTTACCGTGCAGCACGAAAGATATTTACGTATACAACGCCGTTACGCTATTTATCTAGTATTGTACATCTGGGTATCATCGTCTGCTAGCACATTGTTCCATATACAAATCAGCGAAAGTCAAGAGGCTATCTCTGCCCATGCAAAGATTCCAATGTGCTTGAAATAATTACATTCTAAGCGCGCAGTCTATCATTATCGGAGGCGTAAATATAGAATTACAACATATATAAATAATTGTTTCGCGCGCATTAATCGAGACACGCGTCTCGTATCGTTGAACATCGTGTCTTCTTCGTATCGTGGGAAGGAGAACGCGCTCCGAAGGTCTCGTAAAAATTTATCCACGCAGTCAGATGTTTTTTTCTTATCTCGCTCGATAACATCGAACGTTTGTTGGTAATTCAGTAAATGATCGACAGAGGTCTTGGAAAAAATACCAACTAGAACGAAAATTAATTCGCCCCGGAGATAAATCGTGTCGCGTTTGACGAGACTTGGTCAAACATCATCGGCGTTCGAGTCGTGGTCGTTCGGTCGTTTATCTCGTGACACTTTTCCCTTTATCGGGTACACAAAAGCATCTCGCGCCGATCTACGCGATGCGTCGCCTCTTCTTTATGGTTTCGGCGATTAAACTTTGTCCGGTAAGATTCCGCGCTCGAGGGTGTAAATGTCGGCAAGGATATGTCGGTTATCTGGTTGCTTCGAACCAGAAACACGACGCGATAAGACCGGAGGATTCGACCTCAGTGGCGCCTTCGATCGTTGAAAGAATACAGGTCTGAGAATTGTTACGACTAATGACATTAGTCATTTCTAATATTTCGCTCTAATGACACTAGTGCAAATCGTGCATCGCGATCAACAGATAAAATATTAGAAATACGTATTTCCACAGACATGTACTCGGCTCGTGGCCTGGTATCGCAATTTTACGGCGCTTCGTCGTTCTAACCTCTATTCTAGCCATCTCTAACGGAGATTTAAAGAAATAATGAGACACGTATCTCGTTTGATTTTCTCGAGTTATAGCTATTTTTCTACTTTGATTATTTTTAATGTTTAATAACTATTTTCTTTTTTTTGAAAGATTAACAGATCAATATTATGTCAACTTCTTGTGTAATCAATTGCATAAATTATTGCATAGATTTGTGCGTAGCTAGGGACATTTATCGAATAATTTTTTAAAGGTACATAGATCGTGCAGAGGACTTTTATTGCCTAACCTAATCGGTTCCTATTTTTCCGAATTTTCATTCACGCAACATCCATTATTTTTTATGAAGGACCTCGAAGTTATATTTGAACTTATTTTTTTTTTTTCTCTCGACAATATCGTTTCGTTTGTGTGTTCGTCGGACTTCCTGATTCGCGATGTGGGGTCAGATAGTGATTTATTGTTCGCTCGTCTTAATAAGAATATTCTCAAGGATGAGGGATTAACATATACCCGCCAAGGCTGTTCTTAATGATATACGGTCGTCGCGCGATAGAAACGTCGCGCTATAAAAAGAAAATATTCAAATTTTGCTAACCGGTTTCTCTACTATCTCTACGGCGGCGCCTGCGATTTTTTTCCATAAAGGTAAACCGGTTGCGATGATTTTGTCGGTAGTGCAATCTTTTCTTTTGATCAAATGTTTACATTTCGCCGGGTAAACAGCTCCGTGAATTTCTCTCTACATAAAATAGAAGTTACGCTGTGGTTAGGTAGGGGTTAGGTTTGCTTAGTTTTCGCAACACAGTTTTCAGGTCGCTTAACCTCAAAGTACAATATTTAATTTTTTCGTTCTAACAACCGTTGGAATATATTTTGCTTACAGAGTTTTAAGCTCACAAGAATAAAAATTATTTGTAAAAATAAAGCAGTAAATTTCATTTATATATCGACGATTACGGCAACTAATAAATTTAAATACATCGAAAAGTTGAATGTTATGGAGACGATGTCCTCGGTCGTGTTAAATATAAAAGAGTGGACAGCATTAAATACGATAATTGAGATAATAAAGAATAAATCTGCTACTTGTAAAGTCTTTCGTCAGTATCATAGGTCAGGCATGCATGCTCAAAGGTTTCGGCGAGTCATTTCGTTGAGTCTGTAAGGTCTCCAAATATATGTACATCCCCCTCCCACCTCCCTCATCTCAGTAATATCTTTTTACGTATTGAAGCTCCGTTATCGATCGATACCACAACAAAACAGTTTACGTAATTCGTAACGATATTCTAAAAAGAGAAGGAACATAACCTACGTGTTTCATCCACAGTTATACATTAATAGACGTATTTGTTATTACGATATATCGACGCCATTTTTGTGGCATCGAACGTTCCATATTTATTCTTTGCAAAACTATATAAACGTGTTTACACTCGGATAAACTTTTTACACGAAAAATAAGTCAATAAATGTCATTGTACAGTTTCGGTAGATATCGAAGATAATAATTAACGTTCACTTATATATTGTAGTTTTTTTTATTTAATTACATTTATTTTTATCCGGATAAAATTTGTTTGTACCTTTGTTAGTGTATTTCGAATTTTGTCTCAACGTTACAATATTTTTCAAATTTATAAATTTTAAGAAAGTGTAAAAAAATTATTATAAGTTTCTATCGCTGTACAGGTGCGTTTGGACGAATTGGACGTGTAAATTGGTCGCTTTTTTATTATATCGAGAAACGTCTGTTGCAAGCTGATAAACCAGTGGTCACGCTATATTCACCGACCAATGCACATTTTTGTTCGAATATTTTCGATTCGCTATCAACAGTCGCGCAATTATAAATTTATCGAAATGTTTTTTTCGACCGGTTTCATGGAATCGCGAGCGAAGATTCTCTCATGCCACACGACACTCCGTTAATTAAGCAATTAACTGTTAATTAATTGTCCCGTGGTGAAGTTTATCGTTTTGGCTCGCCGCTATCGATTGGTAATATTTCCGGATGCATAACTTTACGAAATTTCCGTCGCCTATGATAAGTCAAGGACTCGTACGCGTATTCCCCGTTTTATCTCTGTTTAGTGCATGTAGTCTAATTCCGCACGTGACTTCCAATAACCCCCCGACCTCTTCTTATCGGGGTCGATTGATAGCAATTGACAACAATAGAAGAGAATTTCATTATAATTGAAACGCGCGGGGTTGCATTGAAATATAGCTAATTTTTTGCCGCTGCTGGTCAGTTAGATAATAGTCGTTCAATATTAAACACGTTGTAATCTCTTTCAACGCGGATTAAAAATAATATTTTGTATCAGCGGTACTCGTGTACACTCGACGACATTCTTATTTGCTTCGATGAATTTTTAAACAGCATTGTATCATCGACGGGCAAAAACGATAACAACATTATGAACATTTCGTTTGTCACACAAATACACACTGGGTGTTTCGTCAAATTTTTTAAAATTTTTAAACGCACAAAGTGTCACAGTCTACAATCAAATTAAAATATATTCGCGTTTAAAAGTAAAAAGAACGTGTATTTACTGGCTCAATAATCGTATATACGTATATCGTAATTGTGGGGTTAAATAAACACACTGCTTTAAAGGAAAAAGGTCCCATTTTAAATAAGATTAATCAGATCTGCAATTATTGGAATTTTTTAAACTGAAAATCATAACTGGGGTACACTTGTTTAGCGACTTGAAGATATTGCGTGAATTCTTTTAATTGCGACACGATTGGCGCCACTCTACAGATAAGAAACGTATGAATCAGATTATTAAGGTATGCGACTATGGCTATCTTTCCTGCCAGAATAATTTGAAAGAATGTAGTAATTTTTTAAATCGTATAATTTTATTAAACAGTGAAGGGGTTAAATCGGTTCAATTAATCTGCATTTAGCGTTTAGTCGCTAAACACTAACCTAACCTAGACGTCACGAGCGAGCATCGATTTGCACGGGTGCACGTGAGTCCATCTCGTGTCTAGTTGTGAATGCACGAATTGTTCCCGCGTGTTTTGGCTGGTTAGGTTATGTGTGACACGCTTACAGGGTCGATAGACTTCTGTTTGCACCGATGAGACAACAAATCGTTTTCTTTTTACGTACGAACGTGTGGGCATAAGTTCACGCTGTCCTTTCGAGTTTCAACGAGGAGAACGATTCGCGTAGATCGTGCCTTAGAAGACAGACAATTGGATAGATTCCAAGGGCGTAACGTGTCTGGGAATACGTAGGCGTTTAGAAGATGCGCCGAGCTAATTTTAACCGGCGCATGTTCAAAATAGCATGACGGCTGCACGATTTTCTCTTACGAGTCATGATATACACGAACATGCTTTTTCCATGACTATACCGGCGCGAACGAACTGTTTCTAATCTGCTCTTCGTATCGTTCGAATTTCCCACGCCAATCTGACTTGGGTTACGTAAAGCCGAAATAATAATTCTCGTGTTCGTTAATAATATCAGGAGGGAGACCATAGATCGTATAAATTAAAGCTTATGTGGTTTGTGTAAACATAGTAATTACGAAATTGAGGTTAGGTTAGGTTAACTCGAGAAAAATTTAAATTTGTATATACGAGAGATCGAAGTGCCGGATCTAATAATTATTAATAAGCTTGTTCATCCAGTATCGAAATAACATAAACATACTAATTTCTCGTGTAAACGTTGCGATCACGCCGTACATAAATGATATCGAGATTTATCGTTAAGCAAATAGAAGTTTAGATGAGTAAGATCTGGCCAAATGGAAATCGCTGTTTCGTCTGGCTTCTTCGAGACTGTTCAGCGTTATCGCGGTCGTCATCGTGTCCCGTTCAACGTGATTCACGATAGTCGTATTATAACACGTATTTGTAGAGTTATGAAATATCACGACGAACCGGTGCATCGCCGCGAACGTGACTAAAAATTATCCCGTGGACATTTTTCATCTGCCACCGTCTCGTCTCGCAATAGTAGACGATTTCTTTCGTCGTCAATACAAGGTGTTCATTTCGAGAGTTACAAAAGGGAAATAATCGGTAATTAGTAGCTACAATATGCGAATTTAATGACTACCCTTTGCGTTTTTCACACAACTGTTATTTTTTATCTCTGATTTTAATCGGGCGGTAATTCTTCTCTGCAACCGTGAACAGCGCCCTCTATAATTCAACAGACGCACGAACGTGCATTGTTAGTATTATATTATTCCACGATGCAGCGTGTCGCGTCTCTCATATGCATAGATTTTGTGCAGTCTGGTTGTGTAAATAGACGAGTATTATAAATTCACAGAAACAATCGTTTCGTAGATGCCTTTTTGTTCGTTCGTTTTTCAAGCACGAACAACGACGACACCGAGAGCCAAGTTTATCAGCGAGGATTAAGATTTCTGCGTCGAAAAACTGTTATCGATGTATTCCGAAAATACGCGAATTACGTTGTCACATAATACATGGAGATTGGGGATAATTCATTATACTCTGTGCATTAAAAGTATTCGTGACTCGAAACAAAAGTATTTATTGCTGTTTTACAAAAATATTATTCCATTTATGGGGGAACGTAATTTTATAATTCGTCCATTAACTTCGTTTAGAAACGAGCCCTTTTTGCCGCGTGTTTTAAAACGAATAAGACAAATAAATTACCAACTATGATCGGATAAGAGGTCAACCTGTGTCAGTATGTATTTTTGGGTTTCTTTTCCAACAAATTATGTAAATTAAGTTCTTCTGTACTTTAAGTTCGTGGTAATTATGATATAATTATTTGTAGATTAAAAATAATCTTGTTTATACACGAATATAATCGTATAAGGTCTGAAATAAATTAATCTTATTTTTAGAAGAGCATCGTTTTGCCAAATGTCTCTTTCTTTTTTACTATTAATATATCGGTCGTCGGAATTTAAAAATCGTAACAGTATATTTTTAACTTATTTCGAGTGCATTAATTTTCTTTATTTTTAAAGGCACGACTTTCAAAATGTTTGAAGATCACTGTTCTAATAATATTTTTAATCTCAAATCATTATCTTGCATGCATACAAAATTAAGACGCATACTTTTTGCCTATGATACATGTATCTTTATATTGCGTTCTGTTCATTGGCACCAAATAATATCAAAATTACTTTTATCAGCGAAAAATTACGTCTGACCAGTACTTCATCGAAGTATTTATATACTTACTGTTTTGCTAATTCCAATCTTTCCTTCCGATTAACTCAGCTTACGAAATATGTACTTATTACGCGTTTATTTGTGCAATGGTTTCTTATTGATATTTTTGTAAAGGTCACGAATATCTTTATTACATTCCTACAAAATCTGTATTAAGGATGCTTCAGATTATGTAGAAATTATACATATGTTTCATTAAAATGGACTTGAACGTAATTACATTACCTCGTACTTTAAATTCAAAGGAATTTTCGTGCAACAGTTCCAAAAGCAAATGATATTTACGAATTTTCAGACCAAATTGCAATTGCAATTGCATTTGAACAATTTTCTTCAGCGTTGTAACGCAATTAGTGTTTTTATTTACGATGACGCATTGATATTTCTCCCCGTTATTAAGGGGAAAGTTTTCCGTGTAAATAACGTCGAGCATAACCTAAGTTCACCCCGTATAAAGGTCGATTTCTATTCGATTGTCGTTGTAACGTGATTCGCGCGCGTTCCGCTGCACTCTTTCGTACGCAACCGCAAACTTTTTGTTTAATTAATCGTTTATCGGCTGCAAAACAATTATTGTGCAAGAGTTTACAGAAGTTTGATACCGAATAACAACCGGAAATTTCAATTGCGGTACAGTTCTGCGGCTGTTGTTTGTTGTTGTTGTTGTCGGCAGGTTAAGAAGTTAACGAGGCTAATTCTCATCGAGATAAGGGAACGCGCAAAAATTCTAATGACACAACCGGTGCAGTTTTTACACGCGTGATTGTGCCATGGGTGAGTCGAAAGTGTCACCGAGTACTATGCAGAAAATGCGCGATAAGCGGTATTCTTTTCTTTCGTGTTTGTTTTAACAGACCAAACAGTTTGACCTTGCCGCTTCGTTCGCGTCTCGATAAACAATACTCGAGTGTTCGTTTTGACCTCTACCCTTATTAATCTTGCCACCCGAGGACAGCGTTATGCATAATATATCTTTTCCCCCGTAAAATGTTTCTTTTGACGCGAATTATTGAAATTCTTGAACTTTTTTCTTTTACACGTACTGTAACGGTCGAATACTTCGTCGTATTTTCTTTTAAACGGGACAACCTCAAAAACTAAATGGAAATGCAGTCGCGTTCGATCTGTTTACAAGAGTCGAACGATATCGCGATGTCTGCTCGATTTTCATAGGAACGCGATAATTCTGTTATTGTTTCCGCCGGTTGTTATTGACAAATCGAGCAAGCAGTGTCGTGTAAAATAGAAACGGGGACCGTTCACGGGCGATCCAAGTAGCTTGAAACTCGAAACATCCGATTCATGACACCGCTTTGATTCTTACTCGTGTACGCGTGCTTGTTTGGTTCCGGTCTGGTGCACGTCGCGTCTGGTTTTCGAACGAGTCTCGAGGGACGAGAGAAGAGATTATTGCCACACTTAAGAGTCGTAATTCCACTCCCGGGAGTAATATGACTACACGCACCTATCTTGACGCGCAAAATACCTCTACCGTGATACAGTTGTACAAGATCTACGCCGTGTCTTATCGTTTCACCAGTAAACAATTAATCAGCGAACCTGTCGAACAATTAATAATCTACCGGCAAAAAGAATTCAAGGGGACGTTGATATTTGCATGCATTCGATAAACGTGATCGTGTAGAAAGCAGCTGTTGAGAAATTTTTTTGTTTCGTTAGATTGAAATTCTGTTAAAATTAAAAACAATGTTTTCGTATATTTTAATTCTATATTTCCTTTCATTTTGTTATAATTTGAAAATAAAAAAATTATTGTAGCTTCTTTTTCCACGTGGAACAACTTATGGCGTTCATAACCTATGAATGTACTCTAACGCCTTGAAGTCGTTGCACCTTTGCACCTACAAGTTTCCAGTTTTGTTTACTCGGGGAAAAAGCCTGACTATTTACGCTCATAAGTCGGTCAACACGCCGACGAGGGAAGCACTTAACCTCTCCCCACTTATTATAACCTCCTTTTCAGGAATGAATTACTACGGATCCCTGTCGCTACGAGTAAAATAGTAGACGTAATAATTTAATAAGTTTAGCTATATAAGTAATACAAATAACGTATCTTGCGATATACATATGTTCTATAAATATAAATCTCAGTCGAAGTGACTGTGTGGCGCAGATGGTGGTGTAATCGGGCAGTGCATATACTCGAGGTTGCGGTTCGAGTTCCATTCACTGAAATATTTTTTTTTCAATCTTTATTACAAACTTTAAACTGTACGACGTGTTTCGATACTTCCGAGAGAAATTACACGCATGTTACTCGGGCTTAAATTAGTTTAGAAATAAGTAACCGCTGGAAGTTATAGCATACTATCTTCTAGTAACGGAAATAGATGTCACTCGTTCGGAACATTAGAAAAATGGCGTCCAAGTTCCGTCGTAACCCAACTCGAGAATTCGATTGTTTGGAAATATGCCGAAAATTGGAACATTTATTTTAATTGATTCTGCAACAAATGCTGTAATGAAATAATAAATACATCATTAGGATGTACCAGTACATACATCCATGAGTTCTCCAGTATGTTACGTGCTCTATACATATACCTGTGTTAAGTTATCTGATTACAACCGCAAAAGTGTACCAATATTAATGACTGTTAATATTACCATTCCTACAATGTTTAAAACATTCATTAAATTTTATAACGCACGGTACAATGTTTGAAATGAATGTCTGTGTCTAGAATTAAAAAATATAATTAGAATTAGAATAATTCGGGGGCTATATGAGATTCAGTTATGTTAAGAATTATACGTAGCAACATAACCTATCGAGTCTGTCTAGTCAGTCTCACAATATTAGTAGTGGTATTGCAGGTATAAAAAATTAATTCTAAATATGTTTAGTTATAGTTATTGGTATGTGACCCAAGCGACATCTCGATCGAATTAGTTTTGGTCACATAGCTGCGTGTCACTCGAGTCGACGGTCGTTCGAGGTGAAGAAACATAAACACTGTTGGTAAAGGGGCGGGGGGAGGGGGAACTTGTTCGCAAGTATCCCTAACGCAGAGTTGATGCAAGATGCAAGGCAATACCGTCGTATCTTTCCAAGCAATTCGCAGCATCCGTAAACATAGGGACTGTTGTGTAAATAATTCGGTCAATTTTAGGTTAACCGATGACTCGCGTGGTTCGTGTTGGTCGCGTAATTCCGTCGTCGAAATTTTTGGCAACCCGCGATGCACGTTCCTAGTTATTAAAGATTTGGCGCTAGATCGTTCGTGCGGCGCAAATTCCAATTTCGTCAGTTCGACTGCCAAGCTCTTGAGGTGAAATTGGGTTAGCCAATTCGCGAATAGGAAGCTTTTACGATGAGCGACGACTCTCGGGAAAGTTTCGAGGGATCAATTGAATTTTTCTTCGCTGTAGTGCTCGAAAGGTCTGTTCGATTCTATTAGAAATAAAGCTCGTGTCTATTTTAATGATAGAGAATGCAAGGAAAATTAAATCGGTACAGTTTAACGTGTAAACATAACCAGAATAAATATTACGTTTCTTCGTAAACTAACAAAATGTCAAGATTAACCATTCTTGTCAAAAATTTTTGCACTTGACCGATTATTTTTTTTTGGGAGGGGGCGGGACATTATATTCGAAAGTATTTTAGGTTAACGATGACTAATCCCAAGTCACGTTTATAAAATCAACATGGCCGCCCCAATATGGCGGAGCAACATATAAAACTTTCGATCTATTTTGATAAAAATCTATATACTCGGATCTAAATATCGTATAGTGGTCTATTTGTTACGCACGTACATTGGATCAAACAATTATTCTAATAATTTTAGTTTAAAATTCAGATGTTTTTTAATCGTTATTCGAAATGTTACCCACAAATATGGACGACAGTTTGAGAATCATTGTAACGATAAATCCCATTACACCCGATAGCTACGTGACTATAAACCCTTTGAAAGTCAAACAGCGGAGGGCTAAAAAAAGATTCTTAAAAGGTTGTTGATACTAACAGGTTCTTTACGCGTAGGAAACAAGTTTGAGAAAGTCATGGACACCGTAGTACATATCTGGAATGTTTTTATGGCGGAACATTGTAAATGTTTCGTACCGTTAGAAATTTGTGCTCGGTTTTCCATATGATATCATACGTTTTATTTATCTTGTTTTCTGTACAAAGCTAACAACGTTACATTTATTTGAATGAAATGACAGTAAGAAATACGAAATGGAATTTTGTTTGCTTTCCAGATCTAAATGTGTTCCATAGCGATGCCTGCTGAGCTGCTTCTGGGGCATAGTCCTCCAGTATACAGTCCACTTCTGTATAGTCCTTTAGTGGTGACAGCGCCGTCGATTACCAGCAGATCGGTCCCACCCAGGATAAGGCCATGTCTATCGTCCGGTTCCCTGGCCATCGACAGTATACGGAACAGCAACGACGGCAACAACAGCAAACAGAAAAAAAGGGTGGTGTTCGCCGACGACCGTGGTCGTCCGCTTACTCAGGTGAAACATAATCCATCCATAATCCCTGTCGCAATCTCGCCTCTGTTCGTGAAAGGGAAATAAAATCACATTTCGCGTGCACACCTTTGCTCGGACTTTCTGTTTGCTTTATCAGACTTTCCAGTAGTTCCACTTGCTTACGACGACTGCGTACGTGATTTTACACTCGACTGAATTACACCATACATGTATATCGAGCGGTGCAATTCGGTAACAAGAGTCTCGAATTAAAGAATTTTTTTTAACCCTTCGCGGTCGGTTTCCAAATAGAACAGATAACCCAACCTATCTTATATCATGGCGTTAGCTCCTGTACTCGCCACCAGAGGGCTACGCTCTTGTCTCGACCGACGTTATCTCGATTTCTACCGCCAGCAGAAGCAGCGCCACGATACAATGAAAATAAAAAGTTCTATCCTCGATAAATGAGATCGTCGAGCCAAAATATTTCGATAATTTCCAAAGGTTTGTGAAACGACGGCGTGACACCGAATCGTTTCGTTTTTCGTCTCGACAGGTTCGCGTGATGTCAGAGCCCAGCAATGTGCCGCCACTCTGGAGTACCGCGTACCTGGCCGGATTAACGGGACGTCTTCTTCACTCGAAAATAGACGACGACGAGCCCGTGGAGGTTGCGTCGCCCTGGCAAGTGACTTTCCCCCAACCGGCGAGCGATTACCTCGCCTTCCGACGGAAACTCGACCAAGAGAACGTCAGCTTGGAAAACGTGATAATAAGGGAGTCGGAACACTGTCTGGTCGGCACCATAAAGGTACGTAATCTGGCGTACGACAAGGAGGTGGTGGTCAGGGCGAGCAACGATTCCTGGAAGACTCACGAGGACGTGCACTGCACCTACGTCGAGCAACCGTGCGCCCCGGCTCTGATACTCTACGACACCTTCCGGTTCAGACTCACTCTGCCGCTCAAGTCGAACGTGATGGAGTTCTGCGTACGCTATCGTACCGATGGCAAAGAGTACTGGGACAACAACGGGGGAAAGAACTTTGTCGTTCGCAAGAAACTAGAGGTGTGTACCTCGAATGAGACGGAGGCCCCGTGCAATGGAGTCTTGGAAAGGGTTTCAAAGGTCCCCAACTGCTTCGATAGCTTCGTCAGGTACCAGAGAACACACACGGCGATTAAGAATCTACCACCACTATAGAGGTCAAAACAGATCGTTTGATTAAATTTTTAATTAACGTATCTCAAGGTCATACTATAATGGGCATATTCGAGTCGATGACGCGGTATCTCATCTGTAAAATATTTTATAAAAGTAATTTTTAAGGTTATGTTAATGTTCTTATAGCGTTCTTTTACTATAGTGGTGTGTAACTTCTGACTTATGGGTCAAGGCGGAGTCGATTCATTTTTGGCCCATGCTAAAATCCCTCTATACGTCCTAGAATAAAATTTAAACAATTTTCAATTATATTTTTTTTCTAAACTGTTCTTTATAAATATTAGCAGAGAATTCGAATTCAACCGTATTTATTTTAATTTATATAGAATAGTATGGGTCAAAATTGACACAGTTTCGTCCGTCCCCCATCATCGCATAGCGTGCCCGATCAAATAACCCTAACGATCCTTGGTAAAGTTCACCAAACTTTTACAGGTTCTGGGCATGATTTTTTTTTTTTCTTTTGGAAACATTTATCACGAGCATCGATCGATTTACGAATGTATAAATAATTAAAAAACAATTTCTTTTTCAAAGGGTAAAATAAAATTCATGCAACAGAGGGTTAAGAACACGCTTGTTCAGCACTGGTGAGTTCTCTTTTTTGTTGACGTTTGCTATTTGGTTACTTGGAAACCTTTTCCAAGACGAATGTAATTTACTAACAGTGTTAACGTCCGACGATATCCCTTAGAAAACCAAATAATTTTTCAAGGAAACATGTATGTGTTCTTTGTGAGGTTCGTCGCAGTCCTGTTGCTAGAAGGTGACTTTACCTTCCCCACTCCGTGGCCAGATCCTCTTAGTCGAGTTCTTATTTTATTCCCAAAGATGGCACACCGGCGTATCGTCACTCGAGCCGCCGTCGAACCTAACCTCGATGATACGTTTATAGTTTTGGCTCTTTAAGACACGGGCTACGCCGCTATATAAGCTGGTCAACGCCACATGCATCTCTTTTTCAAAAGGCGCTGACACTAACAGATAAATAGCCAGCAGTAAAAAACTTGTATGTCGACTTTTTGAAAAAAAAACTTGCCTCTGTGTCTGGGTGTGTGTACCTAATAGGAGGATCGCATGATCGCTTCGGGAAGGCGAGAAGTGCTCGAGAAAGTCACTTATATTTATTTCCCCGTGGTTGGTCGTTGCGATTGTCTCGCGGACAATCTCTGATTGGTAATTTGTGTGTTTTAGCCACGGGCGCCGGCGAAACGGTACGACATCTTGACAACCACGTGTGACGGATTCTCGAGCAACGGTATACGAGACGGGATACCGCGGATCACGGACGCGACGAGAACGAACATACGCACGTGGAGCGAGTTCGCGTCTTGGCATCATCTGACGAACGACGCTCCGTACTGGTGAATCCTAAACAGCCCTCGTCAAACGATGTACAAAGTCGTACGAATTCTTCCAGTTTACTTGGTTAATTGTCGTGGCGTAAGAACATGCGGGACGAAGCGTCAGACCGCGCGACACACCAGAGGGCGACACGGTCGTATGAAGCGTGTGTCACGACCGGCGCGGCGTCAGGAACAGGAGACCGGCGAACGAGAGTATTGACGAAAGAAGGGAAGCGATGGACCACTACGATTTATCTTCGATTCGGAAGGACAAGCTCGCACGGAAGGGAGAGGACACGATTGGAGGTCGACACAGCGCGGTGCAGACGAAAGACGAGGAACAAGGTCGCGTTAATTTTATGGTGAGTTCGCAAAACGAATTATATTAGGTGTTGGAAAGAAAGCTCGAAAGTCGTCGATCACGAGTATTTTATTTATCTAAATGCTCTCATTCTCGGTAGTCGCGTTCCTTGCAATACGATGATGTCACCGTGAGACGAATAATCTTCTCTTCGTAATATCCGATTCGAACGGCTAAGTTCTGCAACGAGGAAAATCCTCTTTTTCCTGCTAAGTGACGACGCACGCGCCTCGCGGAATGTTAATACCCATCGTACGCGTTCGGGATTAGGGATGAATATTATCTGTTAGAACGCAGATACCGGCACAGGACAAACCGTCGGTTAATTTTTTAGTATTATTAGATTTTTAATAATTGTTTTGCCCAAGATAGTAACTAGGTTCCCCTTGGCAATAAATTTTATTCGTCCTTAAATATTCGAATAGAAACTAGACGCTTAGCTTCCGACAGTTCCAGGTGAACGCCAACTACGTAAATACGTGTACTCAATGGACAGCGAACGTGTTAAAAGCAGTCGTTCGATTGTAAGGAAACGAGGTTGTTACCACCTGTTCTATTTTTGTATTAGGAGAGTTCTATTTTTCGACGTTCATGTCGCGCGTTCATAGAACCTTTTATTAGAAATTTTTATTATCGGAAGCACGAAGATGAACAACTGCAACAACTTTGCCGATTATTGTTACTTTAAAGGCGTTCTATTTTTAACTATTACTGAACCACTCTGGGTACAGAAGTCTACCTAATTCGCGAACGTGTTTTCGTGGTTTCTAATGTCCCTCTTCCGAGCCAGTGATTTATCTATCCTTACGAAATAACGAGTAGCGAAAAATTCATCGGTGGTTTTACGTCGCTCATAGACTACCAACACGCGTGTACTCGTTCACGACCGTAAAATACCGTCTTTTTTATGGACCTGTCCTTGCACGCGATGCGAAGGAGAGAGTGTAGGCGGGCAAAGATCTCGTATAGCGTACAAGTTGCTAAATTACAAGTTCTATATAGTTTCTGAAAACCTCTCTCTCAGCTCTAACGAAAAAATCTGTTGGATGAAAATTTTAGAAAATCAGTTATACGAGATGTCGTGTCATTTTGTTTAATCTGTTGAAAATCTCGAATCTTTTCGCAAGTTTTCATTCACCCACGACCCTAGTTCGTCGATCGTCCGTCATTTTTAGGGCGCTCGGGACTTTTTCGAGTCGATATCGCCAGAAAACTTAAGAGGATCCGACACGTCGGCGTCTTTTCACGCGAGGCCGCGTACGACAGTGTACTTTCACTCTATAAATAACAATCTGCCGTACAGCGGCGATAACAGTCGCGACCGACGAGTCGCCTGACTCTAATCGCCTTAACTAAAGGCTGTTACTACGCGTGACGGGGCGCATACATTCCCATTCCATCGTCTTCGTTTCTTTTTCTTCTCTGTTTCTTTCGTTCGGGGCCAGATTCGCGGTTGCCCGACCGGTGCGATACAAATATACAGGGTGTTCGGCAACACCCGGGAAAAATTTTAATCGGAGATTCCAGAGGCCAAAATAAGACGAAAATCAAGAATATCATTTTGTTGATCGAGGCTTCGTTAAAAAGTTATTAAAAAATTAAATTCATGGAAAAATTATTTTCAGCTGCAGGGGTCAATTACAATCATTTTTGGTCATTACACATACCTCCGAAATCCTACGCACTTTCGAGAAAAAAATTCGAGCGAGTGCCTACATTTTTAGACGAAATTAAAAAATTTCAAATCGCTCTAAAAAAAATATTTTTGGCTGCAGGGGTTAATTTCAATCATTTTTGGTGAATAGTCATACCCTCGAAATCCTACGCATTTTCGAGAAAAAAATTCGAGAATGTAAACTAATTTTTCGACAAAATTAAAAAGTTTCAAATCATTCTGGAAAAATTATTTTTAGTCGCGGGGGGCAATTTGAATCATTTTTGGTGAATATACATATCCTCGAAATCCTACGCATTTTCGAGAAAAAAATTCGTGAATGTAAACAAATTTTTCGACAAAATTAAAAAGTTTCAAATCATTCTGGAAAAATTATTTTTAGTTGCGGGGGTCATTTTGAATCATTTTTGGTGAATACACATACCTCCGAAATCCTACGCACTTTGGAGAAAAAAATTCGTGTAGGTGGACAAATTTTATTAATAATTTTTAACAATAATTTTGTTAATAACTTTCTTATTTTGGTCTCCAGAATCTCGCATTAAAATTTTTTCTCAGGGGTGACTGAACACCCTGTATACAGGGTGATTAACCTCGTCGTGCCCACGCGAGGATGCACCAAACATTTAGGCTTTATTTTCCCCATATTCGGACCAGACGTGGGCACAAGTTTCATTCGAACAACAAATAACCAATATAATCGACGCGTAGTAATTTAATCGGTCCCCTGACTTTTTTTGCGACCGAGTACAATTTGTATATTATATTAAATGCAGATCACGTTAACGCGTTTTGTCCTCGCTGGGAGACATTCGTGGTCGACCGTGGGCCTTCTAAATATTTTAACGATAATTTCAAAGTGCCTTGACCACTTTATAGATCACGAACGATTTCATGGTCGAAAGAATAATCCTTGGCCTACTGCCAGCAGACTGACAGGTCCAAATACATTGTGCGCACTTATCAGCTTGAAGTGGTACCGTTTAAAATACTTCCCCGATTCGCACGAACTTCAGAGCGTAGTGGAAATCAGGGGCGCAAAAAGTCGGGGGCCCCCCACGGGCACTATTCGAGATTCGTCAGGCTCGTAACCCTTCGCAGTCGATAATTATTATAATTAGTCATAATTAAATCAAATAAGAGATGGTATTAGTATCGTCAATAATTTCGAATGCATTCCAAGTAGGTTCAGTTAAATGAAATACCTTGTTTAAATATTTTATTTTATTTGGCGGCGCTCCGTTGATCTATATTTGTCCCGGAGATCTAAAAAAAACTTACCGAAATCCCGACCCTGTTTATAATCGTTAACCTACATTAAGATATTGTTAAATCGGCTTATGTTATCACGTCGCTTCTGACGCAAGCGCACAAAGTAGTTTTCCACTCGAAAGCTTCAACAGGTGACAAACGAATGAATTGCGCGAAACGAGGCTGTATTGCATGTAAAGTCGTTTTGTTGATCGATAGAAAGAATGCAATTGCAGCTGCAGACAAGCTGCTCCACGATCCATACGTTAGGGACAATCCTTTGGAACGTAGGAACTAGGCAACGGGTTTAACCTAGTTTGGAAAGAAAGAAGAATCGATTTCTTTCCCTTTACATTTTCTCAAACTTCCAAATTTAAAAAACGTGCTGAACAGATTGTCAGGAAAATGGAAAAATTAACATTTTTGTGGGGCTTTAAAATTAATTCTCTGTGTCGGTGGTTTTTAATAATTCTGAGAATAATCGTTAAATTTTTTAAGACTTTCTTCAACCATTGTAGGAGACGTAACCTTTGACCGAAGTGTCAAAGAGAACGCGAAAAAAAATTTGTAACGCGGACAACTGTAGATAACTTAAACATCTCTTTCTATTAATATATCGATTATCGGAGTTTTAACTAATCGTCGTAAGATATTTTAATGAAACATTTTTATCTCTTCAGGGACAAATTACTTTAAATATAAAGTAAACTAAAATTGTAACCGACATTGACTCGCGACATCTATCAATCTTATAACGAGCTTTGCAGTATTCGTTATAACACTGAGGAATTTAGTCACAAATTCGCAATTTTAATGGTACAGTATTTAAAAGAATCTAAGACCGTAATAATACAAATTAAAGTTTGGAAATCAATTGTGGAGTATTTAGTTCGATCGAATACAATACCGAATCGATTTGTTCTTTGGTTGTTTCCACCCTACCGTGGACCGAACTTCCAAGAGGTTATGTCTCCCGTACAATGTAACCGGTCAAGGCGTGGTTGTGAAAACTGGTGGCACAAGATCGTATAATATCCCATCGTGCCGCGTTGCAGTCATGCCATACCACGCCTCGAGAGCATTGTAAAAAACTTTAAAACGTCTAGACGTGTGGGCCGACTGGGTAATCTCGATACCCAACACCTCAACCGTGTTGTCCCTTACTATTCTACTGTGTATAGTGTATACTGTATGCTGGCTGTTCGACCACCCTTGGAAAAAGTTTTAATTTGAGATTCTACAGGCCAAAATACAGCGAAAATCAAGAATAGCAATTTGTTGATCGAGGCTTCATTAAAAAGTTATTAACGTTTAAAGTTACATACCGATCGATAAATTTTTCGCCAAAATTAAAAAGTTTCAAATCATTCTGAAAAAATTATTTTTAGTTGCGGGGGGCAATTTGAATCATTTTTGGTGAATAGACATACCCTCGAAATCCTACGCACTTTCGAGAAAAAAATTCGAGAATGCAATCAAATTTTTCGACAAAATTAAAAAGTTTCAAATCATTCTAAAAAAATTATTTTTAGTTGCAGGGGTCAATTTGAATCATTTTTGGTGAATAGACATACCCTCGAAATCTTACGCACTTTCGAGTAAAAAATTCAATAGCTGGACAAATTTTTCGGCAAAATTGAAAAATTTCAAATCATTCTAAAAAAATTATTTCCGGTTGCGGGGTTCAATTTGAATCATTTTTGGTGAATAGATATACCCCCGAAATCCTACGCACTTTCGAGAAAAAAATTCGAGAAAGTTAACAAATTTTTCGACAAAATTAAAAAGTTTCAAATCATTCTGGAAAAAATATTTTTGACTGCGAGGATCAATTTGAATCATTTTTGGTGATTACACATACCCTCGAAATCCTACGCACTTTCGAGAAAAAAAATTCGTGTAGGTGGAAAAATTTTATTAATAATTTTTAACAATTATGTTAATAACTTTTTAACGAAGCTTCAATCAACAAATTGGTATTCTTGATTTTCGTCTTATATCATTATTATATACTTATATACTTCATTATATAATTAGAATTCAAGCTACTGTAAATTTAGTCTCTGCTCGCTGGACTGAGAGAAATAGAAATTTTTATAGCAACGTAATATACTTTCTTTTGATACTCACAAGAGGAACGTGAGACTTAAAGGTCCACCCTTGATGTCGAAGAAAGTAGACACACCTCCTTATAAAAGTCACTAGGATTTTTAATTAGTGAATAAATTTAATTTTTTTTTTTAACGGCGATTTGTTTTTCTGTAATTTAATTATTTTAAATCGTCGTGAATGACTAGGAAATTAATCACGTTCCGGGTACGATGGGTCACTGCAACTGAATTGCATGCGTTGCTCAACAAAATTCTGCTTAAAAGAAATTGCGATCGATTGAATGCGTAATGCCACGAATTCATGATTTATTGACCGAGGATGACTTATGTTGTAGATACGATAAAAGCCTTAATTCCATAATGCGATAGTACCGTATAACCTAAATTACGTCAGTGATAAGTCGATCGACCTTTGCCATGACGAACATGTAATTACAATATTCGCGTGGCAATACGTAAACGGATCGCTTAGACAAATTATATGATTTCGATAAATATAGATCTTGGCGTCCAACTTATAAATTATACGAAATGTGAACAAAAAAAACATGAAATAATTGTAAAAAAAACTATCCGCGTCTTGCGAATAACAAATAGGAAATTAATTCAAGAGTCACCATATGTTTTTTAAATGCAAACTTAATGCAATTTAATTCTAATTTAATGGACATGAATTTTAATTACTTCGAACTTTTAGTCTTCTAATCAATCACTTGGCACGTAACGTAAAAGATAGGAAAAATAAGTTGCGTTTTCTCTAGGGATGCAGGTGGATTCCTTATCTAAGGCAAGCTTTGTCTTAGACACGCCTAGATGTAGCGATTGGTTCCTACACAGTAGGGTTTCCCAAAGTGGGCGTCGCGACCCCTAGAGGGCAGGGTCTTTCGATCCAACGAAGCGTGAAAGAAAACTTTTAACCCCGAATAATGTGTTACAACCTCACTGTACAATTATTTATTAAAAACAAAAACAGAAATAAGAAAAAAAGAAGTTTTCTAAAAATAGACCCATAAGTATATTATAAAACATTTATAACGAAAATATAAATTTTGAAACAGTAACGGAATTGCATTCAGTGTTTGTTAGGATTCAGGGTGAAAATAGGTCAATAATATTTATTTAGAAATGCTGTATTTACTACTCGAGATCGTCGAAAGTGATGTCTATTAATCAACTACTATTAATACTCCCAATTAAAAACTTGGTTCTTATCAGTACAAGACCGATATTTTTAAAGAGCCAAATTTATCACGTTGAACGAATACAATGTTAATTTGAATAAATATAAAATCGCTCATCAGCCGTGTCCTTGGCGTCGTTCGATCTATTGAACATAACCTATACATCATTTGAGCGAATAGTTTCTACAGTCGTGTCGTTTCTCTCGTTTCAGATTACAACGTGCAGAAACGCATACACAGTAGCCGCGCGAGAAGGATTTGTAGAGCGCGGTACGATCATCGGACGGTTCATTACGTTACGTGCTTCTTCCAGCTACCAATTTGGAGATCGACCGTGCATCTTCTTCGATCGTCGTCCTCCTCCTCTTCCTGTTCCACTTTCCTGGAACTTGGCCGCCAAAAGCCAAGTATGTCCGTCAAGTTGTTTCCACCTTTGAGTTGACCAAATCTCGCTGGTCTCGTCCGTTCCTGTTTCTCGAAACTCTATTCCCTCTTTTTCTATACTTGGTTCTATCTCTGTCACCACTATCTTTGGCTTCTATTCTCGATTTCCCCTTTCAACCTCGTATGAACTTATACGAATGACTAATTTGGTTTTCTCTTTTTTTTTTTATTTTTTAACTTTTTATTCGATAAGTTTCTCGCTCGGTGGTAGTGTTGTGGATCCAATGTTGTCTTTTTATAAACGTGACTGAATTTTTAGGGAATTAAAAATGTGTAAACTGTTTCCAGCAGAGATGGGCAAAATTTTATTCGAATAACAATAACTATTTATATTCGATCGAACGGTAAAATTGTTGTGTATTTATTGGTAAAAGTTTCTTTTATCTTTCATTTGTTATTCGACCGTTTTTGTCTAGGGATTTTGTCCATCTCCAGTTTCGCGCGAAACAGTCACCAGATCGTTCGTTGTCCCAGAGGTCGGCGGGGGCGCGGAACTGTCGATTTAGTCTTCTCGAACGCGTTTCACTAGGGCGTGTGACCGTGTTGTTATTCCGCGTGAAAGTTTAGGCGTTCGCGTGACGTTTCGAACGTAACTGCTCTCAGCGACACAACGCCAACCATGGGAATACTTTTCACCGACATACAGGGTGTAACAAACGTATTTCTCACGGTATTCAAGAATGAATCTTAAACGTTCGTTCTAACCTTAAATATCAAGATTCCTATATATGCCACTCGACAAAGAAAATCACGCGTCGTGAAACGATTCATTTTCTCATAAAAGATTGTGTATGATATGTACCTATGTGCCTAATATACATATATTGCATCAATCACTGCAATCTAATCGTCCAGAACACGAACAACATTTTACAAGAGAAACCAATCGTTTCTGACTTCTTGTCCCTTTTGAACTTAGAAATACAAGAAAATTTGCAAGGGATTTAGTAACAGGTTACGTCTTAACGAATCTCCAGCTAAAAAGGCGTGTGACAGATGGTTTTTTACACCCTGTACGTACACGTTGTACGAGTGCAATTAGAAGAGAACGAGAAAATGGATTGTCACCTTTCGACCATCCGACAGGTGACACTGCTGTCTCCCTCTCTTTCTTTTCTTCATACGAATCGTGATAATACCGCGACGAGAGCAGAAATTACGCAACGTTGTTTCACTCGTGCTAATCCCGCATCGATCGGTATCGTCTCGTAAATCAGTATCGGTTACCCATGCCTATAGGACATTTCTCTCGGCGTGTCGCGCCCCCCTGCACTGAAAATTTACCCACGATTTAAACAGTAACGTCGATACTCGTGTAATCCTTTCCTCTGAATTTTCACTTTCGTATATCTCCCCTCCAGCGTTGTTAGATTTTTCGACGTGAATTTTATCGATCATTTTGTAATTTTTATACGAGAACGTGTATACGTGCACACGTGTCGAGGCTTTGTTAATTTTATTGCATGTTCCGCGAACGAGCCGCCATTATCTTCGATCGGCGAGCCCGCGCGGAGATTAAAATTTCTTTCTCAAGAGTGCGTCCTATCGATCGTAATTCGACGAAATAATTTCAAGTATCGTACACCCGAAATGTACGTAGCGTATATCGATAGAAATCGCGAAAAGAATTTATTCGGGGTGCCCCGAATAAATATTTTGTGTTATCTCGGTATACAAGGTGAACGATAATATCACGATATATCTGTATCGCCTTTGAAGACATACATCTACTCGACTTGGGATCTGTTTTCGCATTTTCAAGTTCTTTTGTTTATTCTATTGTTTGATGAAAATCAGTTGACACCAGAGACGGGAACATTCTCATCTAGATAACATACTTAAATTACAATACAAATTACATTACAATAAAATTATATGTTTCACGTAGTACGCGTTCGCGCAGAATCCATTCGTTGTATGTGTTTGAATAAAATGGTACTCGTTTCTGGTCGAGGCTGTACGAATAATTGTGACTCGCGTCGCTTGAAAACGAATCATTAGGACGAGTTCTTTGCGCATGATGATTTAACACTCGACGACGAGATCGAATCAAACTCTCGTTTGCTTTCTTCTCTGTTATTTCCAAAGAAGAAGTACGAAAAGCGAGCTTTTACTGTTATTATAATTGCATGGCAGACAGCTGCGATTGCCTCGCTACGTATGACTGGCTCGTACGTGGGCGACACGCACGCGCATACGTACGCGCATCGTCTGGCTTCGTGACAAATATTCAAGAAACGAAATTTTCTTTGCAGAGACGTCGACACACGACGATGTCTTAATTCTTTGGGCAAAGCGTAGGGTTACGTGACTTACTTAGGTAAACTAATGATCGGGTCGATACATACAATAATCAAGTATCATTATCGAAGATTCATACCAAGTACTTTTTTCCCCCCCCCCGCAAGAGGGCATCGCTTTTGGCAGGGAATCGCATTAACAATAGAAAGTAACAGATCAAAGATCACATAACCTATGATAGCAGACCTAGATAATTAAAATCTGTCGATAAAACTTAATCGACGTAAAGGATATGCTAGAAGCTTTGCCCTCGACGGTTCTATAACAGAAATAAAATTTCTGAAATAAAAAGTTAGTACCACCGGTACTATTTCCCGATACCAAGTACTTGAAATTTTGATAAATATCAATCCTTACTGTCGAACACTGTGATATCGAATTGATTGAATGTCATCGATAATATCGGTATCGATCCGATCGCTAAGCCTCTGTTCTAAGATTCTCGACGCCCGCTGTACTTAAATGTTGCGTTTCATAGAGGTTTTATGTTCCTCGCGATGCCTCGATACAAACAATAATTGCTTATAATTGATTCATATGGCGACTCTGTTAAGAATTTTCGTAAAAGACGATGAATTTTTGTAAACAAATGGTACTTGTTATAGTTTATTGGAAAAAATAGCTTCGGTACGTCCACTTTTAACGAAAAGATAAAATAATATCGTCGCACGATGCGTGCGCAGATCTGCCTATGCCCAACAAGTGTTCACCGACGATCATTCGTTTGTACTTAACTCTCTCTGTCGAATTGCGCATTCGCTCGTCGATATTTCTACGTCTATACGCGTTGTATTTTTATTTTTTGAACGGATCTCTACGATAAATAGACTGCCCGGTAAATTGAACGCAGTAAATTGTTTATATGTATATATACTTATATTTAATTTTTTTCTTCTTTTTTTAATTGTCAATGTTTTATACGAAAAAGACACTCGATGATTATATTTATGTCGAAAAGGGTAAAAGCAATCTACTTATTCGTTACCGTTACCGTTACCGTTACTTGTAAGCCCCCCTTTCTGTCATCGTGATTATCTTCGGGATCAAGAACCAAAACCACTGTTCTTTTCGTACGATATCTTGTACTCGATCAACTCCAGATATTGTACACGATCGTTTGCCAATCAACGAATCGCGAATCACGGAAGAATATTACGAACGATCGGATTAAAGAGAAGAATCGATCTTCCAAACGTATTTATGCTCGTGTACGTGCAGAATATCGATCACGGTACAACAAACGTTAAATCGATAGAGATAAGCTAAGCGTAATACGACTTTGCCGATATCCTTTAGAGCGAAATAATGCTTTTCTCGCTATCTGTTTCTGTACTAATGCCGGGGTTTCATTGTAGTCGCCGGTACAGTCGCAATGGAGGCGATTCCACGTCCAAAAATCTGTATAGAAATATGCAATGTATATCTGTTCCAAGAAACTATTTCGACATTTGTTTCGAGCCGTAGAATTGCCACCTTTTCGATTATACCGCGTATTACAGGACACCCTATGTACGTATGAAATGAACGCGATATTATATACACATATGTATACATGTTAATAGTAACGGATAAACTGCAACGAGTTCGATGAACCGAGAAAAGCATGCTGTATCGTTTTCGTTCTGTAGAGCTTGAAAAAGTTGTCTCGAATGTTGCAGAGGTGGGCCTAGACTCTGGTACTGATAATCACTGGTCAGGAATTTATAAACAATAATTTGTATCGTTTACGATCAAGCTATCTTCCTATTTTTACGTATGCGTAAGACATTTTTTAATTATTTCAATATCCGGTATATCATTGTTCTGTGGTTTCGATCGAAGTCTATCAGTATCAGATTAATATACATATACTCGATGAAATTACACAGCCGCCCTCTAGCGTCTTTTGTAAGCCTGTCGCTCTACGGCTACCTTTAAAAATAGATCGTCGATGGGAACGAAACCATCGGTAATTCAATCGATAAACGAATATACGAGCGTTGCGGTGAAAGATACATAACAAAGTCGTAAATTAAGCGTGTGATGTGCCAAAATATCAACGGAGAATCGAATGCTACTCGAGTTCGTCCGAAACTAACCTACAATCTCTCGGGAGCCAAACCAGATCGATTCTGTTCGCAAAATATTCCGAATCTTAACCGAAACTTAAAACTATTTTTTGATTAGATAATATTTAAAATGATAATAATTCCAAAATTAATAACTTTTATTAAATTTAATAATTTTAATTTTATTTCCAGTTATAAAATTAAATTTACATCCTTTAACATACGTAAAAGAAAAACAATGTTTCGCGCCATAACTATCGGGAATAAAGAGCACGGAACGTTCGATTGGTTTGGCTCGTTAGAGATTTATGGTGATCTGCTGTTCCATCGGCCGGTAGTATGTATTATTTGTTGCAAAGTGTGGACGCGCAACGGAATAAAAGAGGCGTGAATCGCGACCACCAGGGGTATCCGTTCTTAGTCAAATGTAAGCGACTCGCTCGAACTAGTTTTTCCCTGCCGCGATCGGTGTGTACCTCATTAACGGAAGCACGCATGTCAAACACGGTACGCCTGCGCGTCGTAAATGTACAATTTTTCTCTCGAGAGCCGCAAGACTGATAACTCAACGCAGAAACGCGGACTCGTCGCAAAGACGTCCGTCGAATCGAGTTTCGATTAATCTTTTCAAACGATGCACACTATATATGTATATACACGTCTTCTTGACTTCTTTTTTTTTCTCTCTTTTTTTATGTACTTATCGACAAACAAATCGATCCGAAAATTTTCTGCGAAACTCGATTCTCTGTCCACGGGTCGGGTTCAGCGTTGAGTTTACACGTGAAAAATGTTTGTTTTATTATATGCTTTGCAAGACCGTACGAAGTTCCCTTTTGCACGAAACTTATACAACGTGTATCGGTTTAACTTCCTCGTTTCTTTTATTCGCCCCTCATCTCGCCCTACGCGTACTGGTACGTTAAAAGCGCCATTTACCGCGTCGTATTTTTAGATAGAGAATGTCCCTTTATTTTTAGCGCTCGATTGCCCCGACATTAGCCTCTAGGTCTCTTACCGCGTGTTAATTGTTAAAATATTATGTTATCGATATCCATCGATTATTAATCCCTGTTATTTTTATTTTTTATCGAACAATAACTACGACTGCGGATATTCATTATTGTACAAAAACGAAAACGCGTCTGTTTTTTTTATCGGATGATACAAGATGCTCATATATTCGGGTAAACGAATTGTAAATATGCTAACGTGTTATGTATAAAGTTAAATTAGCAATAAAATATTTTTAGGTGGGAAGTGTTAAATACCGTGTGCTCTATGTTGTTCCATATCATTTCGTTGAACGATACATTTTATCCTAGGTAGATAGGTACATCGACGAAAGCGAATACATCTTTAACCCTTTGCACTCCTATGTCGAGTGTGATTCGACGTAAATTTTTATCTCAGCAGCTCCTTCGTCAATTTTCAAGTCCAAACCAAAGAGATATCATACACTTGAAAATTTCAAAAAAGCGTTGGGAGCTGCTGGTAACAAAATTGAAATATAATTCGGAGTGCAAAGGGTTAATGCCAGGAACAAGTGAGTGGTCAAACAAAAAGGGAGTTTCGTTTGCGTTGCTCAATTTTCCATCATGGATGGGGATCATCAGCCTGAGAAGGCTGGTGGCGGCATCTCGAAGGTCGTAGCGGAAGCTCCCGTTGGCCATTCACTGTATGAATGTGTTGCATGCGTGAGTGGACTGGGGCATGGGATATTTGTCGCGGGTTCTACCCTTGGCCACTTAGTCCCATGTCCCAGGACCGCTGACACTAGTGACCAGGCATCTGCGGTTTAGTGTGAATGCGGTAGGGGGCAGCGCCTCCCAGCGGGAGAAGCCTGAAAAGGCAAGGCGCAGCGGGGGACACTCATGTCTCACTAGAGTCCCCCGCCAGACGTCTGAGGATAGTCATCGGGGGGTTTTAGCCGATAAAAGTACGGGCACTACCCGCCGGCGGGAGTCCACGAGGGTTTTCCCACTTAAAATTTATGCCAGTTATGATACATGTATACGCGACATGGCGTATGAATTCATTCCTAGTACGTACTCCGAAGGATACTCGTGGATTTAACCTTTGTAAGAAAAATTCTGGCCACCGCCCTTCTCAGGCTGATGACCCTATCCACCATCTGGGGACGCGCCACGTAGGGGTTCACCTTCCCCGGCCACCTGGACCATCAAACTGTCGAAAAAAAAAAATTTAAGTAGGTGGACTTTACCGACGAAATTAAAAAATTTCAAATCGTTCTGAAAAAATTATTTTTAGTCGCGGGGGTCGTTTACAATTATTTTTGATCATTAGACATACCCTCGAAATCCTAACCATTTCCGAGAAAAAAATTCCTTACTGATAATGTAACTTCAGGCCAGAAATGGCACTGCAAAATTTCATGCGTATCTTTAAAACGTTGTAACTTCTGAACGGATTGGACGATGTTAACGTTGAAAAAAGCAAATAACTCGTATTTTGATGGAGAATACGTAGCAATTCCCAAAAATTCCGAAAAGCTGTTCCTTGACCACGTAAAGTGAGAAAAACCCCATAAAAATGGTCCAATTTTCAAACAGCCATAACTCCCGCAATAGCGAATATATTTCAATGAAACTTTTTTCCGAAGTAGAGCTCACGGGTACCTACAAAAAAGTATTACACAACTTTTCTATAGCACGTCAAACAAAATTACTAAAAATGAAAAACGAATTTTTAAGAAAAGTCGACGGGGCCTAGATGCCCAAATTTTTCGGCGAAAAAAAAAAATCTCAAATCGTTCTGAAAAAATTATGTTCGGTTGCGCGGGTCAATTGCAATCATTTTTTGTGTATACAGATACCCTCGAAATCCTACGCAGTTTCGAGAAAAAAATTCGAGAAGATGTCAACATTTTTCGACAAAATTAAAAAATTTCAAATCGTTTCAAAAAAATTATTTTCGGTTGCGTGAGTCAATTATAAACATTTTTGGTGAATACAGATACCCCCGAAATCCTAACCATTTCCAAGAAAAAAATTCGAGCAAGTGCAGAAATTTTTCGACGAAGTTGAAAAGTTTCAAATCGTTCTGAAAGAATTATTTCTGTGTTATTTTAATGTTCGAGTATTTTTTAAACGCAGGAATCGAATATTACTTGATATGTGCATTCGCAAAACTTCCTGGAAACCGTTGATATTTTCTAATTCCTCAATCGTATTATCGATGATGCGAAAAACACGACATGTGATTTCCCTGGTGAAACCTGTTCGCCGCGGCGAGCAATCCGAGTATCGCATTCTAAAATGACGCGAACGAGTTCGTCCTCTTCGTTAGTAATTTCCTCCTACCACCGCCGAACCGGCGCAGAATGATGGAGGGGCGTACAAAAGTCACCGAGCAAGGAAGACGCGAAGTAGTGACCGAATCGTAAGAAAGAAGTGCAGCTGTTGGAGGTTGTCGATATCGAAACAAACTTTATCGAATGACAATGCTGTCACCGTCATCACTGTTGGTGGTGTTTTCTTTGTCGGCACTGTTGCTTTCCACTGTGCCCCATAGTGCTCTGGACGAAGGTAAAACCTCTATAGAATAATATAAATATTGGTACAATGCATTTAATACCACAGGTAAAGCCTATATAAAATAATATATGTATAGGATTAATGCACTTAATACCATTTGCATATACATATACGTATAACTGACTAGTTAGACGCATATATCATAGTAATATCGAGCCGTAATACAGATTCACTCCTCAACGGTTGTAAAATTGCGTTTCGCGCGAGGATTCGATTGCCTATTGTTAGGGGCACGGAAATTAAAAACATGACGAAACAAATAGTATGCAATTACAATTTATTTTATACCTGGAATTGTTTATTGGTCGCTATTGCCATGGAAAAAGGACCAGATTATAAACAATTTCTAATAATCTCGAAAAAATGTTAATTAGTGATTAAAAAGATAAGATAAATAAATTCTGGATATTTGTAAATGACCATCACTTTTGCAACTTATTTAGTAATCATACAAGAAGCGTTAAAAGTCGGAAAAATTTAACGAAAATATAATCAAATAATTAACATTTAATATCTTGCTGATTTTAAAGCGTTTAACGTCCGTTTGGGATCGTATACAAATGAAACTGTTTCGTCCACGACGCAACTTATTTAAATTCGTTCTATAATTACACAGCTTTCGGACCGATTATGTATATTCAATCGCGCAATTATTGCAAACGCCTTTCGGCATTCGATATCCGTAATTCAGAAACACAGAATCGAGATATTTATCGATGGTAAGTTACATCCTGCGGTACAGTTTATTTTTAGACGTTGAACTTGAAACGGTGGTCTATCGGGTGGAATAAAGGCTACCAAGAAAATGTTTTTACCGGTCTCGTTCTTGTGTTCGAATATTCATCACTGGCGGCAAATGTCCGACACGAAATCGTTACCAACGTAACCTTATAATATTCAGGTGACGCGTGTATCGTCGACAACGCATCCGGCATTTGCACGCAGTTGCTGAACTGCCCATCGGTTTACGAGGACCTATTAAAAGGACACAGCCCACGCTCACATTGTGGATATGTAAATTTCGAGCCGATCGTATGTTGTCCAAAAATCGAATCTACTACAACCACACGTAGAACTACAAGCAAAACAACGACGACGACGACGACGACGACAACTAGTACTACTACAACGCGTAGGCCCTTTACAGGCATAGGTGGCGTAGCGAGATCAAGTGAGCCCTTCTTATCTTTAACAGTCGGTAAAAGTACAATAGATAGATTTTAATTGGTCTTTATGAGACTGTCCCTTTGTATATTCCAACCTGAAAGTAAATTTTTAAACTTTGCTACACCTTAAGATTGGGATCGTAAGAAAGTTCTCGTTTCAGAATGCCAAGAATACGCTCAATCAGTGTACGCAATCGTAACCCCACCAATCTTGTCGATCCGTCCAACGCCCGTAAATATAACCTTGTGTGCACTTACGACTCGCAAGCTTATTGTCGGCGGTAAAAAAGCCGACCCGAAAGAGTTCCCACACATGGCTGCGATTGGTTACAACACCAGCGATGGGACCATCAGGTGGTTCTGCGGCGGCACTTTGATTTCGGAGAGATTCGTCTTGACTGCAGCACACTGTCTTTACAATACCAACTGGTAGATATCGATTCACATCGAGATCTAAATAAACTTTTATCCGAATAAACACATTCGTAATACGTACATGGACGAAAGGTTTATCTAGATAAAATGTTCATTCGTTGCTTGGATAGAAATGTGCTCAACGCGTCTTGAAAACACCAAGCATGAATGTTACGATCCTTTGCAGGGGAAGCGCAAGTTGGGTGCGAGTGGGTGACTTGAATCTCGAGAAAACGGACGACGACGCGAAACCAGTAGATTTAAAAATCGTCGATAGAATAAAGCATCCCTTGTACAAACGTCCGTCCGAGTATCACGACATCGCACTCGTGAAATTGGAGAAAGACGTGAAATTCGACGCGTGGAAGAGGCCCAGTTGTTTGCCGTACTCCTCGCCAGATAACGCTGGCGAGGACAAGGCAACTGCAACCGGATGGGGGCTGGTTGACTGGAGTAAGTGTAACGATCAACACGTCGACTGCCACATCAAAACCGTACAACTTTTTACGAGACCAAAGCTTGGATTTTAAACAACTGTAAACTGCATAACTTAAAATTTGCCTTCGGTACTTATTTTCGTAGCCACGTTGAACTTCGTCCTATAGAAATTTATTTAACATTTCAATTTCAATTTTAGAATAAATTGTTTTAATTCCATAGTAGGAAAATTTGGCAGTCAAAGTGTTAAACGAAAACGATATATGGTTTCGACTCGAATTTCTTTTTCAGCCGACGACGAGGCCTCGAATGATTTGTTGAAAGTCACGATCAGCCTGGTGCCTCAATCAGTGTGCAATTTAAGCTTCACTTCTGATAGCAAACTCGATCGTGGCATCGTCGACGAGTGGCAAATTTGTGCCGGTGATTTGGGAAAAGACACATGCCAGGTAATGAACTCTCACCGATTTCGATAGAATACTACCCTCTTGGTGGGGGCGCCACCAGCGACACATGAAACCTCGAACATTCAATTTTTGGTTATGTCGTTCCAGAGTTCAGATACATTCTTTAACCCCTTAACGCTCATATTTTTCGGGTTAACAAACAATGATCAGTTTTCTTTATTGGATTTGTTTCTAAAAATACGGTTTTTGTTAATTACAACGTTCTATCTAACGTATAATTTGAAGGAAAACAAATATTATCATCCCTTAAACTGTTGGATCAAAGAAATATTGTTTTCAAAACAGTCAGACTCGGGCATGAACGTTAAGGGATTAAGAGTGTACATAGAACTTCTAAAACGAGTAACAATATTATCCAAATATTTGATGTTCTAAAAATTAGTTTATTTTTCTATATATAGGGTGACAGCGGCGGACCACTGGCTATCCGAAACAACGATTACCACTGCATGTACAGCGTGATTGGTATAACAAGTGTAGGAAGAATTTGCGGTAGCAGTTCTCCCGGTGTCTATACTCGTGTTTCTAATTACCTTCCGTGGATAGAAAGTACCGTTTGGCCAAACTCGTGATACACACGATAAATGTTAAATAAACACCTCTTTACGATAGATTGTTAATGTTTCGTTTCACCGGTACGATCACCAAAACACGTGCACGCTTCGAAAATAATTTATTAATAAAATACATCTCTTCTTTGGTCGAGCCCCGAGTCTTTGACATATAGAGAGAGGCTTTACTGTTTTGAGCATTGATCTCTGGACGCGCAAGCGCCGACCGAAGGATTTCACCTAGTTTTCATTACTCGGCTCGTGTCTTCGAATCCGAACTATAATCACGGACATCCATTTTCGTTTTCGTCTAGAATTCCAAGCTGATCGTGACCGAGGTAAGAATTGTTTTCGAACCGTAACGAAACACACACAAGTGCAATCAAACAAATAATCAGGTGTATACATCGCGATCGAAATATTTTTAAAACCTTCGACTCGTTACTGACCACTTTATTTTTATGGATACTTTTAACACTAGTTAAATATTATGAAATAAACGATACTCGATCAGAGCTTCGTGTAATTCAAAATTCGTTGTAAATTTTTCCTTTCTTATTATTTTTTTGCATCGCTCGGTTCACGAAAGGAATACTGAAAGGTTAATAACGCGAATATTTTGTGTACGGTACGCAGTACGGTGACTCGATGTCGGCGATTCTCGACACGTGCGGAAATGGTGCCGGTTCTCCCTCGATATCGAAAGCAGAAGATAATTTGTCGAACAGCGATGGTCCGTTGATCAAAAGTTGCGTTCGTCGGAACAGTTGCAACAGCGTTCATGCAAGGTAAAACGACAGATTATCGGGCAGCCTTGGGCGCACGATTAGAAGGAATTACGTTACGTCGAAGATTTGGCGTTTAATTTCAGTTCTGAAAACGTCGATCGAGCATTGACTGTCGCTTCGCACGCGATGTCAACGCCTAACGAGAAATCAACGAAACGACGTTATTGTCTGTGGACGTTGACGTTCATTCTGTCGATAATAGGCCTGTGTAATCTTTTCCTCAACATCACGGTGATCGCCGTGTTACGAATCAGCCAAGGAATGGAGGCGATGGAAGTGATACCTGACGAGAATCTTGTCAAATTTTACGGAAAGACCGACTTGGACAGGGTCAGATAGTGGTGTATAGTCGGTAGAAGAGACATAGCGAACTTGCACGTTAAATCAGTTTTCTAACATGTATTCAGGACTGTTAAAGATGTAACCCTAAATGATGAAATTTTCTACGCTCCCAGAAATTCGCTGGATCTCTTGCACCGACTGTACATGAGAAAAGTACTCTTGTATATTTATGGTTAATGGAACTACCATGCTTTACAGAAATACTTGGCCATTGATCGACTAGTTTCGTTCGATCGATCAATTTATTAAACGACACGATTGAAAATTTAGACGTCTCAGGCAACGGCGATTAAGATTAATCGCTTACGATAATTAATTACTAATTAATTAATGCTTATCGTTCGCGACGATTGATGACTAAACTAACCTTTATTTACTAACGATTAATCTTCAATGGATAATAGTGTAAATTTCATCAATCGTAAAATGATCATTTTCAACAATTATTTCTTGAATTAGGACAACGAAATAATATTTTAAAAATAAATTAATAAAGTATTTTAAAAGAGTCTAGATCCGTTCAAACATTGCTATTTTTGTACCTTACTTCCGATGATTGAGTTTCACGAACGAAATTAGTCGAAAAATGGCCAACTATGCTTTGATTAAAATCTGCCAAACACTATTCGCAGGTGTGTTTGCAATCGGGAGTTTGTCAGAGTTACGGTGACGAACCGATGGAGATCTCTGGAGACGAAGCTGGTGTGCAAATAGACGTGAATGGTCGACGATCGTACGAGGAAACGCTTGCGAAAGTAACAGTTTTGCCAAACGGTACCACGATGTCTCGAGTGGAGTCTTTCGAGATCAAAGATCCCAGAACTGGCATAACGTATTTCACCACCAATTTTCCGAATTTCGGTTTACCGGCTGGCGTACAGAAAATAGACGTGAAAATCGCAGAGACTTACAGGATAACATCGCCAGTGAACGAGAGTCTAACTGTTAATTCCGACGATCAGATTTCTATACATGGCGCTGAAGGCGCCACCATGGAAAGCAAAGATATCGTTTGGAGCGCGGATACTGATATATTTTTAAAGAGCGCCAACGGAAGCATCGTTCTCGACGCTAAAGATGGTGTTTCCATAGACGTTGAAAATATTCCTGTTGCGCCGATGTTCCTGCAAAATCCAACCAGCCACGAACAGTACAAAGTCTGCATCTGCATGCCGCAGGGAAAACTGTTCAAAGTACCAGTTCGTACAGGCACGAACAGCCGATCGATAAACTGTGCTCGCGTTAACAGGACTCCGGAAAATGATCCTTGCTCGCGATAATTACGATCGTGTTATTTGATCGAATTTCACGCATCCAGCACTGCCAATAGACGCACGAACTGAGATACACGCAGCGTTGAGCATCGATCGATTAATTCTCGTACAATTAATCCCTTACAATTTTAATTGTAACCGTGAATCGTTGCTTCGATTAATATTTGCCCAACGCTGAATACACGTGGCTTAGTTTATTGGCTACTAGTGCTTAAACACTATAACCAGTTCTGTACGAAATAATTCTACGAGACAAGAACTGGAAGCATATGTATATTCTAAAAATGCGTACATAAACGTTATTTGAGTTTTATTTTAGATATCGAGTTCATTCAAGCTGCAACTTGCAATCCTGTGAACGTCACGTACAATACCACACACAATTACATTTAAGTAGACACGTCGGCACTAATTATTATTGTTACTGTTAATAAAAAAATTCGTGTGCAATACTGAATACATTAATTTTCATATCTGACGATAAGAAGTACGAATAAATTGTCATCGTAGAAAATGGTGCAGATTTCTAGTCCTCTTGTAGAAAGAACATCGAACAAATTTAGGAATTGTATCAGATTAATAACTAAGCACTTTCTGTTATCATATCTTCGTTGCTCTCTTCCATATCTTCTTGCTGCTCTTGTTCCGTAGGAGGTTCGTATGCCTTGTCCAAGGGACTAGCGACCACACCACCTGCCCATACGCTCATTTCCACAGCGAGTTTATTAGTACCCTCGAGCAATGGTCTGTATCCTCCATGGGCCAATATACGTAACAATGTTTGAGCTGTCAGGCATACCAAATCTTGTTGTTCCAAGGTCATGGCAGTATGTACACGTATATTACCACCCTCGCATGGATCAGAAATACCTGAATAATATTACAACACTTACATTAACGCTTTTGATGCCACGTGGGTCGTATACACCTCTCACTCTGAACATTCCATTCATGCCAGTTGATGTTTTCGTTATTAAATGTATTATTTTAAAAAAAATAATCTTACCGGCAGATCCTGGAAGGAAAAGTCCAGAAGCAAGTAATTGAAGCACTCGCTTATATGCTTGGTTTATCGGCAATGCTTGTCTACTAGGATTGTTCATGATAGCGCTATGTGCCAACAAATCCAACATCCAAGGGGATAAGGGTTCTAGGCCTTCGAATCTGCTTCTCAAGTCTCTAAGTAATCTTATTAAAACCTTTATACTGGAATGATGAGCATTTTCTTCGAACCAGCGGGAATGTCTAATCGCGGCGAGATGACCTTGGCATATCTTTACGTCCAAATGTTGATCCGATTCTAATTTACGTAGGTTCTGGTGCAACGTGGTGATCAAAACTCGCACTGTAGCTTCGTTATTAGCGATATCGAAACCTCGCTCCGTTTGAGTGAGCCTGAAAACTTCTTTCTGATTAACAGCCTTTAAGTCATTGTTAACTTTTGTACCAAGCGCTTCCACCGCCGTCTTGGTAGGCAACGTTTTAAGAATTACAACAATATCGGCTACGTTGTGCCCTTTTATCATCGTTCCTTTTTTAAAGCTACCAACTTGTCTTACCTCCTCCAATTGCTACAAAAGCAAATTATTGAACGATAAAATGGAAAATAAGATTCGTGTAACCAAGTAGGAAACTTATACTTACACAAGCTTCGAAACTTCCTGGAGTAACCAATAAATTATCGAGTACGCTTTGTAGCTTAGTTACGAGATTTAAAATGGAAGTTTGCTCTTTTGGAGTAGGATACATGTCTGTGTTCTTTTTCAAAAGAGCCATATGGAAGTCTGATTCGTCGGGAGCCGGTTTCACACGTGGAAAAGCCGCTTCGCATAATGTATAATCGAACGGAAGACGAGGAAGGAACTGTTTCCTAGGAAATCCCATTCCACGTCCCATACCGCCTCTGCCGCCTCTGAGCATTCCACCTCGACCACCTCGTACCATTTTGTCTATCCACATAAGTAAAAATTCGAAATTTATTAACAATTTGAAAATATTAAAAATGTAGCATCCCTCTTAAAGCGAGTTGTTTACAGATCAATAAATTGAATAATACTCGAACTAATAACCTGTATTTAACAATAATATAAGAATTAATAGAAATTTTAGAGAAAAGTTAACCAAACTCTGCCGGCACCATTTGTAATCAACGCAGAGAATTAGGCTAAAATCACGTACATATAAGAAAAATATATCAAACTTACCAGAAAATAGAAAAGGATGCTTCGAATTAAAATATTTCACAATATTTGGTCACTAATTCTTATTCTGCACTTCGTACAAAATCGTCACAGAACTTCAAACAACGTGAATAAATGTAAAACAGCGGCATCCAAGCATTCCAAGCAATCCACGCTACTGTACCAGTGCTGCCAGACTGAGCACCGGGTGCACTACTCACACTATGCCAGATCACGCGTAACTGAGCTCGTGGAGTTTCGGAGTCGACAAAGGCAAACTGCGCATGCTCTCTCTCTCTCTCTCGATTCTCCGAAGCTGAGAGTCGAGAGAGAAAGGCTCGCGTTTGCCTTATCGTAACGTGCATAGCAATCATACGAAAATGTTAAATGAAACTAAGAATTTTTCGATCTATTATATTTGATACATCATGTACCGCTGTTTGAAATTATTTCTAGACAAGCATGGACATTCTGGCCGTCGATAGTGGTATAGTACATCATAAACTAACATGTACTTTTGAATTTTCCTCCAAGCCTCTGTTGACCACTCCTGATATTTCTGACAACGTATAACAATTACTACGGGTTACTGCCAACCTCTTCAAGCCCCTCCTGGCTTCTGCTGACCACCGCTTATATTTCTGACAACCCATAACGATTACTACTGACTTCTGTCAGCCACCGCTTGCCTCTGCTGGCCGCTGCTGACCTCTCCTGGTATTTCTGACAACGTACAACGATTACGACTGGCTACTGCTTGCCCCTGCTGGTCTCTGCTGTCCCCTACTATCCCCTACTGACCCCTGCTGGTCTCTGCTGGCCCCTGCTGACCACTGCTGGCCTCTGCTTGCCCCTGCTCGTCTCTGCATGCCTCTACATCCCTCTGCTGGCCACTGCTTGCCCCTGCTGGTCTCTGCTGTCCCCTACTATCCCCTACTGTCCCCTACTGTCCCCTGCTGGCCTCTGCTGGCCCCTGATGACCACTGCTGGCCGCTGCTTGCCCCTGCTCGTCTCTGCATGCCTCTACATCCCTCTGCTGGCCTCTGCTGGCCTCTGCTGGCCCCTGATGACCACTGCTGGCCGCTGCTTGCCCCTGCTCGTCTCTGCTGTCCCCTACTATCCCCTACTATCCCCTACTGTCCCCTGCTGGCCTCTGCTGACCACTGCTGGCCGCTGATTGCCCCTGCTCGTCTCTGCATGCCTCTACATCCCCCTACTATCCCCTACTGTCCCCTGCTGGCCTCTGCTGGCCTCTGCTGGCCCCTGATGACCACTGCTGGCCGCTGCTTGCCCCTGCTCGTCTCTGCTGTCCCCTACTATCCCCTACTATCCCCTACTATCCCCTACTGTCCCCTGCTGGCCTCTGCTGGCCGCTGATTGCCCCTGCTCGTCTCTGCATGCCTCTGCTGACCTCTGCTGGCCCCTGCTGACCACTGCTGGCCGCTGCTTGCCCCTGCTGACCACTGCTGACCCTTGTTAACAACTTCTTCCATGATATATGTATTAAAACATTGTATAATGTAAATCTATTGCAATAAATGATATAATTACAAAGAATTCTATGTGTTCGCATCATCATTTACCTTCCTTTCCTTTCCTCTTAGTTATAAGACTCCCTGAAACTCCGTGGTGTTCCTGAACCCACTAGGAAGTCCTAAAACACCTCGGAACCTAAAAATTCAGAGTTTCCAAGAATTTTCGGCGTTTCCAAGAAATTTTCAAGAAATTCCAAGACTTCCCGGCTGTTTCAGGACATTCCAGCTGTGTCAGGACTTTCCAATTGTTTCAGGGCTTTCCAATTTTCGAGATTTCGAAAATTAAAAGTCGTTTCAGGGTTTCCAGCTGTTTCAGGCCTCTCCATCTGTTTCAGGACTTTCCAATTTTCCGGGATTTCGAAAATTAAAAGTCGTTTCAGGGTTTCCAGCTGTTTCAGGGCATTCCAGCGGTTTCAGGACATTCCAATTTTTCGGGATTTCGAAAATTAAAAGTCGTTTCAGGGTTTCCAGCTGTTTCAGGCCTTTCCATCTGTTTCAGGATATTCCAATTTTCCGGGATTTCGAAAATTAAAAGTCGTTTCAGGGTTTCCAGCTGTTTCAGGCCTTTCCATCTGTTTCAGGACTTTCCAATTTTTCGGGATTTCGAAAATTTAAAGTCGTTTCAGGGTTTTCCAGCTGTTTCAGGACTTTCTAACTGTTTCAGGACTTTCCAATTGTTTCAGGACTTCTAAATTTTTGATTTTGCACTTCGGGAATCCAAGTTTAACCGGAAAAACGGTCTTAAAGCTAAGGCAATGATTTGGAGAGGAAAAGGAAGGTAAAAATGAAGAGAACACATAGAATTCTGTGCAGCAAGGGCCAGCAGGGGACAGCAGAGGCATGCAGAGACCAGCAGGGGCCAGCAGGGGCTAGCAGGGGTCATCAGAGGCCAGCAGGGGCGAGCAGGGGCCAGCAGGGGACAGTAGGGGACAGTAGGGAATAGCAGAGGCATGCAGAGACCAGCAGGGGCAAGCTGTAACAAGTAGTAATCGTTATACGTTGTCGGAAGCATCAGGAGTGGTCATCAATGGTCATCAGAGGCCAGCAGAGGCAAGCAGAGGCCAGCGGAGGCCAGCAGAGGCCAGTGGAGGTCAGTGGAGGCAAGTGGAGGCCAGCAGTGGCATGCAGAAGCAAGCAGAGGCCAGCAGGGGCAACGAATAGCAAGTTGGAATCGTTATACGTTGTCAGAAGTATGAGGAGCGGTCAGCAGCGGTCAGCAGGGGACAGTAGGGGACAGTAGGGGATAGCAGAGGCATGCAGAGGCATGCAGAGGCAAGCAGAGGCCAGCGGAGGCCAGCAGAGGCAAGCAGAGGCAAGCAGAGGCAAGCAGAGGCAAGCAGAGGCCAGCAGAGGCCAGTGGAGGTCAGTGGAGGCAAGTGGAGGCCAGCAGTGGCATGCAGAAGCAAGCAGAGGCCAGCAGGGGCAACGAATAGCAAGTTGGAATCGTTATACGTTGTCAGAAGTATGAGGAGCGGTCAGCAGCGGTCAGCAGGGGACAGTAGGGGACAGTAGGGGATAGCAGAGGCATGCAGAGGCATGCAGAGGCAAGCAGAGGCCAGCGGAGGCCAGCAGAGGCAAGCAGAGGCAAGCAGAGGCAAGCAGAGGCAAGCAGAGGCCAGCAGAGGCCAGTGGAGGTCAGTGGAGGCAAGTGGAGGCCAGCAGTGGCATGCAGAAGCAAGCAGAGGCCAGCAGGGGCAACGAATAGCAAGTTGGAATCGTTATACGTTGTCAGAAGTATGAGGAGCGGTCAGCAGCGGTCAGCAGGGGACAGTAGGGGACAGTAGGGGATAGCAGAGGCATGCAGAGGCATGCAGAGGCAAGCAGAGGCCAGCGGAGGCCAGCAGAGGCAAGCAGAGGCAAGCAGAGGCAAGCAGAGGCAAGCAGAGGCCAGCAGAGGCCAGTGGAGGTCAGTGGAGGCAAGTGGAGGCCAGCAGTGGCATGCAGAAGCAAGCAGAGGCCAGCAGGGGCAACGAATAGCAAGTTGGAATCGTTATACGTTGTCAGAAGTATGAGGAGCGGTCAGCAGCGGTCAGCAGGGGACAGTAGGGGACAGTAGGGGATAGCAGAGGCATGCAGAGGCATGCAGAGGCAAGCAGAGGCCAGCGGAGGCCAGCAGAGGCAAGCAGAGGCAAGCAGAGGCAAGCAGAGGCAAGCAGAGGCCAGCAGAGGCCAGTGGAGGTCAGTGGAGGCAAGTGGAGGCCAGCAGGGGCAACGAATAGCAAGTTGGAATCGTTATACGTTGTCAGAAGTATGAGGAGCGGTCAGCAGCGGTCAGCAGGGGACAGTAGGGGACAGTAGGGGACAGTGGGGGATAGCAGAGGCCTGCAGAGGCATGCAGAGACCAGCAGGGGCAAGCAGTAACAAGGAATAATCCTTATACGTTGTCAGAAAAACCAGGAAAGGTCAGCAGCGGTCAGTAGTGGCCTGCGGGGGATAGCAAAGGCCTGTAGAGGCATGCAGTGGCAAGCAGAGACCAGCAGGGGCAAGGAAAGCAAGTTATAATCGTTATGCGTTGTCAGAAGTATGAGGAATGGTCAGCAGAAGCGAGCGGAGGCATGCAAAATACCGTAGTAATCGTATTACGTTGTCAGAAATATAAGCGGTGGTCAGCAGAAGCCAGCAGAGGCTGGGAGAGACTGGCAGTAGCCAGTAGTAATGGTTATACGTTGCCAGATATATCAGAAGTGATATCGGAAATAATATACGTATGTACGTTCATATATAGGAATAATGAAAATGAATTTCTTTTCGTATGCCGTTGACAGGAGGTCGGAGTTCAGTTGTGCAAGAACGAGAAGGCAATTGTGTGTGAGCCTTTCTCTCTTGACTCCCACGAGGCGGTCCGAAAATACTTCGGGTAGCTTCGGAGAATCGAGAGAGAGGGGGCATGCGTCAGTTTGCCTCCGAAACTCCACGAGCTCAGTTACGCGTGATCTGGCATAGTGAGTAGTGCACCCGGTGTTCAATCTGACAACTGTACATTCGCCGTGTGATAATTTTCAACGAGAACCTAGATCACCAAGATGTTCTACCAATATATCGTTAAAGCGATATCTCAACGCCATCTGGTTATAATCAGTTTATACTTATACGCGCTAGTTTAGAATTATGCAGGATGCGAAACATCGTATTATGTATTTGGAAAAAGGAATAAATGCATCTTGCTATCGAAGATAATCGTCTTGAGGAAAACACTCTTTATACTCCAGTTGACTTAAGAAAAAGATGCATTCAACGAATGAAAGGAATATTAAACCATCTTTAAAATCATACTTTTACAGGTAATATTCTTAATATAAAGGAGTTCGACTGTATGTCTTTAAATCTTCTTGGAATCTTTTCATCTTTGATGAACTACCCTGTATAACATAGCATCTGCAGGCACATTCATTATACTAAACTTTAAACTGACATTAACTTAAACAACCATTATACAACTTTTAAATTTACAGGTATAACATAACACAAATTATATGGAACCCGAACAATGAGCAACGTACAATTTCAATCTCCATCATCATTTGCTTCATTCAGCCGCAATGTCTAGTTCCATAAGATCAAAAACATATCGCACGCAACTTAGATCAACACGCAAAAGGTAAACATAACATTATTTATTGCACACATAATTTGAAAATAATAAGAAAGTATACAATTATCAATTTCTTCTAATTAGGAGGTACAATGGAAAGGATATGACTCTAAAACCTTTTGGATTTTGTTGTTCTGTCGATAAATTCGACCCATTAACGGAATATAACAATCCAAAATCACTTCATAAGTCTTTGTTAATGTCTGTATATAGAATACACGAAAGACCTACTTTGAAATTTCAAGCACAATTTGCCGATTCTTTTGATTCTGAACAGAGAAAGAGAAATCCAAAGGCCAAACTCTTGGATATCGGAGATCGTAAACATAAGATGTCTACAAAGCAAAGGCAATTCTTGAGTAGTTTGCATAATCCGCATAATGATTCGCATCCGCATATGCGTGCGGGATCTTCGCGCGATGATCTTACGGATCAACACCATATTGAAAACCTGCACGATAAACAAACAATACATCTCCGTCGTGGACCATTGCAATGGTATCTAGAAGATGAGGTTGCATTTGCAAAAAATATAATATGGGAACAGAAACAAAAATTGTACAACAAAGAAATGGATAGAAATATCCGTATTGGGAAACGAAACTGTAAATATATGCATTTTAAACTTGGTAGTTTTATAACTCTACCAACCAAACAAGATTTGACAAATTTGTAACTCTTTTTCATAGATAAACTTTTTATGGAAAAGGAAGTAAACACTTATCCACGATGGTATCAAGATTTTTCCATCAATCAAGTACAGTACTTAATAATAACACTATATGTACTTTGGTTATTATCTAAATTAAAGTATCGACCGAATAAGAAGTATTTTTAAATCACAGATGAAAAATTTAATGATGTTGCAATGTGTCATGCATAAAGATTGCGAAGAAATGGTAACAGGACGTACGCAAAGAACACTTATAGCAATTGGAATAACGTCTACATTTTTTGTACTTGCACCAGATGTCATTCAAAAATTGCATGGATCTCACAATTGCAATGCGATTGAATTTTTAAGGGAAATTTACAAGATATTAACAGGAAACTATTTCGAAGAGGAAGGATACAGTTTGTTATATCATTGTTACGGAATCAATTTTTTAAGAGAATATGATTTGCCCTACGTTGCGTCATTAATATTTCAGGAAAAGTTTACGACTGCAACGAAAGAATAATTTTATCAGCTATCGCGTTTTTAACTTTGCCAGAAGCTGTAATCGAATTGCATGAAAGATTACCGCCCGTGATAATGCCAAAGTTACCTCCTAAACGTAATGACTTCTTTTATTAATGTTTTATTAATGTTCGAATTAGAGGATAAATGTATATTATTTGTATTTCAGCTGCACCACCAACACCTCCAGTGAGACAAAAAATGGGATCGCCATACGAAGAAGACCTATTCCTGTGCCCCGATTGGGCTTCTTATTATAATCGTTTACAAGACTGGCAAAAACAATGCGAATTAACACCAATACCAAACATAATATTGCCACCTAAAGATTGCATTTTAAGAACATATCAGAACACAGAAATTGACTTTGACGTTAGAGGAAACAGATCTAGCAAATTTCAGAATTTTTCTCAAAATAATCAACATAATACTTCGGTTGAAAACGAACAAGAAAAGAACATTTCTACCAATACTTCGGTTAAATTAGGAAAGAAAATGTTTGCTAATACTTCCATGAATAATCCTTCTAATAATCCTACTAATAATCCTATTAAAGGAAAGCAAAAGGCTAGTGTCTCTAACAAAAAAAAATACAATATAGGTACGCTACTTTATTATACTTTTTTACTTCATGGAATGTCAGTTATAAACAATAACTGTTCTTACATTAGATAGTAAAAAAGATGAGAAAGATAAACAATTGAATTTAGTAAATAGTACGATAAGTACAGAAGAACGTGCTTTTGATAGTCCACGATTGCCCAATGGAAGCAAAGTATTCGATTTCACGATCAACGGAATCAGCGAACAACCAGGACCAGTCGAGTACAAAATATGTGGTATGTTATTTGTTTGAGTAAAAATGAAACGTATCTGATCGTTTTTAAAATGTATTTCAGGAGTTCTACAACCACCTCAGCCGAATAAAAAATCCTGGCTTGGCGAGAAACATGCACATTACATTATATCTGGCGCGGCCGACGATCCACCAACGTGTCCGGTAACTTATGAAATGACCGGTGTGGCGAATGTAACGCCGACTAATAGCAACGAAAGGTTCTTTGCTGTACTGAAACTTGGAGACGGGGATAAGAAAATTTATCCAAGCGGCAGGGAGAAGCTATCCCCGAAGTGGCAAGAATGGTTGCAGAACGCCGACGAAGAGTTTCGAGGAGTGGAAAGAGAAGCAAATCGATTGATAAAAAGTATAGAGGCTATAACAAGGCTGGTGTTTCCAGGGCCTACGTGCGATAGCTGTTGCTCTTGCAGGCAGACTAGGAAGTCATATTTTAAAGCAAAGGAAACTAAATCGCCTTATTTCGTGATAGACACTATAGCCGAAGATAATAACAAGAACAAGTAAGAGGAACGGTAGTGGAAAATAATGAAAACATTCTTATAATGCTTTTTGTAACAGATGTATCGTAGGATCTATGGCGATGCATTCTCCAGCGCCAACTCCTCCAGAATCGACGGTTAATTTGTTGGAATATATAGCCTCGGAAGATGTTCTGCAAACGAATGTTCTTATAAATGGCGTCACAAATGAAAAAGGCGAAACGCAGTACTTTATCTCCGGTGTGAAAGAGGATATCGTAAGGGTGCCAGGTCGTGTCGTTGAACATCCACCGCCAAGACCACCCAGAAATGTTCCAGCATGCGTATGCGCGATTCAGCAGATATTCAGTAAAGGTTTGGATTCGAATGTGAGCCACGATCACATACCATGGACGAAAGAGGACGGTTTGTGTTTTGGTAAAAAATTCAGACCCGACGAGGCTCCTGCTTTCTCCTGTAAAATGTATCCCGGAGATAAATCGTGCAGAAGGAACCCGTTTATGCATGAGATATTAAAATTAAAGAGAAGAGCGGAGAGAGCGAAACAGAAAGCACTGGAGGTTGCTTCCCCGAAAGAAAAGAAGATGTACAGTATCGCAGATTTTCAACCATGCGGTGATGAACATGGCATGGGTATTTGTGGGGGGCCGTGGGGTGCATTGCACACTTTAACACCGGAAGAATTAGCAGAGCAGGAAAGATTGCGGAAAGAGATATTGAAAGTATGCTTGATCTCTGTGAAACTAAAATTTATATTTTAATCTATAATATATGTGTAATTAAGAACTTCATTCGTAACTTGTACATACATGATTGAATTGTTCAGGGTCCTCCGTGCGGAATAAGACCTGGACGAGCTGTCTGCGAAGGACCTTTCGGCGAGCGAATACCGCTAAAATTGCAAGTTGGAATAGAAGAAATTCCGGGAGAATTCGACGAAGAGGATCTTGAAGATGAAGAAGAGACGGAAGCGAAACCGGAAAAAGCTCCTGACGAAGTTAAAAAGAAAGAGAAGAAGCGAGATAAGAAATGTCACATGAGTCCAGAGTCTATAGCGGTCAGAGAAAAGGTAGTGGAGAAAAAAGTGGAAAAATTCATCCCTGATCCTACCTATCCTGGCTATGACGATCCGTGGAACATATTTCGTACAGCACCGTCGGAAAAGGAATCTGAAACAGATTTTAAAAAGTTATTGAAACTCAGTTCTCCAAAACTACCAACGAAACCTGTAGAAACTAAACCATTGGTAAATGAACAGGATGAAGTTCAACCATCTTCGCCTCAGAAAGATGTTTCAAAACCTGTTATAAAAAAAGATAACGCGAAAGTACATCCCAGAGATTCAAGAAAAAGGTCTCCGGACCCTAAACAAGGAAGCCTGACTGCAGAAATGCCGAGAAAACGTGTACCTGAGAAACTTGGAAGCGACAAAAAAATGATCAAGAAAGGACCGCAATTGAGTGATAAAGGAGGCGCTCAAGAACCCTTTCCAAAATCTGCAAAGACTGAAAAAATACTTGACAAAGCAATGGGAAGTAAAATAATCGATAATAAATCTTTAGAAACAAAAGGAAGAAAAAATAAAGTGATAAATGACAAAACTATGTCGTCTAGAAATTTTAAAATGAGGAGTGAATTTAAGCAAACCATTGAGAACACGACATCGAAATTTAAACTGGAAAAGACTGGTTCGTTTCCTACAAAATCGAGCAAGAAATTTAATGGAAAGTCTAAACGGGACGAAAGGATAATATCAAGGAAATCAAACGATAATAAAACCAGAGTCAGTGAAAAGACAGCTACTCGCCACGTTACTCGCCAAAAATTAAATAAAAAATCTAAAAGAAGATCTAATAATACAATGAATATTGAAATTGATAAACGAGATAGGGAGAAGGTAAAAATAAAAAAATTAAACCGAAAACAAATTCTATCGACGAGTACTGGCAGAAGAAAGATAAGCAAATCGCTCAATTCGAGAAACGTATCCGTAAAACGAGATAGAAAGAAAGACGTAGAAATTGTTCAGGGCAGTGACATTGATCCGAGGAAACAAATACTGAATTTAAAAGCCATGCTAACATCCTCTGAACTGTATCCTCACGACGTTAAACCGGTAGATCTTCCTGAAGAACCACCGAGAAAATGTACATTGGAATACGATGATACAGAAGACACAAATGGTTCAATAAAAATTGAAAAAGAATCAGATACTCAATTACCGAGCAAAGGACCTTGCGGTTGGAAAACAAAGTCGGAACAAGAATTGCCGACAAAAAAGACTTTAGTTTATCTGACTGAACCGGATTATCCTCCAGAAACGATACCAGTACGGCCAGGAGGAAAACCGTGTATTTGCCGTGAAAATAGGAACAAGAAGAAAGTACTATTGTACAATATTGGTGGGTTTTTGGGCGGGAAAAAAGACGACCAAGAAGCGGAAAAGTTACTCAGAAGAAAAAAAGACGAGGTCGAAAAGAAAATGCAAGTTATAGATGGTGTTATTTATTACACACCGCCGCCAAGTCCACGGAGAAGCGACGAATATGTACCTGAATACGATCTTTACGAATCTCCGTACGACATGTGCCTCACTAATCGTAAACACTCGAGTCTAAAATTCCTTAAAGAACACAGCGGACCGAAGGATTTAATATTAAAAGCATTCAAACACAATGTATCCTGCGGTTGTAACGAATATGTAGATGTGTATGATAATCAGACTCCAAATCGAGACGACGAAGAAAAAGAAACGATAAAAGAATTTGATAAAACTAGACAAACATTGATAGAAGCAAAGCCACAAAAGGAACGATGGAAATTAGCACTTAAGGACACAGGATTGATCGATTACTTCACGCGATGCAGAGATAGTATGCCTTGTTGGTTGAAATGTAAGAAGTTTAATAGAGTAGGCTGCAAATTACCACGGCCAAGACTTAAAATAAAAAGACCAGTCTGCGAATGTAAATATGAGAGAAAGATACTTGAACAGAAAGAGGAAAAGATGAAATGGAAAGAACGTCGGCAAAGGCTGAAATCTTTAAAGAAACAACCGTTCATGAATATCGTGGATACTTCAAAACCAGTGGTGGTGGATACAAAATTGATGATATCGGGTGTAAAAAGAATTCCAAAAGAAGACGAATACATAGACGATGTTAAGTATTGTATAACTGGTGTTTCTGAAAATTATACCGAATTACCACCTGAGCCTGTAATGGGTGGTGTACAAATGTCTACACCTATACATACACCCGAACCAAGTATCGAAGAAGTACCATGCGTGTGCCTCCATCGACACTGGTCACCCACGAATATTCCCCCTGGTCCACTACCAACACCAGAAGAAATTATGCTTGCAGAAAAGAAACGAAGACAAAAAGCTGCGGAAGAAGCGTATAAACAAATTTATGCTCCCCTAGAAATATACGATACGCACGGTGGTCATAGTTGTAAAGAGACTTGTAATCCAAATTCTGTTCCAGAAAACGATGAAAGTATAGAAAATAGTAGTAAAAACACAACAGATAACGAGACTAAAACCAGTGTAAAATATCCTGTTAAGCAGACGAAACAACAGTTACGAAATAAAAATAAATTGGTCGTTAACGATCCAGTAATGCAAGAGAAGCTGAAGAAAGATAAAGATGTCAGAAATGAACCAAATGTACAAAAAACTTCACATAATCCTCGAAAGCCCGAATATAAACGAACAGAAAGGAATGCACAAAAAAGTTCATATAATCCTCGAAAGCCCGAATATAAACAAATAGAAACAAATGTACAAAATAGTTCGTACGTTTCTGAAAAGCCTGATCACGAAGAGATTGAAACCAGTTTGGAAAAATCGTTGCACAATTCTAAAAAATCTTGGTACAAAGAAGTAACTGCGAAATCAAACACAGAACAGATTTCTGATACAGAAAACAATGAAAGTTCTGACGATACTGAAGTTGATGTGATGACGATAGCTCAGGTAAAATAATTTTTCTATCGATCCTCGATTCATTGATATTAAACGTAATAACTTTAGAAACATTGAATAATTAGAATGAATTAAAGAAAATGGCAACAGAAGGATTTCTTTTTGCAAAACTACCAAAATGTTTCTTAATGCCACAGTTGCAATATTGGTTGATGTATAGACAAGGAATTGCTATTGACAATATAGATAAAGGTAAGCAATATACTTGATCATCGGTGTGAAAATAAAACCTGGAAGGTATATAAACATTAAAAACTCAATGTTTCCCGCTTTATTCCCATTTAAAGCTTTCAAGACCTTACCTTTTTGGATAAATGTGTTTTTTTGTAATGAAGTAGAGTAAATAATAACGGTAAAATACCAGTATAAGTCTCAGCGTTAAACCGGATAAGTTTCCTGATACATTTGTTCGTATCAACAAAAATAATTGATACACAATTTATTTGCTTATTAATTTAACCTGTCCCAATGCCAAATATTGTAATTACGGCCCTGTTTGGTTTCGCTGCACAATACTAAGAATAAGTTAGTGTGCATGGACGTTATGTGTCACATCACCCACAGAGGGTGTCGAGAAGTCAGTCCCCTTTTCCTTTCCCCCGGTACCCCTCGATTCTTATCATCTCATCCGTCTGCAATACTTCCGTATCATTCCACGCACCTTTAATACTCATATCACGATCTTTTTTTTTTTAGACAATTCAGTGCACAAAAGTGTCATGATGTGGAATGTGCTAGATGTAAGAAAGTCATCAAAAGTCGAACCCCCGTCGTTAAAGCTAACAAAAGTCGAGCTTCGAGAATTGACTTTTGATCGTGCAGAGGAAATGAAAGAAAAGGTTTGCCTATGCGACAACAAAATCACAGTTGTATCGCATAGATCATTGTATTTATTTGTAGATCGAAAAGAAGAAAGAAATATTTTACAGTAAAGTTCGTAAGGAACGCGTTTTGTATTCGCGGTCGATGTGGAACACGGTAGACTATGGAAAATTTCCTTCAATGTCCTTCAAGGAAGCATATTTTACCTACATGGCTAACAGAGAGGCGGATGGTCACGTTTATAAACCGTGGCTTTCTTACGAAGTATGCGATATGACGAATTAAAGAAATCGTATTAAAATGTTTTAACAATTCTACCTTCCACGAACCACGTCGTTACGATCAAATGAACGGATGAGAATGAAATTTAAAACGGTGTTCGTCGCGTTTCTTTAAAATAGTCGATTTAACACCTGAACAATTTTTGACAATCGAGACAGCGAACTCGAACCGAATAATCGATAATTTGACAGCAAGTTTTTAAGACGGTTTAGTCGGTTAAGCAGCGTATACCACGGAGAATGGATTTCGAGAATCAGGATGTAGAAAAAGAATTTCCAGGATTGTATGCATCGGAATCGGCTAAGAAAAGTAACGAAAGTGATTGTACGTATTAACGACGACTTAAATTTTTTTGAAAGATACCGACTTTTTGATAAAGAGGTTATACATCTGTCACGCGAGTTACGAATCAAATGCCGTGACTGTTTTTCCTTTGGATCAGTGATATTTCTATGTATACGTGAAAAATTATATATTTAGAACCTAATCGGTTAATCCTTGTATGTTCATGTGTATGTATTTCTAGTTAGTGATGAAGGTGGACACGAAAAACATTCTAAAAAAGAACTCCTTGGCGGTAAACGCAAGGAGAAGAAAGAACGAAAAGATCGAGGATATGCCACCTTAGAAGGTGAAAGTTCCCCCGACGAAGATCAAGAAACAAAGTAATCGTTTTTCTACAATTTTTTATGCATTATAATCTGTTACCTTCTTGCCTTCATTTTCATATTAGAAGTCATTTATATTTCATCTGTTTTAACGGAAACGTTAGCACGAATTTTTTCTTTCATTATTAATTAATATTTCGAATGTTTCATGTCATAGAAGAGGAAATAAGTATTTTACCTTTTCAACAATTAACAGTATACTATAAAGTAACTTTAATTTTCACATATTGTTGGCACTGTCAAGCTAATGAAGCTTCATATTGATCTAAAGTTAGTTATATTGATTTGCTGTATGTGCATGTGCTTAGTTAATAATTCAAAACTAATAATTTTCAAATGGGAAGCAAACTGATTTCAAATATATACGATTTAATTCTATTGATCATTTTAATACTTATTTCTATAGTAAATGTATATTTTATTGTAAAAGTGCTTGTTCTGTATGCGCAACAAAATGATGAGTATACTTCAAATTAAGAGAAATTTATACTTTACAATATACATGCTCGATTGGTTTATGTTTTACATACGACCACTTTATTACTTGAACTAGCATATGATTTAACTCACAGAAGCCCTTCAAAGTCAAAGAAGACTAAAGCCTTTAAATTTCCATCGAAGAAGGAAAAGCGAGAAAAGTCCAGAGAGAAAGAGACTAAAGAGAAGGATGCTGAGAAAGAAAAGGATAAGAAGAAAAAAGACAAGGATGAAAAAGATATAGATAAGGAGAAGCGCAAAGAAAAGGAGAAGGATAAAGCTAAACAAAAATTGAAGGATCGTAAAAAAGGAAAGCACGTCGGAGAAGATTGTTTAGACATTGGTGGTAAGAGACGCTAATATCTTTGATACCGTACGATTACGATTGAATCAAACATTTTAAATTATCTATTTAGAGGAACAACCGGTGTTTGGTGTTAGCTTGCATTTAGCAGTAGAACAAAGTCGTTGTCACGATGGTATCGAACTGCCCTTAGTTGTAAGAGATTGCATTGATTTTGTGGAAGAACACGGAATGAATATAGAGGGTTTGTATAAAGTTCCTGGAGTAAAATCAAAAGTTCAATGCCTGAAAAAGTTGTACAACAACAGGGAACCCGTGAATATATCTGAATTTGAACCTACGGTAGCTACGAGTTTATTAATATTATTTTTGAGGTTTGTATTTTATGATTTTATCGAAAAATATGTTGTACGCCAAAAGAATTCAAATTGCTATTATGGTGATTATAGAGAGCTACCCGAACCTGTATTGGAAAACAGCGAGACGATATCTCGATTTGAACAAGCAGCATCCACGAAAGATGTTGCACAGAGGGAAGCACAATTAATACAATTAACTCAACAACTGCCAGAATGTAATAGAGTTCTTCTCGCGTGGGTTATATTACATTTAGATCATGTCACAGCACGAGTATGTTGAACAAAGAAATTTGGAGCATAATATGTATGTATATTTACTTTATACAGAACTGTATTCCAGGAAAAAACAACAAAAATGAATGCCCAAACCGTCTCAATGACATTAAGCCCTGTACTACAAATGAGTCATAGATTGTTGTTAGCTTTGTTATTCCATTGCAAAGCACTTTTTCCAAATGTACAATTAACAAAATATGTTCCGCCACTTTCATCTGGCAGTGTTAATCTTCCAGACACTGTAGAAAGTATAACCGCCGAACTATCTAAACAAGAATCATTACTCTCGCAGATACATATGCAAATGAATGCAGGTTTCATTACTAAAACGCGCGAGGAACAACTGTGGGAAGTACAACGTATGATAACGCAACTAAAGGTCAGATTTTATTATTATCACTTATATAAATATGTATGAGAAGCATATGTAAACTGTAACTATCAATTTGTATTTTTACAGAGAAAGTATAAAACTGTACAAAAGCTGGAAGGTGCTACGCAAAAAAGTTTAGACGAAGACGTCAAATCGACGGATGAAAATGTGGTGGAATCGAATGTACAGAAAATAAAAGCCGAGGAAGAAGATTCGGGACACGTGAAACCTGAGACTCAATCTACGTATACCTCGACGTTAAAAAAAAGTAATAAAATACATACTTCGGAGGACAGAGAACCGACAAGTACAAATACTACTCAAAACGAAAAAGCTATGCAAACGCATGATAAGGATATTGTCGATTTCGTCGAGGCATCCGCGCTTATACCGCAATCCAGTGAACAAGAAAATACAACATCTAGAACAAATGAAAGTGGTATGAAATTTAATCATTTATAACATGAATTTTGTTTTGCTATATCCACTAGTGAAATTCCATAAGTATAATTAATATCGCATCACTTCAGTTTCAGCCGTAGAATCGGAGCCTGAAGATGTTATAGACAAACTGAGAGAAAGTTTGATCTACGAAGAATTACTAAACATGCAGGCGTTACTAAAATCGCGAATAAATCAAGAAAGGAATGAAATCAAACGGTTAATGGAAATGTTGTCGGAACGCGGCCCGGAGAAAAAGAAACCCCTGGAAAGAGTACATTCGCCGAATGAAGCTGAAATGACAGCCATGATTCAGTTAGTCAAAGAAAATCAGTTACTCGAGGTATATACACATAAAATATTTATAGTACATTTTAATCAATACCTATGGATGCGACTTACTCGTTTGTGATTTCAGAACAAAAAGACCACTTTAATACGTAGTATCATAGAAGAAAAAGATACTTGTATCGAGCTCCGTGTTCAGTTAGCAGTTCAACAATTAACAGCTACGACTTGACTATTAATCAACAAATAGAATTTTAAATTTACCAAAAGGATAACATACAGTCCCGAAAATATGTAACATGATGTTTTTGCACAGAATGAACATGTATAGTTTATAAGATGTTACTACAACCATACGTTTTTTGATTCATTCTATTCTCTTGTAAAATAATAATAAAGAAACAAAACATGTATATATATTATATATAATTTGTTTGTGCTTGTATTACCATGTCCCAAATTTTTCCAACGTCTATTTCGAGAAAAATATACTACATATTGGAGCAAGACGAGTCTCCTGATTTTTATACGGTTTTTTTTTAATACGTACAAGCTTATGATCATTCCATGCACACGCATTTGTATTTAAATTGTTAATTACACTAATAGTATAAACAAATGCATGTAACTTTATATATAAACTATATTTTTTATATATATATGAAACAAAAATACTATTCTATACAACATCAAAGCAATAAAAGTGCTAATAGAATATTGATTTAGGAGTTTGTATATCCATAAACGAGTAAACATTTGTATCAACATCAAATAATATTAAATGGTATTGTTTTTATCGTATGAGCGAAGAAACAAACCATTTCACAAATCAACATTTTATATTGGAATGTAGGACAAAAGAATATAAAGATATATGATCGTATCTCTGTTTCTATGTTAATACTGAGTAATATATTACATTTTACACAATTACTTTCTGTAAGTGTACACAAAAACAGAAAACATCGTTATAATTAATGTTACATTAACGCTATAGAATTAACGTTAAACAGCACAACATGATTCTGACCTTTTAAATACAAGTTTTGTACAAATATTTTTAGTACCACATTACTTGTCGTTCTCCAGCCTCTCAATTTGCATTTAACCGTATTTAATTATCTTTTGTAACATTTAGTAACAGTTTTATTTAACTTTCTTGACTCTTATTTTCAATTCGATCAATGAAAATATTATAACTTTCCTGACACAGGACTTACATTTTTTAAACTCTATACACAATTAATTTCTTCCATTCTGATCTTGAAGTAGGTCAGGTTGCTATAATTCATCGATTTTTATTAACCACTGTTTCATAGAGGATTTAGGAAGATGGGAATTGAATTATAGGCGTAAAAAAAAAATTAATGACGGGAATCTCTTGGATAGAATTCAGCAAGAGTACTGGCAGGGATTCGTTTAAGCATCTCCTTAGGGAAGATACGTAACAATTGCCAGCCAATATCCAATGACTCGAAAACAGTACGATTTTCGTAACTCCCTTGAGAAATAAAATTCTTCTCGAATTTCGAAAGAAATTCCAAGTACAATAAATCATCCGGTGTTAAAGCTTCTTCGCCGACAACTGCTTTCATAGCTTGTACATCTTTTCCAATAGCATAACAGGCGTACTAAAACAAAATTATTAAATTATTAAATTAATGATTTGCAAAGGGGATCCAACCTTAAGGATCGAGAAGGTTAAATTTAATCGCTGGTAGACTAGCAAACAGATTATATTTAAATTGTATTTTAATATATTAAAAAATACCAAACTTACCAATTGATTAGATACATCAGAGTGGTCTTTTCGTGTCATACCTTCGCCGATAGCAGACTTCATAAGACGCGAGAGAGACGGAAGTACGTTAACGGGTGGATAAATTTGTCTGTTATGAAGTTGACGATCAACGTAAATTTGTCCCTCGGTAATATATCCGGTTAAATCGGGAATTGGATGGGTGATATCGTCGTTTGGCATAGTTAGAATTGGAATTTGAGTAATGGAACCGTTACGACCTTCGACACGACCGGCTCGCTCGTATATGGTTGCCAAATCAGTGTACATGTAACCAGGGAAACCACGTCGTCCCGGTACTTCTTCGCGAGCTGCTGACACTTCACGAAGCGCCTCAGCGTAAGAAGACATGTCGGTAAGGATTACTAGAACGTGTTTCTCGCATTGGTAAGCCAAAAATTCGGCTGCAGTTAAAGCAAGACGCGGGGTAATGATTCTCTCGATAGTAGGATCATTGGCCAAATTCAAGAAGAGGCACACGTTTTCCATAGAACCGTTTTCCTCGAAATCTTGCTTGAAGAAACGGGCAGTTTCCATATTTACACCCATAGCTGCAAACACGATAGCAAAGTTGTCTTCGTGAGAATCCAAAACGGATTTTCCAGGTACTTTGACAAGGCCAGCTTGACGACAAATTTGTGCAGCAATCTGTAGAGAAGATTATTAAATGTGTTTAAAATTCTGCTCGACTCTGACATTTATGCAATTCAATTTACACAAAAAGCTCAGAATTAATTGTACAAGTTAAAGACTTATTGTAATACTGTGTTAATTCATTTACTTCGTTATGTGGCAACCCAGCAGCCGAGAAAATTGGGATCTTTTGGCCACGAGCAATGGAATTCATAACATCGATGGCCGAGATACCAGTTTGAATCATTTCTTCTGGATAGATACGCGACCATGGATTAATTGGTTGACCATCGATATCTAGAAAATCTTCAGCAAGAATTGGAGGGCCTTTGTCGATTGGTTTTCCAGATCCATTGAAGACACGCCCTAACATGTCTTCGGACACTGGTGTCCGCAGAATGTCGCCGGTGAACTCGCATAGCGTATTCTTTGCATCGATGCCGGAAGTACCCTCAAATACTTGGACCACGGCTTTAGAACCAGACACTTCCAGCACTTGACCGGATCTCATAGAACCATCGGCTAGTTTCAATTGAACGATCTCTGCAAACTTTGGAAATTTGACTTCATCCAATATAACCAATGGTCCATTCACACCCGACACAGTTTTATATGCTAAAAAAATAAATACAAATTTTTAACACCAGCCAATATCTACAGATACGTAATAAATTTATATTTTATTAAATTATTCATGAAAAATTAAATAAATAACGAATTTATCAAATGCGATTAAATGATCATCTTCGGATAAATGTTTACATCGTATTATATTTAAATAGAGAAAATGAATTTATCGACTCATTATGTCAAATCCTCGTCCGTAGTCACATGATAGTTGGACAATACTCGACTACGAAGAATTCCTTTTTCATTCTCAATTAGGTTATTAAGTTTGAAAAGTCAATCGTTTGAAATGTTTGTTCGTATCGGGAGCATCTTTACAATTTATCAGAGCAATTAAAGAACAAACATTTTTCGAGATCAGCTGACTAGTTGCAAATCGATCCACTGCTACGCCCAGTTTACTTTGAGTGCTCGCATTTCGCGAGTTTGATATCTGTTGATTTTTAGTAAAATGAATATCACTTACTGAGCCGAGGCTGTGAAACGAAGTCCCTCGATACCGCCAAAGCATGTTCTTTGGCAGCTTGATGTTTTCCGATAGTTTTTCCATACATTTTGTCAAGCGAATTCCCTGGTCTGTTACGTCGGTCAAACAGCAGAAGGTACTGCCGCTGAAGCTCGAATAAAAGGAGACAGACTGAAACGCAAAGGGTGGGGGGAGAGGAGTAATTTCGAACGTAGACTTGCTTGTAGAAAATCGTCTATCGTGAAAATAAAAATAAATGATCGGAACCGATCGGAGCTATTAACACGAATAAAACATGCAAATTCTTAGTAATCGAGCAGCTATTACGTTTTGTAACGTTCCAACAAAATAAACTTTACTTTGGCAACTGCATAGATGAAGTGAACAATAAGTATCGAACAAAGACAGAAGCAAGGGCACGTGCGATCACGTGGCTTGAACTAAGTAGTTCGTTATATGTTTATTACAAATAAAGTATTTTCTAATTCAATGTATTGTTACGATAAAAATAAACAACTAAAAATTATACATAGATAAATATTATGTTTAATCCCGTAGAGAGTTTTAACTAAATGGTATTGTTTACTCCTACTACAGTTGTAGTTTATTCAATTGCAATATCCCAGTTTAAATGAGATTATTCGATAACAACATTCAACAACTGTATTCTAATAAAAGAACCGAGTAATTTCGTTCTCCTATTTCTAATTAATGATACGATAGCAATAACGAATAAATAATAATATGCAATCATCAACAGCTGTTGCATTATTATGAATATCGACAATATTCTTTTATAGTAAAGATTTACAGAAAAACATAAATTATTTCAATGTTAGATCTCTTCGCTTCTTATCGTGACCTTGTATTTTAGTCGTAGAAATTGAAATTAGGCTCAGCACTCGACACGTTAACTATCAGACCAAATTCGTGAAATTTTTTACGAACTCCCATAAGATCTCCAATCAGATTCATTTTCCTTAATATCTTATTTTTAACATGTTAAAAATTTGGATTTTTCATCGTTAGAATTTACGTAACTATCCAAGAATATTTCGATCCATAAAAATGTTGCTATTTTAAAGAATTGGATACTGTTAGGGAACTTATGAGAATCAAGTGTTATTCGTAGCCCTCTGGTGGTAAGTTTAATATGTAATATGATGCAGTTCCTGTAGTAGAATACCTATACTATATACTGATTCGGATGCGGAGCTGATTCTGATAATTTCGCGCCGAAGAGGCGCGGAGTGTGCAGCGAGACACGGTGGCGGCTGGTTCGAGGATACGTGTATATTCAAGAAATTAAATTTAGTAAAAGTGGTGTTGCAAATTCTATGGTTGGTCGTTTTCCTTTGAACGAGAAGCTTATATATCTTACATAATTTCATTACGAATATTTTGATCGTCGTTCCAATCGACACTGTGCCCTCGTGCTCTACTGACAGAAGAATACAGCATATCTGAACCATGGCGGCCCTGAAACGAATAGTCAACCTATCGAGAGCTCTCAAAACCATGACGGTTACATCTCGTCCTTGTATCCAAGCGTCAAAAAAGACCTATTTCACGTACGTGAACGAACCGTCTATGCCAATACCCGGCAAAGAACCTTGTTGGCTAAAAACCGCCGACGAAGCCATCGAACAAGCAGAACTAGATTCAGGTAAATAAAGACTTCCTCGCAATTCAATTGATACGGCAATGACACTTCAAGTACATTTCCGCGATTTAATCGATAAAACCAAGCATCGATTCGCTCGATTTTTTTTACAAGATTCCAGTTATGCATAAATTTTCTTCTTAAAAAGCTAACCTTGAAATGCTATGGAAATGAATTGAAATGTCAGTGGTTTCTTTTTGACGTGATACGAAACAAGACCTTACCCTTCAAACTTATCATTTACAAGCTTTCTAGCAAGAAGATACTAAATTGATTTTAGATACGTTTTGTTGAAATTTCGATTTCTGTGAAAGTTATTATACAAATAAGATCATACTCGCTTGTAATACGAAAGACGGAATAATTTTTAAAGACACGTTTACGATTATGTCGGATTGAATGCATGTTTCACGTTAATACTAATTTTCGCGCCATTTTATTTTTCGTCTCGGGGTATACATTGACGATCTACATATTACAAAATCATGGATATTGTACTCAAAGAAAACGTTATCTTCAGCATACTATTTCAACTTTTTAGACGATAACTGAATTAATCTAACTTCCTTGTGATAGCAGAATATTATTTACAGACATCGAACATGTAATATGTTTGTCAAATGTAATGACAGATTTATTACGATCTTCGATAGGGTTTACGAAGTATGTGCATGTACAATTATCGTGAAAATAACCATTTACGCGGTTCGACTGGAATTTGAAAATTTACACGGTCTTGGGTTATTGTTCAGAATCAAATTGTACGATGTAAACGAAATGATAATGTTGATTACGTAACATTTTATGTAGAACATACCGAATGAATATAAATTAACGACGATTGACTTAATAAAAGTCGGGCGTAATAAGATAGGAACGAAGTAGAAGCTGGAATACCGTTATAGACATACCAAAATAATTCGCGTAACAACATTTATTTTCGATCGGTGCAATGTTCAATGTTCATTTCGCCGAAACGATATGCATCGCATTGCATATCATATATAGAAAATATGGCATTTACTTCTTAAATATTGCTTAAAATCGTAAAATAATGATAGAACTTGTGCAATATTTTACATTGGAAATCTTCGTGCTAATCTTTGGCGATAAAGAAATGTACACGTGTAACCACGTAATTAAATTTACCCCACCTGTGAACAGTTCTGACATAACTGCTATCAAAAATTAGAGATCGTTCTAAATCATACCAAAAATGTTATTTTATCGAAACAATAAAAAAAGAAAACACAACTAAATTTGTCAAGATGCAAAATTGTACATTAGATACAGGATGAGGCGATTCACATACGATGTCAAGGACGATAACGCATATCATTTTTCATGATGCTTTATTAAAGAAGCAGTTATTGTCTTGTCACGTATTGACAATTATCTATAAACTTATATAAACGATATCTGTGTTATTATATTATAAACAACTTTGAATCATCGACAAATAAAATTTTTGGTAACATTATCAAATATAGAATTCCAAAAACATTAACATATATATGTATATATATATATATATGTTTTACTCAATGGACTTGTTTATTACAATTTATCACAACGTGGACGAAGATTTCACAACGCGTTATAAAATTAGCTAAATTAATATTTTAGCGATTTCTATGAAATAATACTGCATTTTTAATTTCTATTAAAAGTTTCGAATTTTAATTTCGATCGGAGTAGTAACTTTTACGATGAAATAAAATTTCGATGCAAATCAAATTTGTATTAGAATTCTGTATTGTTGATCGATTTCGTACGATAGGGTGAATAAAGAAATGTATTATTCTTAATTTGTACGTTTCATTTGTTAAATAGATCTAGCGCGCGAGATTTTGTGCTCTCCTGCCAAGAAGGGGAATGATTTGAGGTCAAGGTTTAAATACCTGCAGTAGCATACAAACAGAGACTTATTTTAATATCGGTTATCTCCCTAAAAATTTCAACAAAAATCACTACGAAGATTGTGTAATTTTTCTATCAGTATTTACCTACAGCGTATTTTTATACTCTGTTGATAAATATCAAATATGTTGTTTTCCGATGTTTATATAATCCTCTTTGTTTATTATTCTATAGATGATCAGAGTTGCAATAATATATTTTCCTTAAGTAAATCTAACCCTATCTATTTCGTTCTATAAATAGCACATTACATGATGCATTAAGCATTTCCATTGTCCTACTTTATGTTCTATATGTTCCAATATACTAACCGTAAAATCGATTAAATATCTGTATCCTTCGCTTTGAAATTCATTTTTATTATCGATAGGAATAAAATTGGAATTTATATTTTCGGAACGATAATATTGAATATTTTTATTTACCCTGATTATTTGACTTGTTAACTTGCACAATCTAATTTGGATGAATATACAAGGTTATCCGATATTTCTGTAAATCTTTTCATTATGTTATTATTTTGTTTGGATCGGCAAAAGAAATATATTCTGACACTTTGTATATTCTTTTTTCTTTTCTTTCCTCTTGGAATGGAACATGAGGAACCTTGACGACTAGGTTAAGGCAGATAATTTTTGTTGCTCAAGGTCACCGAACAGCTGTCCCCATCACACTGTTAGACTACTTTGGCGTTCTAAAAAACTAACCTGCTAACACACACGCATGTTTAGTTTCTCTGAATCGAATTAGAAATTATAAACGAAACAATATTGTTCCCGTACGATAATGGAAACGTAAACAAAAAGAATAAAGTTACACGGTTCTCGTTCCGTGTGCACAAAGATCGTATCGACTTGAAAACACATGTGAAATAAAACTAACTTTGTTTTACAGATCAAGTGGTGTTTGTTCAGGGAGCAGCAGCGACACCTGTTGAATCTTTGAGGGCAATGACTGAGTATGGTGTACGATGCGACGTCAGAAACGTACGATTATATCATATGCATCTCGAAGGGGCTGCCCCGTTCGCAAAACCAGAAAATGCAAGTACGTTATTCTTTAAAGTAAAACGTTCCATTCGTTTCAACATGTTATACGAAGTACAGAACGTGGCATTAATTTTCTTTCTCATAGTTTTCAGACAGTATATCGGTCTCGAATGTATTAACCCCTTCCCGTGGCGTCAACGCGCGGTGAACAGACCAGACTGATACTAAACTGCTTCGTAACAGAGGTTATAAGAATCGTGACCGACTCTTGTGGCGCACCGATAGGAACTAAAACTCAATCACGATCGTGATTTGCATTTTGCTCGCGAGTCTGGTCCCTGATATTCACGTTCGGGCCAAAATCTTCATCACGGAGTCAGACTCGTTAAAGTACGGGAAGGGGTTAAGCAACATCGCGATAAGCTTGATTAATTTAGATAGAATTCATAACAAAGATAGCAGTCAACGTATGACGTAATTTTCTGCTTTATTCCTGAGCTGCTTTCTGATAACAGAAACAATTTTTAATCGACAAAATTAGTAGTAGCGATACGTGAATGATCTAATCATTTCACGAGTCCCAATAAAAACTGATATAGTGTAATACATGATTAATTTTCATAAAATTAGAGATCCAAGCGTATCTTTTGTAGAATTGAACCTCAGATCAGTTAGAGATTTTAGTGAAAGTTAATCATGCATGTATTGTAATCGAAATATTTAATTAGAGAAAATATCTCTATGTATTATGACACTCGGTATATAGAACATTTTAGGTCCATCAGCTTATTCATCGGGGGTAACGTGCGAGCGGCTGTTCAAGCTGGAACCGCCGACTGTGTTCCGATTTTCTTGCACGAGATTCCACGATTGTTTAAGGAAGGATACATTAAGCCTGACATCGCTCTTATCCATGTCTCGCCTCCCGATAACAACGGATATTGTTCGCTCGGCACTAGCGTAGATTGCGTGAGGTCAGCCGTGAGCCAATCGAAATACATCGTAGGTAAATTTTCAAATCTTTTTAACTCCACCATCAGCCATGCACTGGGTAAAAATTAATTTTTAACAAGTTCTTCTCACGTGGTAATTTCTAGCGTTGGTAAACAAACACATGCCAAGGACATTCGGCGATGGCAGCATTCACGTTAGCCATTTGGATTTTGCCGTGGAGCATCACGTGCCGCTACCGGTTCATCCCGTGAAAGCGCCGTCGAAGGAAGAGCAAGAAATCGGGAAAAATATTGCCCAGAACTTGGTGGTAGATGGAGCCACGTTGCAAATGGGTATTGGTAGCATACCGGACGCGGTGTTGTCGGCACTGAAGAATCACAAAGATCTTGGGATTCACAGCGAGATGTTCAGTGACGGTGTGGTTGATCTTGTACATAAAGGATGCGTCACGAACAATCAGAAAACAATGCACAATGGTCGAATCGTCGGTTCGTTCTGCGTCGGCTCTCAAAAGCTGTACGATTTTATGCACAATAATCCGTTCATAGGTGAGTATTTGTTTACGACTCGTAATACATGCGTGTAATTAAATTTGAATAAAAAATAAAGGGACAAACCGACGAATGTTACAGAGATGCTCGTGGTGGACTACGTAAACGATCCAAAAATAATAGCTAGGCAACCGAACATGACAGCCATCAACTCGTGTATCGAAGTTGATATCACCGGACAAATTTGCTCGGATAGTATAGGGACTAAAATGTATTCCGGATTCGGAGGACAATTAGATTTCATCACGGGTGCAGCGATCAGCGACGATCGTTGCGGGAAGCCCATTATTGCGTTACAGTCCGTTACCTCGAAAGGTGAAAGCAAAATTCAACCCGTCTTAAAATTAGGTACGTAAAAATTCTTCCCTCGCGACCGTTTATACTTATCGACAGAGCATTGACAATAATCTCTTTGTTTCAAGGTGCCGGTGTTGTTACGAATAGGGCAATTGCTCGATATGTTGTCACGGAACACGGAATTGCCAGTTTATTCGGTAAAAGTCTTCAGCAACGAGCGTACGAACTAATTCAAATCGCTCATCCTGATCATAGAGAGTCTTTGGAAAAAGCAGCATTTGAACGATTGAAGGTTATGCCAGCGCCCTAAACGTTTCACTAAAAAAAAAAAACTACACACCGACAAATTCTAATAGCATTTCGCGATGATTTTCTACGCACAATAAACATCTACGTTTGTGCCCAAGACCGACATCGCAAACTATCTCTCGAATTTCGTTCAATTTATACCTTCTTGCCGAGAAAATTAATATAATAGAACTGTAACGATCAAAAGCACCCGAAAAACAGATTTTTAAACATCGTGTATAGAAAAACCAGGTTTGGAGTAAATACAAGAAGGCTTTTTTCGTTATAAAAAATCAGGGGAATTGCTTGTCCCCGAACAAACCTGAGAATGCGTTTATTTTGAATAGCTATTTAATATTAAAAGCATCAACCGAAAACAGTATATACTTTAAAGTTAAAATAACGATGACGAATAATTTTTATATAAAATTTTGAAACGTTCCTCTGTATGATGCAATTATTCTAATAATTGAAGGCACATCGCATTTGAAGCAATAAATTAAAAATGAAATGTACATACACGTACCGATTGTTACGATTATTTTTTTTACCACCTATTACACGTAGTATATAGGGTGTGCGAAAATTTATCACGCGTTTCAGCAAGTTTGTATCGAAAAGATTGAAAAATCGAAAACCGGTAAATGCGACGTTCAAATACTAATCGTGGAGATGGCAACGGATCTAGTGTGATCTGACGTGAAATGACATTTGAGTTATGAAATCCTTTAGATTATGTGTCATCTAAATTTCGACGTAATTGCCTTTTATATTCTACCCCATCGACGAACTTTTGCAGATTTTTATCGTTTACACAGTTTCTGACGTGTCATATATTCTACAACAAAATGTTTGGTATAAATTTTCGTCGAAATGTGGAATCAGCATTTGGTAAATTTGTACCGAAAAAATCGTTTAACATGTGTGGTTTAAAATATATAAGAGAACCTTTGAATCCGTTGAAACGATGTCCACGATGGGTATGCGTAGAAGATGCGGTGAAAATCATAAATTCAGGTATTTACAATGATTTCGTTTAGTCGGAATATTTAAATCGAATCGTCGAAAATATAAAATGGCAACCTACTTACTTCGTTGATATTTGCTTGCAGAGCATTTAGTTTTTATACAAGGCGGGGCAGCTACGCCTATGGAATTGATACGCGCCATGACCGAACACGGTGTCTGCAACAATCTACGCAGTGTACGATTACTTCACATGGGTCTCGAAGGAGACGCGCCGTTTGCAAGCCCCGAATTTCAGAGTACAGTATAATAATATAATAATAATAAAAATTCCCCGCCGTCCAACATGATCACGAAGGTGACGATTGTCTTTTAGAGCACTTCAGGTCCGTAAGCTTTTACATCGGAGCCAATCTCAGAGAAGCTGTTAACGAAGGCAGAGCCGATTACATTCCGATATTTCTTCACGAAGTGCCAAAGCTTTTTTACGAAAGAAGAATCATCCCCGACGTTGCTCTAATTCACGTCAGCGTGCCGGACGCGCGTGGTTTTTGTTCTCTGGGCGTAAGCGTGGATTGCACGCGTGCTGCCCTAAGTTCGGCGAAAGTTATCGTTGGTTAATAGATGATCGTTAATAATTTATACAACGTTTATCACCGATCGATCGAATTAAAAATTATTTCTCTACCTCGATGCAGCCCAGGTTAACGAGCACATGCCGAGATCGTTCGGGGACACGGTAATTCACTCGAGTCACATCGACTGGGCCGTGAAATACGATTGTCCTTTGCCATGCGTGGCAAGCACTCCGCCAAACGAAATCGAACTAGAAATTGGGAAGATCATAGCGCAAAGGCTGATAGACGATGGAGCAACCTTGCAACTCGGTATAGGAAATATTCCCGACGCTGTTCTCTGCTCCCTCGGTAATCACAAAGATCTAGGCGTTCATACCGAGATCATGGGCGACACGATGGTGGATCTGGCAGAACGCGGGAATATTTCCAATAAAATGAAAGTGAAACACAGGGGGCGTATGGTCAGTTCCTTGGCAATTGGTACCAAAAGGGTGTACGACTTTTTGCACAATAATCCATTCGTAGGTACGTGTGAAATTTTTCACCGGCGTTTTCTAATGTTTTCTATAACTCTGTCTTTATTTACTTAACCTAGAAATGCTTACGATCAACTATGTCAACGATCCTAGAGTGATATCGCAGCAACCGAAAATGACTGCCATTAATTCCTGCATAGAAATGGATATTACCGGTCAAATATGTTCAGACAGTTTGGGCTGTAAAATGTACTCCGGTTTCGGCGGGCAACTCGACTTCATTCGCGGCGCTGCAATGGGCCAAGATGGCCGCGGGAAAGCTATAATTGCGTTCCCCTCGGTTACGAGCAAGGGGGAAAGCAAAATTCAACCTGTACTTAAACTTGGTACGAAAACTTGCGTTATTTACACGAGTTCTTTCTATATTATACTTTTTAAATACTATTGCGATCGTTTGTTTAACAGGCGGTGGAGTCGTAGTGACAAGAGGACACGCGCATTATATAGTCACGGAGCACGGAGTGGCCCAACTTTTCGGTAAAACATTACGCCAAAGAGCAAACGCGTTGATTCAAATTGCTCATCCCGATCACAGGGAATGTCTCGAAAAGGCTGCATTCGAAAGACTTAAAGCTAATCCGACTAAATATTTGTGATCGACGTTTGTAAAAAAAACCCTGAGAAAAAATTTAATCTTGTCGTATATGCAAAAGTTTGTCATGCAAATTTTGATCGATCTACAAAATCTTCGTACGAATTAAAAAATGTGTAATCTAATTTATAACACTTTTTCTATACAGTTTGAGCAAATATAATATTGCTGATTGTTATTTGAAAGATATTATACAAAATAAATATTGCATTTGTACAAACATAAAGTGTTTAATTTATAAATATATCGCATGCTTGATATTAAAAGCTCTTGTCTAACTAAAAATTTATACCTTCGGGTAACGTCCCCTCTCGTCGTCTTTTCTCTACGTTTTCGTAATATTCCGAAAAATTTACGTAAGGCTTGATTCTAGCATTTCTGTCCGTCAGTCTTGTACCGGGAGGATACATATCCGACGTTGTGGATGTTTCACTCGTTGATGTATCGAAATTTTCATCCGTAACTCCGGTACTAGAATAATCTTCGTTCTCCGGTATCGTTGTTATCGGAGCGGTTTCTACAATTGGATTAAATCTAACCGATTGATTAGTTGGACTTTTCAATGCATGGGGAAGCGGAAAATTGAAATTTCGAACAAGAAGAGTTATGTCATCTCGTTTACCGGTGGTCACTGTACTTTGAGTGTTGCTCATATTAACATCGTGATGAATCCTTACAACTTTGTCTACAACAGCTTGAGCAACTCCCGTCAAGGTAGACTGTACGCGAAACTGAAATGTATTTTATACAAATGCAAAAGTGTGCTGCCTCCTGATAAATTGTATAATTGTCAATAAATAATTTTGTACCTGTTCGACTGCTATAAGAGCTAATTCTTTGTTAACTTGATCGGTACCAGTTGCTTCTTCTAACGATTTGTAAAGACCACGAGACATAAGTAACAAAAACCTACAGGAATCATCGAGTTCTATCCCACCATGAATTTCAGGTTCGGCAATGATAGGCTCCGCTGTGGCGGATGCTAATTCTTCGAATTCTCTGTATTCTCCTTTAACAAGATAATTTCCAAGGCAACGCGTATTTTCCTGATTCCCAAGATGCGATCCTTCGATACAAATTGTTTATTATTTATAAATAAAACGAAAACAGATCGTAGCGTTATCGAAATACCTTGCCTTATGGAATCAATATCCAAACCTAACTGAGATAATCGCAACAATTCATCTTCGTTCCGTAAATCATGATCCACGCTTAACTGTATAACTCTTAAAACTTGGTTACTGTCCGTCTTACATAGTAAAGCTCTACTGTCGCCAACGTTGGACACATACAATCTTCCACCGTACACAAGAGCAACAACTGCACTTGTGCCTGTCGATAGTTCACAGTTCAACGAATTTAATTTATCAACCTGTATGAAAAATGTTCTATGTAAATATTTAGTATTTTTGTTAGTAAACTTTGTCGATAAACCGAACCAACCAAGTGTGGAAATTTTTGATACGTTTCGTACGAATTTAATCCATCGGGTATATCAAACTGTAAGCTAGTTCGTTCGGCCAAAAGATCACCAATGGAATCTAAATACCCTCGTTCTACAGCTATAAACGCTTGTCTGGAACGATGAATTTAAAAGAAAAAAAAATATAACTGCTTTGTAAGTCACAATTTATCTTTCTGTCTGTTTAATTATACACTTAGTTACGATAGTCTACATACGGATACAATATATGTAAAAATTGTTTATAAACGATTCACATACGTTGTAAAATTTATATTACAGCATCTACATAGCTAATATTTTTATTGTTGGTTTAATAATACATTCTATGCAGCATCGTATCTATATTATTATTTAAATACAGTATTATTCATCCGTATTGCAATTAAAACACGTAATAAAAGCTTGCGTACGCTGCTAAAGAAACTAACTTGCCAAACGGTTAATGCAAATAATGTAGGCACAAAACTATCGAATTTCATTTTTATAAAACTATGTCTTGTATGTAGACTTTTGTAACTAAGTGTACATTATTACCTAAGAACTTCTTTGATCTCTTCATTCGTTGATTTTCCATTCAACTGGCCAAGTAAGATCTCTGCAGCCATTCGCTGCATAGCAAAATTTGCTGCTTTAGTCCCTTCGTGACCATCGAACACTCCATAAAGGAACGTTGTATCGTCGTAACGGCAATGAAAACTGCGATCTTCGAATGGGTGTTCCTCCTGTCTATATCCATCCTCGCGATAAATTTGATTCGTAGAAAATCCTACTCCTAAACAAGTATTTGAAAATTGTAAATATTTACGTACGTATACATTTGTAGGTTATGCGGTCTATAATAGTAAACTCTTACATACCAGATTGCTTGCAGACTGGTAAATCATCCGTCCAACTGTATTGGCTGTCCTGAAAAGGCATTAAATTAGGGCGTTCTGCCCTAGTTGGCATTGTTAGAGATATAAATTAACTTTGATGAAAAATTTCAACTGATATTAGGTATACAGACTTACGTTTGTAACATATCGACTAAATATCGATCCGAGTCGATTAAAAATACGGCCGAGAATCTGTAGCAATCGATCAAGCTTATTTGAAATAAGCGCCAATTATAAACTGGTACGCGGTTCGTATCTTAATTACATTTAGGTATAATCTGTGAACATATTTGCACACATGCGAAATAAAATTATGTCATTAAAAACAAAAGCAGTTCTTATCCTACCTGCCAAATCATATAACATTTAGGTTCATCAACACTATAAATTTTCGTAACTAATAAAGAATAAAATCAACTGGCACTGGACATATACAACTACCGTAATCGTACAATAATGGATAATTAATCCCGCAAAATACAACCACCATAAAAACTTGACAAATTACCCTCGAAATATTAATGAAATTAACATTTATTAAATCAACAAAAAGTTATAAATCATTAAACAGGTTATTACGTGTTACATATTTATTTAAATCTTGATTCTATTGATTGATAATTTCATTTATCTCTATACATAGATACTTTGCAGATACAGCAAAATATTAGTTTAAAATATCGCTGATATCTTCAAAGAATAAAGTTTCCTTTTCTTAAGTATTCGCTTTTTTAACATTCTTACGTTACATTTGCTCTTATAAAGAAAAAAATGCGTCGAATTCCACGAGCCGATACCGGTCTTACGAAGACGCAACAACTCCGTCAAGCAAGGACCGCCGCTTTGATGCAAGATTTAGAAAAATCACGCGAAACAGAAGTAAAACAAATAAATCCATTAGGACGACGAAAGAGGGTGGTAATGCCCGAGCCAAAGAAGGTGGACTTTAAAAGGCCAGGATTGACCAAGGCAATGTTAGCTAGAATGAAACACGCAGAGAAATATATACACGAATACGAGCGGAAAACTGAAGCAACGGTATCTAGTGACCGGGTACCTAAAAGAACACCCGCTCCAATAGGAGGTGATTCCAGGTCGCGACAGTAGTTAAATCTGATTTAAGCGAACAATTGTAACGCGCGTTAAACAAATGAGCACTTGAATAATTCTTCAATCTTTATAATGTTCATCGTTCGTTTAAAGTAAAAGCAATATTTCTATAGTACGAGGTTTCCATTACCATACACAAAATCATTTTTAATTAGGATGGGTAGAGAAAGATTACTGCCGTCCAAAGGAAAAGCACGTACTCCAGTTGCATCTCCTCCAAGAACATTACCAGTAGCTAGGAAAGATTTACCGGCTGGAATCAGCCCCATGAAGTCAAGATTGCCTCAGCTAGCTTTACCTAAAAAGACCAACGAATTAGCCAAAGTGTTAAATGCAGATGTAATCCAGGCGGAACCAATTGGCAAAGGACCGATCAGTAACATTGTGATACCCCCTGGAACAGTGAACAACGAACGTACTACAATTGTTAGTGTACCTCAATCACCTGTACAAATTGAAACAAAAATGACCTCGCAAATGGCGAATCGTTCAATTCAAATGATCAGGTGAATTTATAAAATACTTGTTTCACCTGCAATGGTAATACAAATTCCTTTTGCTTCTAATAGTGAAACTCTTAACGAGCAAGACGCCATAGAAGTTAAAACAGTAAACAACAAACTATCAGAATTACAACAGGCTAGACGAGATTTTGTTATTGCTGTGGCAAATGTTGGTGGAAATGTTGTTAATATTGCGGATGAAACTCCTCCTGCCGATCTTTCTTTTTTGAGCGATAGCAGGTAACCTAGGTTATCTAAATAATTACAGAAGTAATCCTCCGATTTTTATGATTCTTAAATAAGTTGTAAAATGTGTTATTTTGAATAAGTCTTTTCTACACATGTTACGGGTGCTATAACAAATTTAAAAATCATCAAAATTGGAGGTGGTACCCCTAATGTAAATAATTATCATTATATCTATTAATAATATTTATGCAGATCCCCTGAATTAGACAATGAATTTCTCCAAGCACAATATGAAAATGTTCCATCGGATATTCTATATGCTCGTGAACTCATGCAAAAAGCTTTAGCTGATATGGAAGAGAGAGAAGCAGCCAGAAGATTGGAAGAAGAATTTGAAAGAATAGCAGCTTCGGAGTACATGCCAGATGATTTACAGCTCAATGTTCCTTTCGAAGATCAACTTCACCAAGATAAAGACTCATCTTGGGAAGAAGATGAAGATATTGTCACAGCTATGTCACATCCATCTAGACCAAGAGCTCATAAATCTCCCGTTCCGATGGAACAAAAAAGTTATCCATACAAATCCTTTGATATACAGGAACTTGAAAGATTTTTCGATCTTCAACGGTATCCTCCTTGTCCAAAGTGCGGACCACCGTCGGGTAGAGAAGGGTTACATCCTGATTTATGGGACTTGGCAGATCCATGGTACCGATCACCCGTACAGCCTGAAATGCCAGATCTCATGGAATTTGATCTAATGGAGTTTTAAAGTAATAATAATCAAATACTGACCTTCTTTATCTTAATGGCATCACATTTTACCACAAATAATTCCTTATAATAATTCACTGTAAAATATTCATATCTTATGTAATGTAAAACTGCTATACACATGTAAATAATAATAATAATAGCAATGATTATTTTTAATTTGGACTTATTACACATGTGACAAAATTTTATACTTAATGACTACCGAATACACAATAAAAAATAAAATAAAAATACAATTAATAAACAAATATAATACAAGTTAGAAATAATGTTTATTCTTTATTATTTATGTTTCATTCTTTTAATATAATTATGTGTCTAATATTAATCAGATTAAACAAATTACTGGCAATTAATGTTTACTAGACACTGCTCAGGCCATCAAAAGTCGGCGAATTGTTTTTCCAAGTCGTAAGGTCAGTTTCTATAAATTCGAGTTGAAGTTATAATGTGGGAAAATGTCACCCGCGTATCTCTAGGCTCAGGAGAATGAATAAATGAATGCGTCCAGCGTAACGGTAACAAAGAAAGAGGAACTGTTTATTGGAAAATAACTGGGACGCGTGGACACGTCCGCACGCTATGAGAGCTGAACAAAGACTGGCGCTGGCTCGCCATGCGGCCGAACTGCACAACATGGCCGCTTCCCCCACTCTCGCAGCTAGAGTGAGAGGGAAGACCGCAGCCCCTACATGTTGAGGTTCATCTACTCCATCTATGACACGAGAAATGCAAACGAATAATATTAATAATCGATATATATCGATCACCATCGAAATGTTCTTTACGATTACTTGACTACCGTTTAAAGATAGCTTGTGATAAGTGTACTCTGAAAAGTTAGTTGTACATTGTATCAGCCTTAATAAGATACAACATAAACCTCGACGTACCAAATGCTGGAGAACTCAACTATCGTAGTTAATGTATATATTAGTGATTGTGCGTGACGTTATATGTAATTACAATGTTTTGTTGTCATCTTGTTTGATTCGTAAACGTGTTTACCAACCACGGACATCCTAGTCTTATTTCAAACCATTACAATGGACTTACCATAAAATTAAATTAACTGTAATTGACAATATATCTTTTATATATAACTACCAAATCACTACAAGTATAATGGCGACACCCACTAATGGTAATGGTAACCTTATCGACGAATTTGAAGAGGCATTTCAGGTATAGCGCGAAGGATATTTTGATTCGTTGCCTAATAATTCCTATAAACAATATTACGTTTGTTGTAAATTCATTCTATAATGTAAAATATCACTTGCAGCAATGTTTGAGTATTTTAACAACAAAGGACGAAGGGTTAGGAAACAATGGGATTGGAGTGTCTGGTGGTTTGACTGTGGATAAGGAAGAAGCACGTAGCGAAGTTGAACAAGTCACGTTAAGATTTATAGATCTTGCCAGACAAATGGAAGCCTTCTTTCTACAGAAAAGATTTTTACTGTCTGCACTGAAACCAGAACTAGTAGTGAAGGAAGATATCAATGATCTTAGAGTAGAATTAGCGCGTAAAGAGGATCTTATAAAAAGGCATTATGATAAAATTGCCGTATGGCAGAATCTGTTAGCAGACTTACAAGGTTGGGCAAAGTCGCCGGCACAAGGTCCAGCACCTAACGGTAAGAATCTAAAAGACTGTAAGATAATAATGTGTTTAATGATTTTAAAATGCTTCAGGTTTACCAAACGGTACACAAAGTGGACAAAATCAACAAACTGCAAATGGAGGTGGAAGTGCAACGATGCAGCAACAGCAACAAATATTGCAACACCAACAGCAGCTCCAACAACAACAACAGTTGCAGCATCAAATACAACATCAAATGCAGCAACAACAGCTTCATCAGCAACAGGTATTTAAGTAATACCGTTACGAGAAAAGCTGAAATTCCTGTATTTGGGCAGCTGTTTAAAATTAGCATCGGAGAAATACCTTTTTTAATGTGACACATAAAATTTGAAAAAAATGCGTGATAGCGAAAATTGTATATTTACAGAAAGTTTTTTTGTTGTGGCTGTCATAGTTAACAGTAACATTTTGAATTATTATTCTTTAACGTTTATTTCACCTTAGTTGTAAACCCAACTTATTAGTAATGTAAAGTATTGAGAATTTTTTTTTATGCAAAGTATCATTACACCATACAGTTAGACTCGATGCAGGCGAACGATTCTTTGACAGACGATCGTACGTCTTTCCTTGTTTTTCCAATTGAAAACAACAAAGACAGATGTATAACGGTACGGTAAAAAGTCGCTCGTCTGCATTGGGCATTATACGTATGTCACGAGATAATTTATACTCGTTATAATACTCTCATTCTGATTGAAATGGCATATTTATTGTTATTAGGTTTTTATATTATCCATTAAAATTTGAAGATGAGTACCACTATTGAATGATTGTATGTGCCTGTGTGTATGCATGTGGGTGTGAATGTCTATGATGTATAAATATATTAAAGTATTAAGTAATCTTTTGTGATTGAAATATTTGTCAGAATCGTAGAAATTTTTTTTTTCTTTTTTTTTTTTTTTTTTTCTTTTGTTAAATAATATCTAATCAGGACATAAAATTGTTCGGTCCAACTGCACAAAAAGCAACGTACATTAACGTTGCGTGTAATCAGTGCCTTATATAATTCCTATCCACAGAAGTGTAACGTGTAAGAAAGAAAAATTAAAGTGCTTTTATTAGTAACTGCGATATAAAATTATAAAAGCATGAATTTCATTTATAAAAGAAGGAAGTATCAAATAGATATACTTGCATAAACACATTGTAAAATGGTGCCAAAATGATTATTATTAAAATGCGTACAAATGTTTAGCCAGAAACTGATATAATAAATCTGATAACGGCAATAAAAAACTAAATAAGCACAGATTAGTCTGCTTGACGTTAATAGTATACCTAACGATCCCTATAATGTACATATTATAATTAGGAGCAAATAGCGATATTACTTCAACGTGACTTCATAAACAAAGTATATAGTTGCATACATGTATACATATCTATTTATATATTTTAATTTTTCTTTCACATTTCTCTCAAATCATATATTTCTTTACATCGCGTATTATACATTGTCGAAAATAGAAGATATTTCTCAGTATTTATAAGCCTCCTTGTTTATAATATGATAAATATCTTTTGCATGTAAACGTATGCATGCATTTTGCATCAATATAAAAGTTATTAAGGATGAATACCTTTATATTTAAAAAAAAAACATGTTGAAATCTTGTAGATGATAACTATAGCATAATTACACATCAAAAGTTATTTTATAATTATTCTAACTATTCTTCTGTACTTTATAAATTGACATGTGTCTTTTTCACACAAATGTCTAAATGTGATACTAAATTAGAACATTGCAGCGATTCGTTCAAACGGATAACTGCAAGGATACGTGTGCCATTTCACTTGTGTTGTTCTCAGATGCAAGTAGATGTTTGCAGAATAAATCTCTGTTCATGGTGAAAAAAAACATTGTGCTTTCTTTCATTTCCCTTGCCTATCAAATTACTGTTCCTAACAACCTACATTGGCTTGCAACGATCAAAATTCCACTTTTATTTTCACTTGTAAATCTATATATATATGTATATATATATATATATACATATGGATAGATAGTATATTTATATTATAGTATATGCATATATGCATACATATGCATGTATGTACAGTACTGTCGAGGTATCTACGCTAAGTAATTTTAACGCTATCATCGATCTTAAACTGTTCTCATCCGACATCGTATTTTTATGACCGTGCCAGAATATCTGATAAAAATATAATATGACAATTATATCATTATGATAGAATGTTTGACATGACGTTGCAGGTGCAGCAAGGATCGGGGGCTCCTCCTACATCGGGTCTACAAGGGGTTGGAGTTTCGGTTGGACAACAAGGGATGTTTATGACTCAAGGAGGAGTAGGTGTGACAGGTGCGAGGGCAGGATTCCCTGTTGGAGGTGTGGGAAGCAGTGCCCTTCAAGGACCGCTAGCTTTTCTGGAAAAGACAACGAGCAATATAGGAATGCCGGAAAGGCGGAGTTGACGCGGAAGGGGGAGGGGCCGGGGTCGGGGTCGAGGAAGAGGCCGTGGAAAAGGGCGAAGCGCAGGAGGAAGTCTACCTCCGCCACCACCACTCCTCGATACTTCGGACCCGTCATCGTATGCTGCTGCTGCCGCAGTTGCAGCTGCTGCGGCAGCGCCCCTTCCCTCTCCACAGCAGCAGCCCCCGCCGTCTTGTACATGAACGTGTTAACAGCAGAGTTGGGCATTAATTGACTAATTTTTATCCAAATAAATTCATTACGCGATGCGATTAAAGTTAATCATTAGCATTAACAGCGACTAACGTTACTCGATACCACGTTAATTATATCAATTAATATAAATTAATTGATACAATTAACGTGGTATCGTGTATTACAAATCAACGAATTTAAACTTTCGTTGCTTCACGCGTACGTGGTCCCAAATATCTTTTTAATAAATGTTCTCGACGTTAACACGCTGACTGTTTTAGACCAAATTCGTGAAATTTTCTACGAGACCAACTGAATGCTGTAGATTTTCATTTTATGAACTTTTTTAGTAATACGTTACTCGTATATTACTTGTTGCATTTTGTAGAGTTTGGATCTCTTCTGATTGTCAAGTCCTCAACTACATTGTAACAGTTGTAATCAACAAACTTATCATGATTTATGACGAGGAAAAAACAAAGACTTTATCCCAAAATTCTTTAAACCTTATAAGTTTGTTCATATTTCGAATTTCATTATAACATTAGACACTATATACTTACAGAGAATGTAAGACAAAAAGAAATCGTTTTTTTTTTATTCGGTAAAAGGAGTACTCTCTTAATCATTAATCGCATATCGATTGATCATTATATTAATCGTTAGCTGCTGGCGACCACCATTGATTAAATTAATGGTAATTTTTCAGCGGCGTTGAGTTCATATCATCCAATATTTCTTTTTTACGCGTTAAAAAAATTGTATTATTTAAGAATTTATTACTAATGATTTATTTAAAGGCTAAAAAAAGTTACAGAATATTTTCTAGTGTGAATACAAAATTTACAACTTTATTGTTTTGTTTTTTAATTTCAAAATAAATCTACACAAATATATTCCTATTAAACTGAGATTTATTAAACATATAAAACATAAATTGTCGATGTTTTTAACTTGATAGCATCGAAGCAATTAACGATTGTCTATTTTAATTGTAATCATCAATCGTTACTTTAATTGGAATTTGCCCAACACTGGTTTACAACAATTAATTTGTTATTGTAAGATACTGTTCCTATCCATCGTTGTTGTGAGTTTATAATCACCGCAATCGAATCAATATATAAATGAAATTTAGTAACCATTTTTTATTATTAAAGATTGAAACGTACTGTTTCAACTTATTTTTATCTTTAATTATAATTCCGCAAGGTATTTAAATTATCTGCATAGAACAAAAAATGAAAATACGAATTTGGTCAATTGTCGAGGATCAAAACTGAATGTTTCAATTTCCAACAATAAAGCCACTAAATTTCATTTGCATATTGTTCCAATGTCGGAAATTATTGTAATCGCAAACTTCCCCCGAAAAACAATGGATTTTGTTTCCATTAGTAAGCATCGAAAATGCTTCATTGATTTAGTTCTAAGAATGTGTTGCAAATAAGTTTGCGACATGCTTGTGAAAATAAGTGTGATAAAGATATGCGTGATGCAGGCCATTAGTTATTCTGAAAAAGCAGGGTTTCCATTGAAAACATATAGTTAAGTAGTGCCAGTTTTATTAAATCGTTTCTATTATAAATAACGAACATGTAATATCATTCAGTGTTCTTTGTAAAAATATTTGTTTCGTTTGTGATCTCTGTGAATCGCAATCATTCGTTTGAATACTTTGCATCGGTCCCCGTATTGTAATAACTCGGAAGACTATGCAAAATGTGATATATACCCATGAGACAGAATAACCGGTTCGTTATTTTAAACTATTTAAGGGGAAGTGGCAGCAAAAACTGTACATAACAAGATTGTGTGGTAAAAAAAATAAACATAAATTTCACATGTACATAGAATTAGAGACACGTTTTTTCATACAATAAATCATGTATTTTATTATATTAAGTTCGAATAATTGTTAGCACTTTTACAAGTCGTATGTAATGTTTACACAAGGTTGATCTAAACTGTCGGATGTATTTCAGATACGACATAAATAAAGCGTAAATTGCCCAAATATCAATATACCTCCCGTGGATAAAAACCATCTATTAACCCATTTCTTATATAAATTTAGTATATATTTTATATTCTTTTCTGTACGATATTGTACAAATTTGTTCCCGTTCTATGCCTCTTTCCATTTATATAATATGGTTATCGATAGTCATTGATTATCGTTAACCGAATTTAGCTTTTTACATAATATGAACAAAATTAACTGTACAAGAAAAATTAAGAAATCATTACATTTATATTAAATGCTGTCGTACTGTAAGGTAATATTATTCTGTACAAAAACGTGTAAGCGATTATAGATTTGATAAGTTGTGTCAGTATCGGTTCAATTTAGGTACATTCCCGTTGATTTGATTCGTTGTTTTTTTCTTTTTTGTGTTCGATTGTAGTGCATTTACACATACATGAATGACGTCGGAATGTTAGAAGGGAGGTGGGCACCAAGTATATAAAATGTATACGTGTTTTTTATACATATGCATATAAAAAGAACCAGACAAAAATATATATACATATGTACACGTGTGCGTACACACATATATACATACGTATATATAAAAATAGACCATACAACTTGCACCGTACAACTTAAAATAATTGTAAATTTTAACACAATGTTTGTAAAAATTGAATAAGCGTACGAGTTGGACGACCCGACATTCCAGCTGGTATGTATGATAGTAACTCATCAGGTCCAGGGCCCATTACTCCTGCCGTATCTAAATGCAACCACGGCGTATTGTTTGGAACAAATTCACGCAAGAAAGCGGCTGCCGTGCACGCGCCGGCATATTTGGCTTTCGAAACGTTATTTATATCAGCTGACTTAATTTTCTCTGCAAGCAAAACCGTGTCATTTTATGTATTATTTTTGTCTGGAATGTTATTGAGCAGTGGCACGTTATGCAATCTTCGAAACATGTTCTAAGGTTTTGATCGAAGGAGGTCTTCGAAATAAATGTTTCATAAAACCTATTATAAATAACAAATACTTAAATCATTAAATTAGCAATTTAATAAATACTTTTTATTAAATTTTTAATTCACCTTTAATGTAGAAAGCAATTCAAGGAAAACAGCATCAATTTTTCTATCAAATTTATCTACATACAATTTTTTAGTTTAAAAATGTTTAAGCTAAGTACAGAGTAAAAATAATTATTAAATTAGGCGCACGTGCGTATATTATTTCTGAATTATTTGAGATTAGATAATTTCTCTTGTATTATGTAATTTATTTCTTTTGTTGTTTCAATAAAATGTGATTGAATTTAAAAATACTCTTCCTTATTTTTTTCTTTAGACGAGTTCCCCTAATCTTATTTGGTCTTTGGCTCCGTAAAAGTATAACGCGCCACTAGTGAAGAGTACTATATTATCATCTTACTTGTCATTTCATCAGTAAAATGTTGCCAAAGTGGAAGTCTCCATACTCTATCACCGCTAAGAGTTCCAGCATTTTTCAACTTTTCAAAAAGAGCACCATCGTTTGAAAAGACTCCAGTTGCTGCTCCTCCTAAACTGATCCTCATTGCACCAGTTAGCGTTGCAATATCCAAGATAAATCTACACACATGCATACATATATGTATATATGTATATCAATCATCAAATATTTGATATATACACTATTAGAAATTTTTAAATCTACTTAACGACTACCTTGGATTAAATTCCTGAGCGTAGCAAAGCGCATCAGCAAGAATTAGTCTACCCTCCGCATCTGTATTATCTACAATGATACTTTTTCCATTCATTGCAATTACAAGGTCCCCTGGTTTAGTTGCAGTGCCTGAAGGTAGATTTTCAGTGAGCGGTATTAAACCAACAATGTTTACTTTCAGTTTAAGTTCAGCAGCTGCTCGAATGGAAGCTGCTACGCATGCTGCGCCGCTCATATCTGCACGCATTTCGTCCATGTCGGATGGAGGCTAAAATTATCATCCGTATGATCGTCTAATTTCTAAATTTCCTTATAGATTGTATCAACTAGCAAGTTCGTTCGCGTATGCAGTATGCACGCTGTTTCAAAAACATGACGAACTTGTTATTCAACCTTATACGATTTTACCTTGAGACTGATACCACCAGCGTCAAATGTAACACCCTTTCCAACGAAAACTATTGGTTGAGAATCATCGTTAGCACCTTTATACTGAATTTCAACGAACTTTGGCGGTTCGCAACTACCATTAGATACACTGAGGAAAGAACCCATCTTTTTCTTTTCCGCCCATTCTTTATCGTGGACCTGAACACTAATTCCTAATTTAGTGAGAACCGAAGACACTTGCTGAGAAAATATTGTGGGCGTCATCAGATTGGCTGGAGTATCTGCAAGCTGGCGTGCCCAGTTTTGCGCTTGAGCTTTGATATTTCCGACTCGCCATTGTTCACTTGGAATAATAAATAATATGTAATATAACCATTATACACGACGGTGTATATATATATAAATATACATTTGTAAGAATAGAGGGATTTTTGTATCTTTGTCTTTTCCCCGAATTTTAGATATTTTTGTCTATCTGTATGTTTGTTTCGTTTCTACATAAAAATAGCCCAACGTACTTTGGCAAGATTTTGTACACGCATTGATATTTGTACAACTTGAAAACTAAACTACTTTACATTGGGTTCTTATTTTATCTTTGCGACTTGCTTTAGGATGAGCTGCTGCATGGATTTATCTATTTGTATTCTAGGAAAAAAAGATGCATAACATCGTCTACAAGGAAGCATTATAGTAAACTTTAAAATCAATTAATTTTCTAAACTGAAACTACGTACAAAAGCTAGTAATGAAATAAATAAAAGAGGAAAATGATACTCACTCTTCTTCTTGACCGTACAGTGAAACTTTTGGAAAAGCCTTTTGTTTTTCCTTATTTTTCAGACCTTGATAGAACCATGTTGATAATGCAGCTCCTTCGGCAGCAGCTTCCGCATCTCCTAATGTCTCCAGATTTATATCTTTTATATCCACATCGTCCAATGCACGACAACCAGCTAATTTAACATACAATAATCATTAAACCGTAATATACAGACATTGATAATTCGAATTATTAAAACATTAAGGAAATATATATACAAAAAGAGGAAATATTTACCTGCTGCAGCTGTACGTACGCTTTCTTTTCCTTCGTGTACTTCTTCGAGTTGATTAATGCCTAGGTTTTTCTTTCCAAGACCAACAACTGCCACTCCCACATAATCCTTTTCATCCAACCCCCAAAATACTCTAGCATGACCTTTGGGAATTTTTGGACCTGCTCTGTAGCGGTACAAGTATTTATATGTTATTTAAAATTTATAAAATATTAAACACACACATTGTTATGGTAAGGGGTAATTCATACACGATTAAAAATTTTACCAAAGAACATACTGAGACACAAATTCACAAATTTATTTGTTACAATAATTCTAGGCATCGTTTATAGCATATGCTATAGCATTTGCAATTTTAAAATATAATCTAAAAATATACTATCCTTCGCATACATTCTAAACCATACTTCTTTAAAATTATTCTAATTTCTCAAATAATTATTTTAATTAATTGTTACAATTACTTTTCTCTACTCTATAGCAAAGACAATTGATTTATACTACCAATACATCGAAGATAGGCGTCACAATTATTTTCAATCTACTTATTATTAATAAAAATGTATAACGATATAGAATTACTTGTAAAATATAATATAGTACAATGTAAAATTATATTTGTATTACCAAAATTAGTTTCCTTGTTTATGTATACACAGATTTAAGTATGTAAATTTTTTATGGGGTTTTATTGTATTTGTAATAGTGTTTGTTTTAATATTATCGTGTAAATAGTAATGAAACTATTGAAAATTGACACATTGATATTCTTAAATATGAGCCGTGAATATTGTTTGCTTAAAATGTACTACTAATCGAAGGTAAGTAAAATAATACTTAAATAGAAAATAGTAAATGTAAATATTTTTCTTTTCTATAATGGTATTACTAGAAATTAATATTATTATTTCTTCATAAAGATATTATTAATTGAAATTGAAATATTTATCTATGTTACATGTAATATGTACTTTAATTCTGTAAATAAAAAGTACTTACAATTTACTATTTTTTATTGCAAATTCTATTTTTCCTTAACTCTGTGACTAATGTACAAAGACTGTTTCAACACTGATAGTAGGAACTTAATGCAATTCAAGCACATTCACTATTCCTTAGCTGAGATAATATTCTTGGCACAAATTCATTTGAATAGACAGCGATCCAGTAATGTTTATATCGGTATGTATACCTCTATTATTTTGAATTTAGTTTATTAGGCTATTTTGGCAAGACATTTATTACAAGGATCACATTATATGTATATATATATATATATATATATATATGTATAATTGAAGTTGTGTTTTCTAATCAGAATTTTCAGCGTGACTTAACAATTTTAAAGTATTCTCTTTTTTATCCGTATTATTACACGTCACAAAAATATTTTTTACATTTTGGATTATTTATAATAATAAAATTTTATGTTGCACTTGTAATTTACATATCAGATAGGATATACTAAAACAAATCATTCTATATAACAAAGTAATAAACAATATGTATGATGTAATTACGAGTAAATATTATGAACCACATAACGAAAATTATGACTAAAGACACAAATAATACGTAATTATTAAGATTACATAAGAGTGTGATAAAATTTATATATTAAGAATGTTTTGTTACAGGTGAATTGTGCTAAGAATTACTGTGCAAGTATAGAGAGTCCTTGAATTAAACAGAACGGTTGTGTCTTAATTTATGTCCTTGTACATATCTTATATGTGTGTATATATATATATATATTCATAGAATGAATATCTGAATACATGTATATGTATATTCATTTATTCAAAAATAATATTCCATACTTTTCGTCAAGTAATATGTATAAATCTGTTTAAAGTCTGATTTTACAAGATTCATACTCGACATTGTTTTCTATCTCAATTATTTTCCAAAGAATATATCTAAAAATGTATTTCATTTAGAAGATCAAAGGTAATTTTCACCTTATGAACATGAATATAAGTTGATATAAAAAATATGTACCTAACATATTTTTCAATGCTCTACCTATATTCCATGTTTCATAAAAATTAAAAACTATCGGTTAAATGATGATCTTACTAAACAAAAATTACTCTACACTGTCCACATTTTTCTTACCGATGGTACTATATTATTGTTAATCAGGGGCTGAGCAGCAGATAATTTGTTTTACAGAGAAAACTTTGGAACGAACTTTAACCGCATAAATCAAGGACTTACTATACATTCATTTTGTAATACGCTAAATATTATCAAATTAACAAGAAATTATAAAAGGCCACATTCCATATTATATATGTGATCAAGAAGAGACATGTGCCACTAATACAAAAGTATGAAATATTTATCATTAAAATTCAGTCTATTAAATTATATCTAAAATGAAAAATAGTTAATCGAAAACAGAATAAGTAACAATACCTATATCTTATTAAAATATACAATTACAAGAAAATATTTGTGCTATACAATACTCAGAGTATTACTTTCTCAAATAAGTCAATCTCTAATAATTTAGATTTCCATGTAACAAACACTTTTTTAATTTGGCTTACAACAAATTGCTATAACATTTAGAATAAACTTTTACTTCTCGTTGTTGTCTGCACCTAAGTATCAAATTAAATAACTTTCAAAATACACGTCGATGTATGCTAAGTATCATGTTAAAACGTGATTATCTTCAAACAAGTTCTAATATTTTAATAATTCCTTGGGAATTAGCAGCCACCACAACATTAGACATTTGTCTCCAACAAACTGCGGATACGAATTCATTCAGATCCTCTTCTCTTCGTTCTTGTATCTCTAATATGCTTCGAACACCATCAAATTTATAAGAGAATAATTGTTTCGATAGTCCTTTGTAATATACATAGAGTGCATTATTTTCCGATCCGCATGCCACGTAATCGCCATCGGTGGCGAGACCTACAAAGTTCTTCTCATTTACGTGTCCAACAAATGAGCGCAAACAATGCGGATTGTTAATGTTCCACATTTTTAACTGCGAATCGGTGCTTGCGGATACTATTTCCTCTTTGTTAATAAACTTAACATACGAAACAGCTTTACGGTGGCCTTTAAATATGCACAATGCTTCCTTCATATTACGTAGATCATAATAGTGGACGCAATGATCAGCTGATCCAAATGCCAAATGGCACGAACTACGCGGATTAAATTTTACGCAACATACATTAGCTTTCGCTTCTAATGAAGCAACGGAATGATCATTGTTCAGGGACCATAATTTGACTCGAGCATCGTCCGAACCTGATGCTATAAGCCTAGTGTCTACATCGTTGAAGTCGACGGACCAGCATCTCTTTTCATGTTCTTGAAACGCTTTTGTTCTTTGACCAGTTGCAGCGTCCCACACTGTCACAGTCCCTTCGTAATCGGACGACGCTAACATTCCTTTGTGAAAGGAATTCCATGATACACACGATATTTTAGAGCTGGATAACATTTCTACACAGGGATAGTGAATGTCCACCGTATCCCTTATTACGGCACAATAGTCGAATACTTTGATACGCTTTGTAACCCCAGCTATTGCAAAGAATTCATTATCCTTATCAAATTCTATGCTCGAGACAATAGTGGAATTATTAAAAATATCCGACGAATAGTTTAAAGTTGCCAATGGACGTAACGAATTGTATTTTGAAAATTTCACAAGATTTTCTCTAAAAACATCAAGCCCTGAGCTCGTGCCGTGCCATGTGTCGCTCTGACCTTGAGGCTTGTGTCCAAGAAGTAATTCTTTAGCACGGAAATCGAAATAACATTGCACAAAATCGTCAAAGTGAGCATGCATTCTCTTCCTACGTACAGCCAAGGTCGATCCAGCCGTGTATACAATTTGTTTTTGGCTCCCCGAAGGATTACCAAACGTATCGTTTCCAGATGTTGCAACAGTTTTCTCATTTGGTTTCACCATATTTGAATCTATTATGTCTATAAGGCCTATCATCTCTCTTCTAATAGCCCACACTTGCGCAGTATCATTTTCGCTTGATTTCTTCAAATCTTCTATTCTAGGACATTTGCTCTGAACGTCCCTTAATATATTTTCAACCTCTTCCATATCCTTTTTAATTAATGCTATCTCCTTTTGTAACTGCTTCTTTTGTTCTTCTTTCTGTTGCAATAAATGCGTTAAAAATTCGTGCAGCAATTTGTTTTGTGCCGCACATGTTTCCGCCTCGAGCAAATGTTTTCTTTGGGTTAATACCTCTAACATTACATTTACGTCCGGCAAAGTGAGATTAGCACTTTCTGCGGCTACGATATCTCTTAATCCATCGTACGGCGGTAGAGATATATCTGTGCCTATAACTCTATGTCTACCATCGACCGTGTACGAGGACCCTAATTCAGCGAGACCTTTAATTCTAGTTTTGTATTTTGAAATTAGTTCGTGCAACAAAAAGTTTGGGAATATATCCTGTTGCGTTAACGTGTAGCTACATTTTGGACAACGCCCGTTAGCTTCCAAAGATTTTACAATACAACGATAACAGAACGTGTGACCGCAACGCGTGATATGGGCTTCGTCGATTACCTCAAAACAAATAGGACAGAGATAATCATTATTTTTATCTTCGAGTGTACTGCTAATCCTATGGAGAACATTTGTCGATTGGTGTTGTTTACTTATTCGACTACTACATTCACCCACTCCCCCACTACTTCCAGCAGCGCTATCATTTCCCAAGTTACTATCACCGATAGCTGACATTATTATTCCTAATTAAAATTATTCTATGCTATATTTTATATGGTATTGCTTAAAGTATGTTTGTCAATTTTAACGTTCTTTTTAAATTTCATGTTGATCGAAGTCTCTTTTAAGCGTGTTAATAATAACTTTGATTTTGTTAATAATCAGTTTAAATGAAATTGTTACTTTCCGAATAATGCGTTTTTAAACTGATTCTATATAACAAAATATCTCTGGTAACTCCTTCTGTGCAGCGAGCTTTTTGCTTCATATCATGCGTACAATACCGTCTCTCAGTCTAGTCTCTCCTGAAACAATGAAAATAATGCCAGTGAGCTTGCGGGACATAAATTTCACTCAAATTCAAGAGTTTTGTTAACAGAAAATACTTTACGGAAAAGTTCTTTTAAAACAACAAAGAAAAAGCAAATCTGAATATTATGTAAAGCTCAGGCAGCATTATGACAATTGTTTCAGGCTGGAACTATCAATAAAACATTTAAATATTAATGTTAGTCCACATAATTTTTAAAATCAAAGTATAAAAATAATATATAAAATTGTATCGTGTGTTACAATTTATGTTTATCGTGAGTTTCGTGCCGTACGTTACGTAAAACGTTTATCTTCGACTAATGAAGTAATTTATGCGACACAAGGAAAACACAGTCTAACATTTAGCATACGATACTTGTACCTGAATATGAATATGCGTCTACAACCTGGTTTCACATATTGTGCAAAAAAAAGTGTGTTTCATAAAAAAGAATATTAACACAGATTTTACACAAATACGTGACACAAAAGACGCAATTACAGTATGAAATATGTTATAGGTTACGAAAATAATTATAAACTTACAATAAAATACTTTTTTGTAGTTTTCCTTTAACTAGTTCATCGTATTTCGCCGCCGTGGGTGTCAATAAAACCTTGCTATCATCTTCTGTTTCATACACACCGAGCACCAATCCTTTCTGTTGAAAATTGAAATATTATAAATAAATGTCGATCGTAGAAATCTTTCAAGTATGTTATAATATACAATGGAATTTTAGCGTTGCAAAACAAAACGCATCTTTCAATTTAAAAATATGTTACCGTGAAAAGAAAAGAAACGAAACGAAACAGAATAATTAATACACATTGCGAAAATTATTCGAAATTTGCACGTCTCGATAAAGCGTTTCCCTCCCCCTTTCCCTTCTGAACGTTTTCGAAGACCAAGAAAATTCTTCGTTTCAATAGTTGCATAAAATGGAAATATACCGTTTCTTTAATCAAATAACAGCGACGAATACTTTCTAAGACATGAATGAACTATAATTACCTTCATGGTCGAGATGCAGGATAAGAAACGTAATTGCGAATTTCCGTATTGCAGACTCTTACCCCTGATAAGAGACAATGCCATAATTTGTTCAAGAGAGCATTTAGGTTGATATATATATACGTATATCTATATAGATACGTACAAATGTGTACGCGTGTATGTACATATACGTGCGCGTGTAAGATTTTCCCCCAAAAGATACGATATCTAGCAACTTGGTCACCAAAGTGTAGATCAGCAACTCTAGTACAACGCAATTTATTTATTTTTGTATTGCCATCTGGCGGGGATTTCCAAGAATTACAAACAGATAATTTTAACGAGCTTACCGATAAAATCAGCATAACAAACACGTCCAATCGTAAAAACTCTGACGTTTCATTAATTTTGTTTTGGTCGAACTATCAATTCTTTTTTATATCCTTATGGAAACTACAATGTACGAATAAGTTTTAAAAAAAGTATCAAAAGATATTAAATAATTAAACTACGATCATCGGTGTTCATAAGGTGGCATTCGATGTAATACTCGCCGATGATCACGATGCATCTAAAAAACAAATTTAAATAAGTCTATAACGTACATTAATTTGTTCCTATTTGACGATCATACAAATAAAATAACAATCTTTGAGGTAGTGAAAAACATTTTTTACAATTTTTTTATCCATAGTTTTGGTTAATAAAAGAATAAGATAAAATTTTAAAAATTCAATTATTACGTAATACGAGAAATGTTTAAGCGTATCTCATTAAAATTACAGTTGAATTAATATTTGTAAAAATTATGTGTATAGACCCTTAAAAAATTTTATTCACTACTAACGGCCCTTTTCCATTTTACAATATTATTTGTCTTGTACTATACATATAATTTTTTACACAAGTTTAAATTTTTATTTATCTTTAAATACGTTTTACTTAAATGTTATATGTACAATTATAATGTTAAATAATCATTTAAAATTTGTCTTAAATAACAACTTAACAATTATTTATTAAGAAACTCCGCCATAGGATCGTCTTCGCGTTGCCGTTTCATTTGGAATGCTTCAATTTCTTCCAACGACATTTCTTTCACTTCGTACATACTGTTGTAAGGACGTTTCCTTTCGTCCATCTGCAATAATCTTTCTGCTATCTTCTGAGTTTCTAATTCTTTTCGCAATGCTCGTTGCAATTCATCCTCATTTTCTATTTTATGTTTCCTTTCCTTAATCTTTCGCTTCTCCTTCTGTTTCCGTCTTTTATCTTTTTTCTTAGAAGATTTCGATACTTTCATTATCTTTGGTTTCATTTCCTCTTCGTCGGACGAGCTATCGCTGCTCGGTGATTTTTCATTAGACGAATTTAATTTTTCATCGTCGAAACTTTGTTCTTCGTTCGTTATATTTTTACTTTCTGCGATCGTGGCTTCGGATGCTCTTTTACCTGCTTCACCGGTACAATACGAATTTTTAATAAACGAATGACAACATTTATAGCCCCATTTACCAGCTTGCCAATAAGATCCCCACACGGATGTATGGTTATTTGGAAATACATCTTCTTCGTATTTTGATCGAATCACTTGTCTATCCTGCCCTTTGATAATCTGTAAATCAATGTAACTTATAAAATTCATAGAATGTAACATATGTTAACGTTGTATAAATTTTAAAGCAGACATACTTTTCCATATCTAGAATATTCTACGTATTGTTCTGTCTGTGCCAGTAAAAGGGCAGATGGTAGAGCATCAAGATGCTCTTCACCACCGTATCTATTAATTATACTTCCGCGAGCTTTGTCCTTCAATTCATCACGCTTCTTATCGTATTCCTGTTTGAGCAATTCTAATTTTGTGGGTTCAGCAAGTAAATGAACGTCAACGCCCCTTTCGTGTGCTTCCCATGCAAATAATTGAGCATTTGCATGCTGTTGCGTATCTCCCGAAAAACGTGCAAAATTTTCACCTTTGTAGTCCACTCTGTAATTAAAAGAGGAAGGTTAAACTTCATGTCTTAATCTTTGAGTTCAATGTTTCGGCCAATGGTTTAAATTATCAAATATACCTACTTAAATCATACTTTTATACAAATATACATATTACAATAATACATACTCTCTCTCTGTACCGATATAAGGATTATCGCGCATGGATCTCGTCTTAGGATCGTAATATGCGGAATTTGGATCCAAATTTCTAAGATATTTAGCCGTATCTTCTCTAATTCGTAAATTTCTAACAGTGATACGCTGTTTAGAATCTACTTTCGTTCCAGGCATATCAACTTCGTCGACATATTTATCTTCGTCTTTATCCGAATCTTGCTCGTCATTTTCCTCGGCATTTAATTTTTCTGCACGCATATGTCTTTTTGCTTCCTCGATCTTTTGATATTCTTCGACGATAGCTTTGTGTTCAGAAGGATCGTAACCAGCCCACCTATGTTAAACATACATATTTATAATATATGTACAATATTTGCTATATGTTATCATTTATTGAAACAACAAGCAAAAATCCAATAATCGATTAAACAATAATATTTACATTACCTATCTCTTTTACCATCATAATCCATAGATAATTCAGGTTGGGTAAATTCGTCGGGTGCAATATCTGCATTTGTATATTTTGCTCCTATTTTACGTGGACGTTCCATGCATTCCTTTCTTTTGTGAGTCATAGCACCACAATTCTCACATGCACCTTTGCGATACTTTGTTACTACTTTAGATGCATCAACACCACGATTATACCACTCGTCTATTCCACTAAATTGCTTTTGCTTTTCAGGTTGTGGTCTTTGATGTTTTAAAGTAGGTCCCTTTAAAAGTTTTTACATAGTTAACGGACTATTTTCACGACGTTAATATTAGCAGCATAGCTTTGAAACATATGAATTTATGAACGAAACTGTTATATACCTGAGACCCAAAATACCATGGTGTAGCACTGATATATTGTGGAATATGTGGATTAATATCTTTGCCTTCTTCGTCTACTGCGGCCGGTGCTGTACCAGCTTTTCTCGCTTCTTCCAATTCTTTTGCTTTTCGCCAGTCTTCTCTACTTTTCTTTCTAGGTTCATCTTCAAAACTACTTGTATTTTTTATGATTTTCGATACAGGTACATTGGCTAAAGTGTTAGCCATTTTAACCAAACAATAATTCAATTATAACACAGTTTTTTAAGCTTAACTTCTGATGAATCTTTCTGTTTGACGTTTCATATTATGAAACTTGTTACACAAAAATCCATTGATTGTTTGCATTTGACAGTACCAAATTGACGCAGGTTAAACGCAATTTACGCAATCCGTTTTCCTTGATTTTCTTTCGTTTCGAGCTTTAATCACCGCACATCTGAAACTGTAGATGGCGTTATTTAAATTTTGTAATAGGTTATCAATGATTTATGATCTAAACACCGTTGATTTCGTAATAAAAAAAACTACATTATGAATAAATATGGATAAAAAAAACGCTGATCATTACAATGTAGTGGTTTCACTTGTAAGATCTCATATAATTCCAACCCCACTTGTATTTCTGATTATTAATTTTGCAAACGCAAAGATTGCAAAGATTAATATTAATCTGTAATTAATGTACCTGATCGACTTTAACTTTGAATACTTTATTTCCCTTTAGTATAATAAATATAAATACTGATGCAATTTTTAATAAAAAATATTTCTTTAATTTGAGTAGAATTACTATAGATATAAGAATACGTTACGATGAAAAGTTGCGCTTGCTGTTATCGTAAGAAAATAAAAATTGATAAAGATTATATACCCTATAATTTTAGGTAATGTTTAGAAGGAAACCAGCGAATACATTTGAATTTTACAAACTTGTAATTGTTATACGTTCATAGAAGGGAAACTAACACAGAAAACTGTTGTATTTTATTTATGAGTTTCCAAGTAATTACACGGTGCCCAGTAATTAGTGATATCGTTCGGTAGAAACTGAAAATGTGATAGCAACAAGTAGTTTCGACTCACGTTTTATAATGATTTTGATGAAAAAATAATTTTAACGAATAAAGCTTCGTACAACAGAATTTCATTCAACATTTTCAATTTATTTTTAACCAAGGAATCATTTTTACCGATTTACTTTACCCAACATATACACATACGAATTTTTAGAATCCGATTTAAAAATCGAAAATTATTAACTTCATTGATGAAAATCACCTTAAGCGGACCACGTTAAAAAAGTGGGGATTTATCGACAGTATTGGGGCCTTATAAATATCATGTATCAAATTCAATACATTCGCTTCGATTATTCATCCGGAATGTATAATTAATTTATTCTAAAGAATGTATAATAGTTAATACATTTAAAAACAGTAATATGTTCTAGTTTCATTGCGAGAAACAGCTGCTTCAAGAATTGGAATGTAAGATCAAAATGGAGGCAGTGCTAGATAGATCGATACTGTTTCGTAATGTCACGTATTGTTGCTGATTCTTTTGCTTGTCGCATATTAGTAAGTAAATGTTTATAAAAATTTGTTCCACACGAAGCATTGTGTCATTTGTTCAATTTATTAAGAAAATCAATTAATTAATTGTTAATACGCCCGCGAAATTTAAGCCCTAATGCAAAAGCTGTTTTTTAAAATTATTTTTGTTCTTTATATACTTTGTTTCTGCAACTTTGGCACAAAAATGTAAATATCACTTAACAATATGAATGCAACCAACAAATAAATTGTGAGAAATTATCAAGATTGTAAAATATTCCAATTAAATTATAAGACAACATTTTAGTGAATTATACATACTTTTAGAAACATATTCCCATTTAAAGTATAAGTATATATTTTGCTTGCCATATTCGAAACAATTATTTTAACATATATATATTCCAAACAACCATAATTTATTTATTTGATAAATATTTTAACCTTTAATTTAGACCCTCTACTATACTAAAATATTAATTATAAATACCTAAAAATGTAAGAAAAATAAAAGTGAAACGATTTGTAAATGTTTAACAAAATAATCGACAAGCAATTAAATAAGTATGAATATTGAATGTACTTACAGAAGATAGTAAACCAATAAAGATTAGTCAAATAGATAAAATGCAAAATAAATTAAATTCTGGAAAAAAACACAAATAAAATTATGAAACTCGATATTTGTTGCAATATTGCAACATATTGCGTGCAATGTGGATAAAAACAAATAGATATAGTATTATATAAAATGATATAAAAAATTAAGGGTTGTAACATTTATTAAATATGGATTTAATGTTTAATGGACCATATATGCTATAATATGTATTTTTATATTTGATAATTCAGAATAGAGCATGGAATGGATGGATCATGTCCGCTACTCCTACCATCCTTTGGGGAAAAAGGCAACTCTGAAAGGGAGACTGTATATTCGTCGCAAAAAGTGGGTCTATATAGACCAACTTCGGATGCAATTGATTTAGGATATCATACTTTAGACAACAATGCCTGCCGCTCCACATCATCGACGGTTGCAATATCAATTCCGATCAGACAGCAAACTTTGCTCCAACAAAAGTGTGTCTATGTTACGGATTTTTGCCAGCTGGACGATACCTTATTATTGAAGATATTCAGTTGGCTGGGTACCAGAGATCTCTGTGCAATTGCTCAAACTTGTAGACGTCTATGGGAGATAGCGTGGCATCCGTCCCTTTGGAAAGAAGTAGTAGTACGCTATCCCCAAAATGCAACCATTGCATTGAATGCATTGACCAGACAAGGATGTCATACTTGCATTCGTCGTCTTGTACTCGAAGGTGCTGTTGGTCTAGCTGGGATTTTCGCCCAGTTACCGTTTTTAAGTTTAACTTCCTTAGTTTTACGACATTCGCGACGGGTCACAGACACAAATGTTGCTGCTATTTTAGACAACTGTATACATTTGAAGGAATTGGACTTGACGGGATGCATTGGCGTGACAAGAGCATGTAGCCGAATAACAACGTTGCAGTTGCAATCGTTGGATCTGAGCGATTGCCACGGTTTAGAAGATTCTGGCTTGGTGCTGACACTTTCTCGCATGCCGCATCTTGCTTGTTTGTATTTACGACGTTGTGTGCGTATAACCGATGCCAGTCTCGTAGCTATTGCTTCTTATTGCGGCAGCCTAAGACAATTGTCCGTCTCGGATTGTATAAAGATCACGGATTTTGGAGTACGCGAATTAGCGGCACGACTTGGCCCCTCGTTGCGTTACTTCTCGGTGGGAAAATGTGATCGTGTATCGGATGCTGGTCTGTTCGTTGTTGCTAGGCATTGTTACAAATTGAGGTACTTGAATGCTCGTGGCTGTGAAGCACTTAGCGACAGTGCTACGTTAGCTTTGGCGCGTGGTTGTCCACGGTTGAGGGCTCTTGATATAGGAAAGTGTGATATCGGTGATGCAACTCTCGAAGCTCTATCCACCGGATGTCCAAATTTAAAAAAATTATCATTGTGTGGTTGCGAGCGCGTCACGGATGCTGGATTGGAAGCATTAGCGTATTACGTACGAGGATTGAGGCAACTCAATATCGGTGAATGTCCTAGGGTCACATGGGTTGGATATCGAGCAGTGAAACGTTACTGCCGCAGATGCATCATAGAACACACTAATCCTGGCTTTTCAAGCTGAGTCTTCTAAATCATTTTTCGCTTACTATATTTACAATCTATTTATTAACAACTCTTGGTTCGTCACTCATCTAGATGCTAATTTGTAAAAAGACAACTACCCAGCAATTGTGAAAATATAGATACATACATACATATCATATACTATGAGTCATATAGACGTATATGTATATGTGTATACATATATATACATAATATATGTTTTATAATTTCCAAATATCACCCCTTGCTATTTATTGATTTTATAAATTAATATGTGAAAGTAATTTTTTGAATTTCATGTAATTTGTATATTTATTTTATAAATAAAACTTTTTCGAAATTTGATAATATTTCACTAGATTTTTACCTACATTCTATAAGTTGCTTTCTCTTGTGAAACGTTTAAGAAAGTTTTCTGACGTATAAATATATAAATTTTACTTTAAAATAGAAACACGTGGCATTTATTTTTGCATTAATGAACCTTATTGTAGTATTAGCTATCATACGCTCTTTCCGCGTTGAACAGTTTGTTTTAGTTTCTTTTTTCCGGTAGCATTAGTCTGTCGAAAATTAATTTACTAAATGACAAAACTATGTGGAGCTAATATTTAAATATTTATAAACTGTTCAATTTAAGAGTGTCGGATTGAAAAATAAAGAGCTGCTACCAAATTCAAACAGGCAACAATTTTCAAGTACCTTCAGATACTGGTTACTGGAATCGTGCGCCCTCCATGGAGATTTTTACCAAACTTCTATGCAACGTGTCCGTGTAGGTACAGGGCGCATTTACGTACTACATTGTACGAATTCAAAATCTAAGAGACTAGATTTGCACAGGAACTGAAACAAATAGAAACTGAATTAAAATATGAATCAACAGTTCCAAAATTTACGAAATCGTGAGGATCGATTAGAATTACAAGCATTTGTTCAAAATTCAAACGTAGAAGAGGTGAGAGGAGTTTAACTCGGTGGTTCTTAACCTGCGGTCCGCGGGCTCCAAGAGGGTTGTAAATAAACATCTGTGTGTTTGCCGCGAACTTGCACAAAGAAATTTTAAATATTTATTTTTGTTGCGTATATTATTTCTGGAAACTATCAACTTTATCCTTTCGATGCTTTGGCATTATGATAACTACTAGACTAAAAATGTTTCGATCACATAGAACGTTACATAGAATGGGCCCGTGGAAAAGAAATGTTAAGGACCACTAATTTAATTGTTAATTGGAGTAAGAAACGTTAAGATTAAGAAAAAGGATTTGTGCAGCTCGTGAAAATAGTACGTGGTAGCATTTGTAAAGCAGATGCATTGAAGATATTAGATGACATTTTACAAGCATTTTCTGATTCCGATATTTGTCAACTGAAACGACGTAAATTGGTTGAATCTACATTGAAAGTGTTAGGAAAAGCTAAGGTACCTGCAGGCCATGTGGATGCGATCGTTAATCGGATAATATTCGACATTCCAAAATATTCTAAGCAACATCTTGTTAAACTTGTAGATTTTTGTGTTGCTGGTATTTGTAACAACGATGACGAGCTGCAGAGGTAAAATAGTCTATATTCTCTGTTATTTTATCTTTTTCAAAATACAACAGATTCGTAATACAGTTTTTCTGTATTAGCTGGAAAGATTTATTACCTGTGCTACTGGAAACATTGGAAGGTGAAAAATACATTACTTATGTAGATGTAGAAGTTTCTGGGACCGAGTTTAAAGCATTAACCATTAAAAAAATATGTGATTATCGTTGGAACGTTGATCTTCTGCCGTCATTGGCAAACATGTTTGGGTAAATATTATTCTACGTTCAGAGAGCTTTTTGGCTAGTTTTTTCATTTATAAAATATACATTGCCAAGTCGTATTTATTAATTTACTATAGAATCATTGAAACATGCAACTTTCCAATGTCAAAAGGTTTCTTATTTCTAATTTGTACAATTGAATCTTACAGAAGCGATTAATTAAATATTTTTCTGTAAAGGAATATGGCTTTAAATAAGGCAGATCACATGGAAGTTCTTAAAGCATTATGCCGTGCTTTGTCCAATCTATCTCTAAACCAAGTGCCTCCTTTTGTGTATCAAGCTCTAAAGTTGTGTAAAGTTCGAGACAATCAATACCTTTTAGGTACACTTTGTAAATACTTTGAGTCTTATTACGCGAAAGCACTTCCTACGGAAGATATGGACAGCATTGAAGATATTGGTATGTAAACAAGAACGTGTGGATCGATGATTATTATATGTTATTTTGATTGATTTTTTTTACACAGGTTTAATAAATATAAAAGAGGTACGAGATATTGAGAGCACTGTATTATATCACGTGTATCAAGCAGCGCAATTAAATCACGAAAATATGAAAGATTTTATTCGTTATTTGAAATGTGTTTCTCATGCTCCGGAGTATACGTTACAGCCGTTTATATTTGCTGTGTTGCTATCAGTTTCTAGTATACACGAAGATCAGGTAAGAACATAGTAGTCTAAACACCAGAACTATTACACTAATCAGGTGCATACGTTTACTAGATTTTTGAAATACTGAGATTGGTTATCATTAACAGTAGCTCGGACAAAGAAAAAAGAGACAATAATGCATGGTTGAGGCAACTTTTACCCTCCCCTTGTATCATTATCAATATTATTCGACGACTCATCGATAGCAGGTAACGAATCAGTATTTTTTTGGCATATATTTGTTCCAATTACTGCTTACTTTGCTTCTAGCAATAAAGATCGCCATTTGGTACTAAAAGGACTCACGGGCCTGGCGTTCACATTAATGAATACAGATCAAAAGGTGAAAAATAGTATAAAGGTCGTGTGGTCTGTAGGAGCAGAAATAATTCGAGAAGTAATTAAAAAGCGTCATGAAACGGTCGCTATCGTATTGCAAGAATTAGTCCATAAAATAGTGGCTAACGGCATACCAACGATTCACTACACAGGTAACGAAGAATAAAGTCCTAATACAAATTGATCAGCAAGCATGATATCGTTCGTTTTTCTAGATTGTTTAAAGTATGTCTGTCGTGAATTATCAGTAATTGTCTTGGACCACCAAATCTGGATCACGACTCTTCTTGAACGACTGTTATTTTTACCGACTATAGTGGCTATTGAAGTTTTATATGCTATTTTCCCATTGATGCACGTTTCGCCTAACATTCGAGAAAGCCTTCTTCTGACTTTGAGAAAAGCTCTTTACAGAAAAGGTATATCAAAACGACAAATGGCGGTTACTGGATTTCTCGAGATGTTGAAGTACTCGAAAATGCATTCTTTGGATAACTTTAGGCTTAGCCAACGTTGCAACCCCGTTGCGTACGCTATTAGTTCCAGTTCTAGATCAACATTGACTCAGGTATAAACAGCCAGATATTTATCACCGCGGCAAAGCTACAGTAATTTGAATCATGCTACCTAGGTAACTTTAGAAAGCAATACACAACGAGAAAAGACAGCGGAGTGCGATAAAACGTTATGTTACGAAATACTGGACATATTGAAAAAGAGCTTTACTTACGAATTCGAAGTTAGATTACACCTATATAAAGGTAGAAGTATAATAGTTTATTAGTCAAGAAGTAATACCTTTTGTGAATGATACTATGTTTTCAGGCTTCTATGGTTCTGTAAAAAAAAATACTGAAATAACGGAAATCGTGCTGGACATACTGCTTTCGCATTTGAATCTCTACGTTGATGCAGATGATAATGTCTTGCCACCTATAAAATTCGATCTGTGTACAAACGTTCAAGGAGCAGAGGTAGTTTTACAAGAACCTATCGGAGAACTGATATTTGTAATACAAAAGATATATGTCGATACGCTTTTGAAAAAATCAAATACTTTTGACAAGGTGTACAGTATTTTGGAATCATTATGCACGAGAATGACAGCTATCGAATTGGAGCATTTAAATCTGGTAATTGAAACAATAACACCAAAGTTCCATACGAATATTTTAAATCTGTCAATTATTACAGGAACATGAAATGGATTTTGCAGATTTTCCGAAATCACAAATAAAGTTGAAAGGTCTCAGTATCGCAATTACGATTTGCGAAGCTTTAATGGCGTTTCGGATAGGAGAATACTCAAAAGGGAATGAAGAAAGCTGCCGCAAGATCGACGATTTATTTAAAGGATATACGCGATTAGTGGACTTCGTTAAAATGGTAGTTTGTTACGCGTGATCATTTTTTTCACTTCTCTATTTCACGACATATTCTAGACCAAGGTTTTCCATTATGGCATTCTTAACAGCAATCTATAAAAATGAGAAAAGCCGATGGCGGTAAACGTAAGAAAGATAAGGATCCAAATAATACAACGAGGAAACACGATAAATCAAGTAATATCAAAGTGCCAGACACCATTATGGATTTGGATACAGTTCATCAAAGCTTATTGCTACTATACTCGTGAGTATAATGTTAATGAACTTTGTCAACTGTAATACTTATAAAATAACACTGTTTGACAAACGAAAATCATCTACAGACCATCAAATCAAAACAGTGATATCAACTTTCGAGAAAACCACAATTTTTGTTGCTATATATTCCAAACATGCGAACAGCTCTTACAACGAACAAAATTGTTAATGACTGATACATCGCAAAAACAACCCAAACATTATATAGACACATACATCGAAATTGGAGGGTAAGCTAAAAAAAAATATAAGGAAATGTTTGTGCGCCTCTTTTTCATTCGTCAATGATAATGAATCTTTTGTTGTTTAGGTTGCTTCATGAACATTTCTTACTAACTTTAAATGATGCATTTGACGACGACCAACAGGTAGCAATACTAGCTTTACAGTGCTTTTCGGAGATTTGTTCTTGTATATGTACATCATTTTCATCAGAGTTGTCACACTTTCTTGAACGGATTTGTGGGTGATCTTAAATACATTAACAGAATAATTTGCGACATTATTTAAAGTAAGTTCGTTCCTGCCTACTATTTATTTCTTTTTATTTTAGTACGGTCAAAGAAAGATTCGGTTTCGAAGGATGTTAACTTACAATTGCAAGAAGTTGTTTCCTCGTTGAGTACTTACTTGATAGCCTCGCTCGACGAAGAAGTAGAGAGTGATACGAGAAAAAAGATACCGTTCCTATTATTACAAACTTTAGAACAATTTACATCTAAAATTAATTTTGAAAAATGCGATCTTGAAAAGGTTGGTAACACCGATCTCTTACGATATACATTTTATCGGAGAATTGTCTTGTGCTTACAATTATTTTCGCGTGTTAAACAAGGTGCACAAATGCTTCAGCATAATGGTTAAAACAAAAAACATTGAAAGTCCTATCGTTCCAGCTATTATTAAATTTTTGTTACGCTTAGAAGAATATACTCAGGCGTACGGAGAGTCGTTGAACGAAATCTGTTCGAAATTGAACGAAAAAGTTGGCACTATCGACGACGTAAGCGATAATTTTTAATTTACAGAATATCTTTTTGTCTTACATTTTCTTTGTATTGAAAGCTCACTTCTATCTTCGTACAGACGCAGATCGAATTGACGTCGGACGAAGAGTATCGAATTATATGCGATGATACTTTTGTGCAAATCTATAACGTGTTGAACGATTGCATAAAAGAAAAATTGAACAATATTTCTTGGCTGCTGTTGCGGTTGAAAGCAGAAGACACCATAGCCCATGCACCTGGAACAATCGACGAAGTATGTAAGTAAAAATTCTAAAGCACAAATTAGATTTTTACAGTGGTATTTCGCATTTGATATAAAAATCAACTGTAATGTTCGAACAGGGAACAATAATTTAAAAGAAAAGGAGCGAAATTTGTGTAAGCAATTGTCCTATCTTACGCAAGTACTTCACATATTAGCTAACACGTCGATAGATCTGGGCCCGTGTATCGACGTCACGTTTAAGAACTTACAGTGTTTGTATCATCTGCTCGGAAATCTTACAAAATATTTCTATGCAAAATCGAACAGTCAAAACGCAGCATTCCAAACAGCCAAGTATGTACTGGTATCGTTTTATGTAAAATTCATTTATTATAAGACTATTACTATATTACATTATTATATTTTTTGCAGATTCATTCAAGTGGTACAATTGGCCGGCAAACCTTTGAAATCTGCCTTTTACAACTTAGTGACGTACGTCGAGGTATTTACTTATTCAATATTTTTTTATATACTTAAAACAGGGTTTCTCAATTGCGAGCACTTAAATAAAAAAGAAACGTACTCTCATATTTATTTTTGTATATTACTATACTTTTCTCAGAGAGAAGGGTCTATGATTGGGGAACACTGATTTAAAAGAATAATTGTCTACACCAACATCCTCATTAACGATTAATTGATTGTATATATTCTCCAAAGGAAAGCCAAAACAAATTAAATTCGAAATCTGATTTGCACGCGCGAAGGAACAAAATTTTAAAGGAAACAAAAGTAATACCGCGCGTAGTCTACGAGATTGAACAATTCAACAAGGAAGTATTGTTACTTGGCAAACGGACGGGCGTGAGTATTGGGGAAAAATGCAAAGCAAAAATGGGCAAAGTTTTTATCCGGATACTGTTCAAACGAATAAACGTTATAAACGAGTTGCTGTATATTGGTTTTATTTGTCATTTATTATTTTAATAAAAGTTTGCCCAACTCTGGTACAGAGTAATATGCATCTTTTGGTAATTCGGTAAGTGTTTAAAACTTTTTTTACATGTATTGCGGCAGATACCATTGGAAAAGTATATGAAACGTAGCGTGACGAGAGACTTTAGAATTAAGAATTCACAGCTGATAGAAAGTATTGAGAAAATGGATGTGAGCATGGTAAGAAAAAAATTGGATATTAATCCTGCATTTTTAATGCCATTATAATTATATCCAAATGTGATCTTAATATATGTATTTTTATGTTTCTATTTTTGATAGCTTACTTTGCTACACACGGAGGACGCAGGAAATGAGACTCGTAACTCGAACATGGATGAGTCGAGTACCATTGCCGATGAAGCGACACCCTCAAAGAAACGAATTAGAATGGAAGATTGAAATGTTCTTGTTTATAAAACTTTTTAACATGGTCTTTCGAGCTTTGTACTTTTGAAATATTTATAATATAATATACGAATGAATTTACTATTGTTTTAATCCTTATCATATCCTTCGCCGTATCATCGTACCGGTTCAAGAATAAGAGAAACTGTCGCGAAATATTTCAAGAAACTAGATGTTTTATATTCTAATGAGTAATTCGTGTTTTTACACTTTATGTACTTGTTTATACGTGCCTTGTGTAACTACAGTATGATAAACTTTATTTTTTCGAAGAATACTTTTCATATAATTCACATATCAAATTGACCCATTACCTTTCTGAAAATAGCAGCTTTCCCACAAGGAAAGCCTATATAATATAGAGTATGTACGTTGCGCAGAGACATAGCATTACATATTTTATGCTACAAAGTCCAGTGGTCTGTTGAATCCTCCTTTTCTATTCATATACTGTCTGTACTTTCTTTTCAGAATAACGTGTACAGCACCCACGTCGTTCCCATCAACCTTTTTACCCTTGGTAGTGTCAAAACCACAGAAACCCATTATTCTCATCATTTCTTGTTCCTCGGGTGTCTTCCCTTGCAGATCAGCTTCTATAAAGTATCAGTTCATGAAGACCACTTATAATCTTTGAATCATCAGTTCGAAGCAGGGATTCTAAACGTCTCCTGGTTAACCGTATCTCTATACATTGGTTAATTCAGGTTTGGGTTAGAGATGGAATCCTTGCTTTCGAACCTATAGTATACCTGTAATTATAGGGCGTTCCGCTGTGGCAGGTTTTGCTTTCGGTTTAGGTCTGTCTCGGTCTCTTGATCTTGATCTGCTGTACGAACGTCTGTGTCTTTCTCGATCACGATCACGATCCCTTTCTCTATCCCTTGACTTTACTCGATCACGCTCGACGGATCTGCAATTGCCTCAAATTTGTAACACACTTTTGCTTTGGTATGCAACTTTATCACTAAAATACTCTGTGAACTTTTGAAATATAAAGGTGTACCTTCTTCGTCTTTCACGGGAGCGTCTTCTTCTTCGATCTCTCTCTCGTTCTCGTTCCCGATCACGATCACGAGAACGATCTCTCCTCCTTGCCGGTGAAGGTGTACGACTACGGCCCATATTACGTGATTCCCCAATTCTGAATTAACCTAATATTAACATTATAGCTATTATCGGGACGACACTCTTTTCAAATACCTAATAACAGAAGAAAACAGATACTGATAAAAGTAATCGAATAGTATATACGGATATCCTTATAATAGGTTATGTTTATGTACATTGAATGTAATGCTTTACAGGATTGCGGTAGATGCCTATGTACGTAGTAATAAGCAACGTCGCAATGTGAACTATGAAATTTACGTTCTTTGGATTAATATTTCTCGTAGCAGCTAATTTCATATGTACATGCTTTGCTTTTCGAATTTTACAAGCGATCAAAAGACATTGTAACAATTCAATTCATAACATATATCGATATTTAATTGTTTATTTGTTTGTATGTATGATGTACCTATACGTTAGAATTTATCGACCAACGATTATTGTCAATTGGTATTAACTACATAATGCGAAATTAAGTATTCGTATATGTACATAAAATTATAATAAAACGCACATAGATTTGGATGTTTCATTTAATGCGATAAGTAATAATTCAATGTGTAAATGTTTTGAATAAGAATTGTTTAACAGATTTACATTGAAGGTAAAAACATGTCGGAAAACCGTTTACCTCGTATCGATCGAGAAAACGAGCAAATTCGAAAGTAAGAGGGGGTTTACAACCGTTATGGGAATATTAGGATGTGACAAAATGTATGAATTTAGGACGTATAGGCCACGGATTGGCTGAATCGTTGAGGGTCAAAGAGGTAGGCGTATACTCGGATAGAAATAGAACATAGAATTTTCATCATGAACTTCTCGTTCAATCGACTACCCACGGCTTGGCTGGTTAAAGCTAGCCGCTATTTATATCCGTTTATTAGATTTAATCTTAAATGCAACGTAACCGTTTGAAAACGAACTCATACAAGTGATTCTCCGCATCTAAACCTCTTGTGTCGATCGTAAATTCGAGATTGAACGTTGGAACGATTCAAAATTCGTAAAACATGTAAAGCGCGGTAGTTTGCACAAAAGGCATCCGATCACGAGAAATAACGGGAAATCCAAGTGTTCTTATTAAAAATGTCCGTTAGCAATAATTCTGAGATCATTTCGAGACGACACAAAGCTGAGGATATAAGAGGCCGTCAACGGTTCTCGCGTCATTAAGTTACAATCGTTCGAAGAGGCGTCACCTTTTTTATATAAACGTGTTGTTCATTAACAAACGGAGGGCAGAATCAGTGACGGAACAACGTGTAATAAACTTTGTGATCAAATACTTTCGTGATGGTAAGTGAATTCTCCCATCGGGCAGTGGTTCATGAAGTTACAGTGGCAAAGATGGGCATTTTTTAACCGAGTAAACGTGAAATAAAAATCTAATCCGATCTGATCGGATTTGAACTCGTAACAGTAATTTCGTTGGATTATTTGCCCGATATTGAATCGTGTATCGTTTATTCTATTGCTCGTTTATGCGTTGATAAAAGTAAAACGTTTAACAAATAAATGGAAGTATCGAGGTTTTTCGAAAACGCATTTTTTCACTGTTTCAGCGTGAGTGTATATCCATTCACGTCGGCCAGGCTGGCGTCCAAATTGGAAATGCTTGCTGGGAGCTCTATTGTTTGGAACATGGGATACAACCCGATGGACAGATGCCGACAGATAAGATCGGGGATGATAGCTTCAGCACGTTCTTTAGCGAAACTGGTTATGGGAAACATGTGCCTAGAGCAGTATTCGTCGATTTGGAACCTACAGTAGTCGGTAAGAACAGAAGGAAAGGGAGTCAGACGATAGTTGTTCGAAGGACACGCTAATGGCTATGTTAATAATGAATTAATTTACATTGAGCGTTTTTACACACATGCCAATTATTTGATTCGTAACAAAATTGCGATGTAAATGGCGGTACATCGAGTTGGTACGGCACGATGGTCTTTTTCAGACGTATCGAATCAAAATAATACGCGTATTAAACTCTATAATGCAGTAAACATTTAATTTAAAAAAACGGTTAAATTGAGGTTACGTTCGTTCGTATCTCGCAATAGTGATATATGTATATCTCATCTAGCTACAAGACTCCGGTAAACAAAACCACGTGACCTCGATAGAATCTCATTGGTCCGTTGCGTCTCCGGCCAAGAGTATATTATTACTAGACGCGACGCCTAGTAGATCAATAAATATATTTTACATATATTTCTATTTAAATTATTTCCTTTGATATTTTTAAATATTTGCTCTTATTGGTTCTGTTGCTTGAGAACTAGTTATCATACATTAATAGATTCCATAAGACGATCAAGCTACAAATACATAAAGCTACAATAGTATTTGTAAAAGTTACTATTTATATATATAAATAACAACTATTATACAAGTTCACGTGGAAAATATTTAAAATATCTAATAGATAATTATCTAGGTAAAAGATTTTGAAATATGCTGTCGATAACGATAAAATTTAGTTATTTCTTCCCGGTTTAAAAATATCTAGAACTTCCGTTATCCCCCATTTTTCTTATAAAGAGGACTCGAAGACTCGAGCTTTATACGACAAAATTGTAAACAAAGTTCATATTTGCAGATGAAGTACGAACCGGAACGTATCGACAACTCTTTCATCCGGAGCAATTGATCACTGGCAAAGAAGATGCAGCGAACAATTATGCACGTGGTCATTATACGATTGGCAAGGAAATCGTGGACTTGGTGATCGATCGAATACGGAAACTATCAGATCAATGTACCGGATTGCAAGGATTTTTAATTTTTCATTCGTTCGGAGGCGGTACTGGATCGGGATTCGCTTCCCTGTTAATGGAACGTCTTTCCCTCGACTATGGAAAAAAGTCCAAATTAGAATTTGCTATTTATCCAGCACCACGAGTCTCTACAGCGGTCGTTGAACCATACAACTCTATTCTCACCACTCACACGACTCTCGAGCATTCGGACTGCGCTTTCATGGTCGACAATGAAGCAATTTACGACATCTGTCGACGTAATCTGGACATCGAAAGACCCTCCTATACCAACCTTAACAGATTGATCGGGCAGATTGTTTCCTCGATAACGGCTTCATTACGGTTCGATGGCGCTTTGAATGTCGATCTGACAGAGTTCCAAACAAATCTGGTCCCGTATCCGAGAATTCATTTTCCTTTGGTTACTTATGCTCCGGTAATATCGGCTGAAAAAGCGTATCACGAGCAAATTTCGGTCGCCGAAATCACCAATGCGTGTTTCGAGCCAGCGAATCAGATGGTAAAGTGCGATCCTCGACATGGAAAATACATGGCTTGTTGTATGCTGTACAGAGGAGACGTCGTTCCGAAAGACGTAAATGCCGCGATCGCTACCATTAAGACGAAACGATCGATACAATTCGTAGATTGGTGCCCGACTGGATTCAAAGTTGGTATTAATTATCAGCCGCCTACAGTGGTACCTGGCGGTGATCTGGCCAAAGTGCAGCGAGCCGTCTGCATGTTGTCCAATACAACAGCCATCGCGGAAGCTTGGGCCCGTCTCGATCATAAATTCGATCTGATGTACGCAAAAAGAGCTTTCGTTCATTGGTATGTGGGCGAAGGCATGGAAGAAGGTGAATTTTCGGAGGCTCGTGAAGATCTTGCCGCATTGGAAAAGGACTATGAAGAGGTCGGACTAGATTCCGTCGATGTCGACGCAGAAGCAACCGATGAATATTAATGCTATTTGCTTTTTCTTTAATCTATTTTTACCGATTGATCTGCGGTCCCCTTCGATTTACTCACTGTCCATCGAGGTCCCAGTTTCTTCCTTCGCTTAGTCCTTTTCCGTCAATCGTTTATTATTTCTTTTACAGTAATGCTGAATACTCTTATTGAAAAAAACTGTTATATCGGTACTAGTTAGTAGTTGAAAAGATCTGCGAATAAATGGTAGGTGTTGTGAATATGAATATAGCTTCGTCTTATACCATAAAATTTTTATAGTCGTGACTAAAAAGTCACGGTCGCAAAACTTGTTTTTTTTTTACACACAGTGTACCTTAAGAAGGATCAATGATCATGAATGTATTAAGTTGGCTGAGGCCGGTTTTTGCTAGAAGTGATATAAAAGTATACATAGTATATAGATGAAACAGAGTGGAGTATTGGTAACCATGAAAGGCAAGGTAACGATACGCTTAACACGAACTGTACGTTCAACGGATCGTTATTGTCGTCGGCGAATCCCTGGACAGAAAAGCAGCCACGCGGCGAGTGCATTTCCTTCGGTCTTTTTATCGTAAATTGTAGACGTAATTTTGTTTTATTGCATTACACAAACGGGGCTGGGAAGGCGAAATTAAATAGCGGATTAAATACATCAGCGCGACGCCTTAACAAATTAAAAACGTAAAAACATTAACAGTACAATATAGTTTCTTATCATAGACGTAATGCGATGGCAGTCTTGAGTCCTGGAAAGATGCTGTGATTGTTGCATGGTTACTTTGACTTCCGATCTTCTATTTTCTATTTCCTAGTCCCTATTTTCGTTCGTCTTCTGGATACGCACTTTCGACTCGTATTGCGATCTTCGACTCTTCTGTCTCGCGTCTTAATTTTCATTCGGATACTTGTTCTTCGTTTTTATTTATTTGCGATAAGCTTTTACTCGTGGCAGTGTCTGGAAATGAGAACAGCAAAAAAACAACACGATCAATAAAAACAATTTGTTCGATAGGGTGTATCATCGAGAATCAATTTTCAAATTAAATTTAACACGACGCGACTCGACACAATCTTTTCGGGGATGACAAAAACTAAAAACGAGTCACGTGTATGATACCGTTGTGGCAACGATCAGAAAAGGGCAAAATTTTATTCAAATAATAGTCGACCAATAATACTTACAATTATGCAGTTACATTTTTTTTTTATCTGTTTATGGTAAAATATTTAATTTAAAAATTTTTGGAGTTTTCCAGGAATGGAAACGGCTCAAATTTTATTCGTTACTCGAGATTTGTCTTTAGATAAGAATTTTGCCCATCTCTAGCGACGATGACTTGAACTCTAACTGGCGACTAAGAGAAACAAATTCTAAGTTTGCTGCGTCTATGCAAATTACTGTAGCGCCAGAGCTCGTCTACGCTAAGAGAAAAAAATGCTCAGACAGAAACCATCCTGCCTACCTTTTTCTCTTTGCATGTCTTCTTAGCGTTTCCAGAACGTAGGAGTTCAACGGTATGTCGCTAATTAACTATCCAGATAAACGATGAAACGAGTTGTCTTGCATCTTTATAGCGGATCTTTGATCCATTCAAGATAACTCGTTGCTCGATTGATTATACGTTATACTCAGGGACTTTAATACCGGTATTATTCCAGCAAAGCTATACCGAGACCGAAATAAATACCGGTATTATTTAGCAAGATAATTAATTTGAGTTTGAGAAAATTGTACCCTATCGAGTGAACCATAATTATGCGAATTATTTTGGTGTCAGTACGAAAAACTGCCAGTAAGTATAATGATAAGAAAATAATAAGGTATATTTTATTTTTTTTACTGGCTTTTGATCTCTGTTTAAAAAGAATTTTGAATATTTGAATTTCAGTTTTTATAAGGGTTGTAAAGGCATAATTGAAAAATACCGGCATTTTCCATTATACGTACCAAAGTTAGGACTACCTACGCCTCGACTGGCTTCTTCTTTTCCTTCTTCTTCTTTAGGAATGACGGTGTCCTAAGGCCTTTTTTCTTCTTCTTTTCCTTCTTTGGCGATTCCTCGCTAACGCTCACATCCTGCGACACGGAACCCTTAACACGGAAGGTCCCAACCGTAACCATAAACCTTCTTGCATGCACATGCAAGCAGCCAACTTTTGCCAACGTACATAGACATTCAAGATGCATTCACTTTCACTCACGTTCACTTTTCATTTCTATACAAATGTGTCTGTAACGATGAAAATGATCCAAGTAAAAAATTTTGAATTTAATGCCTAGTCTGTGTTAAATCCATCTATGTTATATCAATATGAAATAAACTTGGTCGCTTTCATAGTCACCGGCACAGGTGTTTAAAACCACCTCGCTTTCCATCACCCACAAACAAGCTTCAATGTTTTCTTGTACAATACACATACGTATACTGTAACTATAAATAATCGTACGCCCAGATTCATGCAAGCGAACACTATCGGCAAACTACCATTTTTGTAGCATTACGTATAAATAACAGTTGATCAAAGTACTGTTTTTTGTGCATGATTCTAAATAAAAGAAAACTTAATAGACAATGAACGATGATACCGTCAGATGCGAAAATTCTTCGATTCGTCTTTCCGAGTTGTAATTGCACAGTGCAAATGAACGCGGTTTATGCAAAACAAATTGATTAATAAACAATAGAAAATGGATGTGCAATTTCGTTTTGCGAGACATCCGGTCGTTGGTATCGACAGTGTTTCATTGTTTCCCTTCACACACATTTTAAAGAGTCCTCGAGCTTCGTTGTTAGCGGTACAACTATTGACATAAGGATACATTCTATTCGAATAATAATAGGTATCCAATAAGATCAACGTATAACTATTCCTGACTTTTATTCAACTTAACAGTTAAACTGTTATTTATTTTGATTGTGAAATATTTTATTTTGTAAGTGGAAATTCAATTTTCACTTAATAAATAATGAATTAACATTTTGTAATTTTGTTCATTTCTGATAGATATTATCTGTATCAGATGAAGTATCATATTTTATAAAACTTGTTGTAAGAACATAAACTGCTTTCAAGACAATAGTAAAGATATTGTTTATAATTGGCTTGGGACAAAGCTCGACGACGATACAGTATAGTAAATGAATACGAGCAACAAACCTCTTTGCTACTTTGAGAAAATGTACTGTGATGTGCATCTGAGTGATCGCCATTTACGGTATTTTCTCCTGAAACATAAAGAGTCGAGTATTACATTCTGTAACAATATAAGAGACGCCATGTGTAATAATAAAATGCCACATAAGCTGTAACCATAAAGCATTTCAAATGTGTCGTGGCTCAAAGGAAAACGTTTAATGTAGAAAATGTTAAGGAATCGCCGATACCAAAGTCAAGCACAAGCTTACCTCAAAAAACAGAAATCAACACGATTCTGGTTGCCTCTTCGAATGTTTCGATTCTTCGAAAAGGGGGGAGGGGAAACAAGCAGTATCCGAAGAAGATGCTTCGATCGTATGTCGTCTCAGTGCGCAGAAGTTCAAGATTCGTTCGAAGCAACGTTACAAAATCGTCTGAGATGAATATCAAAAAACGGACGGTAAGAAAAGTTTTTTTATTGTAAACCTTTCTTCTTTCCAAGCTTTTCGTGAAAACATTTATTTCGTAGACACAGTACGGCTCGACGTATAATACAATTACGAAGTACAAAAAGAAAAATAACGGTGGAACACAAAAAAAAAAAAAGTAACCGTAGAATACTGGAGAAACACATAAACAAGAAAGAATGGCAATGCAGGAAACCATTTATAAAAAACAGACATGCTGGTTGTTATCATTTGTCAAATTGCCGATTAACATAGCGTGCAGTATCGTTTATGATCAGTGTGACAGAATTTGTTGAATCTGTTACAAATCTGTAACTTAAAAATAAAAGTAAAGAAAAAAAAAAAACGTATGTCAGTACAAATGCAAGACAATGAATGATAGATTAGAAAAATACGATAAACAGATATTCGATATAAAGAAGCGTGTTCGCCGTTTGAGTTGCATATTAATTACTCGACGGAAACGGCTATATTTTTAAATTGTCGATTCAAGCGAATTCTAAAGACACAAAGCTTGATCATTGCGTAAGCTGATGGTCGCGTCCGGGGGAAAAGGTGTTTGACCGTTTAATAGAGACGATGCTTTAAGCGAAACCCTGTTTCTTGAACCGTTTACGTCGCATTCGAAGAATTCGTCGTCGCTGTCGTCAATATCAAGACACATGAAAGTATCGTTCAGACCATTTTCTTCGACCGTCTTGCCAATTTGGCTGTTATTCAACAACATTGATCGTTTAAGATGTACACTCGAGCTTGTCTCTTCGCTTTCCTCGTCTATGGGCGGTAAGGAACACCTTTGGGTGTCGTTAATTGTGCAATAAATACACTCGTTATACAATTCGCAAGACTTGGAAATCTCCGGAAGATCACAGAGCTCAGACAGTTTTAACAATTCTGTTTCCATATCGCTTTTAGTCGAGTTATTCGAACCTGCATCTTCTTCCACATAGGTTTGATCAGAGCTCTGGATTTCATCCACTCCTGTAAGATTGGTTTCACAATTGCAATTCGTCTCGACTCGAAAATTCAACGCGAACGCTTTATCATCGATATTCGTCGATTTCCTTTTTGCTATTGTACGGAACTCGAAAACAACTTCCGTGTCTGTCGTTTCGCCTGATTCCAGATTTATGGTCGACTCGTTCTCCACATTTGTTTCATCCAAACTGGTACTAATCGGTAAGTCATTCACCTGTCGTCCATCTTGGAAGAATTCTACCTTCTCGCTGATAGCATTTCGGGACTCTTTCAGTTCCACGTTCGCAGAGTCTTTAGCTCTCTTGAAGGAGCAGTCCATTGCATCAAGAGTGGTGTTCGAATTGTGTTCAAAGTCATCCGCATCGATTAAGTGGTGAACGATTTCGCGTACAATGAAGACAGGCACGTTATTTCCATTTAGATCCTCCATCGACGAAGTTCTCTGAGACTTGGTGAGTTCCTTTGCTTGCGATTCTTCGTCTTTCAAAATTGACAGTAACGTCGACGCCGAAAGTGAATGAGATAACGAGGACGTGGACAATGATGAGATCCAAGACGATTGCAAAGCATTACGACGACCGTTCGGCTGGATACTGCAAAGAGTGCAGACTCTTTCGAAAATCTCAGCTACCAGACAAGTTATGTTCGCGTAGGTATCGTTCGCGTCAAGCTCGGCAATGATTTCGTTCGCGCTGTCGCTGATGTCGTTTAGAAAAATTTCGCCGTTTATTTTTAGCAGTTCTAAAATCTTTTCAGACGACAGCTCGTCGGTGTCGGATCCTTTGTTTGAAAGACTCTCGGAACGTTCGTACGAAACAGTATTGTCAAACGAATCATCCAACCAGATACAATCGTTCAAAGCTTCCTCGAGCATGCGTTCCTTTTCCTTCCATCGCTGCTGTTTACACTCTGAGCTTTTCTTTTCGATCGATCGAAATGATCGTTCTATGATCGGTGTCTCGTCAACGTTCTCTGGACTCTCGTGATCTACAAACGGAGTCAACCTGTATACTAAATTCATATCAGCCGAATTTAAGCTATATTTGGACGAGACGCTGAAATCGAAATGGGACAGATCGCTCAATTGTTTATTTAAAGCAGGGACGTTTGACTCGATGCTATCCACGGCTTTGACGATCTGTTCCTCAAAATTTACATTGTTTGATACGTATTCCTGTATCTTCTTATTATCTGCTGCCGTTTTCTCGTCAAGAGATTCCAACAAGTCTGTCTTATTTGTTCCTTTTGATTTGTTTGACGATTCTTCCGATTGTTCTTTCTTCCCGTGATCGGTCGAAATGTTTTCGAAAAATTTACGCTTCGCATCGATCGAAGAATTGATCTTGATTCGTACGACCGGAGCGTAGTCGATTACCGTGGGTTTCATACGTACAGCGACAACATCGCTTCGAGTAATTTCTAAACGGGGTTCTTCAAGATTACGACGCCTGCGATCAATGCAGACTTCATCCCCGTTCTCGTAGTCATATTCGCTTTCGCTTCGACTGCACTGTCTGCTCCACGAATCACGATCTGCAATTACACGTTCCAGAAAGAAAAAGAAGCCACAAATGTACTTTAACGTTGATTTCGTTTGTCTACCTTCTTTCTCGCAGAGGCAGAAGATTTTTTTTATGATCACGGATGCTCACACCTGTGTGTACGATACCTGGATAAATAAAAAGTAACGCGTTTCTGAGAAATAGAAATAAACATAGGCACACGTCGGATTACACTGATCAACAAATGTTCAACAATAGTTTGTATTCTTTACGATTAATGAAAACAAAATCATTTGGTTCTGGTTTGAAAAATATAAGGCATGATCTATTTAATTCAAATACGCTAAAATAGTGGATCTAAAAATGCTCCTCTTGCATATGTTTAAGTCTACTTAGTGTTGTTTACGTTTAGTTTGATAAGTCTGTTATAATTGTAGATTGAATAAAATATATAAAATGTACGGTTATAAGAGATAAAGAGGTCGTTTTTAAGTATCACAAAATGTCCACTTTTAGTTTGTATTTTTAAAAAACTAGAACCAATGTTTTAATTTAACTTTCATTTTTGTTATTAGAGAACATATATTTTAGCATTGACCAGTGTCAGTTAAGGAGGTTTTGCACAGTGATATACAATGAGTAAAACTTTCAAGGAATTCTGATTAATACAAGTAACTTAATTTGTGCATCCTCGTGCGCAGAAATTCTATTCCTTTTTAGGGGAGTGCCTACCAAACAATTTAGAAACAATTATCATATATTAATTAGTTTATTGACATGAATGTTATAGCATTCATTTTCATTATGATACAAAATGACACGAATGATGCTATAATATTCAAATTTATAAGCCACATTATCATGCATTCAATTCTATACAGTTTTTATTTTCTGAAATTATACATTTTAATTTAATAGCTAAAGAATGCATCACCCTGTCTATTTTTGTAGCTCATTGAAATTTGTACTGTCTTAAGCTATTCTAGAAATTATAGTTACTGCATTCAATATTTCAAGATTTATCATTGTATAAAACCTCGTTAACAAGTCAGACTTGCACCTAGGAATCTTTCCTTCGGAAGATAACGCGTCCATGTCAAATTTTTACCACTTGCCATGACGACATTTGACACGTTTTCTTGGGACGTCTTCAACGATTCGTAAATGATTAATAAAAGAAGTGTGCTGCGATACATTTAACGTGCGTTAAAGATTTCAGGGGGAAAAAGCCACATGAAAGTGAGAGGGTAAAAAGAAGGAAAATTAATGGTGAGACCCAAATTGTGCTCCGACAAAAATGTAAACATGCACGGTGCAAGCGTTAGTGATCATAAATAAAAAGAGAATTAATGATAATGGATGAAATTAAAGAGCAAACGCAAATGCAACAGGTTGCAAATATCCTCATGCTTGTGGTATAAGCCTTGTTCGTTAATTGCTAGGAACCGAAAAGGTTCGATGAAAAATGAAAATAATGGGAACAAGGTAAACAAAAGACAGCACGATACAAGGCTCTCCACCTGGCTTGTGTCCAACATACGTACCGCATTCCCTCACTAGTTCTCAATGGTAACTTACCCTTGAGAATGTGAACAGTTGCTCAAACCGAAAAGATCAATATTTTGAAAGTTAACTTACCATCGCTCAATACAACCTCGGGTTGACTCGGTGCAGGCACTTGTTTCGTTTCTATTCGCAGTACTCGAGGTTCTGTAAACGATTGACAATTATTATTATTATTATTCCAACTATTCCCCCCCCCCCACATGTAACTTTTGTATATAACAATTTTTCATACAATGCATAATTTACAAGCTATTAAACCTGAGCATGTTAGTTGCCTCAGTCTGTATATAATATAAACTAAAGTATTAATAACACGGATTAATGAATATAGAGATCATAGTTATAACCGATAATTATAAGTTCAATTTAAAAAAGAAAAATTTGAAAAATTCTTATTTACCGTCTCTGCTTTCTTCTTCTGTTTCCGAAGTTATCGATACCGGTGACTGAATCGGACTTTTGGCAGTGCTAGATTCGTGTGTTGCACGGCTGGCGTTGAAAGAGGACAGTGCTTCCGATTCAGACTGCGATTCGTCATCTTAAGGAAGACAAAATTGATCAAGGATAAGTTTAACTTGAGAATGAGCAACCATAAAATTTAACAATCAATAGGTTCATTATATTAGTTGAAATTAATATGAAGAAAAGTCTAAATTTGTGCTGATTGGATCAAACTATCCCTTCTCTTGAAACAAGAATATATTTCTATTTAAATAAAACAGTCGACAGGTTTTTGTCGCTCGCTTACATGGATCTCCCTTCTGTTTACGTTCCACTTCTTTCTTGTACTGATCGAGTTCTTGATCGGTGACGGCATCAAATGGATTTTTGGCGTACGGAGTCTTGTAGACCATCGCATTATGCTGAAAGCCACGTTGAATAATACCTTTGCTGGCCGCTCCTACCAAAACTACTTGCTCTCCAGTTCCACTGATGGTAGCATCCTTTTGTACACGATCAAACAAATATCTATATTAATTTGTTTACACCAAGGATAGGTCAAAAATATAAAAAAATAGCGAGAATACCGCTGTAGCGTTACTGTTACCAAAATATCTGAAACGTTACCTGCATTTTCTTAGCTTCTTCCCACGTAACACCTTCCAATATGTGAGATTGCGGTCCAGCTGATATTTTGTCTGCCCTACGGTAATCTTTGATCTAACAAAAAAGAAATCGTGGATTCGTACTTGAACAGCATTGAAACAGTTAACTAATTCCGTACATCTTTGTGCACTAACGATCGATTGTACAAGATGTTAAAAAGAAATGTTAATACTTATACGAAGAATTGGACTTGGAGATTTAGAAAAAAAAAATGGTCTTCAAACTACGAAATGTGCAACATTTGCGACAAAAAATTATAAATATAATCGCAACAATACCAAAAGAAATGTGCCTCGGGGCTCTGCAGACTACCTGTCGAAGATTTCGAAAATGTAAACGTTGAAAGCTCGATATTTGTTGGCCCTTAGGACAACTCTTGATACGGTATTCAAAAAACAAAAAAAAAGCACGTTTTAAATGACGATTTTAAACGACAGTTCCCTTCAAGAAAATATATATAAATTATTATGGAAAAATATTGAAACTCCTTACAGTTTATGAATATTTTTTATAAACAACATGTCTTTGACTGAACACGTTTGTCAAATATACACGTAAAAAGTTAAAAATGCACCAGAACAGAAATCCGAGGAGCCTTGCATGCAGGTTTGAATATTTATAGTCACAAGTATTAAAACTTTGTCGGTGGTTTCTGAATAAAAACTTTCTTGAGATAAATATGCGATATGTTAAATAGGAAACTTGTTCTTCCCACGTGTCACGTTCTGGACAGGTTTCTTGCTTAGCATATTGCGTGGATATTTGTCTCAAGAGAGTTTAACGACCGACACAATTTTAATACTTACGATTACACGTAGTTAAAGGGTAGTTGGAAGAAGACACTTACCTGTTGCTGTATTTGCTTAAACTCCTTTGGATTGGTATTTTTCGGTACGAATTGAAGAGCACCATCGATCTTCACCGGTGTACTGCTATGGGTCGGAGAGCCGTCAGACACCCACTGCACACAAAACCAGAACGTTAGTTCGACCCCCGTCCAATGTAATTCGACATTCGGTACAGCATCGTAATAATCGTTTCCCGCACTGTATGCGTATGCTATGTGTGCCTGCTTCGCTGTTGACGTTCCCGTGTTCCCCGCGTTTAACACTTTTTATGCACGTGCCCGCGTGTGCTCGATGCTGCAACTTATGCGAATCGTTCGTCCATCGAGTTATTGAGAGTTCGAGTTCTTCGACTGGTCTTTTGCCCCAGCAAATCGTTTACACGATTTTTCTCCCTTAATCGGGAGTAACGTTCGTTCAATGTTTCCGAATCTATCGATCGCGAATATTTCTCGAGAGCATTTCCGTATCTCTCTTTCTTTCTTTCTCTCTTTCTCTCTCTCTCTCTTTCTCTATGGGGTCGATCGATCTGGTTTTGTAAATGCAGTGGGGCGAAGAATCGAACGTTCGCCACTCCAACGATACGATGAACAGGCACACATTCATACACAGTACCGAATACGAATAGATCAAACGATCTATGGTCAGACAGGTATCGTGTCTCTCGAGCAGACCTGGGTACTTTCGAAATAACGTTATTTGAAATATTATCTCTTATAACGTATTATCATGTTCTACGATTACTTCATTTTTCAAGTACCATTACGTTATATATATAATAAAATACTTTTGGAAATAACGGAACTGTTCAGAAATCTTTTACTGCTTAAAATTAATAGATCACTTTAGCATTACTGTATATAGTATAGTGATATTTTGCATATCCAATATTCACTATCATATAAATTAGTAAATTATTTTTTATAATTTACCTATAATCCTATACCTATAATTATTTTAACAAATTCATTATCATTTATATGAATCCATATTTATAACTTTAAATTCACTGTTTATATATATATATATTCCATGGATAAAAATATAACAAAAATGTTACGTTATGCAAAATGTATTAATTTTCTGTTTGCAAATTACGAATAAATACGTATTCATTCGTTGCATAAACGAAAATATACGAATTTATTTGAAACGATCTTGCAGGAAATAAGAGACTGATATATTATTTCAAATAGTTATTTCTTATTCTGGTGATAAATAAAGTTTGCCCAGATCTAATCTTAAGTTCAATTTCTAGGGAAATATGAAACGCGAGAGATTCGAGGAAAATGCACGCGGCTCCGTTGTTCACGAAAGCCGAGCTTATCGAATCGCAGATTCGCGGAAGAGACTACCGTGTTGGTTTCAGTTTTTTTTATCCACAACATGCTTATCATACATGCTACGAAGGGTTATTTTAGACGAAATCTTTCTATTCGTCCTATTTCCCTTAAAACGAGAAAAGGTCCTGTTTTCTTTCCGAAAAATTACCTATACACGATAAACAGTAGACATATATTTATTTGAATATCAAGAAGCTACAAGAGAGAGGTGCGATAAAGTCTATTAACGACGACAATAATTTTTAGTATTGGCCGACCGACACACGATGTCGTAGAAGCTGTTCAGTCAGAATTACATTTCATGCTAATCGCAAGTCAATCGTTCAGGGTTTCTCGTACCCCGATTATAAAATTGCATATATATATATACATATATGTATATGTATATATGTGTATCTCCCACTCACTTTCTCCCTCCCTCCGTCTTCCTGGCTGTATTTTCACAACATATTTCCTAACAGACTACCGTAAACTGGAATGTACCAAGAATATGAAAATTGCGCTGCGCGTGTCGCGAGTAACAAGCAAAACAATGCACAATAGTTGAACAATTGGATCAAAGTCATCCATCTGCGAATATTTGTAAAAAAAGTGTTCATTCATCAACATTGGAACACATATTTGTCTTACTTACTCTAATGAAAAAAGCGATGTTTGTAAGAAATTGCACGTATAATCTCTTTTCGTTTTAATTAGCCGCAATAGTTACTTCACCGATAAATAGCTCTTCCGAGAATTTCTAATATAACAACATGTGCATGTAAGGTATTGACGAACATTGACATCGACATCGACACTGTTTACACGTACTATTTTTTTCCTTCTCGATAATATAGTTTCCAAGTAATTTTTTAATTTTACGCGAATTTAGTTCCTCGTACGTCTTTTTTTCTCCTTCTCGCATCTACTCATTTTTATTCTCAAAAGTGATAACCTCTACCTTTGTTATTTTTTTTGGATCAGGAGTTCCCGTCTCAAGTATTTCAACCTTCTGATACACATTGGGCGAGTTCAACCAACGTGATCTATCAGTGCCTTTGCGACCACCTTTCCAGAGTCTGCAACAGAGATACAAAAATGGCGATCAGACGCTTCGATCGGGTGTTACGAATTATTGTTTGAAATTATATTGTTTTTATATTGCTCTAATATCAATGAATTTACGTCCATTTAATCAACTTCTGTATTTACCCTTGTTTATATAGTTCCTCTTCCTCAAGTAGATATCCCAAAGATGAAACTGCTGGTGGTACTTCTACGTCATTCCGAGGTCGCGGAGGATCCCCTTTCACCAATGGATTCCTGTATATGTAACCCGTACGGAATCCCTACGAATGATCAATGTAACATTTGTATTAATAAGGAGGACAATAATGAGAATAAAAAGTCTTCTCAAATTACGATTATTTATAGAATGTATTCAAACACAGTGTCCCAGTGTTCTTCAGTAGACGTTACACAAAAAAAATAAAATAATTTTGTCAGAATGATTTAAAAATTTTTTATTTCGCCGAAAAATTTTCCGGTGGATATTTTTAAAAATTTTAATGGAGAATTCTAGAGGCCAAAATAAGACGAAAATCAAGAATACCAATTTGTTGATCGAGACTTCGTTAAAAAGTTATTAACGTTTAAAGTTCCGCCCGTACTGAATTTTTTTCTCGAAAACGCGCAAAATTTCGGGGGTACGTCTATTCACCAATAATGATTCTAATTAACCCCTGCAGCTAACAATAATTTTTCCAGAACGATTTGAAATTTTTAAATTTTGTCGAAAAATTTTACACCTTCTCGTATTTTTTTCTGAAAAGTGGGTAGGATTTCGGGGGTATGACTATTCACCAAAAATGATTGTAATTGACCCCCGCAATCGGAAATAATTTTTTCATAACGATTTGAAATTTTTGAATTTAATTGTTAATAACTTTTTAACGAAGCCTCCATCAACAAATTGATATTCTTCATTTTCGTCTTATTTTGGCCTTTAGAATCTCCCATTCATGCTCTAACACTTATACTAACTTGACAGTGGATCTAATTAATAAAAATGTCAAGGCTTTCTGATCTTTTGTTAACAGCAAACTTTGCTATCAGCGTTTCAATTTCTATGAATTACAAAGGCATTGCGGGCTTGTATTGGTACACAAACCGGAAACTTTCTTGTTAGCAGGGTGGTTCTGGAAACTAGGACAAGCTATAACTCATTTCCAAGCGCAGATACAAGCCATTGATACAGGAAGAAGTAGAATGTCGCAGTGGGAACAAATTATTTTCTAATGAATTAATTTTTGTATTTGTTGTAAAAAATATTTCTATCATAATCGAATTATGGTAGGAGATTAAAGAACAAGGGATATAAAAAAACTTAACACTTCTTACCGCGTTATCCAGCATCCGCATGAGCGCCTCGAATTCAATTCCGCCGATTCGCCAACGCTTTTCAAGTTTTTCAGCAAGAACCGTGCTTTCGGAGATCTGAGTTATTTGATGCGGCGTTGGTGGTTTCCTCGAGGCCTCGAATATTGCTTTCTTCGATTCCTCGGAGATTAGGTTCAAATTCTCAAGGCCGGCGGGCATCATTTTCAGTTGCGTCTCGCAGGCCATTACCATATTGTAAACGTTGTAAAAGGCTTCCTCGACGGTCTCCCCGCAACAGAGAGCACCGCGATTCGTCAACAACATCACTTTATTCACAGGGCCAAGATTTCTAGCTATTTTTTCTTTCTCCTCCGGTTCGAAGTTACCACCTATGTATTGATGCGTGCTAACCTCCCCTATCACTATACTCTCTTGTCCGATTGGTAGCAATCCGCATTTTAGCGACGAGATCTATAAACGGGGAAAGAGATTCATTTTTACAAAAATATCTAAAATCTGTGTCAATACATTTTATGAGCAGAGATATGAAAAACGTATAAATATAGGGGCACATGAATGCATTATTAAATACGTTATTATAAATAGAAATAAATGGCTGTGTAACAATTACTCATACAACGAATGTAATTATATCCTTTCTTCTTTCGATAATCATAGAACATATACGAAAAATATGAATTGTGAATGTACTAATAATGGACTTATTTGTATTTATATATTCTTTTATTGATTGAATGTTTTATTCAATGAAAATAATAAATTATTAAAAGAAAGACTCTAGGCCAAATTATAATAATAAGTTAATGATGTTGTAGTGTATATTCCAGACAATATGATACAAAAATAATTGTCCTAAAATTGATAAATGGAATCATCTATTGAATCAGATAAATGGGATATTTAAAATGATACAAGACAAATATACTACTACAGTTTTTGTACTTCAGTGATGAATCTATGTTAATATAAAAAGAGATTTTACGTACATTTATCTACCTTAAACATTTTCGTACATGTGTCCTAGTTTGGAAAACATTGCTGTATAAGAAGTAATTTCTTCGATAATAAGAGCAAATACTCGATTTTTTATATCTATAATCAATTTACAAGAGGCATACGGAAGAGAGCGTCATTAAATTTTCTACTTACAGCAGTAACGGACGGAGTGGTGATATGAACGATGCACTTGATGTCAGGTCTCGCAGCGTGGATTGTTGAATGTAATTGAAATCCTGTCACGTGAACGCCGAAATTGGTTGTTCCCTGCTCCACGATCGTCCCTTGCATATCAACTTTCACCAAACTCGAGGCAGTGACCTCATGGTAGAGCAATCCATAAGGATTAATTAAAAAGTGTTCTTCATCGTGGTTCAAACGGGCTGTGATTTGTCCACCGACACTCTGCGTCCAACCATAAAGATCCAACAATCTGAACATTGCCGCCAACTTACAGCGCAACAATTTCTCTCCCTTCGCGTAACCCATACTTTCAACACCGCGTATATCGTTGATAGGTAATACACAATTTGAATCTGCAATGAAACACGTTGGTCAGACAATCAACGAGCCAACCAATATATGAATTTCTAATCAACGAACTTACTTTTGAACACGTTTGCGTTGAACCGAGCACCTTGCGCACCCATCATGTCCGAGATTTGTTGCAATAGGCCGGATGGCCCAGCACCGTCTTTCATTTGAGTCTCAATAATTCGTTCTAATTCCTCCCGGAACAGTCGTGAATTCATCATCATCTCGACTCTCTTTCTCCTTTCCATTTCCCTCATATCCTATAAAAAAAAAGGTTGAAAAGCGTAATTTCAGTACGTTCTTCCAAAAGGTAAATAAGATCAAATCGGTTTTTATATCTTACCGCGTCGATATCGGCAGGCCTCATTTTACTTTTCTCTTCTTCCGTCAATCCGTCCATTACTCCGTTCGTATGTGGCTCGGACAACGCTTGCTGTTCGTTTGTGTCCGCCATCCTTAACGCGTTTGATATCTCCTTCAATTTCTCTGAATTTATCCCCTTATTTCCCCTCTATTTAAAATTATTTTTCGCCGTTATTCCTGCCTCCTTCCTCCTCCTCCTCCACTTTTTCAACCACCGCCGCCGTCGTTGCAGCCACCGCCTCCTCCGCCACCACCGCCGCCACCACCACCACCACCACCACCACCACCACCGCCTCCTCCTCCTCCTCCTCCTCCTCCTCCTTCCCTTTTCTTCGCTGGATACCGACTGAAACACAATTTTTTTACACATGTTAATATTACTGCTACATCAGTTCATAGTAAAACTAGTTACTAAACTTCACCCTTTCACAGTGGTGTGGCTAGCAGTTATATTTCGTTTTATTACTACTCTGTTTTAGGGGATAAAATAGTGAAATGTAATCATATAAATTAATTTCAAACTGTATATTCAATTATTGAACGAAAGTAATTCAAATTCGATTATTGTTGCAACTCTGTTTTGAAATAGAAATTTTACCGAGAAGGGCATTCGATTTCAAATTTTCCGCCATCTTTTCGTACGAAAAATCATCAACGCGCCGGGACCTCCGATCGTTCCGTTTTCGTGGCCGGCGATGCACAGTGCATCGGGCTTCGTCGATTGACAAAAAGCAAGGAACGCAGGAAAACCGACAGAAGTCAGCAAGCGATCAATAAACTCGCGGGTAACAGTCAAGTGTAACGCGCGTTGAATGTGTAGACAGCAGGGGTGACTGACGACAAGAATCCCTAGAGCGACTGAAATCGTACCGCTCTTTTTTTCTCAAATTCTTACTGTGCTTATTTATACCACGCTCAGATCTCGCCTTACGTATTCGTCTCTACGCCCCACGTTTCACATTCCTTGTATCTTTCTGTCGTGCCTCTTTCTGGAAGGTCGGAAACAAGTCCATTCAAAGACTCGCTTTCTCTCCTACGAAATTTGGGGTTAGGTTACGCAGCGGCAGTTGTCGAACCTCGCCCTTGCACCGTACCGTACCGTACCCAAACTTCATATTTTACTGCGTTTCTAATTTTGTAACTACCCAATGAAATCAGTAAAAGGTGTACGCATCGAATCAGTACTTTCTGAAGTATGAGATACCGGGCGGGGGAGGGAGGGTGATTAATATATACACCTTTTTAAAAAATGTGGAAACCACCGCATTAAAGGAAATTGTTTTTGTAATATGTTAAATAATAATAATATAAAATAAATCAACCCAATTTATACAATTAATATATAAAATGAAAAATATACTTATATAATAATTTATTTGTGATGATTAATCGGTTGTATAGATAAATTTCTATTCGTTCAGTTTCTAATACCGATTAAACGATAAGAAATCTTTATCTTTTGTTCGTTATTTTTATCCAGATAAGAATTTTGCACACATTTACGAGCAAGCATCGGTATAAACATTCACGGCGCTAACCCTCCCTGTTTCTTGCGCCAGCGATGTGAAAACAAACGAACGTGTGCTCTGATGTTGGTTGATATGATGCACGTTACTATCACGGAACAGGAACAGTAAATTGCTCGGTTATTCGTTAGATGCCCGACATTGACACATTTGTGTTCACGATAACCGCGTCTAATGGCTCTCAACTTGAAAGCCTACGCTTAACTCGAATACACATCTTCTGTGAATCCTAATCTAAAGTGCCAAAAACGTAGAGATATCGTTCCTTAATAAAATTGTTTCAGCCATCGCTTCTACTACACAGCCGTTTCTCATCGAATGAATGGTTCCATTATATAAATTAACCATAATAAAAACAAAGGAGCAAACATTTGGCGCCATTTTCATTTCATAGAAAGCATTTCAGCACTTTAACTTAACTCAAAATGTACGATTTGTCGGACGGCTAAAATTATGTATAGTGATCCGTTAATTAATCAATTCATTGACTTTCTTTGTCGTGTTAGGGTACGAGTGGAAACGGATTCACCGAAATTTATTGATCAAGCAGTGCGCGACAAGTTTTTTGGAGTGACATCACGTTGTACCGCCAACGAATTTCCGTGATATTATTTTTGACGTAACCATGCAAACTAGAAACAATTTGAGTATCACATTATGTATTCACAGAAATACACAGATAGTACTCTGGAACTTCGAGTCGAGCGTAACGATCGATACACTTTTCGGTTCGCGGCCATTTCTTTTCTGTGGTCTCTACTGTAACTTCTTCAATTTGTACGAAAGATTTCGTATGACTTACTTATGATATAAATTACATGATTATCAACTTTCATTGGGCAGCAGTAAAAACAAAAAAAAAAAAAAAAAAAAAAAGTCTTTGATATCGCTATCTGATCGAGTCATACACAATCTAAATTCTTATTTAAATAGAATGCTGAGTAATGAATAAAATTTTTAATACAAAATAAAATATTTCGAAACGAACAAAAATTTAATTGTTCCGATCGAATAAATGTTACAAATAAATTGGTGTACGTTAGTTTTACCGGTCATCTATTATATAAATAACATTTTACCCAACTCTAGGCCGAATACGTAATTCACCGTGACTAAATAGTGTTGGTCCATCAATTGATATTCATCAACGTTATTTAACAGCGAACACCAATTGAACATAGCCTATACACGGAACCGGTAATTGCAATCACTTACGTATTTACACACACGCAATCTCTTAAAAACGTATGAAATTTTGTATTCGCATCTATTCCGATAAATCATCAAAGCTGTATCTACAATTCAATTCAATGATTTAAACGTTAATCCACCGAATCGAATTAAAATAAAATGCATACAAAATCGGTGAACGTTTCTAGCCCGTGTTAGGTGATCGGTAACATGAAAAAACATTCGATAACGTGTGTAACTACCGAGATAATGGACCGAACACATATCGCGCACGAGATACTTAATGCGACGCGTCCGCTGTTTCTCGACGCGATGATGTCATAACTTAAAACGCGAAGCTTACTCTATCGTCGTTCGTTGGGCGGTACCACGTTCGGCTGATGAGCTACAATCGCGTCGTATTTACCATAAGAAAACATGCAACTTTCACAAGTCCGATTAGTAAACAATCATTGCATCACAAGCCACTGTTAATCGCATTTTACTTACATATTCCTCAAATTAACACTCCGATCATTATACTTGTGTTGCCTGCGGCATCGCTACCTCCGCGGATATTCATTAAGCTAAGTAGGTAATAATGACATTGATCGTGGAATGAAAATATTTGAAACTAATCGTTCGATGCTACGTAAGCTACGTATGCTACGATGCTATTTGGAAACACGAAATCGGTCGAAATTGGTAGATGAAACCAGGAAGATAAACCGACCACTGAACGCACAGGTGAGCGGCGTGCCTTCTATAGAATCGAAACCCGAGAGAGCAGCCGGTTTATTTCCAAGCCATAGACTATAGATTGCGCGCGGGCGGTCTAGAGTTGTTACGAGAAAAAGAGGAGGCGCAAGTTCATTGCTGGGAGATGTGCGTTCGTTTGGTGTATCTACTTGTTAAACTATATTTTCCGCGGGAAAATCAAAAGCTATTCAAAGTATCGCTCGATTGCAGGGCACGATGCAACATGTATTCACATATAGATATGTATTGTCGTATCTGTCGAATAAGTGTCAACGAAATAACGACGATCATAAGGACGTCGTGACGAACTCAGTGTACGGTTATTCGTGCGAATACGCCCAAATGACCGGAGTTTAGATGTATTGATTTACTAACCACTGACGGATAAATGTAAAAGTATTCGATGCACGCACGTTCGTTGATCGTTACGAAACTGAGTTAACTTTTATTTTAACCATACCACTGTTAGAGCTTTGTCAATATTACCACTTGGAATGCCTAATTTCATACGACGATTCATTGCTTTCAATGGAGAATATTCTTAACAAATCGATTAATCGCGTGTACGGGGAAATCAATGTACGCATTTCGTTTGCAAGTCATGCGACACTGTTGCTTTATCGTTGCTGCCAGCAAACGGATAACCCAAGAGTAACAGAAATTCAAAAACTTTTAATGCACGAAGAATCAGCAGAATTTTTACTCTAGTCGCGAGTTTTTACCGGTGTACGCGTAATCCGACACAAAATTCTGCCTGAACGGAGAGCTGAACGGCAGATTGGCGTCACTTTTGTGTTTAAAACAAACATTACGGTATCAGAAGAGCTTTCTATCTGTTTTAAGGGGAAAACAGGAGAAAAAGAAGGTCAACGATTTAACAATGCAAATGGCGATACAGCTACCGAGAGCGATGGTTTTCGATGGCGTAACTATCATAAGTACCTTGACAATCACTTTTGAAATACTTTCACAAGGTGGTTGAACGACGAACGAAAACGAGACGATCGATAATCAGTGATCAAAGATTATCCAGAAACAATTAACGACACATTAAAATAGCATCCAAGATTGCCGCCTAATCGACGACACACCCCTTACGCTACGTCATTCCTGTCAATTATTTGGAACTGCGGTTCTCTCACGTCTCAACGGCGTCGCGAGTCTCGAAATAATTACCGATAACGCACAGTTTCTGTCGTAGCTCGTAAGAACTTACCTAGCAGAAAATCAGCGAATATCGTCCAAGGTTGGGTATGTCCGTATCCGTTTCGAAAACCGTTCGACTCGCCGTTCGTATCGCCGAGCGGTCGTTCCGTTCGGTGGACAGCTTCCCCGCCCCCGTCGCCGTCGATGCTCTTCCGGCGGCTGGCAAGCCTTCTCCACCTCCTGGTTCTTCCGTACTACCACCACCACTACCACTACTTCTACCACCTCCACTTCCACCACCTCTTCTCTATCTTTTGTCGTTCCCACTTCGAACTATGCGTCTCCCTTTACCGTGTTCCGCTATCTTGGTCAGACACCAATTAACCTATTGTTATATATTTCTTTCGAATCTTATCCGGATCGGTGCGAATTTCCATACTCGTCCAAACCTCTTTAAAGTCAGATACGAAGACCCGATCGTCGTATACCGGTGTACTGCCGTTTTCGTCACCGTCACACTGTTTCTTCCCTTCTTCCTCTCGATCCTCTCCTCCCGTTTCCTGTTCTTTTTCTTCGCCCAATTCCACGTTGAGCACGCGGAACGTGCGCACAATACTGTTGCGCATCCAATTCATGAAACTTCATGAGCAACCCTAACGAGAGATCGATTCTCGAAAACGTTCTGTCTGGTTGGCTGAGCCCTCCACTCCTCGTCCAATGAAAACGTTTGGCATTTAAACAGCCAATAACGCGTCACGTACGATATTGTCGCGTGTACTAGAAACCGCTTTTGTTGATATGATCTTGCGAAATATTTGAAATGACACGATTACAAGTACAAGAACAGAATGTTTAGGATTCGTTTTAATGTGATATATACGTGCATTAATTAGAGTCTCAGTAGTTTTACGAAAATAATGAAAATAATGGCTTATTTTGGAAGATAAACGTTTTATAGAAGCCATGCATATTATGATTCGACTGTCTGAACGAAAATCGTAACGTTTCACGTATTACGTACGCATGCCCTATAACGTTAGATAGATAGTATTAAGACTAGATACGACATCTCGTGCGAAAAATATATCGTAAGTATAATAATAATCAGAGACCAATTAATTAAACAAGCTGGTGTCACAGATACAAAATACGGATTGTTTTTTTCATATTTCATGAACATCGAATAAAATTTAATCAGAAAACATGAACACAGTGAGTTGCGAAAATGTACATATTCACATTAATTTTATAATATTACTGCAACGTTCTTGTCTACTTTTAATTAATTTTTCTATGCCTATGGCATGTTACCGACGACTAAGAAGCAACAAGTTGCATATTATTACATATTAATGCAGCATTGCATGCATTTCGTTTCTCTATTCGCCAATTCGTTCGATTTCTTTTCATCGTACGTTACACATTAATATCCATAGTTTAAAGTACACCAACATACGTAAAGTCCGTCTACATATATACAGTTATACTTTTGAATTGTGATGCCACTTTTAGATTTAACAAGGCTCGATTGATGGCGATACAATTAATATTAAACGCCATCGTTTGGACGTATAAGTCTTACATTCGGCATAAAGACAGAATCATAGTGTAAGATTTTACGTTGGGCTGTAGTTAACAAAATATTAATAAATATTAATGTTGAAAAACTATAAGAAAATATATAATGACATAATTAATCGTCCCGAAAAAGTATCTATGCGTATAAAATGTACACAATAACGTTCCAGAAAGGATCAATGCCAGATATCAACTTGTAACGATAAATTTATCTCTATTCCGAAAAAAAAAACCAAAGAAGCGGGAAAAATGTTTCGTAAACACCTATGAAATTACGTTACAACGAATAAATCTTTTATCGAGCGATAATGTAGTTGCAACACAATGACAATTTTGTTTGCACAATAAAGGAATCTTCCACATATGAAAGAGTTGTTTTAGCATCGAAATAAGTGCGTAACAATGTGTTGAATTTATATCGAATCGTTTGAGTTTATATTCGTCGCGTCATCGAAACGGGTTTACTGATAGAAATGTTTTTTTCATTTTGTTTCCTTACATAAGAACCTGTTCGACGCTCGTGCAGACTCAACTGTGAACGAAGTTTAGAGCGGTACCGATGTCCATAACATTACCATCCAGTCAGTATTAGCTTAGTCTGGGACCAGACAACACTGTTTTTCATTTCCTCCGGCCGTTAAGTCTCCGGGCACATCGACATTCGCTGCATTATCAGTTAAAATCTTATTCGGACTAATTTGTATCTATAACATGAATCTCAAATTAAATACGAATTTGTTTACGTCGCTAATACGGCAAGTACGTATGCATGAAGAATTCTTTTTGCCACGCGGCGATTTTTCTTCAGATTTAATAACAATACGCAGGAATTATTTTTATGCAATGCTAGGCGAAAACTGGACTTGGGTAATTTTAAAAATAAAAAAATAGAAATCGGTAATCGTAATAACAAAACAACAGTCACCTGTTTGCGAAGGAAAGTCATTTTAGTGTTGACATTAGTTGGAATCGGGGTTCCTTTCGATGAATTTACAGCGTCTATGAACGAGTAAATATTCTAATTGAAATTGATACGCCTAATTACAAAAATATTTAACGTTAGCTGATGGAACAAGCTAGGTATATCATGTAATAAATTGGTATTGTCGCGAGCCCATTAGATTCGAAAAACAAAGTTCTGTTTCAAGGCCATACTTGCATAACTATGAAACTGAAAATCATCTTAATAGTATTTTTTATTTAGGCTTGATGAAAAGTGTCGTTGAAGTGTGAAATTCTGCAAAAGTACAATTTTTTTTTTTTTTACTTATACTACTATAATTTTCATTCGAATAATTAGATGACAAACAAAGATACTGTACAGAGATTTGTTCTGAATATTTGTTCCATTAACGTGTTATCGACGTAAACTTCTACGAGTTCAATATGGAATATAATTTCATCATATAATTTGGATTGTACAATTTTCATTCTATAAATAACAGATTAAAAATTGTTTATTTTTTACTGGCTATTTAAAATTTGTATCGAGATAAGATTTTTGCCCATCTTTGTTACTTGGTCTAGCAATACGATATGGCATGCTCCAATTTCACCATTCGCAGCACGCCTCCTGTTTACTGAACTTAACGTTAGATACATATATCTATGTGCATAGCACGCATGAAAACGATAAGAATTTTTTTACAAAATTGTACATAATTCGAATTGCGTGACCGCGTGGGCTTTTAATTTCTCCGATTGCAAATAAAATGTATTCGATTAGCGTAGATAGAAAAAATATTTGTTGAACGGTGGATATGATTTTTGATTTCACGATTCACGAGAATAATGTCGATCGAAAGTCTACCAATTTATTCATGATGTTTAATATTATAAAAATTTTATTTTTATCTATGGTATACTGTGTACGATACAGTATAGTAATTTGTAATTAATGTAATTGTGTTACCTAAACTTCAGGTACCACGAATGGTGTACTTAAAAAGGAATCTAAGTACAAGTCTGAATCGCTGTTCCACACCTCTAACCGAATTTTCAGACGACGAACTATTGATGAAAGAAAGCGGTAATTACCGTTGTTAAACAATTAATAAATCGTTAAAGCCGAAGTGAAATTTTCATATATTTTTTTTTTACTAATAATTAATTACTTTTGTAATGTCTGTTAATTAGCGATTAATTAGTCTAAGTAGTCCGAAGAAGCCTCAAATTAATGTTTTCAACCCTTAGATCTTCAATAATAATAATATAAGAAAATATTTATATTATTTTAATTGAAACAAAATGGAGGATTATAATATTACATATGTACTTCGTAAATTTATGCTATGTTTTTTTAAAGTATCGTGCATAATATATGGTTGTACACCGTTTCTTAGTTAATAAACTCGCGAAGGAAGAAATTGCACCACTCGTACGAAAAATGGAAAAAGAAGGGAAAATAGACCAAGGACTAGAGCGAAAGCTTTTTGAGAATGGTGTAAGTAAATAGCACGACCTTCCGTATCTAATAAATTTTTGTGCAGGCAGCATTTTTCTATCGCGAACGAGTTATCGTCGCATTGGTACACGCGTCCAAAGATACGAACGTTTTAACGTTGTTGATTATCTCCAGCTAATGGGTATCGAGATTCCTGAAAACTACGGCGGTTCTGGATGCAATTTCATGACGACGATCTTGGCCATCGAGGAAATCGCGAAAGTTGACGGCGCTGTCGCGGCACTGGTGGACATCCACAATACTTTAGTGAATTCGTTAATTTTAAAAGTCGCTTCGGAGGAACAGAAGGCTAAATATCTACCCCAATTAGCACAAAATTACGTGAGTCCAGACGAATTAAATAAAAAGGTAATTGTTTCTTTACGTCCTTTTCGTTTTAATTTTTCGTTAAAGGCGGGTAGCTTTTGCCTCACGGAGCCTGGCTCGGGGTCCGACGCCTTCTCCCTGAAAACTGAAGCAAAGAAAGATGGATCCGATTACGTGGTGAACGGCACGAAAATGTGGATCTCGAATTCCGACATTGCCGGATTATTTTTAGTTTTTGCAAACGCTGACACTTCTGCTGTAAGTTTTATAAATTATGTGTATCATAACTCGGAAATGTCACGAATAAAAAATGATCATTTACGTGCACCTTGTAGTCGACCACTGTATTAAGCATCTTGATTATTATTAGGGATACCGTGGCATTACGACATTCTTCGTAGAACGAAGTACACCCGGAGTAACAGTCGCCAAGCCAGAAGATAAACTGGGAATAAAGGCGTCGGGTACCTGCATGATCCACTTCGATAATGTCAGAGTAAAGAGAAACGGTGTACACGTACTTGCAAGAAATTCGATAAATAGTCAATTTGTTAACACATTCGTTGTGTATTCAGATTCCTGAAAGTAATATCTTGGGACAGTTTGGTCATGGATACAAATACGCTGCTGGATTCTTAAACGAAGGTCGAATCGGTATTGGAGCACAAATGATTGGTATAGCACAAGGTTGCTTGGATGCCACTATACCATATACGCTGGAAAGAAAACAATTTGGAAAAGACATTTTCTCATTTCAAGTATAACAAACACATACTTTTTTGTTCAGACACGACAAAAATATCGAATACAATATGTCAAAGTTTTCGTACTTTTTTAGTCTATGCAACATCAAATTGCCCAAGCGGTCACCGACCTTGAGTGTGCCAGGTTATTGGTCTACAATGCAGCCAGATTAGTCGATGCTAAGAAGGATATAATGAAAGAGGCTGCCATGGCCAAACTCGTAGCTTCCGGTATGTAGTACCTATTCATAGTCACAATAAGTAACTTCAATATTTGGACACTTTACGATTCTCACTTTGGAACTTAATAATTTTTCTCTATAATCACTGATAAAATAATCGATGCATATATTACATTCAGCAGAAATGTTTAAGATTTATTTTATATAAAACATTATAACTAACGTAACATATTCTTTGATTAATTTATTCCTCGTTATAGACAAAATGAGAATTGCCAAGTGTCCGAATATTGAAGTTGTTCGTTGTATCTTCTTTCTTTTTATTCAACAGTAAACTATCGAATACTGGAACATTATAACCGTAATAACGTGTACGGTTTATGCTTTAGAAACGGCGTTACGCGTTACCGCAAAATGCATCGACTTTATGGGCGGAGTGGGATATACGACCGACTTCCCTCAAGAAAAATATTTCAGGGATTCCAAAATTGGTACTATTTACGAAGGCACCAGTAATATGCAACTGTCGACTATAGCCAAATGTATTCGCAAAGAATACTCGTGAAATCATTACTGTTAACGGGAAAACTTTATTTTGTATTCCATTTAATACATTATATATTTTTCTAGTTTTTCATAACGACTCGGTTTTATATGAATTTCTATTAAATCAATATTGTTATTTTAAACCGGAATCATTTCGGATCATGAGGTAATTTAAATCCAACAAGATCCGCAGTTTCTTTTATACTTCGTTCACCTTTACCGGTATATCGGACTTGGATTTCTTTGCACATTCGCCGTGAACCTAAGTAACACAGGTAAGTCTCTGCCAAGTTATTCAACTCTTCTCGTGCCTTGCATAAAACTTCCGACGTTTCCCTATGAGCTCGTGTTTGCTCCAGAATGTAACGCACCATAATATTATCTTTTGCGTTTCGTTCGGACGATGATTGACGAATTTCCTTTATAAGCGAGCGAACCAACTGTACGTTAGGTTTCATCATTCTTTCGACCTATGACAGACAAAATTATTTACTAAATTCCTGGTATTGTATTACTGTTGAATCTTAATTATCTTCGTACGAATTTGGCACGATTGTTACCACGCGTACTATATGTTTTAATACTTTGATACGAGGGTTAAACTCTCGAGTCAAACTCATGATAAACGACTCTGCTACGCAACAATGCTACACACAAAACTGAAAGTTTGCATGTTTGAGACTTTAGTCATCAATTAACCCTCGTATATTATGTTTGCACGTGTCAAGGATCTATGAATTAGAGAACTGGAGATATAATTACAATTTTTAGCTTCTATTCGCTCCGTTTGTTTAGCAGTGAAATAATCGAATGTCGCGCCTCTGTAACAAGGTTCTTCTCTTTCGTTCCAGAAATTCCTAGGTACCATATCGATATTATGTTTAAGAAATATGTGAATATTCAAGTCATTGAACACGTCCTCGTACATAAAATTATTTCTCAAAACAGTTTCTGTAACGTACGGTTGAATACGCAAGATATAGTCAACAGGCTCGCATGTAGTTGCCTTTATGAAATTAGCCGCTATAACTGAAAAACTATTCGTCAAAAGAATGCACTTGTTTAATTTCTCGCTCCAATTTGCATAAAGGAAATTATTAGTTAAATGTAGCGAACAATGCGGCATATACACCAACGTGACATTATCCTGAACGACTCGCTTGCCTTCCTCATTGATCTTTATGACATTGAAGCCAAATCTTTCTAGAAGATCAGTTTCTTTAGGAGTAAAAATTGGATCGTATATATGTACTCGAGAGCCATAGTAGTTCTTTAATGACAAAAGTAATGCCAATTGATACTTGGAACACTTGCGGCGAGAAAAATTACCTAAACCATAGCACAGTATCTCAGAAATACCATCGACGTCCAAAGCTCTCAACGAATCTTGTAAATAATGAAAAACATCGTCGCCGAATAACGAATTTCTCAATTCTGTCTCTGCTTCGAGCAGTTTTCTGAAAATCGTGATAAAATATTAAGAAGTTAAGGACGAAACGACCTAACAATTTGGAATAGAAAGAACAAACGAGCGTATATATGAAAAATCGAGTAATGCCTTACCCAAAAAGTGCCTCGTAATCAGTATCGGTATTACTGTCATCATTATCATCGAGTAAAATTACATTTGGATCACAACTATTTCGAACGGAGAAAACACGTTTCTTTCGATGAGTTACGAGTTTAAATTCTCCAGTGTCTTGCATTTGTAACGCCATTCTATCCGATTCTACATTATCTACTTTTCTACGTACGTATTGCCTTTTTTTTTACAATTTTATTAATCCTTTATAATTTTGCTATTTTGTACGACATTCGATTGTTTACATACGAAAACACACATACCTCTCACTCGAGTATGTCGTCACGGTGCAAGGTACCTAACCACGTTTTGTTATAATTTAACTACTGGCTCGATACGTATTCGATACGTACGTGTACATGTACATGCACATAAACTTGGGACTTACATACGTAACTTTAAATAACTATCATTCTAAATGTATCGACTACTGATTTTTACGTACAACCATAAAAAATGATCAAACTACCACAATACGATCAATCATAAGAAGTCGTAAAACATACTCAATTGTTCTCCGCGTCCAATACAGGTGGTTACCGATTACGGCGACATCACACCATAGTCCATTTTCACCAACCGAGCAGCAAAAGTGACACCTAGCGGAGACGAAGGAGATACTCGGGCAGTATTACAACTATACGAGTATACCTCGTCTGTGGCATTACTTTGTTCGTAACGAGAGCCATTTAAAAGAAGCTAAATTGTCCATAACCAAAGATTGCTAGTAAAGATAACGAATAACATTGTGGTGGTAGCTACACAATGGGACGAAAGATATTAGTGTTAAAGAAAGAAAAATTTAATCGATCGTTAGATATTAATAACATATAAAGTTGTAATCTGATAACGATGAGATAAATTCATAATTGTTGTAAAATTAAGAATGTACAGTTTTGAGAGATGTGAGTCGGTAATTTATATAGAAGATTCTTTTTCTCTTCTCGGTTGAAAAAAAAAAGAAAGACATACGTGTTCTTATTAACGTGTTAATATAATTATTAAATTATCGATATTTAACCAAATATAGATGGTTATCTAGAACCGCAATTTAAATTCTATACATCAATCTCGATTGTAATTATGTTTAAAATAATTCAGAATCGCTAAATTCAATTATAATTCCTGTCGTTTCTTTTTTGTACTGTAGTCTTATTCTTTTCTGGATTGGTAATATCGCATGCAGCACGAAAATGATAAAGGGGTCATGCGATATAGAACTTGCCTTGGATGACAGGTCTATACTGTGCCTAGTCTGTGGACATACGTATGTATCAACAAATTGAAGTTATTAAATAACACAAATTAATTATCCTTAGAATCGTTTACCATCTACGAATACATTGTTCAACGAACAGAATAAACAAACAAATGGACGATCTGACTGTCGATCTAAATCGAATACAAAATATTACGAAATTAATTTGATTTATTTACTAATAGAATTGTTATATGTCTCGTATGTATCTATCTGCTAGAATGAGATTTTTCTATCGGATTAAATTAAATATGTTACGTAGTATATATTTTATCACGTAATGCCTTTCATCTTGTAATTTTCCAAGCAGGAATCCAGGAATTAAAGCGTACAAATAGTTCAAGTATCGATAAGGCTACTCGTTATTAAAATAAATTATATTAACGACTTTCGTACGAGCAGATGATACAAGTAATTAGCACACGTATCTACGAATGCGTTTTAAAATATGTAAAAAATAACGGTACAAGAATTCGGACTTTTAATTTCTTCGTAATATCGTTTTACACTAATTTGTACTTTACTAACAAATTTATGTGTGTATCAGGAAGATGTGAAAAATAAAATCGTACCTAATCTGTTTAACTCTGCATGGCTCGCATCGTTCGTGCAAGCGTCATAAATTTATACACGGGTGAACATATCCATTGCCTGTAGAAATGATTTTTAACGATCACGAGAATCAAGATAAACGTAAGTACGTATATGTACACACGGATATCGTGTGTCCAGATTTCATATTCAGTTTTGTAGTACCTAGTTATATTACGAGATACGGAAAAAATACGAGGGATTAAATAAACACGTGACCGCGACCGAGGCAGAGAGTGACTGCAAACAAGCAGCGCACGATCCACGAGACGTGACCAGCGATGTGTTGCGTGTGACGTATGCGTTATTCGTTGGTGACAAACTAACCGAATCATTAGCCGATCAAACGGTCGTGCGAAGCGGCCAAGACAGAGCGAAGCAACAGTTACGATCGATCGGTAGAGATTATTGGTTTAGCCATGTATAGAACGGGTCTACGTTGTATGTGTTCGTGCTGATCGATTTTTATTGACAGCGTTTTAACACGGTGCGTTTCAAAAGGAGCAAACGTGACACCTGAAGGTAAAAAGAAAAGTTTATCGTAACACGATTTGGTTCTACCAACGAACGCACGTATCGCACTTGGACAAATGTCACTTAAAAATGACCGATTTTTCATTCTGTCGATAGCAACGAGGCTGGGAATAATTAAACAAATCTTGTTAATGACTACTTCTTTCTTTAGATATCAATAATCAACCGTCTAGGCGTTGCCATATTTACTGGAAGCGAAAGTAGAAGCAAGGGAACGGTATTGGGACATGACGTTATGCGTATCTAACTTTAGTTTCGATTTTTCGATACTGTTTTCGTACGAGTGTTCGCATTCGTTCGCAATATCGTTTTAATATTATTCGTTCGATACTTAATTATCGATTTTTTCGAAGAACTTTCGGTAATTTCGGGAACTCAAACGTCGAAGACACTGTAAAATAATATTTATTCGTTCTCGATATCAGCAAGTATTAACAGTTACACTGCCGGTCATCGGTATTAGGACGCTTGGTTTAAACGCTGTCAACATTTCAACTATCGTAGCTCAGCGAAAAGAAGTCGTACAATAATATTTTTGGGGTCGTTTTAAAGGTTGAATCTTCTACGTTCACATTTCTGTTTCAAATTTCTTCCAAGATCATTTCGCGCAACGAAACAATTAAAACAGCGAAACTGATTTTACTACAAAAAATGGTTTAAATTCAAATGGCTGTCAAAAGTTTAAAAATTTTTTTACGCGACTAAAATAACCATGAATTTAAGAATCAAAGTCTCTTCTTTGCAATGACTCCCTTAAAAGTTCGTTCGCGATTTTTTTCGCCATTTTATTCCACATTAAATGGAACGCGCGTATAAAGGTCAATAAAAATGACGCAAATTTAATTTATTTATTTATTGTACGAGTAAAATTCATTTCGTACACAAAAATTAAATAAATGGAAACTGTTTGAATTTGGAACACTTTTAGAATAAACCCATTTTTATTTTTTTCTTAAAATTTATCTTAGGGATGCGAAAGCTTAGGATTTTGCCTTCGAAATTAGTCCAAGAAGATTATTATACAACTTTCTTTCTTTTACGAAGTAATAATTCGAGACATTGGAAATGTTTCGACCAAACATCGACAATACTTGTGATTGGCAGTGTTCTTCAGTCTTTCAGGATCTACAGATTGGACTTGGAAATAAAGGAACCGGAACTCGCCGATCTTTACACAGTGAACATGAAATTTTATTTCGAAGTAAGTTTACAAATGGTAAAATGATCTTGTTCCTCTCCGACGACGATGCATTTTCAAAATTTTGTTCGATGTGATTTAGGCGTAAGCGGGTTACCAGCGTGCGACATTTTTTTGTTAATAAAAAGATGTCTTTTAGCGCAAACGCGAATAAATGGTCGCCAAAATTGATAATCGGCTTTCAACTGACTATTTGGTGTATCGTTGGGATTATACTTCTCCAAAAGGGTGCAATCTCTCTGTACGATACAAAGGAAGTGACACGAAATGACACAGCTGACATACAGGTTCGATATTTAAATCGATTATGAGAATATATGGTGTCTCGCCGAACACACGGACGCGTTGGAAAAAGAAAAGAAGTGCTCACGAAATACGCGCATCCGTGTACCACGACGTCGTTGTGTACGTGCGTTATGATTCAATACGTTACACCGGAACAAACGTATACCTGCCATAAATATTGAGTGTTTACGACCACTTCCGCGAATATACGATTGCCGATTTTATCTCGTAATATTAGGCGTTTAAAATCAGTGATAAGAAACATCATCGATAGTCAAATATCGATCGTGGGCAAAATAGATTAGAAAATAAAATTCTGCGTTTTACGATTCAAAATAAATTAGATGAATGTTAAGCTCCTTGCCTAATCATTATTAATAGAATCAAAGTAAACACCATTATAATTATAACTATAATCGAAATAGAACATATAATATCGAAATTTAAACCCATTGACATTTCTCGAGATTTCGTAGATAGTTTTGTAAAACGAAAACGAATTGACAAAAGATTCGAGGATACTATTTTTCCAGGGAAAGTTAATGACATGGAACGAAAACGAATCGATCCAAGAGTCAAGTATTGCGGAAAAATGGCATCGATTTGTCGAACGCAAAATTGCAACTCCGGAGAACGACAGAGTCGCTGTCGATAATCTCGGCACTGTTGTACAGAACGAACGATGGCCCCGCAAACTGTTCGAGCCTTATCGGAAGAGTAATATTGACACAGGAATAACTGAAAAGAGTTCGATCATCGATAAATTGACTACAATGAATCGTAAACAAGATTCTCGTGACATCCGTGCTATTCAAGCTCAGACAATTCACACGACTAGCAAAAACGAAGTAGGAAAAATGTATGGCAAAGAGAACATCATTATTGCGCAGAATCTCGACGAAAACGGTCGCAACGGCAAAAAGATTGTCACAAGCAATAATACGTCGAGTACTTTGTTTCGAAACTTTGGCCCTACGGATCTCCTTACTTTGAACGAAAGTAAGTTTTTCGATCATGGGTATAACGATATCCGTTACGAAGCCTCAGGAATTGGTAAAAATGAAACCAAGTCGGAACGTTCGCCGGTGAATCGAGTTGGAGCGGCTGTTGCTATAATCATGCTCGCGATAGGAGTCGTGATGCTGCTCCTAGGGCCATTGATCGTTATTCTACGGGCATTTGCCGACAGAAGGCGAACCAGACAAATGTTGTTAAAATCAAGGTGTCGTAGCGACCAGCCACCTACTTACGAAGAAGCAACAGCAACCTTAATGGACGAAGCGCCTAGATACTCGACTCTCCAACTAGATACGATCCCTGAGTCTTCCTTTTCCCTTTAATCTACTTTGTTACCTTTTCTTTTTAAAAAACACACACACACACACACACGCACACACTTTTCATGTCGATCGTTGCACCTCTTATTAAACTCTTTATTATTTTGATACATTTCATTTTTGTTACTTTTATTTTCGATGTTTATTCACGATCTCGATCGATTCTTTGATTCAATCTTAGCAAATAATTCGCTTCTCTTCTAATTATACTTTATACGAAGATTAACATACATATATGCACGACGTAATTTTCCATGCGTTATAAAGCGACATCATTTCTTCTTTTTCTCCTCGACATCATTTTTATATTATTTTCATTCGTAAAGTAATAACAACGAAACGGACTGAAACAGAAAGGAATATAGAAAGAAGCGACGCACAAGACAGAACGGAACGGAACGGAACGAAACGAAACGCATCAGTATTGAAATCAAGATGGTGCTGGAAAGTACGATGATATGGTAAGTTCTTACTATTTATCAATATTCCTTTCCATCAGTATTCTATTCTCTATATTTTACATGTACGTTTTACAAAATTCGATCTATTATTGATGTAACAAGATTATCGATATATTAACGTATTATTTAAAGCGTGAATATCTCGATAGTTCGCAAACGTTAAACGCGAGTGACAGTGCAAAGTTGAAATAATTTGTTACACAATAATGATAATTTTCTGTACAAAATGATGATTAATTACTGGAGAAGTTGATCCAAGTGCAAAGTATAAATAAAATACTCGTTGATTGTTTTTACCTGAAATGTATTCACCTTCGTGAACGAAGCGGTTTTAAAGGTTATGCGATAGAGCTCAAAAATCCGTTTACGAATACGAAATGCTTGTCGTTTTATCAATAACTATTTCAACGTTTCAGTGTTGACAACAGCGATTACATGAGAAATGGAGATTTTTTACCGACGCGACTTCAAGCACAACAGGATGCCGTTAATTTGGTTTGTCACTCAAAGACACGTTCGAATCCAGAGAACAACGTTGGTTTAATAACGCTGGCCAAGTATTTCAAATTTATATATACTGTGGTGTCCAGACATGTGGCAACAATTTTTTTAATTTTTATGTAATTTACGTTTTTCTAAACAGCGTCGAAGTATTAGCTACATTGACCAGCGACGTAGGCAGAATTCTATCAAAACTTCATCAAGTACAACCAAATGGTAATCTCAGTTTAATCACCGGAATACGAATTGCACACGTAAGTATGTTAAGAGGATGCCATTGCTGTTGCTCCTCGATCGTTTCTACATTGTATGACAATTACGAATAAAAATATTAAATCAACAGCTGGCATTAAAACATCGTCAAGGTAAAAATCACAAAATGCGCATTGTTGCTTTCATCGGTAGCCCAATAAATGTAGACGAAGAAGAGCTAGTTAAATTAGCAAAACGTTTGAAGAAAGAGAAAGTTTGCGTCGACGTGGTTAGCTTTGGCGAAGATAGTGTTAATAACGAAGTATTGACAACCTTTATCAATACTCTCAATGGAAAGGATGGTACAGGCTGTTTCATGATCACTATTCCACCTGGGCCGCATTTATCAGATGCATTGATTGCTTCTCCCATAATACAAGGAGATGATGGAATGGGTGGCACAGGTGTTGGGAGAGCTGCCTTTGAATTCGGGGTTGATCCAAACGAAGATCCAGAATTGGCATTGGTTTGTACTTTGCGATTATTCATAATGCAATATTAATACCAGCAAAGGGTTAATAGTAGACTACAACTTTACTCTTATCGTTTTCCTTTGCCTAGGCACTACGTGTTTCAATGGAAGAACAACGTCAGCGTCAAGAGGATGAAGCACGACGTGCACAAGCAACCGAGGTGACTACAAACAAACGATCGGAAACGGTGAAAGCGACGCCCAATGAAGAAGCGATGTTAAAACGTGCGCTTTCTATGTCGGTCGAAGGTAACGAAGATTCGTCTTCGACGTCTGAGAATACTACGCCCACTAGTGGAACCGTGCCTGATTTTGCCCGTATGACAGAAGAAGAGCAAATCGCGTTTGCCATGCAGATGTCCATGCAAGATCAACGTACGATGCATACATAAAATTATACATCGCACACGTGCGCGCGTACGCGCTTATACTATACCAACTGTTTTCTTATTTCTATTCTTTAGAAGAACTCGAGACCCTGAAGGAATTAGCCATGGAAGTCGAAGTGGATTACGCCGCTGTAATGTCTGACCCAGCTTTTCTGCAATCAGTTTTAGAAAATTTACCTGGTGTTGATCCTCATTCTGAAGCCGTCCGTCAAGCCGTTGGATCTCTCCAACAAAATAAGGACAAAGACAAGGAAAAGGAGAAGGAGAAGGAAAAGGAAAAAGATAAAGACAAGGAGAAAGAAAAGGAGAAGGAAACAGACAAGGATAAGGAAAAGAAATGAAAAATTTGTGCTCCTTGGATATATAACTATATATTAATCCCTGTTTTGTGAATACATGTATACCAAATATAAATTTTCGATTTTTAAAAACTTCACTTACGATTTTCTATATCTACTCTATTAGTACATTTTTTTATTAACATCGACCAATATCGATAATTATGTGATTTAGCGCCAAAATTCCAAATCACTAACTTATCAATAAGTAATATACAGCGGTTTTTAAATGTTTAAATCATCCATTTGGGCACTCGGAACTTTAATGTTTAATTTGTATCGTCTTGTTAACCCTTCCTTTTATGTTTCTGTACGACGTTCTCGTATAATGGCTGCTTCGTCTAATTTTGAAAAGAGACGCTAAATTTCAAAATGGCGCCACGTAGAAAAAGTGTCGGAACAGTTCGTGGATCACACGGTGTTTTGGATAAAGAAAATAATTACTTGCGTTCGTTAAGTGATTACCAGGCACGAGTTAGAAGACGAGAAAGTATCCGTAATTGCAAAAATACAGCGGTGAGTTAACTTTTAAAACTAGTGAAATTTTATTGTTTGCTACCTGTTGCTCTGCAAATAATTTTGTTTATTTATTCGACACTCTAACGTTATAAGTACTCACATATAATATGCAACTGTTTCAACGTTCGAAGAAGTCAAACAATTTATCCTTATCAATAAGAATATAATGGAACATTGCTGTGGAAAAAGTAGGTTATGTTTCATTATTGACTTCTTTCGAAAAAGACCGTTAAGGAACGACATAGCTTTGATTTAAAACGTTACACGATTTTTGCGTTGTTAAAAATGAGAATTATTTATATGTAATTTAATTTTTTAAATCGTTCTATTATTTTCGAATATTTAAACGTTACACGACCAAGTTATGTTTATATTGTTGAAAAAGAATTCTGCGATACGAAATAACATAATTTCATTTTACACGTTCTAATGCCTAGTTTTTCCTTTTCTATTCTATCGATTCTGTTCGATTTTAACGCGGCGAATGGATAGGAACTTGAATAATCCCACCCAAAATTCCCACTCCATTCCCCCCTTGCGTGATTCATCGCGGGATGTTTGCTGCGTCCCAGTACAATACGAAACTGTCCGCGACGAAGACGAATTTGTTCCAAGTTGTCCGCTTTTATATTTTCGTGTATTATAAGACATAAATCCATAGAAGGACTTTCCGAAGAAAAGATATGGTAGCATTATTCACTTGCTATAGATTTAACAATCAGTACGAAAGCGAACAAATTCGCAGTGCTTCAGAGGTACAAAATAGTTAAACTTTTTGTTTCGAACAGTGTTTCTCTATTTTCTTTGCAGAATATCATGCAATTCAAACGGTGTTTATGTTCACTGATCGTTTTAAATCTTTTCTTTGTTTTGGTGTACGAAGATTTCTTTTTAAAATTACAACCTACGTGAAAAAGTTTTCATAACAAACGTAAAGCAATGAAAATACGAGTAAAGATGTTCATTATTTGCGAAAAGAGTATCATATTTATGTCATATTTAGCCGTGAACGACAGTTTAACAATGGATCGATATTATGCGAATACAATGTAATTCAAAATTTTCTACAAATAATCTGTGGAATTTATCAATCTACAGATGCGTATCTATGGTCACGTACACACGTATTGATGATAATTCTTGTAAATCTCATTTTTCTTTTTTTTCCGTTAGCATTCTGATATTAAAATTAACAAAAATGTACAAAAGACAAATAACTCGGAACTTATGTTCGTGTAGGTCGAATGCAGACGTGTCGCTTTGTCGTCATGTATCCGCTACGCAAGCAAAAATTAAAATATTTCGCAAAACCTACAAAACGATTTATGATAGAGTCGATTTCTTTCTTTTTCTTTAGGAATATGATTTGAAACAAAAGATCGAATTAGAAGTGAAAATGAAGGAAGGCTCGTCAAGGTTATTAGCTGCTGCGCGGCATCCTGCTCAAAGCTTGGAAGCGGCACGTGCTTTGCTCACTTCCAGCAAAAGAATGACTGCTTACATGGCTGAGCTACAATATCGTAGAAGAGACACACCCCTGAGACCGACGAGGTATTATATCTTTGATCAGAAATCATTGTACGTGTTAAAAATTGACGAGGCAAATTTAACGAACACGATCGAATTCGAAAAATAATTTTTTACATCTTTTTTTTTATGTAATTTTATTGATTTATTTTTATATTTTATTTAAACATTTTTTTTTTTTCCTGAGATAAAAATTTGTCTCTCGATATAATTTTACCTGTCTGTCATTGGATATTAATATTAAACATTGTATGTTGTAGCGTTTCCGAAAGCAGGGGCAAATTATCCGTCTCGGATCTTAGATTTCCCTTGATGTGGAGGGATTCCGATCATTTTAAAAATCGCGGTGACCACCGAAGGTTCGCCGTCTTCTGTCTAGCTTGTATCGGCTCAGAAATTCACGACACCAGCCTACTTTGTCCCGTCGATAGAGAACAGACGGACATTAGTTTTCCTGACGTTTTGTTATTGTAAGTCGTACTAATAACAGTATTTAACACGTCGAGCGGTCACGCCAATTTTCTGTGTTTAAAAATGTCCTCGACCTTTGTTCGATCTATAGTATAAAATAAAACATATGTCTGGTGAAGATATATCTATGTATGAACTATAAAAAATATGGAGAACGTTTACAAATTATCTTAATTTGTTTATTTGTAGTAACAATGTACCAACCGAATTCGAATTGACTCTGGAGATCTATAGTCACGTTCTGCAAGAAGATCTCAGCATCGCCAGTACTCCGAGGCGAATCAGTAAGACTATTCATTCTTCGATCTCGAAAACCGTGGGTAGAAAGTTCGCGGCATCTTTACGAGACGAATACGATTCTACCAAGACGTAAGTTTTCGCTTTCGATATTGTTCAACCTTACTGTACGCAAAATTCTTTCGTTACATTCGTTTTTTTTTACCTTCCAGTGGGCCTCAATTCAATTTAGTAGCTTATGCAAAACTGACTCTGGACGACACCGACAGAAATATACGTACACACGACTTGGTGTTGAACAACTTTGGTAATGACTCTGAATTCGCAGATTTCTTCGCATTTCTTGAATATCGCGGTCGTTAACGTTATATGTATTATTTTAGAGAACAAAGTTCACGCTTTGCCGCTGTTTGGACACTTCTGTTGCCGTTTAGCTGTTCAACCAGATTGTATCGATGAAGAGACTCGCATAGGATTCGTAACTATAAACGATCAACGTTGTTGGGCACGATTACGAGGCTTCGAAATCGAAACATGGAAGTCGAAGAAGTTCGCAGAAGGATTACACAAACCTACATATACAATTGGCGTCAATAAGGTAAGACGAAAGATCGCCGCAGATTCTTAAACAGTGTAAAAATAGTCGATGACATCACAGCGCGTAAACTGTCATCACTAGCCAGAAACATTCCTATCAATGAATAGCATGGTTTCGTTTGTCGTCACCAACGTTGTGTTTAATCTGGTATTAATCTGGTTATTGTAATATATTTAGCAAAGCATTTAGCTCTGTAATCGTTCAACTGTTTTTAAAACAAATTTCTTTTATTTAAACTTCGAATCATTCTAAAAAAATTATTTTATATAAACATGTACTTTCAAAATAGAATGAAAACAATGCCATCTAAAACGTAAAAATCAAGTTGTAGGGGCGAGAAATTTGAATTGTGGAAAAGAAGAGGCAAGCGTCCTTACTTGGAACAGTACTTGAAATACACGTTCTGTTGTTTCAGGAGACACTTGTTCGACGATCGAAATCGACGAATAATCAATTGCGAATATTCAATTGCTTGGACGGTATAAAAAATCGCGACACCATTGAATTGAATTCAAAAGAAGACTTTGAAAGATTGTTCGAGCAATTGGTAACGCGCATCGATGAACACTCCAAGTGGAAACACGCGGCAGAGAATGTCCAGCGGATTCCTTGTTCCGAGATTTCGAGTGGAAACTCAAGCACGAGAAATTCTTTTGTCGGTAACAGCCGACAAGGCTCTCTCTATGACGAGACACCATTAATAGGTAATACATCCTAGAAAATAAAAAAGATGCTTGTGCGAATAGAATTGTCGTGTCTTGCTTTTTTATTCAATTTTAAATTTATGGATACAATTTTCAACGATAGAATTTGTTTATAACTTTTACAGAATCGGTTTTTCCAAATTCTGTGTCGAGGATATCTAAGACGAAAGAAGCATGCAAACTTATCTCCGAGTATCGTGATTCTCCCGGTAAGGCTTCAACGACTGTACGATCTCGACCTTCGATTATAGAGTTCAACTCTTACTGGCAGTTTCCTGATACGATTCATCATAGATGAATATTCTAAATATGTAAACTATTGTAAACTCGAGTTGTTTACGATCAATTTTGTTTTTATCTACCTGTGATCAATTCAATTAAATTTGTGCGTCTGGATTTCCCCAAACATACAGTACATATTACGTGAATTTCATTACTGATAAAACACTGTATGTTTACAAACTATACAAATCATTCTAAAAGTTTTAGATTACACTGTACATGTTTCAAGATTGTGTATATTTTAAATATATTCTATGCTTCATCAAAGGGTCATTTCTTTTATAAATGTGGGTTAAAATTTTATCTTTTTCTAAAAGTAATTAAATAAAGCAATAGTTTTTAACCAAAGCAGATGACAAAGCTGTTGTGCTCTTTTTGGTTATACTACTTGTTTAATAGCAATTACAATTTGTAATGAAACTAATGCCAAAACAAGGATTAAACAATATACCATTCAATGTATTATACTAATAGCGAATACATAGTTTAATTGCGATCCATTGGCTCTTCATTCCTTGACGCTGCGACCATAAATCCAGTAACCATAGCAAATATAGTGAATGCTTGTGCCCCTACACGTACACGCATCATGTATTGAGACATTTGTGAATTTCCATTATAAAAACTGTAAAGACCACACATAAGAGCAGATACGGTTGCCAAACAACCTGAAACATTATAGAAACATTGAAATAATCAGTTAACAAGCATTTATCTCACATAATTGGGTAGTTATTCAAAAAAAGGGTCTATCTACTAAAATCTTTGAGATATTTCAATTTGAAATTTTTCTTTGCTTACAAAGCTGGCATTTGATAAAAAGCCTATACGATCGATATTGCAAAAAGTTGAGTTCGAAAAAAAATGTTCCATGAATACGAGTATAAATACAATATTTGGAAAAATGACTTATCTCGAAAAAGGTCCTTCCAAATAACTTACTTAATTGTACAGCGTTCGTCGAGGTTATATTTACCTAGAGGCACCAGAGGATTTTCTCCTACTTTACGTTTAAATCTTCCCGTGAATGTTTCTGACACGTTATTTGTATGAATTTCGTCGCGTACTCGAATCCAGTCTAATTCATTTAACATATTCGAATCCATTTTTGTATTTTCCTGCATTATTATTTATTAACGTAGTACTGAAAGATCGAACAATATATTGACACAGAACAGAAGAAAGACTATGTTTTTTATTGTTATCGCATATTACATTTCCCAGTTACAAAGAACAGAACAATATTAGAGTAACGTAATTTATTGTACAAGACAGCCGTGTTGCCAGATAGGCTAGGTTCTTCGTACATATGAGTTGAAAATAAGTTGTGCGTCGTTGCATTGACATCATTGGGCCATAAGTGTGTAAAAGATTCGAGCCAGTTTAGTAATATAGCCATGACGTGAGCATCCGTGAATATTTGACATCAGAGAGAAGCGAAAATAATTGTGTATTTAAAAATTTTATTCATATTTATATAGGTTTAATGGAAAGTGATCTAACAGAAACAGTGAATTACTGCTTACACTCGGTGAGAGTGATTAATGCCATGTGAAATGAAAATCACCAAATCCATCAACCCTTTCTCCCCGGTATGCATACACACATACATCGTCTAACTATTGCGTTACTGAAACACTAATTGGTGTTACTAATCACATCTAATATCATTTTAATTATGTTTAATATAATTGACTATCGTTAAATTCAATTCTATTCGTACAGTTCCGTTGGCATTAGTCTTATTCTTTTCTAGATTGGTAATGTCACAACCAACTCTAGTACAAGCGATGCCAAGCGAGAGTCCGATTTTGCATTGAGTAGACAGAGACGTACAAATGTTTCGTGCTCTTTCTATCAAGTGCAAAATCAGAAACTCGCTGTTTCACTGTTTCTCGTTCAAAATGGCTAAGTAAAAAACTCTAAACAAAACCACGTAATTTATGAAAGAAACTGATCGGTCCGTTGTGTCTAACCACGCGCTCCTCTTACGCAGTACGTATGATATCATTAGTAAAATTTTACAGGTTATAAATTATAAGTTGAAAGTATTAATAATTTCTCTTGTACAATACCAATAGAAATTCTAACGATGCAAGTAAATTTCATAAGTTATAAGTCAACTGTTCAAAATTTATCGTTTTTATATACAGCCTAACCTATCGCAAACTGTTACTATTTCACCACGTTGGAAACAAACTTAGTAACAGTAGATGTAAATAAAAACTATTATTAGAATTAAGTTTAATTTAAAATCTTTTTTTTTTCAATAAAATGTGCTCTGAATCTAAAAAATAAATAGTATAACCTTTATTAAATATTATTTTTATATATTTGTATATGCATATTGTTCATGCTGGTATTCCAACACTTTTTTAGGCACCATAAACGTGCACAGTTGACTGTGTAATCACGGAGTGTAATTGTAATAATCTCATTTATGATTTAAATTATTTAAATTATTTGTTAAATTGGTTGATAAATTTAAATTTATCGTGCAACAAATGCTTGTAAAATGTGGTTTTGTTTACATAAATCTTTTTGTAACTATTAATAGATTTGAAAATTTACTATAGAGGATCCAAAACATGTTGAAAATTTATATATTCGTAATGAAACCAATGAGATTGCTTGTTTATCTAATTTTATCTTTGTTCGTTGATTTTCTGTTTCTCAGAAATGTTACATGCAATCGTTACATGCCATTCGTACATTTGATTATTTTTAACATTACAGGGTACCCAATACTGTTTAAAAATGTCCGATATTACAGAAGTTTCGAGTAGCAAAGTCTTTGGAGGATGGCAAAAAGTTTATTCTCACAATAGGTAAATTTCCTTATACGGATGAAAAATTTATGATTATTAAAATAATTGTTTTTCAATTTAGTTCTGAACTACAATGTAAAATGAATTTTGGAATTTTTCTTCCTGCTCAAATTGAAGAAGAATCTGTACCAGTTATCTACTGGCTATCCGGTTTGACGTGTACGGAAGCTAATTTTATTCAAAAAGCAGGAGCACAAAAATATGCTTCCGAGCATGGAGTAGTTTTAGTCGCACCCGATACAAGTCCTCGTAATGTTAATATACCCGGGGAAGATGATAGCTGGGACTTTGGATCTGGTGCTGGTTTTTACGTCGACGCGACGAATGAACCCTGGGAAAAGAATTATAGAATGTACAGTTACATTACTAAGGAACTGCCAGCTTTGATTAATGACAAATTTCCAGTCTTACCACATAAGCAGTCCATAATGGGCCACAGGTAAAACAGAGAAAAATAATTTGCGTAGAATTCTTTAATTTATGCCAAGAAATAAATAAGCCACTTTGTCGAAAGCATGGGTGGACATGGAGCTCTGATATGTGCTTTAAAAAATCCTGGTTTATACAAAACGGTTTCTGTTTTTGCACCTATATGTAATCCAATTTTGTGCCCATGGGGCAAGAAAGCTTTTACTGGTTATTTTGGTGGACCAGAGACCAATGCTGTATGGAAAGATTGGGATGCTACAGAACTGGCTAAAAAGTATAACGGGCCCCCATTGGAAATTTTAATCGATCAGGTATTATATTACAACAACTACTTAAAATAGATTCTGGTAAAAATATATTTGATCATTTTAGGGAAAGGAAGACACGTTTTTAAAAGATGGGCAATTATTGCCAGAAAATTTCTTAACAGCTGTGAAAGATGCTAAGTTATCACTGACTCTTAGATTTCAAGAGGGCTATGATCACAGTTATTTTTTTATATCAACGTTCATCGAAGACCATATTAAACATCATGCCAAATATCTTAGAACCTAGTTCAGCAGACACTATTTTATTTAAAACATATTTTATATAAAAAAAAAGATGTCTTATATTGAAAGTGGAATGAACGAAGAGAGAAACGAGAATTAATTATGTAAATAAATTATGACTGTACAGGCTGCAGACTTACTCCTTTTAAATTTTTGAATTCTTCATAATATTTGTAGGAAAGGTAAGCAATGATTGTGAAAAATATAATGAATATTTGGAATATTAATTTGTGTAAATTGCACTTGCATCATTGCGTCGAACAAAAAAAAATTATGTTACCAAAAGATCCCATATAGTAGATCCAATTCTTCTAAAATAACCCTGTTTGTTTTCGTATAAGTATTATTAAATCTATCAAAATTTTATCGACGAGCAAATTTGTGATCAATTGTGTTACTATATTTGTACGAACTACATCTTGAGATTCATTCGTAGCAGCTTCTAATTCATTGTGATATGCTTCGACAAATACTTTATACCTTTAAATTCATGGCTGTAAAAAATTTGATAAAACGGTTAAGAATCGTAATAGCGTACACAGAGTTACCAGACAGTCGACCGGTGTCCATAGGAAACTGCCTTTCTACTTATGCACACAATTGCACAGTCACATGTACGTGAGCTCTGGCACTTCGGGGTTTCGAGAAGGAAGGCAAATGTCAGCCTTTCCGTTTTCCTCTCAAAACAGCTGAAATCTGATTTTACATCCTGGCATAGAGCTGTCGCGTTGGTGCACCGTGAACTTCTCATTCCATTTTCGCATTTATGCCAGATTACGTGTACGTAAGCTCGTATATAGACTTTCGAAGGGTCGAGAAAGACAAACCGACATTCGCCCTCTTTTTCGAATCCCCGAAACTGTCCGAAGCGCCGGAGCTCACATATACGTGACTGTGCATTAGTGTGCGTAAGTGGAGGGGCAGTTCCTTTGAGAATCGGCTGCTGTCTGGTAACACTGAATATACACAGTATAAAACAGTCATTTTTATATTTGCTTTCCGATAGTGACTAACTAAGAATAAATTTGTATATCCCTGTTTCAATTCACCCCTCGTGTAGTCGAATATACGTTTAATATTAACGTAATTTAACACTTACGTTATTGTATTCCGTGTATTTTTATTACAGTTTATATTTACAAAGCTATTAAGTAATGTATATTTGTGTAAAACAGTAGTTGATTGGTATACTTTCGTTATAACAAATGTGTTAAGTATACGCGCGCAATTTTACTTGTATGTGAAAATTATTTTAATGTATAATTAGTAATTAAGATTATGGCGTCAGGTTTGGAAAGTTACGTGAATCGTATCCTTTTTAAATTCGATTTTATGACTATAATATAATATTATAAGTCATAATAGTTATTTGTATAATCTTAACAACACCACAACAGATACTGTTTCGATTATCACATCTGATGGCAGAAACTTTATCGTAAGTATATTATCAGAAGTACATATAATTTGTTTATTATTTTCATTGCATGTGTATATTATTTTAGAAATTTTATAGCCACATTATATTATGTTATTGTTGCTAACGAAACACTTTTATTTACAGTCAGAGAAGACAATTAATCTCTATTCAATAATGTATTTAAGTTCTTTGTTATTAAACTTTAATTTTTTTAAATATTAAGTAATTAGAAGGATTTTTATGTTTATAGGGTACATTAAAAGGTTTTGATCAAACCATTAATATAATATTGGATGAATCACACGAACGAGTATATAGTACAACACAAGGTGTAGAACAAGTTGTATTAGGTTTACACATCATCAGAGGTGACAATGTGTAAGTAATATAATATAATTAACTTCCTATTAGTTGTATACATTACAAAATTTGTCCAAATGTTTCTTTATTATTATTATTATTATCATTATTATTAATATTACTTAATTTGTTTGTAGAGGTATCGTTGTTTTACTTTGTACAACTTACTTATTTATGTTCATTGTAAATTAATACATCACTTATTTTATTTAAAATCGATACATTAATTTTTCATATTTAAGTTATGTACAATACGTTATAATATAAATACATTAAGACATATAAATTGGTCGGTAATATTAATTTCTCTCATTCTGGCAGTCTCAGAAATTGCGTGAATACTGTTGTGTAAAAAAATATATAATTGTACAATTGTAACAAAACTTTTAATTTACATTTTAAATAGTACATAGATACATTTGTTATTATGTTAATAGTATTTACATCTTGTACAGAATTTAATTAAAATTGGATTATAGAGATTAAATGTTCGTAATTATAATAATGGAAAACTTACTAATGTTATGCAACTAGTTAATCGCGAAGTAAATATATAAAATCTGTTTTAAAAATGGCATGTCGATATATTATTTTTTAATTTTTTTAGGGCAATTGTAGGAGAATTGGATGACGAGATGGATGCACGTTTGGATCTGTCGGGTATAAGAGCTGATCCTCTAAGTTCAATTGTACATTAATGAAATATGGTTATAATTATAATTATTATGATATAAAAATAATAATGATAATTTAATAAGAATCTGTAACAGTGAAGTATAGTTGATTGAAAGTACTTCTAATATAGGTTATTTATATATTGTATAAAACTTGTTTTTATATCCATATTTGGAGTACTTATATTTTAAAAAGTACACCGAGGAAATACAGCATTATTTATGATATTAAAGAAACTATAGAAAATCGTCTTAGAATCAATAATTGAATTGTACAAAAAGTTTTACTATATGATAGTAAACTTTATTTTTTTACAAATGTAATTTTACTTTATAGTATCATAATATAATAATAATAATAATAATGATGATAATAATAATAATAGTAATAGTAATAATAAAGAAAAATAGTATAATTGATAGGTTAACACTGAATAATGACTGAAGAATTCTTTAAATTTAAATATAATCTGTTTCTAACATTATTTCTCAAAGAGGAAGTATTCTTAATCTGCATTCTAGCAGATAATTGTGTTTAACATTAATGTGGAACGTACAGTTGTACCACGAAATGGATAAATGTAATTACTGGATATAAGTTTTACTAGCAGTGTAAAACGGATTATTACAGGATTAGCATCTATTCAAAAGTTTTTAATTTGCAACTTCTACAAAAAAAATTGGAACAAAAAAAGAAGATATTATATACCCATTTATATCTCTTCAATACTTATGCAAGTAAAAAAGTATGTCCATGTACAACTGTTTTCAAAATTCTTATAAATACATTAATTTTTACAAAATATTGCAATGTCGTACTGATTGACGTTCTGTCATTTCACTGGTGTTTCCATTTCTGATAATGAGCCATAGGCCATTCAACGATTGAATAATTTACATCAAGCTTGAACACAATTTGATAAAAGTCTATATATGCGTTCTAGAAGCCAAAACTACAGTGTGCATATGAATCATATATAATGCGTTGATGTTATTTACTATACATGGAAGACATAAAAAAAAAATATCAATCAAACGATTTTCATTCGTCGTGTCTTATGTATTAAATGTCTTTTCAAATGGATGATCTCCTTCAATATATACAGATACATCTCTTGGATGAAATAATTTCTTTTATCTGTAGTCTAATAGATGTAGTCTGTATACATATAATATTTTCACTGTAGAATATGATTTCTTATTTTAAATAAAATATATAACGTCACGTGATTATGAGCATTATTCATACCGTTCATGGTATGCATACTTCTTAACAAATGCTTTAAAGTATATCCATTTACAATTTTTTAATATTTTCGATTCCTTAATTTTCTATTTTGCTATTTAATTACTAGCGAGCATTTGACACCATGTACAATTGACACGATCAAAACAATTAATCTGGACCGCATAAATGAATGCATTATATCAAGAATGCATGCTGTACAAATTTAAATTAAAATGAGAATTATCACCAGGTACTTCGCTTATGTACCTACTCAGAATTGCTTATTGCTTTAATTATTAGTCACGATATTGGTCCTGTTTCGATTCCGCCGCCTAATTCGGCCACCACGTCTATTTTGATTCGTTCCATTCCACTCTGGCCCATCCATTCCAAAATTTGGATTCGGTCCATTTGGATTGAACCCCATTATACTGGAATCTGGCGGTACTGGGCCAGGATTGGGACCAAAGTTATTGAAATTACCACCAGAGTAATTGGCTGCACCATCGTACGAAGAATTAACGTCTGGCCCAAAACCTACACCAGGTGCTGGGCCTAAAAGTCCGGCTCCGTTGTTACGTTGAACGTTGAAACGTGGATCAAAGTTCATTTGACTTTGAGGCACAACTGGTGGTCCATTAAGAGGTATACCTGGCGGCATATTTGATATTCCCGCAATTCCCATCGGCGACATACCTTGAGGTCCCATAGGAGCGTTCATCATAGGTCCCATTGGGCCCATGTTTCCAAGCATCGGATTTGGACCCATAGGCATCATACCTTGTCCCCCTTGCATACCTTGTGGCCCAGGCATAACCTGAGGAACAGGCATTCCACCAGTACCCATTCCTATGTTTGATATTTCCATTGGTGACTGTTGTACAGTTTTCATCATGGAAGCATTTACATTTTGAGAAGATAAGTTGGAAGCCTCAAGAGCTTTACGACGTGGATCAGATCGAACTTGTGGGGGTGACTTCGGAGTGTCTGGTTTTACTGGAGGCGGAGACATAGGAGAATCGGCTAATTCAACTTTTCCAATTCTGAATATCTTCCTTAAACGTGGATCGTATTTCACCTGTGCATCATTCTTGGTAAGTTTCAGACCCGTATAATCAGGCCTCGGTATATCAACGACGTATACTTTGTAGGTCATCGGAGGATGCGAAGAAATACTTGCATCTATTTCCGTGCAAGGTATGTGCGATGGTGCTGGTTTGAACGGTAGACTTAACATTTGCCGTAAATCGATGTCAGATTTAGTGGATGTATCTGTAAAACCTGTACCAACAACTCGAAGATCTGTATCTCCAAAGCCAGTTTGAAATCGTTGTCTGAAATCCATATCTTTTCTTCTGAGATCTTGATCTGTTTTGGTACGAAGATCTGTGTCCATATTGGTGTCAACTGCGGTAATACCAGAACTATAGATGCTCGTTTCCAATCGAAGATGCTTCGATTCCTTTTTACATTCTATTCTACTGGGGCTGCTCGACTTCTGCTCCTCTCTGCGTTGTCTTGGATCTCGAGACATGCGAGGATCTCTGGACACAGGCGCGGAGCTCATTCCAGGCGAGGAACGTGGACTTGATGTTTCGTTCTCAATTTTCATCAACTGACTCGAACTACTGAATGTTGCACCAATATTCATTTTATTTTGGCTATTGGATTCGTCCGACGATATTCTGTCTGGTGAGGATTTAACTTTTGATAGATAATCCTGTCCATTGGCAGACTGTTGACCAGATTTACTCGTCGTTGAACTATGCGCTTTAAGCGACGATAGTAACTTGGACACTTCGGCACTGATATCAATTTTACTCAAATCACCGAGTTTGTCTACGATAGCTGCTGGCTGGGGTATGGCAGGTGTCAAAGTTTGAGGTTGAAATTCTTCTTTAATGACGATATTCTGAGTCTTTTCTGCAAATTCATTCTCTTCTTTCGAAGTGTCCTTATTAGAAAGTACTATTGTAAGATTGCCGCCTTCATCGTCGTCGTCGTCGTCCTCATCGTCTGAATACCAGTCTTCTAGAATTTGATCTGTGTTTCGCGTAGAGCACTCATTTTCCATATTTTTAAAGCTGTCTTGAGCTGCCCGTTGTTGTTGTTGAATACGCATAAATAATTCCTGTGCTTTTTTTGGTAAGTGAGTCGGCACTTCTTGCTCTTCCGCGTGTGGTGAAGAGGCACTGAGATTAATACTTTGTTCATTCGCGGTACACGTTTCTGTAATAAATTATGTATCTCTGTACTACTTTACTACTTGTTTTATTGGTTAAATTATGTCTTATTTAGATATTTTTTATCTCTTTGTTATTTATATAAACACAAGCTGTCCTACCTTCTTGATCTGTACTTTTGTCCTTCTGTTTATCATCGTCCTCGGTTGGCACTTCAATTACAAGATCAGTTTCTTCATCCTGGTCACTCTCTTCGTCAAACTTAGATTTAGTAAGATTTGCTACTTCGTCGGCTATACTAACAACAGGTGGCGACTTTTTCGAGGTTTTTAACAATTGTCTTAAATCTATATCTTTCGAATTTTCAAGTACAGAAGTATCTTTCTTTTTTGCCTGAAAAAGAATATTATGAATATTTTTCATTTTCGAAAATTTTTCACACGTTATAGAATTATAATTATTATACCTGTTCTAAAATTTCATCCTCTTCTACATCCTTTGTAAAATCTTCTCTGTCTCGTACTTTACTTAAAGTACTTTTATTCAATTCAGAACTGGCTTCTGTATAAAAGTCCATGTTTGGTATAGATTGTGGTATTAATGGTTTTTGATGTAGCTGCTGTTGAGTTGCTAAACCTAGCGCAGCATTGGGAAGTTGCAAACCAAACTCATTGGCTGATTGTAATAGCATAATTTGTTCATATGGGACTCTATCCTCGTCAGAACCCCATCGAGTTTTTTTACCAGATGGTTTTCTTTCTCTAACATTTTTCTGTTGAGGTGTTGCGTGCTCTTCTGTATCAAAAATTTATAGTAGTTATTAACATGACAGTCACATCTTTTACTTTATTCCTATTATAAGTAACGACATAAAAAATATAAATCAAAATCTATTTATGTACCTTTCTCTTCCTTTTCGTTACTTTTCTCGGTGGTATTAATCGGTGCAGTCACGTTTAAATCAAAAAGACTTGGAATTTTTTGATTTGTTACCTCTTGACCCTGAGCTAGCGTTCTTGCCGTGTTATTTATCATCAGCATCGCTCCGTCCCTACTTAACCGTGGAAAATCACCAAGAATTTCCTTTGGTGCTGTTTCCAAGTGTTTCAGTAAAATTCCTTTCACCTAAGATAAAAAAAATGTTACTTCTCGTGTGACTTTTAAACGAAACATAAAGGTTTTAGTAATCAGTACCTGTTCGTTCAAAGGTTGATGAGAAAATTTACAATTTTCTCCTTGATTGCATTTCAATCCTGTATGGAAAAATTTACATGGGAAATCATGATGCATGTAAAGACATTTGTCTCTCTTCGCGCAACAGTCCATAAGATAAAATTTACACAATTCCATTTTTCTAGGTGGCAATGCATTATGCGAAAAAGGGCAATCATCTCCTCTATGACATTTTCCTTGCATGTAATAAACGCATATAGCATCTGGGTCTTGATTGTGATCATTATTTTGATTTCTTCGTCCATTTCTGTCATTTCGCATTTGCCCGCGAGTTTTATTTTTACCGCCACGTTCATTTTTACCTCCTCTCCGTCCTGTTACAAATAGAAATACTTTTATAAAATTTGCAAGAAAGAATCAAGAATTTACAAGAAATCATCGTACCACCTCCTCCTCCTCCTCCTCCTCCCCCTCCCCCTCCTCCTCCTCCTCTTGTATTGCCACGTTTAGTATCATTATCCCTATGTCGATTTACATTAGGCCTTTCATCATAATCAGAATTACTGTCAAAGTTCTCATGTTCATTGGTATGTCTAGGAGAATTATTTTCTTGCGAATCTTTCCTAACGGGTGAAGCACCTCTCACAAATAACATCTCATCTTCATCTTCATTAACATTTTCATCGTCGCTCACCTTTCGTCTCTGTAACCCATACATTTACCATAAACCTATTTATCATTTTAATATAATACTGTAAAATTTCCTAGCAAAAGATAATTTGTTACAGCTACTTGATAAAATGTTATTTATCTAAACACCTTCTGATCCTTGCTACGGTCTTCTTCCCTTTCATCGCGTAGCCTTTTCCTACTCTTATTTCTATTATTTTTATTCTTAGATTTAGAATCTTGATTTCTGGCACCATCTTCTTCTAGAGCTGCTCTGATTGCTTTCTCAACATCTCCGGCCCAATCTTCCGTTGGACTTTTATACTTCAAAAATCTGTCATGCTTACTACCTCCTTGAACGCTGGGCTTTTTATTTTTACTAAATTTAGAATCAAAGGTTTTATTTTTTGATGTATCTGCCTTTGATGCAGTTTTAACGGTATCGTCAATTACAGGTGGTGGTACAGGCTCGTCATCTTCATCAGACGGAATTTCTCCGTCTTCCAAGTCATTGTCATTATTACTATGCATATGTTAAAAATATAATATTAGTTAAAAGATGTTTATTTTAGGGAATATGTAATTTTGTTCAAATTTTACACAGTGTGTATGCGATATCTTTGTTTACATTATTGTGTAATCATCTTTTAAAACGTGTTAGGATATCATATTAAATGTCTATAACAATGACATATGTTTATATAAACTTTTACCAATTATCATCCAATTTTTATATTTGTTCAATTATAAACTAATTGTATAATAATACAACGTTAATGTAATATTTAAAAAAAATGTCAAGCATCGAGATGTTGTATAAATATAATTTTAAATTTCTATCCAATGTTTATAAATAAAAACCACACATTTTCAAATAATTTTATGCAGAGAGAGGAAATTGTAAAATTGGTTCATAAACTTAATGCAAAGGGGGAATAATCTCTATTACATAAAAGTAATTATTTTAAATATTTTTTTATATATCTTTATATATCCAACACCCTAATATACCTAATAATTCTGGAAATTCTTTGTGGGTAAGGTTTCTCATGAACAAATTAATTCAATGAGTCATACGAATTAAAATAGAAAATTAAAAATGTTTTTTTTTTATCTCTATCACCTCATTGCCATCATCGTCATTATTATCTATAAATGACCAAAGAAATAACGTAAAATACGTCTCGTCGATTAAATAAAAGAAAAATTTTTCGTGAATAAATATTGTACTTGTAATAGCTGTCAAGGACATTATCAGCAATGGTCATTAAATACATTATGGGTCTGTATGTAATTGTGGATAAAGGAACATCGAAAACTTTGGTCGAGCGGAGTATACTCGAAAGGAGCTTCCGCTACTAGTTGAGCTGAAAACATTAGCTTTGTCTTTGGAGCACGACTAACGGACATGTTGTATAGCACAGCGGGCACCGATCGATGCAACCCAGAAATATAGTCAAACGATACATACATATGCTTGAAAAATGATAGGTTTTTCTACGACTCGTACAATATCTTTTTCGACTCGTTTAACTGCAAGACGATATTCACCCGAGACGTACAATGATGTTTGTACGTTGTTGATACGCATAATATAAAAACGAAATACCCATTTAAAATGAAGCAAATAACCGTTCCCACGTTAAAAATTAATATACGTAAATAGAAAAGTAACTTGCAAATTAGAGGCGCTGAAAGTTGTTAAATAGAACACAATGAAACGCGTCGTCTGCATGTCGTGTAGAAAAATAAAATAGATTGGAGTTACCTTACCCACGAATCACGTTCATCATTAGCATCATTATTATCATAACTATCATAATTCATCATGATCGATGCAATAGCATAAACATTGGATCGATATACAACATCACATTATTTGCAGCATATCTCATTGTCATCGTTACAGCATTGCCAACAGTGCATGTAACATATTTTTTTAAATCGACGTCGCACCGTCAGAATTTTTTCGCGTGCAGACCCGTTTGTCCTCGTTCTTCCGCTTGCATATACATACATATGTACGTAAATTATGTATACATGTATGTATGTACATACGTACTCGCTACATGTGTGATACGTTTAGATAGCTGTGTAAATCTGTCTGTGTAAATATGTCGTATACGAAGTCGGGAAATGTATAAACAGGAATGTCTTACTCCTCGAAGATCCCGTGCATATTTCCTCGATTCTATAATTTTCATTTACAAGAGAAATTCCATCGATACGTAGTCCTTCAATGCTCATCGAGAAATGAAAGTTACACATGTAACGCATGAAAATGATACATGTAGTAGCCACGTACGTTTACATATTTTCATCCAACTAAAATTTCTACCGTTACTTGGACAAATTCATCCGAATAATTTTTTTGGTATATGCGAACTCGATCGAATACGTTTGCTCGTTACACTCATAAATGCATGAAGAACTATCTTTGTTACGAGAATGGCCTTGACCTTATGAACGATGTCAAGGCGTTTATTCGCACATAGAAAGCGAAGTGGTAATTTTAGAACAGCTGGCTAACTTAATTTCCGAGCAATGAAGAACCGTAAAGAAGATAAGGAAAATAAATGAATTACGTGTACCCGAACAACAGCGTAATGGGTTCGTTTTTCCTCGCAGTGCCAATGGTGTATGCCGAACGAAAGCGGGGGACAGCACGGAGCCTCCGAAGAGGGGGGTCAACGTGTGACGTGGTGGTAGTTAACAGTCATAGAAAATTTCGACTGTTTGTGGTGAATAAAAAATGTGGAGGCAAACCTTTGGATTAGAGTCTCAGCCGCGGAAACACTCTCTAATGCCATTGTTTTGTCCCGATCGATCGTGTTTTGTACCGTATGATATAGCACTGTGGCCCGACGATGATCATTCGATCGATTGACGCGACCACACTCGATGGCTCTTTGTTTGCAAGATAATCGCGTGCCTGAATTCTAGCATTTGAAATTTTGAAAATACTCGTTACAGGACACAAATTACCCTACAGAATGTTTCGTGTCTTTCCGTTTCTCTTTCTCTCTTGTTATTAACGTAAGCGCGCTTGCGCGCACCAACAACCGAATGTACCAGTTTTCGTTAACGTTTTTTCCCTTTTCTCAACTCGGATACGCCCCTGTATCTTTTTCTCTCAAATATTCTTCACGCCTGAACACAGGCTATTTCGTACTAAATACTCTCTCTGTATCCTCCGTTTTATCCGGAATATTTATTATTGCACTTTAGATTCGGTCAAGTATGTATTTCACTGTGTCTCCTTTCTTCGCTATTAAATTTCGTTAAATGGCGCAATCTCGCCACTGCAACGTCATTCTGGCTTGACGTGGCATATGGCGGCTCGCCGATAAGTTCGTAGGCGTCTTAGATTATCTTTCTCGTATGGACGTAAATATACTTGGTAAAGCGAGTGAAAAACGGGGCGATGCTCAAAAGGAAACGCGCGTGCGTATTATTCGGTTTTTTTTTGCAACTTTTACGAAAAGGAAAAAATCCCAACGTTTCTCCGACAAACTACAATTGAAGCCTCGAAGAATATGTGAAGCGTAGCTTCCACTTTAACGATTCCCGTCGTAATTTGATAACGGCGCTCTCTTTTTTTATTTAAAATCTTTGGGAGAGAGAAAGAGAGAGAGAGAAAGGGAACGACAAATTGATCTGGCCTTGCCGTTGAAACAACTGCGTATTTAATTAGACGCGCGTCTGTTATTGGCGATAGAATTCTCGAAAATTAATATCCACGGACTCGACGCGATTCGTGTCTCCCGATGGTTTTACAGCGTTTTACGTCCCTCGTGTACTTCCGCGTTGGAGATTTATCTCAGCAAAAGAAGAACATATGTATTATGAACGAGACTAGCCGCAGGCAGGCGAAAAATACGATGGTCGGACAGACCGTATTACTGTGTCAGCAGATAGTATAAAAATGTATCAGTTATGAGACGATGAGCGAAAACTTCAAAGATCAAACTAAACATGGCCACATCTGGAACTATTCTGAGCGGGCAGCTGCACAGAACCTCGGAAGAAGGGCGAGCGAATGGCAACGGGTCAGGAGGGAAAGCAACGTTCATCACTATCCGCCAATCGGAGCTCGAATTCCCTGGTCACGTGTTGCTTCTTCCATTATTTCCATTCCCCCACTCTAACTTCCTCTCACTTCCCCACTTTTCTCCACTGTTCCGCTGTTTATGTGGAACAAATTCCTCAAGCCCTCTGTTGACCCTTGCTTTTCTACGCACAACTCATCCGAAAGCAAGCTTATAAATCTATTGCTCGAATAAAATACATCATGCTTCGAAATATACTTTACTCTCACGTTGGAATAGGTTTCTCGTCGTTTCACCATTTTTCCTCGGTTTCATATCTTACCGCATTTATTTGCAAATTTATCAAAGAGCAAGTGTATATAAATAATCTTTTTGGGAAATTACAATTTAACATTTTGATTTCAGATTTCATAGTATTTTTTTCGTAGTAAATTACAAAACAGCATTTATGAATACAAAAATTTTTAATATACATATACTATACTATATACCATCCAAAATCTCTGTAAACGAAAACTTTCTCGTATACGTGTTCCCTAGATATGTATGTGCAAATTTCATACTGTTCGATCTTTCCTTTAAAACTACATAATACTTACAATAAATTACAGTTACGTATTTTTACAAAACAACATTGGTTCAAATATTAACATTGAACGGATTTAAGGCTTTCGTTTAAGGATATACTTTTCTTAGGTTGCAAATTAGTTTATAAATATTCTATGCATTAAATGGACATTTCAATAACTTTTGCATAGAATCGTGTGCCGGTGTAAACAGAAAAAATAAGAAAAACTTGTAATTTTATTTTACTTGTCGTGTGAACGATTATGAAAAACAAAAGAAATTCCACTTGACCAACATTGCCGTAGTGATAAATCTGGCAAAGTTCGGGGATTATGAGCGTGCCTCCAATCTGACAAATCAGAATTGCAATCCGATTGCTCGGGTGGTCCTGTCACTTCTATACCATTAATGCACCTTTTGCATTTGAATCTAAAAATAATCACGAAAATTAATTTAATTATATCACTTATACATATATGGTAGATGTTTATAATTTTGAATTATTTCCTACGTACTTTGCATGAGTATCTGATATCGTATCTTCTTCCAATTTAAACAAATCTCGCAAATCGTTTAACGTAAAATGTCTTGCAACGTCTTCTTCTTGATCAACGACCGTTGAACTTAAGGCCTTTTTATGTGCTTGTCTTTGAAAAATCTTTTCTTCGATAGTACCAGTCTACAACAGTTAAATGAAAATTTAAACAGTGTAAAAACTAAAAGAAATTGTAAGACTGTGTTACATACACAAAGAAAACGGTATACAAAACATGGCTTTTTTTGGCCATCTCTCCACACTCTGGCCATAGCTTGATCATCATTTGCTGGATTCCAATCTGGATCAAACATCACTAGACGATTTGCACCAATAAGATTTAATCCACAACCACCAGCTTTAGAACTAAGCATGAAAATAAAGTCATTGCTGTCTTGGTTGTTAAACTTTTCTACTACTTTCGCCCTTTTTTTGATAGTCATTGTACCATCGAGTCTAACGTAATTATAGCACCGTTTATGACACAGTTTTTCGAAGAGGTCAAGAGTTTGTGTATAATTCGATACCAATACAATTTTATCATTTGTTGTTGTCTTGATAGATGCCAAAAGACAATCTAATACCATTAATTTTCCGGATAATTCGGGTAAAATTTCTCTAGAAGTAGAATTATGAAGGCAAAAATAATGGTACGTTTCATTGTGTTAATAAATGTTGGTAATACACACTTGGTACTATAATTCGATGGCAACAAGCTTGCAGCATTTTCAAATCCTTCGGTTTTTTTCAATATTTTATCATAAACTAAATCAGGATGATTGCACAACTTTTTCAAAAGCGTGATTGCAGAAAGACTGCTTCCTTTTTTAGAACCTTCAGAATCCTCTGTAAAGAGTAAATGAACATACATCAGTGAAATTTAAAAATAATTTATGGTACAATAAAAAATCAATAATAACAAACCTTCCATTGATTTTTTTATACTATCGCTTTGTATAAAACTTTTATAAAGATCAGTCTGTAATTTCCCCATTTTTATACAAACTACAAGCTCGTGTTTCAATGGTAAATATTTAGAAAGTAAAGCGCTAGTACGTCTAATGAGGCATTTATTAACAATAGTTATTAATTTTGATAAACGTTCTTGAGCAAGATTGCGTTCAGCGTCCGTTGCAGCTGCATCTTGCCCTCGTAAAATTGGTATTTCAAATTGTTTTCGGAATTCCTAAATGAAATTACAATATGATTTAAATTGTTGACCGACCGAACAGAATGCTTTTAATTTTTTTTAAACTGATAATATACCTGTGCAGTTCCTAATAATCCTTGATTGACAAAATGTACAAGAGAAAAATATTCTAAAAGATCATTTTGGATAGGCGTTCCGCTAAGTAACACTCTTCTTTTAGCCTTCAAATTTATAAGCGCTTGATATGTTTGATTCTCTGAGTTTTTTAAACGATGACCTTCGTCACATAGTACGAGTCCTACTTCATCTTGGTGGAGAACATGTGCATGTAAACGAAAAGTTTCATAGCTCACTATTAAAATAGGATTAGCGCACCTACGACCGTAAGTTTTCATGAAACCTGTAAGTTTTACATCAATATCTGCTTTATTTCCACCATCAATGGCTAACGGTTGTACTCTATTTTTTAACCACTTAAAAATCTCGTTGTACCAATTTTTAACTAAAGAACTTGGTGCAACAATAATAGCCTTCTCTATAAGTGGTTTAGCTTCGGGTCCTTTAAAATATCATTAGAAATTAACTTTGAATTTACAATTTAATTACAGTTTCTATACAATGTAATAATAATTCACCTTGTTTTAATAAAGTCCATAAAAGAGTTATGCATTGTAAAGTTTTCCCAAGACCCATTTCATCTGCCATAATACATCCATAAGCACCTTCTATACGTTTTCCTGTTACACATTCATACATAAACTTAACACCTTCCCTTTGGTGAGGTCTTAAAATATTACATAATAAAGGATCTACCACGACATGTACAAGCTGTTTAGATCTAAAACATGTACAATATGTTTAATTATGAACAATTCATCGATGTTTAAGGCAAAATGTTTTATACTCACTGATCTAACTTCAGTCTATCGTGTTCGGATAATTTAGGTGGTGAATAAACAATAAGTGCATTAGCTTCATCAGGATCATGTAACGGTCTGCGAGGACCAGACAGATGCGTACCTAATGCACGACCTGACAGCTGATAACCAGGGATTGGTATCTTGAATGGTTTACTAAGAAGCTTCTTCACTTTTTCTTCCTATAAGCTCAATGGTATTTTTTTATTAAGTATAGGATTACAAACTTTATATAAATTATATTATAAATAATGTTGTAAAAGAAATAAAAATAACTACATGTTCAGAAATTACTTCCTGCGTCGCTTGAACATCATCAGCTGTAAGAGCAATAGCTTTACATTCTGGTATTTTTACATCTCTGATATTACGGCAAACCTTTTTCTTTGCCTGATGTACTTGCGGCACAATTGGAGAAAAAGATGTATTATTGGATACATCAGAGAGTAATGGACGCTTTCCTCTTTGACTGGGTGCGAAAGATCGAATCTTACATGTAAATATAAAAACAAAATTTTCTCACATAATATTGTTACAAATATTTACAAATATGTATATTTCTTACTATACAAATATTTATGAAATATTAAAAAGAAACATTTAGTGAAAATGTTATTAAAATGTTATAATGGTATAGTATTTAATTTTTCAGTAAGGAAGTAGATTACTTAAAATTATGAAATTTAAAATAAATTTTATGAAATATTACCATTATGTGTTAGGGTCCGAAAGTCATATAGTCTCAATTCAAAATTCTTCATATTGTTGCAACAAACTGCTACATGCTCCTCCTTATTTTTCATTTATTAAATGCATTTTTCACTTTTTTCAATTAAAACCAAGTATTAAAAAGTTTCGGAAGTGTCAGAAATTTCGCGGTTATAAAATAATATGTTTCACATACACATCGTGTTTGGAATGAAGCGCACCTAGCGTTCGTAATTCGAAACTATTTAATACCGCTTCATTTTAATCATATTTGAAACAATTTGTTTCTGTTAAATATTAATTTTCCTACATCATTATTAATTATATTATATAAATATATGAAACACAAATAAATTAACTTATGATTCTGCAAATATATTTCCCAAGAAATTAGTACATAAATCATCTTCGTCATTTGTATTATACTTATTGTATTTTATATTTGGAATATTAAAAGTACATTTAATAGGTTCTGATAATTTCGGATTCACATTCGGTTTTATACTGTAATAATATTCTAAGAATTCTAATACTGCTGGCTTGGTTTGTAAACTATTGAAACACATCCTGCTTTTCTTTGGAAGTAATTTTTCTAACATAAATACTAGGTGATGATGAAAACATAAAAACTGTGTTGGTATAATTGATGTAATATCTAACCAATTTTGTACACAACTTAGAGGTGTAATTGAATGACCAGAAAATAAAGCTGGGTTTGTTAAAATCCCTCGTGCAGACATCACTGCCTCGCAATTACTTTCTATAAATAGGTTTTCTGCATTTTCCAAATTTTTTGCATCTCCATTAGCAATGAGGGGTAACTTGACGCTATCCCTTACTAATTTTAAATTATCTATATCAATTGGTTCGTTTCTCATTTCAGGAGTTCTAGCATGAATAGTAAGAAAAGAAGCTCCTGCTTTTTCAAGAATTCGACAAAACTCAATGGTTTTACGAATATCTTTCAACAATCGTATTTTCACAGATACTGTAAATGGATTTGGTATTCGATTTCTAACTTGATATATTAGGTCTTTTACAAGATGTGGTTTCTTAAGCATATCAGCTCCATATCCTTCTTTTATTGCCCAACGTTGAGGGCAGCCGCAATTTAGATCAACACCATTACAATATCTGTTAATGCAATCATTAGTTAGATATCAAAATTTGCACAGAAAAACAATATTTAATGAAAACTCACGGGGCAACCATTTCTGCTGCATTAACAAAATCATTCACAGTTTTTGCGGCAAATTGAACAACTAATGGTTTATCTTCATTATTGGTTGAAAATTCATTATCCCTGGCTTTATCGGATCGTATAAACGAATCAGCTAAGATCATAGGTGTAAAACATATGTCGCAATCATAATTCCTTACTAATGTCCTAAATTGCAGTCTGTCAGAAAATTAAATTTTATTAACTCAAATTTACTTTAACAAATACATATCTATGGAACATACATAATAACCTTTGTATCACTTACTTGCTGTATCTGACCATTGGTGCACATACTTTTATCATTCTTGGTTCTTTTAACATTTCTAACATATCGGTTGACATTTTAATTTGTTTTTATATATTATACCAAAGAAAATTATATAATACAATATTTTATTAGCAATATGTACCTTCCAAACAATAAGTGTACCTTTTTTCATTCAATATCCTCATCTCTTTCATGGAAACATTTTTGTTTACAAACACGTACTTGGAAAATAAACAAGTTTATACATATAACTACTTTCTATAGCTACATAAATATTATTACATATTTTATCTTTATATTCAGACAAATGACAAAAATACCATTTAACAATTAGTTATAAATGGTATAAAATTTATACGTATTGCTGTATTACACATTATACGATATTAGATAATATTTCTACAATACTTATTATTAATTGTATCGCAATGTAAAATTCGTATATAATTATTTTGTTTTCGCTTCTTTTAATTTTGTCAACTATCCATATGTATTCAATTAATGTTTCGTAAGTATTACAAGACGAAAAGCAGGTCAAATTTACAGTTAGGTAAACACAATGCATATTTTCTCAACACCGTAACGCAACATTATTGATATTTAATTGCTTTAATCAAATTAATTTATGTATTCATGATGCGTTACAATAACTCTCGTAAGTATTGTTCGATTCGACTTTTTGTAAACAAGTCAAACTATTTATTTAAACATAACCTTGTCAATTTTAATATGTACTTACAATTATTATTACTAATGAATTCTGTACAAAACTTTTTGAAAATATGTCATATGTAATAAATACTTGTTATTATCGCTGCCGTTTTTTTCTTTTTTTTTTCTCATGTGTACTCAATTTAGTACCAATAACAACTAATATTTTCAATAAATAATTGCCAGTTTTAAGATCTTCTTTACTAACCTAAATCTTCTCTTAGTAATTTAACTAAATAAATAAAGTTACTATTAATCTAAGATAATTTAAGATTAAGAGGGTATTTATGATATGTAATATGGTTTTATTGTTGTTTTAATTATACATAATTCATTGTAAGACAATCTGTAACGATAAACCTCTTTAATTTTAAAAGGTCCAACAGAAGAATGTCCCTTGACAAAAAATAGAAGTTATAAACATAAGTTAAGTATATATTGTGGAGATGGATTAAAATTCATTATAAGCTGTTTTACCATTTTGACTATTTCTATTACGACAACGTTAATTTTACAAATATTTTACACGGAGAAACATCCTCAGGTATATACATCATTATAAATAGAAATGTAACAAAAATACATATAAAAGTCATATACAATATCGTTTTGAGTTAGGATTATGCAGGAATTCATGGTGCAGTTGCAACCGATTATACAAATTGCTCACAAATTGGTACTAAAATATTAAGAAAAGGTGGGAATGCAGTAGATGCAGCTATAGCAGCTACAGTTTGTATGACGGTGGTAGCACCACATAAAACAGGTCTTGGTGGGTAAGTCATATTTGGAGCCGCATTAATATTTGTTAAATCATCTAATTATAATTTTAGGGGTGGCTATATCATGATATATAACCATAAAGAGCAAACAAATCCAGTTATTATTGATTTTGCCAATAATACGATCGGGGGTAGATATATTTAGATAATACTTTTAAAATAAATGGTTCAAATTTATTTATAAATGTTTCATAGTGTCTGTGTAATTTATACATCAGGTACTTTTGCGCAAAGTAAAATGCGTATACCAGCTGTATTACAAGGATTAAAATATGCACATACCTTAGAAGGTAAACTATCATGGAGTGAAATTATCATGCCTTCTGTAACTTTAGCTAAAGAAGGATTTGTTGTATCAAAGGAATTGGCAACCGAAGTATCAAAAAACGTTAATTATGAAATTTTGTATGGACACCTTAGTGCAGGGGATATATTAAAATTAGATATGCTTGGTGATATGTTAAATGCTGTAGCAGAACATGGCATTAATGGTACGTTGTGTTTTCACTGTATCGACGACAGTGAAATTGTAATTTTATACAATTTTATCAACTTTTTGTAATTCAAATTTGCTTACCTGTTTTTCTTCTTTTCAGTGTTGTACAATGGAACTTTTTCACAAAAACTCCTACATGACAAAGATCAACTTTCAAAGTTGTTGACACAATTAGCAAATTATAAACCTCTTGTATATGTAGCAAAGAAATCGAGCTTCTATAAGCATGCAGTGTATTATCCTCCACACATGTCATTGTTAGAGTCAATGATTGTATCTCTAAAAAATCTTAAAATATCTACTGAAAATGTATCTGTAACAGAAACACAAATTCGTGTAGCCGAAGCATTGATACATTCTGTTTCGATTCAGTCGCAATTGAAACAACATGGTTTGCAATATTTGTCATATCTTTATCTTTATTCAATAATATACATTTTACAGCTGTATCAATTTTATGAAATAATAAATTATAGCAGAGGAAGAAAAATATACTGGAGTCATGGCAATGGATTGGAAAGATACTTATGTTTGTATTATAACGTTAGTATTGCAATCTATCTATATACATTATTTAACAAATTAATAATTTAAATATACTATAGTGGGCTTAGTGCGCCATTTGGTCTTGGACACATGTCAAATGCTGGGTTCCTGTTAGATAAGACTGATACAAACAACAGTTTAACTATGCTCGCGCCAATCATCTTTCATAGTGAAAAAGCATTATGCGGTTTGCGAGGAATATTTGGAACGGATGATACATTAATTATTGGACAGTTGTTATATAATATTATAGTGCGCGAATTAAATGTTTCCGAAGCCATTGAATATCCAAGGTAAAAATTCTATTATATACTTTATATTATGATGGAGATGAAAACATTATTCTTCTAATGAATAGTTTTATTGTCCTTAGGTACTATTTCTTATTAGATGGGCTTGCTGTAGAAAGCGATCAGAAACATTCTGTAAGTGTTCTACTACGGAATCAATTAAATACAATGGTACCAACACTGTACGTAGATACTGATTTAGTATTAAAAAGTGTAAATGCTATCATAAAAAGAAAAGATTTAATGTCAAGTCATTCGGATAGCCGAGGAGGTGGTCTTGCATCACGATTTTAAAATTTATTTTCTATCTCATCTATTAAAAATAATATATTCAGTAATTCGTATTATTTTATTAAAATAATTCATTCGTAATTATTTTCATTTACTTATTTTTATACAAATTTTTATACAATAAAATTTTAAATACTATCTACACTAGTCATATTACTATAGACTTTTGTACATCACATATAAAATAACTGTACAATTTAATTATTCTAAATGCATATAGACTTAAATAAAAGTACATATTTATTTTTACATTCTCTCGTTCATACTTTATTACAGTTTTAACTGTTTTCTTTCCTCTCTGTATTCTTTGCTTAAATCTAGTTGTCTTAATCTGGCATACATTGCACTAGCACTAAGCACAATTGCATTACTTGTCCACCACATAAATGATTTTTCTTCATTGAACCAATAAGTTGCCAAAACTGTTTGCGCACAAGCTTTAGCAGTTCCACTAATGTTATGCGTCAAAGGGGATGTTATTTTTATTTGGAGCGCAGTAACATAGCCAATAGCAAACCCACAAATACCACCAATAGTCATAGCAGTCCAAAAAGACAAGGATCCAATTTTATCATAATTATATACTGCAACGTGTTCTCCATTTGCTACCATTAATGGAAGAAATATAATAACACTGTACGCATTGTTGTAATAAGAAAGTAACCAAATGTCTTGGTTTAGTTTAGGGAGAACTTGCTTCACATGAATGGAATACAGAGAAAGTGTTAATGACCCAAGTACACCAAAAATTGTTCCTACAATAGATAAAGAACCTGCAATATTTTCCTGGTCCACACCAAGCCAAAATCCAATCACAAGAAATCCACAGCATGCAATACACTTTATAGAAGTCTTTTCACCTGTGAAATTATAATAATTCATTATATTCATTGACACTGTCATTTTTAGTAAATATTCTTACCAAGTATGAGATATGTGAAAATAACATTAAATACTGTTGTTAATGAACGTCCCACGTAATAAAACGCAACACCAACATATTTTAAACATAAATTATTAGTTGCAATCATTCCAGTAAATAAAAGAGACAATGGTAATACCTATAAATATAACAGTTGTAAACTCATTCTTTTTATTAATATTGTTTTACATTATAATCATTACCTTTCTAAATATTTCCTTACTATATGGATTTCCGTTCGAAAACTTAATATATGTTGGAAAACACTTTGATAAATTACTAAAAGTTGCATATATAATTAAACTTACTATACATTGACACCATGTTACAAAAAGTGGTGCGTCCAAGTTTATAATACTGCTGGATAAAAGAGCTTTGTTTATAAATACTGTTAATATAGATACTGTCCTGCAAATATATTAAACTGTATAAATGAGATTGTCATTTTAAAACTATTAATTTTTCTGTGTTAAAAATTTCCTTTAATATAAATAAATAACATTATATTTTGTTAACAACTATCAACATAGGTTGTTTTTTAACTTACCAGTACATCATAACTACAATTGTGATGTATAGGAATTTTGAATACATTCTATTTTTTAACTCTGTCATTATAAATATTTGACTTGATCCGTTGTTAAAAAATTAAAACGCCGATTACAGTCGATTATTCGAACGTTCGATTATCGGATCACAATAAAACACAGAATAACAAAAATGAAAAAATATCAATGTATCGACCAACTACTATCGATGTTAATCGATTTATAAATGACAAAACATCGATATAGTCTTGATCAAGACACGATCTTGACATATGTCAAGATACCGTTACTAATTACATATACATTTCGTGAATACGAGTGAAACTGTAAGACTATAAAGAAAATGGATACACGGCTTTAGTTTTTAATCGTGTGACGAATCTTATTCAATTTCTGACCAAAAATGTAGAGGACCAATTACATACTTTGATTCACGGTCACGTAGTTTTACGTACTTTAATACTTCTTTGTTAAAAGTGAAAACACAAAAGGTTCGACAAACTGTCAAAAACTCCATGGTCTGCATATGATGTAGTGTATATTTTAAATAATAAACGTCATAAATAAATCACTACACATTGGTTCTTTCGTTTTATAGTATTCGAATTAAATTTTGCCCATCTCTGTTAACGACATTCTACATAAACCAGAAGTATCGTTAAATGGAAAATACATACACGTAGTGACTGTATACATTAACTTGTGAGAGTCTAACATTTTTAAATGTTAGATCTATATGTATGTATGCATACATCTATATTCAACGTTTAACAAATGGAGATAATAGTTATATAAGCTTACAAGTTTTTTACACTATATTTAAGTAAACTTTTGTATTTTAGATAACAAAACAAAGTTCACAGGGAAAATAATATTTTCAAATTTTACCATCATAGCAAAATTCACTTTAACTGAATTACAATATGACGGAAATCGAATTAATATTTTTCCTTTTGAATTAATTTTAATATAAATATTCACATCAATGCGTCGTGTGTATGACAAGTTAGTGTAGAAAAATAAGTATGCGTACATACATACATATATACGTACATACCAGCGATTGTAACTGGTATATAAATGTTGACACGTGGTATGGTATCTAGTATTCGGCTATTTTCGACATCTGTCGTGGCAATGAACAACTGAAAATTAGTAGTCGCATAAAATAGTTTGTACCCACTAAAAGCATGTTTTGAATTATTTATGTTTATTTATTACGGTGAAACTTCAAATTTTCTCGACGTAAATGTAAAAGTTAGGAGATTTGTCGTGCGACGGGTACGTATTAAATATGTCTTGTATTCGATCGTCAATCAAACACTGTATTTATCGAACTATTACTCTAATTCTGTTTTTCAAAAAACCGTGTAAATTCTCAAAGTAATTAATCATTTCATGGTAAACAATTATCTATAGTTTACTTAGATTAACGTATTATTGTCAACATTCTCTTTTCCGCAGTTATCGAAACGTATGTGTATATTTATCGTAATGTCATTATATAAGAAGTCATGACCTTTTTAAGTTCTTATTATTTCCTAAACATTATTCGGTACGTTGTTGATCGTTTGAAATTTAACAAATTACACAATTTTAAGTCCTGTAAGTCTTGTGAACCTAGCATTATGTAATTGTGTAATTTTCTATTCCTTTTAATTCTTGTCATTACATTTAGATACTACTGGAATTAATTAATTTATATTAAAAATAAATAATTATTAATAACAAAATCTTCTGTATCTGCCATTATATTATAGATGTATCTACATTAATGTACAATATCAATTAAAATTTCATATCGATGTTTAAATTGTACAAATGTAATTTTATAATAGTTTCGTACTTTTTCTAGAAACTTGAAGGTATTTATTACAATTCAAAACCATGTTGCATTACGAGGATTTCATCGTTGAGGACAAAGGGAGCGATGAAAACAGTACAACAGAAGCAGGAATTCGTCATAGAATTCCATGGAGCGATCGTGTATCGTTAAATAGCGAAGTGCCAGGCTTGCATGAAGTTAAAGAATTGTTGGATGATGACGACGCAAGCTGTTTGGCAGAAGAAGAAGATGGAGTTGGCTGTCCTTTACCTTCTACTCCAGAAGATGATCATCTTTTGGATTGCGAGGTATGTAATTATAAAATTTATATCGCATTTACAAACTTGAAATTTAAATATCCTATTGATTATTAATAATATAAAGTTAGAATTATTTGTTCTACCTTTAAAGATTTTTCTGACATCCATAAACTATCGTGTTATAGATGACAGAGGTATTGAAAGCTGGTGTATTAAGCGATGAAATTGATCTTGGTGCATTAGCACATAATGCTGCAGAGCAAGCTGAAGAATTTGTTCGCAAGGTAAATATTGCGTATGGCGTGCTTATTTATAGTATCAGATTAATTTTTAAAACTTATTGCTTAATAATTATTTTTAAAGGTGTGGGAAGCATCGTGGAAACAATGTCACTTTAGAAATCTCCCAAGATGGTTACAAGATAATGATTTCTTACATGCTGGTCATAGACCACCTTTACCATCATTTTATGCTTGTTTTAAAAGTATATTTCGAATTCATACTGAAACTGGAAATATTTGGACTCATTTACTTGGTAAGATTTTTAAATATGATAATTACTATCAAATATTTTACCTACTATTTATTAATTGTTACTTATTTATTTACACATATTCTTCTGACAATCAATATGTTTAAAATATGTATGTGCAAACAAAAATTTTACTTTACATGTTGATTAATTTCTAATGAATGCTAATATATGTTATACAGGATGTGTGGCATTTATTGGCATAGCTATATTTTTCATAACACAGTCTCCTATAGAAATACAATTGGAAGAAAAATTGGTGTTCGGTACATTCTTTGCTGGTGCTATCATATGTCTAGGAATGTCATTTGCCTTTCATACAGTACACTGCCACAGCGAATGTGTTGGAAAGTTATTTTCAAAACTTGATTATTGTGGAATAGCTATGCTAATTATGGGTAGTTTTGTACCATGGTTGTATTATGGTTTTTACTGTGATTATCAACCTAAACTTATTTACTTATCTGTGGTCGTAATACTTGGTGTAACAAGTATTGTCGTATCATTATGGGAACGATTTGGTGAACCAAGTTACAGACCATTAAGAGCAGGTGTTTTTATGGGATTTGGTCTTAGCGGGGTAAGGCATACACACACACAATATATATATATATATTATACGTAACGTCTAGCAAAAAATTATCAGTTACATCGCAAAGCACAGTATCGCATCGAGGAACTTTAATTGTTGTAGGTAATACCAGCAGTTCATTATGCCATTGCAGAGGGTTGGTTTAAAGCAATTAGTCAAGCTTCCCTTGGATGGTTAATATTAATGGGATGTTTATATATCTTAGGTGCAATGTTTTATGCATTAAGAGTACCTGAACGATTTTTCCCTGGCAAATTTGATATTTGGGTAATTATACATTCTTTCAAACATATTTTCCAGTTAATAATTTGCCGCTTTATTAAAATATTATAATATTTAGTTTCAGAGTCATCAAATTTTCCATGTATTAGTAATTGCTGCTGCTTTTGTTCATTACCATGGAATAACTGAGATGGCTATGTATAGAATGACAATAGGAGACTGTACAAATCCATCGCAGGTGATAGCTTTTTAACTATGCAACGGATATATGAATGTGTTGTTGAATTTCATCTCGTCATATTATGGAGAAAACAATTCCTAAATTTTTGTATGTCGGTAGATCTGTACTATCAAAGAACTGCTGGAAACAATATCATAAAAATAAATGGTACAAAACTTCTTATATGTTATCACGACTAAAAAATTTAAAATAAAATTTATAAAGGTTCTATAAAAACAATAAAGTGCTGTATGTGATAAAGAAGATTACTAAGATGAATTTATAAGATTTAATTAAAATTTCTTTACATCTTCATAGATCTGAATTTCTGAGAAACAAACTTAGCTTTACATTAATGAATGATTATACATACAATTTATTTAATAGTTATAAATGTGTTACAAATATGATAACATTAAAATAACTTACTTTCATCGACCACTTAATATTGATTTCTTGTTTCGCGCAGTTCTCTTATTAAGAAGAAGTTAATGAAAATTATGAATTATTAAACAAAGTACAGAGATATATGACAACGAACTTAATTATCTTAATTGTATTAAGATTTAGGAACAAATTGTAACTACAAATGATTTTATAGCGTAAGCACTATAAAAATTGTAATACATCTCGAACACAAACATTGTTAAGCAATGAAAACTATTTATTATAATGATTATGGGAACTATAAAAATTTAACTTCTTTTGGATCACATTTGTAAGAAACGGTAATACTGGTTTTTCCAGACTGTATATATTCCAAAATTTATGTACGATAATTTTTGCACTCTAGCTTTCTATTCCAAATGCTGAATGCAGTTTCCATTTTTCAGTATTAGTAAAATAATTTTTATTAATACAGTTCTTGTTAAATATTTTTAGTACTTTCTGTTCTTTCCTACCAACCTGTATTTATCATGGAATATAAATTGCATTGCAATTCTGTTGATTTTTAATATAAAAAAATGTTGAATATTTCTGTTATTATTGTAGGGTCTAATACTTATAAAAGAGATACTGTTGAACTTTTTACATAAATAATTCTTAATACTGGTAAATTAATAAAGAAGGGAATTATGCATTTCACATGTAAAAACACAATTATCCTACTTTATGTAATTTTCCAAAATATATTTTTCTAAACAAATATTGTAGTATCATTTCTAGATTACATAAATGTACTAGAAATATCTTTATCTAATATAACGAACGACAATCTAAATATTTGGAAATGAAAATAAGATTTAAATGTCCTTGTGTAGATTAAATTTTTTAAAAATTTAACAAATTAAAAATCTTTAATAGAAAAAAGAACTGTTTACAAAATGTATAAAATGTACCAAAGCATGACTTTGCCATTAAAAAGGATAAATTTTCATGAATGTTCATGTTTTAGTGATGTACCATTTATATTTATCGTCAGAACAAATGTTTCTGAATAATAATAATCGTGACTTGTTAATTTTTTTATTTGTTTTTGTATACAACTTTTCGTCGTACCTTGATACCTAATTTAATTTCAGAAATAATTCGGGCGTTTATTTATATTGTTTCTAAATAAATTTTTATACGAAATACTTGTAGACATAAGTTATTAAAAGCTTCTTTATAGGCATGATTTAATAAAAAGTAGTGTATTCATTGAGGTATTAACTATTTCAGAGAATTATGAGAAAAATGTCCGGATCCGTGGAACGATGCTATATTAAATAAATACGATAAACGATATTAATATACAAACATTAATTATAATCATAAATAAAACATCAATTACATTAATATTAATATTTCAGTACATTATTTACAATATAATGTGTATGTATACATTTACAGCTACCATGTTGCTTAAACAAAATTAGTAAAATTTTTCCTTTATCCATTTTCTTCTTGTCTTGTTACTAATTTACGAGATAATGCTATATGTAGGTAATAATACGTAGCAAACGTCCTGCATATGTACACATATACGCATATTTTACATATCCAGTAATAATACAGTGATAATTCTAATCGATAACAAAAATCACGTTCTACGCAAGAAAATCTGTTTTGATCGAACATTTTTATTCTTTTTGTATACATTGTAATTGAAAGACGTATCTGACGTATTACGTATTAAAATCGATAGAACAGAACTCGATAAGCACATCGATAGATGATACTGTTGTGTTTTGGGTAAGGCACAAGGCACAGTTCGATACGTACTGTTTACAGTATAACTGTAGTTCGCAGTTCGCTCCATGTAATTCATGTAGAGTATCGTAGAGTATGCAGATGCATGGAGAGTGCATCTTCGAAGTAACGCAAAATCGCATCGCGATATTACAGAAATGAAATGTTAAATTGGACAAGAAAATGTCTATAATTTATTTGTGGAAAAAATAAAAGTCACGTATCAAAAAAACTCCATCTGCCGTAATGATTAGCCAATAAACAAAAACATGCAACTCCGTTGTCAACTACTTGGTATTCTTGTTCTAAAAGATTGATAGTTTTCAAGTGGAAATATAAAATCAAGAAGATTCTAAACGGAAGCATATGTATAACAATCAAATTACGTTCTGTCCCGAATGATGTGAAATTCTTATCGGATTTTCTATTGATAGTATAGAACGAAAATTTATCAAGATGCATAGTTATCTATTCGTTTACGAATCCAAACCAACAAATGTAATCTCTATTTTATTCCAGTTACATTCTGTAACTATGAATGTGTGATAAAGTGGTATATTAGCAGCATACTATGGTTATTCAGAGTACATTAAAATAAAGTAGTGTCTGATACAATAATATATTAATGTTATTAATATATCGGTAACGAAGTAATTAATGTTATACCACTTGCACATTATGTTTACTGTTTTTTGTAGAACAAAGTAAACAAGTCATATTGTACAATGTCGAAAGCTTAGATTTCTTTAGGATTAAAATCATGTTTTTCATAAAATCAAATGCAGTTCTTTGATTAACAACAATGAATGACATGAATATAACAAGCACCACGAGTTCAGTAACATCTGTGATGTTACTCAATAATAGCAAAAATTATACCGCTACAGTGGCAAATAATATATCCGACGAACCATCCGAGACATATATGTATTCTACGGAAGAAAGTGTAACTAGTCAACAATTATGGAATGTTTCTAAGGCCACAACATCATTGCCTAATAGTACACTAGTTTCATTTGATACTTCAAGCAACAGCATATATATGTCTACAACAACAGAAGCGTTCGATGAATTTGGTCCACCAGATGGAATAGAATACATTTTTGTACCACTTGGTGTAGTGGTCTTTGTTATTGTATTATCAGCTGTGGTATGGGTAGCGATATCACTTTTGTATTTAAATCATAATCTTTCTCTGATATTAATTTGCAGAAACAAAAGCATAAAATAAAAATTATGATCAAATTACAATGCTTGGATAAATATTTCTACATTAGGTATTATTACCTTTTTGCAGTATAGTCTAAGTTTGTTGATCAGTTTGTATTGCAATATTATATTTAAAGTTTTATTAATCCATAGCATTTTTTTGGAAAAAGCATAATTTTTTTTTATTAGCAGAATCTATATATTTTCGTATCGCTCGACATAATGCTCGTTATCGACAATATACTATACTTTTAAAGGTGATAATTATATCAAGAAAAAGAAAATTGGAACGCTTAAGGCACAGACTTATGCCAATGTACAATTTTGATCCTGGGGAAGAAGAAGAAGACGACTGGGAAACTGAATTATTGGAGGAGTGTTACAATAACCATCAAAGGCGTGTATGTATGATACTTTTACTTTCTATGTTAATCAATTCATCGATAGCGCAAAATAATTTTTTTTCATAGCAAGGATATCAATCTATGGATACAGAAGAAAATGCTGAACTCTTTGGAAATCATTAATAAAAATGAAAATAGTCATTTAAAAACGTATTGTCTTCAGTTTGACTAGATTATAAATAACAGTATTTATTAGATTTTTATGTTCACTCGATGCTTCACCAGGTTGTATATATGTTTCTCAAGTTAGAACAAAATCAAATTCCACAGGTTTTTTTATAAAATAACATTTTTTGAAACATTAGAATGTTTTATTAAAAATTCTATAGCACTATAGTAGAATTGACTTTATTTGTTATAAATCACAAATTGAATTCATGCTTAGCAAAATAGTTCCATAATAGATATATGTGATAAAACAAAAATAATAAACATTATTTTATCATTAGTATTCACTCTATACTGTTTATAACAGTTTTGTTCCAAGTGTAAAATTTTTACTATGTGCTTTTGAAAACTAATTATGTGATATGTGTATGTGTGTGTGTATGCGTACACATACACAGAGTATGTAAAAAATAAGATCGAATACTTGAAGGTCTTATAGTACTCACAGAGAGGTGCAAAAGGTATCTAATCAACATGGAGGGATTAATTTTAAGGTCCATGTTGATTACACAATTTTCACTGTTCTAGGCGAGCACTGTAAATCCTACACGTCTTGTATCTTACTTTTTAAATACTCTACATATGTATCCATTTCCTTCGAACATATATTAGTGAAACGAAATTTTCAAAAGTTGCAACACTAAATGTTGAAATTTTGTTTTTCCACATGTAGTATTATAAAGTATTAAACATAACAATATTAGATAATCTATGATAAAGAAGAAATAAGTACATACAGTTTCAAATATTATGAAAAATTTGTCTTCAAAAAATTCTCTCAAATAAATAATTTAAAAATATTTATGACTGCATTCCATTCGTTTGGTGTAATGTCTAAACTTAATTATAAAATATTCTCTTATGCTCACCCTAACCCAAACCTTTAATCAGGAAGAGATATTTGTTAAAATTATAATCTCAAGGTAAAAAACAGTTTTAACTAAAATATAAAGTGTATACAGGAATTAAGAGAGTACCTTATAAGTTTATTTACTTTAATACAAATTTAACATTCACACATATGCTTGCGTCAAGAACGTCATGTTTACATATTCAAGTTTAATTAAAAAAGGACATTATTTGCACATAATACATACTAGTATTTTAATTTTTTTTTTATTTCTTACAGCATTATATCTATGAAATTATTTACTTTACGAATCATGATACACATACAGAGCAAAAAAGGTAACAAATATGATTTAATAATACGTTATATATATTTTTTTTTTTTTTTTAAATTTGCCTTATTCATTTAGACAGTATATGCGTACGTTTATACGGTCCGGATTGACGACAAAATCGTAGCATTCATCTACAAATAATGCAAATTCAGGAATACATGTTTGTGCTTTCACTTATCCTTGCACATATTATATATACATGTGTATATTTATATATGACACAGTTTGTTTCTTTCAATTTGTCCTTTCATAAAGCAATATGTAGGGAAAATCAATTCGGGCAGGAATTACTAGTTATATTCAGTCACATATTTTAATCAATCTTTATGAGGTCTGTGTCTAATAAGAAATATTACCTAATTGTCAACTCTATTTGTGTGTAAAGTTTTATAAAAAATCAGAGTATTGAAAAATATTAGACACATACTTTCTTACTGGCTAATGTTTATTTTTAATAATTAAACGTAGTATTTCATTCGTTCGAACGCATATACGAACGGGGGAAAAATAATCAAGTTCCATAAAAACCGGAGATTGTCAGTCAAATGATCAGTACAATATTCTTAATGAGAGGCAGGCAAAATTCACGTCTGGAGCAAAGATTTAGAATAACGAATAAAACATAAATAATTTTAGTTGCACATTTGTTCCATAAAAATTATAATTTGAAGTACACAAATAATGTTTCATGTTGAACAAATAAAAAATTATCCATATGAAAATTGTAAATAAATTCGCCTAACTCTTAATACTTTTACAATTCGACTTATTATACCTCAGGGAACATTAATTTTTGTCCTTTAGAAGGAATTAATCACTGTGGCTACCAATAAGAACTCATGTCCAAAAGGAAAAGTGGTCTTTGTTAGAAGTGTCGAAGCTGGTTACTTTTTACTTTACAGGGCAAAAATTAATGCTCTTTGGAATACACCTATACTATCATTCGGCGTAAATCCGGATCGTGTAACATAATTTATGAGATCTGAATTTTCAAGTTTCTTTCATTAAAATATTTATACATTTAGTTTCGATACTTAAAATATAATAATTATAAAAACACGAAGTAAATACTAGAAAGGAGCGTATTACATATTCTTAATGCAAGTTTTATGTGCATTTCATTCATTTTTCACAGATATAAGTCATTACAAATTACGTTTTTTTTAATAATTTCATTCGAACTTGAGCAGTTTTAAAAATAACGTTACCGCTTTACTATTTCAAACTGCAGATTATTATATAAAAAGCGAACTTAAAAACTTTAAATTTATCAATTTTTAAAAATCTTTCAAAGAATCAGTGTGATACATTGAAATTATTTCTTTATATTTAATTTAATTCTCTTCTTCCTCCTCTTCCTCCTCCTCTTGTTCATCTTCTTCTTCACCAGTACTTTCTGGTTTTTCTTCTTTCTTTTTTGGTCTACCACGGCCACGTCCTGAAGAAGTTCCTTTAGGAGATTGCTGAAAATTAATTCATATTATATAATTACTACATAATTGTTCACATTTTACAAATTTGGTAATACGAGCAACAAAAATCGCTCTTTATACAACTTGTTTTCTTTCTGAAAATAAGTCTCATCGATATAACAGTTTATAAGAGTTCTTTTAATAGTTTGTTTAAGCGATAATTAAGAAAACTAAAAAAATTAATTAATACACACCTTCTTTTTGTGAGAACCTTTTGGCCGGCCTCTACCCTTTTTAACAGGTACAGGTGATCCTTCATCTTCGTTATCAGACTTTGCAGCACGTAGTGCATTATTTTTGTCTAAAGTAGGTCTCCCTCGTTTTTTAGGTTCTTTGACAGCATTTTTATCTCCTTTCGACGGCCTACCTCGTTTCTTTTTTTGCTCTTCAACGATGGGCGATGAATTATCATCTGACATTTTTTATCCTCTTTATCACTGCACAATTACAATTTTAGTATAATATAAATACTTATGTAAAGATACAAGACAGTTTATAATTTATGTTTAGTGAATACAAAAAGGCACTAAACAAGCACACTGAAATAATTCTTTCGCTATCTAAGTTTAAGATTGAATGAAAAAAGTATTCGACGAATGTAAAATCATCGATATATTAGGGTACAATTTCACGAATTGTTTTCAAGTAATTGTATATAAAACTTATGAAAGATGAAGATAAATTATCTCTCGTTATAAAATTAATCATATTAAAACAACTGCTCATGTATAATCAAAGATACTTATTCTTTTTAAACATAAATGCAGAAATCTTTATTTGCAATATAAAAGAACAAGTATAACAAAAACAAAGATAACATGATTACAATATTTTGAAGTTATATGGATAATATACATACCCAGAAAGAGAATACAGAAAATATATATTTATTGATCTTTAAATCAACTCGTAAAAATTAGTTAATTCCAATTTTCAAATGTATTTTTACAATAAAAAAAATAACACGTATAGTTTATAGCAAATTCATACAAAAGTAAAATTATAAAATAAAAATTTCACTACACAAAGAACAATTTACGCGCCTCGAAAATGCGTTTGTATTGAATATCGTTAAACAGCAGTTTCATGACTGGTTGTCTAATTGTTACAATTCTGCCACAATAATTATGCACAATTATTTATAACGAGCGATTCATTAATACGTATGTATGAAAACAAAATGCTACTAGTTTTTACCAAACAGCGAAATTATATGAAGTATTCTTATTAATTTACCCCAACCGTTTACAGCAATAAGAGAGTGCTTTCTAAAATTTCCGCGCCCGCCATTTTCAAAAGTATTATCCATACCATACATTATTCGTATTTCTGTACGAATAAGTACAAATAAAAATAAACGATTATGTCAAGTTATTAACACGTTTAGCGTTCATTTGCAATAAAAAAGACTAATAATATAAGAGAATTACTATTAAACTTAAATGTAAAAGCATCACTTGGTTGAAAGGGACGCCATGATCGACAAATCATGGCAACGCCAGAATCGTGGTAGCGTCCATCAACGATCTCACGTTGTACATATAAGTAAATGAATAAGTATGCTGTAAGTAATAATCGGTTTAAATTGAAAGTACCACCAAAAAATTATTGAAAAACTAATCTGCAAGTTGTTCGATCTTTCATCCCCATGAATACTCATTGAATGTATATTATTTACAGCAGCGAAAGACGTTGATAGCTACTCACCTCAAATTTCTCGTGTGTATGGAGACAAAGCAACCGTTCGGCCGGCGCGCGCGTCGTGGCGTGAGAAAACCGGGCTATATTTCTAACCCGTATAGTATATTAAAACACTCCGAATTTCCTTGTGTACTGCTTATACAGAAACTATCCAGGCTTCCTCTTTTTAATGTTCCTTTTAATACTACCGTCTACATCCACTGCACGAAGCTGCAACTCGAACAGAATTTACTGTACGAACAGGGAGGCACGACTGATCTGGAACAGACGATGCACTGTAGTAGACCGATCGCTTGCTGCCCTAAGAAGCCGAGCAAACCCCCACTCCACATACAACCCGCTAACTGTTCCCGCCAGAAAGTCATGATATTATTTAGAATTATAATCGTTTGAAAAATCTTAAGAAATCTGCGATAAAGCGAAGCTTCCAAAAATTTGGATTACGAGTAAAATATTTTAAAAGAATTCTTAATAATAATTTAATATTCATGAGAGTCGAGGCATTGGTAATTTGGCGGGAAAGCAACTAAGTAACGGGCAAATGTTAGTGGGCAATTTTCTTTTCAGTTTTACTCTTAACGAGAATAACTAAAATAAATTTCATATAAAATGAAAATAAAATATATGTTGAAAGAGTGGTACACTGGTAAGAAACATTTGTTTCGTTTTTCTATATGTATATCTGTATGATATTTACAATTTTTCATATATGTTAAATTCCAAAATTCTAATCGGAAAACACAGTGAGATTGTAGCAAGATGAATTTAATGATTTAATCAATTTCCTCTATTCAAGATGTCGGCAGTATAAATCGACATTGTTAATGGTGCTATATATAGAAAATATAAAAATAATTTGATTTCACCTCGTTTTATAATATACAAGTTTGATCGGAACACTGAATATGAATAATTAGGTATTTAAATAAGGATCAATTATTTTAACGTTTAAAAACAAATGCCGTAAGGTTTCAAGTAATTTTATTAATTGATCGAACAAACCGATGGTTTAATGTTATAAAAAGATTAGCAACTAAATATTAACTCCTTATAATGTTATCTATTGATTAAATTTCACTTGTTGTAATTTGTATTGTTCTTTTCACGACCTGTTATGCAAATAATAAACCTTCTTGAAACTTATTCAGATAGTAAAATAAAAAAAAAAAAACGTTTCTTAAACATATAATTCTATCTTCCCTTCTCATTATACTTTGTTCTTTTATAAATTAAAACTTGTTTTTGTTACTCTTCTCCAAAACAAAACTAAAACTGTATCTAATTGGAAACTTGATCGCGACTATACATCGTGTAATTTTACATTAATAATGTATTTCAAAGATAATCGCCGGGGGAAGTAGTCGAATTACTTCAAGTACATTTCTCATTCAAAAATTATAATCACTAAATTAAACATAAAATACTGACCAGGAACGATTTACGACTGTTTTATTACAATAACTGTTAATGATTAAATCTTTTGTTTATGACAGCTAATAAAATAAAATTTTTGCATAATAGCTTAGAACTCGATCATTTTACCTTCCTTAATTAAAAAAAATTGAGGTTTTATAAAGTTAACTGGTTTACTGTTTCCTAGCGATATAAATGTAATTATACGTACAATTTTCATACGTATAATTTAATGAGCAATTTGCAATATTTTTCAAAATTATATTAATTTAACGGAAAAGCAAAATTATAGTTCTGTGAATACTTGTAAAAAGTTTGATTATAAATGAACGAATAAATATATTATTCTATAGTGTTTCTTTGAAATTTGTATAAATTATTATGTAAATTTGAATTTTATATAAAAAATTGTTGCACTTTTTTAATCTAATCATTATAAAACTAAGTAAAAAATAGTTCCATATAAATTATGCATTTTTGAAAAATGTTATATCTTTTAATCTCTATTTACAGTGTGAAATGTAATATGTATGTATACATTACATAAAATTTTGTACATGTATCGTTCTTGAATCTTTATAGTATATCTTTGAGTTACGTTCGTAAATCTGCATTCAAGAAGTCTTTTAATACCCTTGATTGTGTTTGCATAAATTTCTAGATAGATTTATTACAACACATGTTTTTTTATCATTCTCTCGATAACATTTCCATACAAACTATATTATATATTTTATTTTTTTGCAAAAGATATTTTCATCGCATGAGAAGGTGTAATTTTAAAACCTTGAAGAGCATCTTTCGCAGCTCCAGATTGAACTTCATTTTCGAATTCTACAAACGCGATATCATGCCTATTTGGTACCAAACGTACTTCCTTGAAACCAGGAAACTGGTTGAAGAGCATAGACAACATCATTTCACTAGTCTCATCTGGTAAGTTTGTAAGGAATAAAATTTGATTTGGTGGTTGTTCGGGTACAGCGGTATTGACTAAGCCTGGATGTTGCGGCACACCAGCATGATAACCAATCTGTTGGGAATGTTTAGCTTGTTCTTTAGCTCTCTTTTTGGCACGTTTAGCTTCTTCGTCTGCTGCAGGAACAACACGTTTCGGTTTTTTAGGTCGTTCCGCATAAGTGCCTTTTATTTTTGCAATTATATCACTGTCAGACTTTGCATATTGTATCCTCTAAAATTAAGATAATTACAAACATTATATTTTCATCTATTCATAAATTAAAATCACATTTACATGAGATTGACGCTTACCATTGGTTTGTCATAAAATGGAAAACCTTGCATCGATCTCAAAGCATTTGTAGCACTAGCAATTTCCTTGAAAATAACAAATGCTTGTCCACGCATTTTTAATGTTTTTAATGCTACAATATCCAATATTTGACCAAATTGAGAAAAAATTGCATACAAGGACTTCTTTAATTCATCCTTCTTTATTTTTTCATTCAAATTATTAATATAGATTGTATTATTTGGTCTAATATCCATCGTCACTAGAAACAGAAACGTAAATTCTTTTAAAAAATATTTTAATGGTTGAAAATACTAAATCTTTAATATTGACAAATTAGTAGAGCAATCACAACTACATAAAATTGGTAAAATATACTAGAAATAGAATAAAAGAATTGAATATATAATATTTGTACGATAAATAACAATACTTTTTGTGTACTGTAACAATTATGGTCAGTCGGCGTCAGTAGCTCTTAGAGGTTAAGGCCAGTTAAAGCACACTGATGGACAACACGAGTCACCAAAAATGTAGAGTGGAAACTTTACATTAAAAACCTTAGAAGATTTTATTTACAATTAATTATATTCTGGAATTTGAATTTTTTAATAAAAGAACTTGAACAATTTCTGAACATGTATGAATAATTGCGAAATTCTTTTGCTATTATTACAACTTTAATATACCCAATTAGATATTAGCAGTACATATGCATTGATTATTGAACGTACTATATGTATTAAGTCGTACGGTGTTTACCGTTTACGAGAAATTACGTTATTTGTATAAAAAAATGTAATATAGATGTACGGTGGATAGAATATTCCGATATTTAATGTGTCATAAAATATATAGACAATTAAAAATATTGTCATACACTGACTTTTATAATATTAATTTAAATTTAAACATCAAACTATTTTTATCGAATTAGATATAAATATATGTAACATCATTTTTAATTATTTCAAATTTTCTCTATGTATTTTTATTACAGCATCAAAATTGAATGTTGCATATAAGATTTTTATAAATAATTGTCAATATATCAAGGAAATGTGTGTTATCTCTGTATTATTTTCAAAAATATGAGTGCTAAGCCGTTTAAAAATAGTAAGGGTGTAAATAAACCGTTTCGTTCTCCATTTAGTACCCCTCGAAAGAACAGTACAGAAAATAATGTAAATAATACAGCATTAGCTAGCCATGGAACACCATTGTAAGTACATATAAAACAATATTGTGTTTAAAATTTCATTCCATGAAATATATGTTTTTTATTGATTTTTGTTATCTCTATTATAAAAATAGAAGAGTTTCTATATCAAAGAGATTGCTTTTTCAAACACCTCCTACAAAAAAACTTCGTTTAAGCGAAGAAAAGTGTGAAAACCAAACGGATGTTGAACAACATACAGAATTATGTCAGGATCATTTAGAATCATTGAAAAAGCAAATACAAGGAAAACAAGAGTTAATTAACAAATTAAAAACAATATTGCTGTACAAGAAAAAGGTAAACATGGAAATTATACATTACTTATAAAGTACATTGTTATTATTGGATGAAATACTTATACTCGTAGAACAAAGCTGAAGATTTAGAAACTGCCATTAAAAAATGGATAGATGCTTGCCAAAATGCCCTTAAAGATTATCAAAATGATTTGCAAGAAAGGAATGGGCAGTCTGTGAGCATGGCTGAAATTTTATCCACATTTGGTATAAAACCAGATACAGTAAATTTTCTCATTACAGATGATACATTCCATTAACAAATTGTTTTCGCATACCAAAGAGAAATAAATACTTTTGAATACAAACTACAATATTACATTTATTTATTACATATTTACATTTTATTTTAAATAAAATCTTCAAGCGGGTACGATACAATGAAATTTATAATGCTTTGACATCTTACATTCTATATTTAATGTGGATGTGGTTTGAATGGAAAATATGGATCAAACAATTTAGGATCATAGACATATTTAGGATCTTTTGTCATATAGCCCATTAAACCTAAAACAAAGAAAATTGATAATAACAAATTATAAAGAAACATTGAAATTAACTTGTAAAAACAAACCTGCATTTTGTGCTTTCACTATTTCTTGTTCCACCCTCTTTTGTTTATGATCGCATAATCCAGTTATATGTTTTCCATAAATTCTACCTGTGTAACGACTTTGAAATTGTGACAATAAACGTACATTTTTAAAATCTGGTTCTATCTTGAATTTACATAAAATACATAGTTTTGGCTCTCTCTTAAACGGATTTTCGGAAATCGTTGGCTATGAAAGAATTAAACACTTTCAGTTAAATTAATTTCTAACAACGATCGAACAAGAAAAAAAATTGTTCTTAATTTATTAGAAAAGAAAATATTTTCTGTTCAAAAACATTTAGTATATTAGTATTTACAATAAAATATTACCAAATCTTTATCAGGTGTCACATTCGCTGTTTCCTCGTTAGAAGTAAATGCCTTGGTACTTTGTACTCGGCGATATAGAAATGTTGGAATTCTATTTGGAACATTTCTTAAAGTTTGTGCCAAAACAAACGTAAAAGTCATTTCGTACTATTGAAAACGTGTGTACTTGGGTAGTATCAGTGATGCCAGAAAAGCACCGTCGCGTGCACACTTAACATGCCGGATACGCGTAAGTACGTGAGCTCGTGGAGTTTCGAAAAGACGACAAAGGCAAACTGACGCATGCCCTCTTTCTCGATTCTCCGAAGCTGCCCGAAGTAATTTCGGACCGCTTCGTGGGAGTCGAGAGAGAAAGGCTCACATTTGCCTTCTCGCTCCCACACAACTGAAATCCGACCTCCCGTCAACGGCATACGATTTGGCTTCTCGACTGCCCAGGCATTTTTCCTTTCCGACCTATGTAGGCGCACATAAGCAAAGTACCCATAATGAAAAAAAAATTTTGTAAAATTTATTTTACGGAAATACACGTTTTAAGACCTCCTGATCATATTTTAATTATTGAAAAAAAAGAAATTTTTTTTTATTCCCATGTATGAGCACACATATGTATATTATTAATACGATTTTTGAAAATAAATAAAGTAAAACTTATCTCATTGAAATTTTTTGTAGAAGTTGAGCTGATGAATACCTAGAAAAAAGTATTAGACAACATTTAATTTTGATTTCGATTAAAAATCAAATTTATATTGTTTTAAATTCGCAGCCATTAGCTCGGTGTTACCCATAATGAAGAAGTTGTTCTTCAAAGGTAACACCGATTACCAGGTCTCACCACGAGGAGGTTGCTGCGAGTGGAGACCCAAAGTGAGACCGATGGAACAAAGTTCGATCGACCTTCCTTTTTACACACTTAGAAACTAGATTACGCAAAAAAAAAGATGCCAAGTAATTACTTTTCTAAAACAAAGGAGGAAGCTAAATTGTGGGAGACGCGACACGACGAAACGCGACACAATACTGCACAGTGCAGTAGGAACATGAGGTGCGACACGTACCGAATAGCGGGTCAAAAGGGGCAGCTCGTTGCCTCTCAGCGAGTCCAATTGAAGGGGAGGAGAATCGACGCACCAGACACGGGTTCTCCATTTCTCCCACGCATCCTGCTGGGAGCCCACGGGACCCAACTCGGGATGGCTGACAAAGGAGAGAGATCCTGAATCCGGGCTACCGCAGACAGGAACAGGTCCCCTCTACGGCCGATGACTCTTTCCCTAGAATTGTCTCACCAGAGGACGGCAACCGACCCTTCGAACCATCTAAACGGCCGATCACTTGCTTTCTACATTAAAGCAGCGGTGACCGGAGAAACGAGACTGGAAAAGAAGCTATTAATTATTTCATCACTTGGCAATCTACGCAGTAAATAAAATAATATACAATGTAAATTGAAAATTAACGTCGTAGGTGGAATTGAGAATTAATGTGAATTAATAAAATATAGGAAACATCGGAAAAACAAGGAAAAGAAGGAAAAAGAAAAATTCGACGTTAATTTTTACATTCGCGCCGCGCCTTAAAATTAATCGGCTTACATTTAAATCCCGGCCGATGAATCCGACGTCATCTATTGATCTCCTCCTCCTCCTAGAAATTGATCTGGTAAAAAACTGAAATAAAAATTAGTAGTTATGTGTACATGTAGACAAATAATAAAACCTAAATAACAAATTAGTTTGAAATAAGGAATTGGAACAATCCAACGAAGTAAATTAACGAAACGAATCATTCGAAAAAAAAGAAACCAACGATGTGTACTTTGAATTATAGATTAATTTTGAAAATTAAAAAACCAACGAAGCGCAAGACGAATAACAAAATAAATCGTAAAAGAACAAACCAACGATGAAAGCGAGACGAAGATAGAATAGAATAAATTGAAAAATATCAACCCAACGATGTAACGAATATAGATAAAACTAGATGAACGAAGAACCCAAATATGAAAATACCTATATACATAAAAATGCAGAAAAACACAATATTTTCATTAGTTATATTAATATTAATTGTATCTATACCAAAACCAAAGGGTGATCCTTCCTTCCTGGTCAGCATCGCAGAAGATATCTGAAACAGAAAACAAAAACGCGTGACAGTACCCCCGGCGGTTCCAGGAGTACTGAAAATAGTTGCCCAGCTGTGTCCACTTTTATGCAGTCAAGCCAAAGTATCAACGAGCCAATCAGCAGCCAGTCCGCTGGGGGCGACCATCGTCCGTCCTCCTTGAAACGTTATAAGAGCCCCCTGAGGCCCTCGCGCGGGAGTTATCTCCCAACCACCAAGCAAGACGGACCGCATCGAGATGAAGAATTTAATTGAAGATTTACATTCGATCAAAATCGAAGATGGCGGCCAAGAAGATGTTTCACGAGCAGCGGCCAAGGGACAAAACCGGTCTTTTTAAAGACCAAGAAAATCTCATTTGTGGGAACAACTTATGCAATGAACTGAACAACTTTTATATTTAACAACTCAGAGACACTTTACATCTCTGTTTTGTAACAACTTTTATATTTAACAATTCAGAGACACTTTACATCACTGTTTTGTAACAACTTTTATATTTAACAACTCAGAGACACTTTACATCTCTGTTTTGTAACAACTTTTATATTTAACAATTCAGAGACACTTTACATCTCTGTTTTGTAACAACTTTTATATTTAACAATTCAGAGACACTTTACATCACTGTTTTGTAACAACTTTTATATTTAACAACTCAGAGACACTTTACATCTCTGTTTTGTAACAACTTTTATATTTAACAACTCAGAGACACTTTACATCTCTGTTATGGAACAAGTTATGCAATAAAACTGAACATGGTATATTTGCCTATATGTATAGGAAGGAAATTCGTCGTTAGTATTGTCGCCCGTCAATGCACTTCATTATGCAAGATCAGTATACTATCTAATTTTATTTTTTATTATACCGGTTTGTAATATCGTAAAGATCAATGCAAAAACATTATGCACAGCTCTTGTATTTCTTTGATTTATCCAAGTAGTCAAAGTATAATATTTAACAAACTTTTGATTCAAATAAAATAACGAATGACAAAAAATTTGAGTACCTGTTACATGTAACCTATGTATAAATGCATAACTAATATTGATATACGCATAACGAACTTAGTTTGTGATATGAAACATTAAGAAAAGTGTAAATTAATAAATAGGTTTCAAAATGGGTATTCCGGGTTTAACAACTTCCATAAACAATCGTTCAGATCGTTATTTGGAATAGTTCGAGCTACGTGATACGTATTTAGTTATTTAGCTGTCGAATATATAATTCGTACAAGTGCAATTGTGTTTTTGGCGGTGATTACGATAAATACGCTCAACGAGTATCGGATTTTTTTTACGATTTGTTAAAGTGCAATGTAGTACCATTAGTTTTGATCGATGGCGGTTGCGAGGATAAGAAACTGCAAACAGTTATATCTAGAACTAAAGTAAAGATTCGTACAGCATCATCTTTTTCTCCGATCTGTCAACAGAAAATGAAATTTTTGTCCTTTACATATTTAGGAAGTTTTCAAAGATGTTACGAGAAAGAAGAATGTTCGTCATGTGCAATGCTTATTCGAAGCTGATAATGCTATAGCTACTGTAGCAAGGGTATTGAATTGTCCTGTATTGAGTTATGATTCAGATTTTTATGTGTTTGGGACATTGTACATACCATTTGATACATTGGACAATTACACGGTGAAAAGTTCAACTGGAAATGGTTACACGAAACGTTGTAAAATTTATAAAGTTGAACACTTATTAAATTCTTCTAGAGGTCTAAGTCAATCTACACCGCCATTAGCTGCAATATTACTAGGCAATGATTATGTAAAACGTGGTACATTTAGAAACTTCTTTCGTTATTTAAAGTTACGACGAATAAGAAGAAAAAGGTATAGTAATCGACAGTATTGTATAGAAGCAACTTTACAATGGTTGAGCAGGTTTTACACCTTGGACAGAGTAGTCATTGGAATACCATGTAGATCACCTAAAACCGTAAGACAAAATATATTAAGCATAATAGAAATCAATATAAATGGCTATACAAATGCATCTGCAGAAATACTTGTTCCATTGGGGTTTTTACAGGAATATGCAGCTCGTGCCACAACACATTCCATAAACAGAATTTTTAAATTTGATGGGGATGTTAATAGTCTAATGTACATAGAAGAAACTGATAAAAATGGAGACTTTGAATCATCCGAAGAAGAAGAAGAAGAGGAAGAAAACGAAGTTGAAATATTAGACATGCTTAAAGGGGTCAGAATCTGCTACCAATAATGCACTACTAGCTAATGTACCTAATTTGTTTGTAGATGAATTTCTTATGGGCAATTATCCTGCATATTTTATGGACTTGTTGGTTCGACGTTTATATATTTGTCCTGTACAAATAGAGGATTATTCCTATCCATTGAGCAATGTAATAAGTTTAAAAATTATTAGAGTTATATATGCATTTCTGTAATCAGGAATGAATAGAAGGAGAGGTTTCATGAAATACATGATGAGAGACTGTAATAAAAAGCTTAAATGTTACGAACTAGAAGGCACCGACACTAAATTTTCTTCCCCATTACTGTCCCTATCTAATCTTAGAGAAGTACCATTAACGAGTCCAGGATTAAAAAATAATGTACAAACATGCGTCATTGATTTTTCATTACCATTTGAATTTAAATTCAAGTTATATAGACACAAATATATAAGCAAAGCCCATATTGAATGAAAAATTGATACGTAAATACACGTTTCAAGACCCTCTGATCATGTTTGACTTAAAACAATACTTTGTAAATAAATCGTTTGAATATAGTTTATCGAGTAAGACCTTCGAAATTATTTTCAAACGATTTATTTTCTAATTGTTCTACTATTTCAAATAATAATTTTTTGATCTTATAGCAAAGAACGTTTACTTAATATCAATTCAATAAATTCAATTTGTATTTGTATATTTTTCGCCTATATAGGCAAAAATATACCATGTTCAGTTTTATTACACAAGTTGTTCCAAAACAGAGATGTAAAAAGTCTCCGAGTTGTTAAATAGAAAAGTTGTTCCAAAACAGAGATGTAAAAAGTCTCCGAGTTGTTAAATAGAAAAGTTGTTCAGTTTAGTGGTTCCCACAAATGAGATTTTCTTGGTCTTTAAAAAGACCGGTTTGTCCTTTGGCCGCTGCTCGTGAACCATCATCTTTGGCCATCTTCGATTTTGATTGAATGGAAATCTTCAATTAAATTCTTCATCTCGATACGGTCCGTCTTGCTTGGTGGTTGGGAGATAACTCGCCGATGAACGCCTCAGGGGGCTCTTATATCCTAGGAGCACGGACCCTGACCAGTGACCGAGCGACATCTGTGCAATTTTGATACATGAATTGTTAACGAATTGTCCCCCAACATAAAATTAAAGAATCATTATTTCGATAATGAAATACTTATAGGTCTATATAAAGCATTTCTACATATTCTCCGTCGAAACACGCGTTGTTTGTAACTTGAAACATTAAGATCCTTCAATCCGTTCAGAAGTTATAATGTTTTAACCATACGCATGAAATTTCGAGCGAACATTTCTGAATCTTTAAAACATTATAATTTTTGAACGGATTGAAGGATCTTAATGTTTCAAGTTGCAAACAACGCGTATTTTGATAGAGAATATGTAGAAATTGAATATTGAACAACTCAGAGACTGAACATCTCTGTTATGGAACAACTTTTATATTTAACAATTCACAGACACTTTACATCTCTGTTTTGTAACCACATTTATATTTAACAATTCACAGACACTTTACATCTCTGTTTTGTAACCACTTTTATATTTAACAACTCAGAGACACTTTACATCGCTGTTTTGTAACCACTTTTATATTTAACAATTCACAGACACTTTACATCTCTGTTATGGCACAAGTTATGCAATAAAACTGAACATGGTATACATATTTGCCTATATGTATAGGAAGGAAATTCGTCGTTAGTATTGTCGCCCGTCAATGCACTTAATTATGCAAGATCAGTATACTATCTAATTTTATTTAATCAAAACTAATGGTACTACATTGCACTTTATCGAATCGTAAAAAAAATCCGATACTCGTTGAGCGTATTTATCGTAATCACCGCCAAAAACACAATTGCACTTGTACGAATTATATATTCGACAGCTAAATAACTAAATACGTATCACGTAGCTCGAACTATTCCAAATAACGATCTGAACGATTGTTTATGGAAGTTGTTAAACCCGGAATACCCATTTTGAAACCTATTTATTAATTTACACTTTTCTTAATGTTTCATATCACAAACTAAGTTCGTTATGCGTATATCAATATTAGTTATGCATTTATACATAGGTTACATGTAACAGGTACTCAAATTTTTTGTCATTCGTTATTTTATTTGAATCAAAAGTTTGTTAAATATTATACTTTGACTACTTGGATAAATCAAAGAAATACAAGAGCTGTGCATAATGTTTTTGCATTGATCTTTACGATATTACAAACCGGTATAATAAAAAATAAAATTAGATAGTATACTGATCTTGCATAATGAAGTGCATTGACGGGCGACAATACTAACGACGAATTTCCTTCCTATACATATAGGCAAATATACCATGTTCAGTTTTATTGCATAACTTGTTCCATAACAGAGATGTAAAGTGTCTCTGAGTTGTTAAATATAAAAGTTGTTACAAAACAGAGATGTAAAGTGTCTCTGAGTTGTTAAATATAAAAGTTGTTACAAAACAGTGATGTAAAGTGTCTCTGAATTGTTAAATATAAAAGTTGTTACAAAACAGAGATGTAAAGTGTCTCTGAATTGTTAAATATAAAAGTTGTTACAAAACAGAGATGTAAAGTGTCTCTGAGTTGTTAAATATAAAAGTTGTTACAAAACAGTGATGTAAAGTGTCTCTGAATTGTTAAATATAAAAGTTGTTACAAAACAGAGATGTAAAGTGTCTCTGAGTTGTTAAATATAAAAGTTGTTCAGTTCATTGCATAAGTTGTTCCCACAAATGAGATTTTCTTGGTCTTTAAAAAGACCGGTTTTGTCCCTTGGCCGCTGCTCGTGAAACATCTTCTTGGCCGCCATCTTCGATTTTGATCGAATGTAAATCTTCAATTAAATTCTTCATCTCGATGCGGTCCGTCTTGCTTGGTGGTTGGGAGATAACTCCCGCGCGAGGGCCTCAGGGGGCTCTTATAACGTTTCAAGGAGGACGGACGATGGTCGCCCCCAGCGGACTGGCTGCTGATTGGCTCGTTGATACTTTGGCTTGACTGCATAAAAGTGGACACAGCTGGGCAACTATTTTCAGTACTCCTGGAACCGCCGGGGGTACTGTCACGCGTTTTTGTTTTCTGTTTCAGATATCTTCTGCGATGCTGACCAGGAAGGAAGGATCACCCTTTGGTTTTGGTATAGATACAATTAATATTAATATAACTAATGAAAATATTGTGTTTTTCTGCATTTTTATGTATATAGGTATTTTCATATTTGGGTTCTTCGTTCATCTAGTTTTATCTATATTCGTTACATCGTTGGGTTGATATTTTTCAATTTATTCTATTCTATCTTCGTCTCGCTTTCATCGTTGGTTTGTTCTTTTACGATTTATTTTGTTATTCGTCTTGCGCTTCGTTGGTTTTTTAATTTTCAAAATTAATCTATAATTCAAAGTACACATCGTTGGTTTCTTTTTTTTCGAATGATTCGTTTCGTTAATTTACTTCGTTGGATTGTTCCAATTCCTTATTTCAAACTAATTTGTTATTTAGGTTTTATTATTTGTCTACATGTACACATAACTACTAATTTTTATTTCAGTTTTTTACCAGATCAATTTCTAGGAGGAGGAGGAGATCAATAGATGACGTCGGATTCATCGGCCGGGATTTAAATGTAAGCCGATTAATTTTAAGGCGCGGCGCGAATGTAAAAATTAACGTCGAATTTTTCTTTTTCCTTCTTTTCCTTGTTTTTCCGATGTTTCCTATATTTTATTAATTCACATTAATTCTCAATTCCACCTACGACGTTAATTTTCAATTTACATTGTATATTATTTTATTTACTGCGTAGATTGCCAAGTGATGAAATAATTAATAGCTTCTTTTCCAGTCTCGTTTCTCCGGTCACCGCTGCTTTAATGTAGAAAGCAAGTGATCGGCCGTTTAGATGGTTCGAAGGGTCGGTTGCCGTCCTCTGGTGAGACAATTCTAGGGAAAGAGTCATCGGCCGTAGAGGGGACCTGTTCCTGTCTGCGGTAGCCCGGATTCAGGATCTCTCTCCTTTGTCAGCCATCCCGAGTTGGGTCCCGTGGGCTCCCAGCAGGATGCGTGGGAGAAATGGAGAACCCGTGTCTGGTGCGTCGATTCTCCTCCCCTTCAATTGGACTCGCTGAGAGGCAACGAGCTGCCCCTTTTGACCCGCTATTCGGTACGTGTCGCACCTCATGTTCCTACTGCACTGTGCAGTATTGTGTCGCGTTTCGTCGTGTCGCGTCTCCCACAATTTAGCTTCCTCCTTTGTTTTAGAAAAGTAATTACTTGGCATCTTTTTTTTTGCGTAATCTAGTTTCTAAGTGTGTAAAAAGGAAGGTCGATCGAACTTTGTTCCATCGGTCTCACTTTGGGTCTCCACTCGCAGCAACCTCCTCGTGGTGAGACCTGGTAATCGGTGTTACCTTTGAAGAACAACTTCTTCATTATGGGTAACACCGAGCTAATGGCTGCGAATTTAAAACAATATAAATTTGATTTTTAATCGAAATCAAAATTAAATGTTGTCTAATACTTTTTTCTAGGTATTCATCAGCTCAACTTCTACAAAAAATTTCAATGAGATAAGTTTTACTTTATTTATTTTCAAAAATCGTATTAATAATATACATATGTGTGCTCATACATGGGAATAAAAAAAAATTTCTTTTTTTTCAATAATTAAAATATGATCAGGAGGTCTTAAAACGTGTATTTCCGTAAAATAAATTTTACAAAATTTTTTTTTCATTATGGGTACTTTGCTTATGTGCGCCTACATAGGTCGGAAAGGAAAAATGCCTGGGCAGTCGAGAAGCCAAATCGTATGCCGTTGACGGGAGGTCGGATTTCAGTTGTGTGGGAGCGAGAAGGCAAATGTGAGCCTTTCTCTCTCGACTCCCACGAAGCGGTCCGAAATTACTTCGGGCAGCTTCGGAGAATCGAGAAAGAGGGCATGCGTCAGTTTGCCTTTGTCGTCTTTTCGAAACTCCACGAGCTCACGTACATACGCGTAACTGGCATGCGCGCGTGTGCACCCGGCGGTGCTTTTCTAGCATCTCTGCTGGGTAGTATTAAAATCCCAGTGTACTCTATAGAGGCGGAACTCTTATTGAAATTTATATTCGTGTTCCCAAAGTTTGATATTAAAGTCGTCGTCATATCATTTCGTTTTATTTTCGCAACACAACCAAGAAGCTTATTGGAAGGGAGAAGACACTAGTGACACTACGCTACGTTTAGCGGAGCGAGCCGCTAAACTCTAAACTTTAGTATACTGTCACAGAATTACATGTTACTCTGTGGTACTGTATTCTCCTTTAACGGCAAGAATTAATAAATACGTTTATGTACCTAGTCACGTACGTTTTTATTAACTTTATTCCTTTTCGTTTCATGCATTGTATTACGTTACGTATTAGTTAAGTTGACCGATAATATTTATTTTACGTTAATTATGTAGTTATTTTGAAGTCAGTGTATCGTACTATAGGTATCCATATATGTAGGTACTTACAGTATACTTTACAGATGTTTTGTTGATACCTTCTTTTTATTCTAGATTACATTAAATTGTTTTTCTTTGTTTGAATCAGGGATTTCATTATTACGAATAATTAATACTTTGATGCTACAACAAACAGTTTTCAATCCAACACATAATAAAGGTTAGTTTTATCATATAAATAAGTATTTAATATAAACAATGTAATGTAGATAGACCTAAGAAAACATTTATGTATGTGCTTATGAATTTTATCTATAACCATTTGTGATGGAATTGATTTGCCGATGCTTGTGACCAAACCATCTGTAGTAATTCAAAAAGAGCCATATCTTGAAATCAAGAGACACGGTATAGTTTGTACCAAAAAGTCATTTCTATACAAATTTTATCTAAATATATCTGTTTGCAAGGTAGTGCACGTTTACTACATGATAAAGTATATTCAAACAACAAAGTCGTTGGACACGCATACCGCATCATTCCAGCATAAGGAATCGATATAGTAATATTACAATAATTGTTAATTATATAATATTCTGATCTTTTTGCAGGTGTAATTTGAGAAACAAAATAATGGTCATAGAAGGAAATGTTTAAACAATTGCAATAATGGTTATTATATCAATTAATTCCACTTATGGATGTCTTTTGAATTAATAGTTTTAAATAATAATGTTGACATCAACATCAACATCTACGATACCTTCTACATCTATTAGCGGCTGTAGAATACCAAGTCCGATCGGTGATACATTTGATGATAATCCGAATAGATTAACAACATACTTGCATCAAATTGCTGGCTGCTATGAAATGGAAGTTGATGTGATTACAAAAGATCATTGTTACGCTCGACCATGGAACTGGAAACCAGAAAATGTTTACGTAAAGCCAATAAAAAAGTTATTTTTTTCAAAAAAAAATTTACCAACGTAAGGAAAAGAGATTATAAAATCTTGAACATATTTATTAAGTATATAAGTATATTGTAACTTTTAATGTTTCAGGGAGAAACCTGTCCAAGTTGAAGAAATTGACATAGAAGAAGATTACAGCGAATCGTTAATACCGCCGGTAGATTTAACAAGACCGCGACATCAAATGGACGAGCTTCAACGGTTAGCAAATTTTGCTCGACCAGATGAAAATGCAGATTGGGAAGAACGTCTCGACAAAATTTTGTGGTCGCCTGTTCAAAATCGACTATTTACCAAAGCTCTTAAAATATTAAACTCGGAAAGACTGGCAAGATTAGCGAAAGTAAATAATCCAATAGAACCAGTTTTTCGACGAACGTCGATCGACACGGCCACGAGACGTTTTCGAGAAACTTTGGCATCGGCTGGTTGGGATTGGAGACTTGCTCAATGGTTGCACAGCTTGTTGTTCGATCATCTTCCTCAAGAATATCTTGGAATTTATCTTGATATATTGCAAAGTCTAAGACTTAAAATTCCTCAACTCATCGACAAGATGATCGCTGTGCAGCCAAATATTAATGCAAAAACGGGTTCTATAACGTGGGAAACCCTTGGATCGCTTCTCAAACGAACGTGGGATCCGATTACTCCAAGTTTAAATAGCAATAGACTTGTAATTATATTTTACCATGGGCCATTATAATTTATCGGTTTTCAAATTCCTAAATATAATTGTTATCCTTGTTGTAGAAAAAATTACCGGGAAATCCAATTTTAGTAATAGCTCCTTCTGGAGTTGGATCTAACATTTCTTCTCGACAACACAAGTGGATTTCACAATTGGGAGCTTTAGGAATGGTTGTTACCGTTCACACGCATTTAGGTTTGGCAGCCAATAGAATGACAATGATGGTGTGCATCGATCAACTAGTTCAAGCTACAAGAACAAAGATACAAGATATCAGAAGCGATTGTCCTGGCCGACCAATAATACTTGTTGGTTTTAATACCGGTGCTGCACTTGCATGTCAGGTATATATTTTTCATCTTGAAATGTTTTACGCGTTACATGGCATTTTTAATATTATACGTTATTGTTTGCAGGTAGCACAAATAGAACACGTGACTGCAGTTATTTGTCTTGGCTTTCCTTTTTCCACGGTCGAGGGAAAAAGAGGTACACCCGACGATACGTTAATGGATATTCGGTGTCCAGTTATGTTCGTCATAGGACAAAACGCTACGCTTGTAAGACAAAATGATTTGGAAGATCTTAGGGAAAAAATGTTAGTTGAAACGGGTTTAGTAGTAGTTGGAACTGCGGACGATCATTTAAGGATATCCACGGCAAAAAAAATATCGGAGGGTATTACGCAAAGTATGGTCGATAGATACATTTTGGATGAAATTGGAGACTTTGTAGGCAGTATTCTTTTACAACCGCATCCGCTACCATTACGATCAACATTATTATCGAATTATGAAAATAAAAACAACAGAAAAGAACCTCGGAAACGAAGGAATTCAACTAGTAGCTCTGTTGAAAGTGAACCAAATTCGCCGACTTTAAAAAAATCTCGACCAAATACACCAATTTCTTCAGCAGTATCCATCGGACAAAATATGCCATCGACTACAATATCGAAAGTAGGATCGTCAAACTTAATTGCAGTGAGTGGAACGCATACGAGCCATACGCAAACTGTAAAACGCAAACCTCGAATTGTTAACAATCAGAAAGCACATTTTGTAGAGCATTTAATAACGTCTAGGCTTTCTGGAGAGGTAAATAGTCGATACAGTAATAGCCTGAAATATTTTTATTTTCCTATTAAGGTAATTAAATGTAATAACGTACACTTTTATTTTAGCAAACTTCAAATTCGGATAATAGTGGTATAACATTAAATATTGGTTCATTAGCAAGTTTAGCGCCTATTGGTCCAATACGTTTAGCACCGGCATCGTCGGGTCAATCTATGTCTACTACAATTAAAAGTACTCCGAAATCTTCAGTGTCGTCAACTAAAGTGCCTAAAATTATACCAACAAATGTCCAGCTGCAGAATGTTTCGAAAATGAAAGCAATAGTTTCTTCGAGCAAAGGATTTTCGAAAGTAATATCAAACAATTACAGGCATTTTAATATACCTGACAAAAATGGTGATGCAAAACTGGTCAACGTTTTAACAACATCGGGAAACCAAATTAGAGTTAATACTCCAACCACTACAGGTACAACCAATGTAACTAGTATTTCTCTTCTAATCATTCCTATTTTACTTGACACATTTTTTAATTCTTCTGTATAGCAATACATAGTAAATGTATGGTTGGTACACCGAATGGAAATTTATCGACCATCTTACAAAATGGGAAAAATTCTCTTACGCTCGCCACTAGTTCATCGCCTGCACGTGTATCATCAGCTTCTAGTATCCTATTGACACCAAACAATTCTGTGGCAACTAGTATAACACCAACTACATCTACGATATCAAAAGGTAGAATATTATTATCTGCTCAGATACTAAGTAATTTACATACATCGTAATATCTTTTAGTTTTTTATCAAATGTACACAGAACTTATCAATATAAAATTATGATATATTTAGTCTACGAAAGAATTATAAAATACAAATTTATTGTTTGTAAAAAGTATTTTTGGCTAGTAAAGTTTTGTATAATGTAAAACAAATTTTTATCTACTTAAAATTATATTTTTTTTTAAAGAAGAATATTTTAATTCTAAATTTGATAACAAATTTTGTACATATGTATATACAATTTATGCAACTGTGACATGTATATTTGAAATATATTTCATACAACCTGTATAATACGCATAAAAGATTATAACGAATTTATCTTAAAACAATCACAATCTAAAAATAGGAATTAGAAAAGAAACATAATAAGAAAGCACAAAATATGAATAATAAAATAAATTCCCGTCATACCTACTACTTTCAGTATTCGTTTATGTAACTTTTCAATTTCTTTTGTATTAATTCCTTAATTGTAGGCGCAACATTAGAGATTTATGTATAAATCGGAGTTTTTACCTGGCATATTCCTTTTGGTTGATTTACTAATTTTTCAAAATTACTTTAGTCTTTTAAAATAATTTTGAGCATATACTCTTCTATAACTTATTATCTTAATTTGGAAACATTGTATAAATTTATATGGCATCATGCAGATTATGTCTGTTTATGAACAAGTTAAGCATTTGCATGCATGAACACCATTGATATAGGAGTACGACAATAATTTTTTTTTTCGCTATCATGTGTGTAAATTGTAGATTAAAACTTTTAATTTCTTTATATCAAATGTGTCTCTGTAGAACAACTAAATTAATTAAATAAATCGAATAGATCGTATTTATTTCTAGTCTTACCACTTTCCCTATTATTATTATTATTAGTGCATTTATGTTCTTGCATTGGACTTTTGTATATGTAGAACAAAATATTCCTTATAAATTATTCTTGCTATTTAAAAATACTAAAGGGATTATATATATATCTGTTTAGCATGTACTGTGACAAACAAATCTCCAAAATATAGCATGTATTTGTATTATTTTACAGTTAATATAAGTTTATATATTCAAAAATATCTAAAGTAATATGTTGTAAATATTTAGTAATATCTTTTATTTTGTATTAAATAAATATTTTTTCATGTAATTTGAATTTATTTGTATCCTGACCCCAGTCCTATTCAACATTAACAGTGTGTGCAAAATACTGTAACGAATTAGAGGCACAACATTTTTTATGTAATATTCTTTCTGTTATATCATATTGCATTATGTTGTAAAACTGTTCGGTAAAGCTTTCTATACATGTTACTATTGTATTATGATTTAGTTACATCATTTATAGTAATTTGATGACACATGTATATATATATTATATATATATATATGTAATGAAAGTTAGTGGAAAGATTAATCAAAGAGATGTCAACTCTTCTATTGTACGTCTAACAATTTTTTGCATGATTTACGATATAGCAGTAATTGTTTTCCTGTAATTTTTGAAAATATATTTAAATCCTTGAATGGTGTTTATATTAAGCCACTAAATTACCTCTTAGCTTATATTCTAAAAACTTGTTGAAACATACATATGTATTTTATAGTGACGGACAACATGGCAACAACCAGTAATTCTTCGCATGTGATGCTCAGTTCTACACATTCATTGGATACGTTCAAGATGTCACAATTACCTCGACAAGTAACAACATGTAATAACAACGATAACTCTCATAATACATCATGCGGGAATATAATTATGGTTGAAAGTTCTATTAATGCTAAACCCGCTTGTTCATCGGTAATAGTACCGTTAAATAGCCATAATTCCGGGACTATCTTACCACTGTCTAATAAACTCAAAACTACTCATAAATCTATGAAAACAATGCCAAAAATTACAGTCAATGCATCTAGTTTACAAAGAATTCACAAAGCGAAGCCTCAGACAGTACAGAAGAATTGTCTTGCAAATAATATCGACGATGACTTAGGAAACATATTAGACATACCGATAATTTTTGCAAAGGATGATGATAATTTAAATTCTATCGAAAAGAATCCACCTTTGTCGCACGTAGCCGTACCTATGGATATGCATGAGAAAGGTACATCTAAACTGAATAGCAACACTAAAGTTGTTCTCATAAGCAACAAGCAAGACAAGCTACAGCAAACAACTAATAAATTTGTAACACCTTCTACTCAAACTATCATATGCCCTAACGTAACTGTACAAAACCTAAATCACGTAATATTGCAGACAAGACCTCAAAATCCTACCATATCCAAAACGAAAAGTACAATACCTATACAAACCCGTGCAAACCAACCTACTATCAAATATACTAAAATAATTCTTGCAAAAAGAAATTCTCAACCATCTCATCAAACTGATAAAAACGAGTCGGTTATTGTTACAAAGACAGTTGACAAAGTTAATACATCTAAACTCTTGAGTCTTGACAAAAATGAACACAAATATGCACAAATCGCATCAAAGCAATTAATAAAGAACGATGATAAGTTTAGAGACGAATTGTTGGAAATAGAAGATGCTATAAAAATGAATATTATAGAACGTAAATATATACCTATGCAAAGAATTGATCTAACATCATCAACAAATCGTGATAATGTAGAACAAATTTCGACTGAAACAAAATTAAATGTAAATGAAGAGACTAATTCACAACCTACCAGAGTTGATGATGTAATGACTTTATAAATGTAATTATGTAAATGTAACTAATTAAATAGATTTAATAGTTAATAAATATATATGGTTCCTTATTGCAGTATAATTTAAATGAAAATGCGATTAGCATTATCTTAGTTTGTGTAAAAAAAAAATTATATATATATATATATATATATATATACAATAAATAACATTTTACAGAAATGTCTTGTAAACAAAGTTTTCAATCTGTAACTTTTTAATCAACTTCAGATTTCTCTTTGTAAAAAGATATAAAAAGTATTTTGTAATATCTATGTATATTAAAATGTTCTTTTTTCTTAATTATGAACAGTTGGTATGAAATAAAAGACAGTTTTAGGCTCTTTAAACAAATTTACAACGAATAATATGTAGACTGATATTTTCAATCAAGAATTAATGCTCTGTTAATACATGTTATTTATTGTAGACATATTTGAGTATGTTATAAAGTTCTAATAATTAAATAAAGATTATCCGAGGAAAACAGGGAATATTCAAAAACATTATACAAACCAAAAATAGAGTAAACAATTTTTATTATTGAAATTACAACACTTGAATGAAAAATATACTATTTGTTAGGCAACATTGTTTCTGTCACTGTATGTATTTAATCGTTTTCAGTCGATTTAAAATTCTATAAATTGTGATAATAGATACAAAACAATAGTTTATGAATATATGCATCACAATTATTATTGTTACTCACTTCATTGGCATGTCTTATAACTACAGTAAAATATTTTTTAATATACTTACTTTAGAACAGTATCTATTACGTGGCTAAATACGAGACATTTAGGGCCTGCACCTACTATGCTATTTAAATTAACAAAACAATTGTAAGAACTCTATTTGTAATTATTTACAAAATATGCACAGTTTGAAGTAACATACTGTTCATTTTATTCTTGTATTACATGCAACGTTGACTGTTATATGCTTTATAAAAATCTACGTATTCATTTGCGAATAATTCAATGTTATTTATAGTATTAACATAATCCTTGAATTTAGTACTTATAAAGCGATGAGTCGTTACTGTTCCCTTTACATTTCTCTTTTTGGGAACTGGAACTGATGGATTGAATACAACACCAGAAGGATCAAATTCAGCGTAAAGTTCTTCTGGAGTTCTGAAACAAATTAAATAACTTGCATTCTGTTACAAAATATCAATTCGCATATGTATACTTACAATTTTGCAATATCTGGAGGTAAACTACCTTCTCCAGTTGACGGCACTCCAGAAGCTATATTTTTCGCTATTTTTTGTACAATACGGTGATAATGTCGCTAATAAAAAAGAAAAGTATAATTAATTAATAGATCACATACGATGAAATTAAAAAAGTTCATGTGTATTTATAATATAAACTTTATGTAACTTATTTAAATACATACTTGCAAAGCTGCAAGTTCCCATAATGCTGAACAATGTGCATTGCAACATTCAGGCTCTTCTAATTCTGGTTGATAAAAACCATCTCCAGCACTATGGTCAGTATCTAGTAAAACATTCGCTGCTTTTCCAAGCTGCATACTTTGTTTTATTATACCTAGAATACTAATGGCAGCATTATGTTGCGATTGCATAGTCACAATAGCCATTCTTTTGATAAATGCTGTCAAGCGATTTTGCGTAATTCTTTTTCTTCTATGGATTAAAACTTGTACTAAAGTTTTTATAAGGATCTCTGTCTCTGGGTGGGTCTTACCACAGTGAATATTTAATAAATTTTTATATAAATGTACATAAAACCTGCAGAATATAATCGTACATTTAATTTAAATTTGGTTTCTTAAAGCATCATTTTCTTTAACACCAACCTGTAAGGATCAAGATTTAATGCAGAACCTTGACCCGATAATATGGTAAATACACATTGTATGCAATGTAATTGATTTCTCATACTTAAATTGCCTTCTTCCATTAATTTATCCAAGACAGTTACTAAATCTTGATAAAATTCCATGTTTATACAATGCGCAAACCTATAATTATTACGTGGAATTAGATATTGTATAATATAATGCATAATTAAATGTAGCAAAAAATTAGTATACTTTGCCAGACCCTCCAGACTAATAGATAAAATCCTACTATTAGGATTTTGTTTCAAAATTCTAAAGTAAATTGTAAACACTATACTTGTTATCTCAGTAAGCATTTTCTGTTTAGATTGTTTATTTTCTTCTGCTTTAGTTTCGAGCAATTCTTTTTCTACTTGCTCTAACTTCTTATTTTTTTTTCTTTCGCGTTTACTTAAAGCAAGAATTCTTTGTTTATGAGATACGAGTTTTTTTTGTTTAGTTTCTTCCACTTTTTCTTTGTCTAAATTCACATCCTTGATACGAAGAGACAAGAGTACAGATATAACTTCAGAGTGAACGGAATGAGCTTTTAATTTTATGTACTGATTTAGTCTACGTACTATCTGAAAATTTTAGCAATATTATAATAATAATACTTTTAGAATGCAAAACAAATAGAGTTATAAATCTTTTAATTTCTTACCGTAAGAGATAATTCCGCACGTTTATCTTCTTTGAATATTTGAGAAATGCATTTAGCTACACATTGTCTTATAAACTCATATTTATTATCCAAGAACGGTATAAGAAAATTTGCTATGTTAACAGAATAATTAAAGTAAGGATGTGTTGTTAAAAGATCGCACATGCAATTTAGTGCCAGTCTGCCTAATTCAATGTATTGTTCTTTTAATTGGCGTCTATCTCCCTTCTTCTTTCTTAAGACACTAGACATTTTCTCCAGTTTTTGTAAATACCGTTTATAGCTCCTTAATAATACAGCTTCATAATTTTGCAGTGCGAACGTTTCTTTTTTAACTGAAGAAACAAAAAATTTTTCACTTAAATATTATAATTTACAATATAAGTAACATTGATATATAAATATCATAGCCACGTACATCTTACACCTTCTTGTTGAATTTGAAGAATATGATAAGCTGGCAACAAATCTTTAAAAACTTCTAACAAAGATACAGTTGCTAGCTTTCTAACTGTAACATATACTTCTGGATCAGTTTCTTCCATTAGTTCTAAAAGTGCTTTAAAATTTTCAGATTTATTTTCAGGCGTTTCTAAAAGTGTACTAGAAAGTAATCCAATCTTTAAACGTTTAGACCTTAGCACTTCTTTACGGCATGCTAAGAATTCTATCATAGACACGGGTCTTTTATTTTCATCTTGATCTTCGGTCTAAAACACGTACGAATATGTGTAGCGTTTTAATAATCAATAATATTGCATCAAATTAATTGCATCTTACATATACATCCTTTTCTTCTTCCACTTTGGTGTCTTGTGTATCATCCTCTGTGTCAGATTCATTTTCATTATCTTCATTATTAGTCTCTTCGATTAACCTTCTTTCTATAACTCCATTTTGAGTTTTTGTAGGAAGTAACATACGAACCTTTTTTATACCTCTATCCTTAATCATTTTTGACACATCATTTTCATATACTTCTTCTAACGTTGCTTCATTTTTTCTTTTTTGGTTGTTATCATTTTTCTTACCGTTGACTGTTCTAAATTATACATAGCTTATAATAATTGTAATTCAAAATATTCTGATAATTAATCACGATAAATATGATTGTACATACTCGTTTAAACGTATTTGCTGCAACAAATTATAGGATTTATTGGAAATAGCATCTCTAAGAAAGTCCAAATCATCTTTCTCAACCATGTTCATAAGATCTTCGCCATGATCACTTTCTTCTTCTTCTTCGATCGCTTCCGGATGCGAAGGTACTGTTTTTTGAACTTGTTTTTTTGCTGGTTTATGTCGTCTCGTTTTAAGTTTCCCTTGCTTCATAAGTTTAGTTTTCTTTTGATTATTTCTTTTAATCAAACTTATTTTCAGTTTTTTCTGTTTCATTAAAAATAGAAAAAATGCATAAAAAGCATACTGTTTTAATAATTTGAGTTAATAATAACTTAAAAGCAACGTTAACGATACAAAAAATTAGTTATATTGGTTTACATATGTATATAAATAAAAAGACTAGGTTACCATTTTGATTACTGATTTTAAATAATAAAATTATTCTTACTTACCGCCATTATTTTGAAGTTTTAATTATCTTAAAACAAAGCTCTTATTTGTTATAATAATTAAACAACTATTTTTACAAAAATTAAGATTATTTATTGTCACGGTACAAGGTTGTGTTGCTAATTCTGTACACACGTGTCGTATATCATATATCTATATATACATAAGTATATATACATACACATATATATACACACGATCTACACAAAATCGCACACTTCATTTCTTCCTTTTTCAATAAATATAAATGACAAGTTTAAAGGAATTATGGTATTTTTAACAAATTTATATTGTATATTAAAGTAATGTTTTCATTGATAATTTGTTACTATATTAACGTTAAGGATACGTCGGATTGTCAACGTATTTACATTCAAGTATTGTAAAATATTGAAAATCTACAAAGTTTATTACAAAATTTCACTCGAATTAACTAAATAAGCTGTTAAATATTTATAAACGTATATTCATAATTATTTCTTTGAACATCCGCTTCCAATTCATCGCATGTTGAATACATGCAACAGTCCGTAATTTATTGCAACGGGTAATGTGCCAAGTTTATTTCAAAGTGTTTACAAAGAATAACATGCGTGTTGTGTGCTTAATGTAATAATTTATATTATTCCAAGGATCTTCTTGAACCATCAACACAAGGTAAGTTATGATTTCGATGTAGTTTGACGCGTGCCGAGGAAAAGGTTATGTTTTATACTTTTATGAATTTGATGGTTAAGATAAGCTGAATTAGCCGAACTCTGATTTCTTATTAATGTAATCTAATAATTGTTGTGTTATATATCATTAACACTGCTACAATTATCTTATGATATGTCATATTTCGTACATGTATTTTTTAACAAAATGTTATTGTTTACCATTTCTTGTGTACAACAAGTTACTTACAATAATTTACAATCATTAATAGTAAAGATTATACGAACAAAATGGTATTAATTAAAGTATACTATGCCATCATAATACATGTTCGTAAATACTAATTAAAGAAAACCACAATAAGATTATCCTTTATGGTAACTGTTCATTATTTGTGAAAGTAGCGCACAGAGAAGAAAGTGTAGTTTCATACGAAATCGTGTTCTTTCGTGAGTACTCTGCTTACCAATGAATGTTTCTGGATGTACAACTAGAGAATCTTAATGTGTTCTTACAAATTGAAGCACAATAAAGACCAGCATAAAACGTTAATGGCTTTCAATAGGATTAATTTACGAGTGGCATGGAAGTAACTGGACATCAGGCTATACCGATTCGGTTACTCGAGAATGTTGTTTGTCGTATAAAATGCGTCGCGCAAATACATATACCGTATGTAGTAGAAAGGAACGATCGACGGTGCGTTCCATTCTTCTTATTTAGATCGTTTATGAAATCGCTTTGGTAATAAATATCGAATCTTTTGAACGGTCAAAATAACATTCGATCGTGTTGATGTGTCTTTGCAATCGGCCAGTGCGCGTGAAATCGTTTCTTGTATAATTTTAAAGCATTCGTTTTGTGTGCGTACATACACACAGCATCAACGAATACAAGTGACGAAAATACCGAATGGAATGACAATTATTTTCTTTAATCTGACTAATAATATAACTGCGAAAGCTTATTGGTTGATCGAGAGTAACGCCACCGTTACCCTGGCTACTGCCATTAACCGTGTTTTATACTTTTGCAGACGATCACTGATTTTTACAATTATTTCCAAGTCGTAAACCAATTCCAATCACCTCTATCCGACATTGATGTACGACCGTGTTTTTAATAGAAAGAAAGGAAAGTGGCACCACAAAACTTATTATTCAACGTTGACAGTGAATGTTATTCTATCGCGTATACCACGTGGTCCTTGGTGCGTTGGATGCAGTTATGATTCGACCTCTGCGGTGGCCGTGTCGGTTCTGGAATGAAATCGAAACTGATTTTTTGTTTTTCTAACGATCTTCTTCACGCAACGTTTCCTATCCAACTTTCTATAGGAAACATCCGTAACGACTTTGTTATTACGCATTTCTTCGAAAAGTGAGATTCTATTAATCACGATAGACCATCAGTTTTCGCGGTTAAAATCGTACGAGTTGAAACGTCATCAAAATTAAGGTACAATTTATTTTTGACCGAATTATACCGTGAATATTATTGTTTGTTAAATAAAATCTTGGTTCCAGTGAAACATCAAGTTCCGTTTACGTTAACGAGTGATCGAAAATATTGTAACATCTTAATAAGAAATATCGTTTTACGTAAGATATGCATCTTCACTGTCAGAGTTGCGGTTGATTATTAGCCGATATAACAATAATTTAATTATAAATACAGTAAGTTGTTGCATATGAAATGATTTTTAAAACTTCAATTCAAACAGTATTTGTATTACTGTTGTCGCACAAAAAACTACGTATATGAATATTCTGGACGGAATTTTTTCGTAATTCGTGTAACGGGTAATGAAAAGCGAAGTTGTTCAGTGTGGAAACTGTTGGTAAAAATGATTTAACAAGTAAGATTACATTTAAATTCGTATACGTAGTATGATTAACCAAGCCTTGATGCAGACGAACGGTGCGATATCGCAGCGATTCTATGTTTTTCCTTCTCTCGCAATTGAAAACAACCAAGACAAACAATATCGTCGTTTCCATGTGTCTCTTGGTTGTTTTCAATTGCGAGAGAAGGAAAAAGATAGAATCGTTGCGATATCGCAACGAGAAAAGTCGCTCGTCTGCATCCAAGGGTAAAGTTAGAAGAGCAAAAATCGAAAGGTACAGCACCCCTAGCGGGCACCCCGGAAAACAGAAAGTTTCGAAAGACATTTCATGTGCTCCAACCTTTTGACAAATTCGAGACGAATAGAAAACAGATGCGTGACATATTTTTCCGTTTATTTTGATCAGAGTTATTTAAACAATCCAGAAGATTACGCATGTGCTCCGGTTGCACGTCACGGGAACGCGTTTCGATGTTGCAGGCGTCCAGGCGTTCCCCGTTGTAGGCAGTAAAGCGAGTCAGTGAACTGACCTCGCTGAATATTGTCGGCGGTTACTTAACGTATTGCGGTAGAAAGTCGTCGACGATTGTCGCGGGCCGATGCAGACTTTCGTTACATCGTATTGCTTTGAAGATTCGAGAAAAAACGGTGCCGGTACTCGGAGTTAACGATAACGTTACCGAATTCGGATCTATGGATCTCGTCGAGGTGGTCAACGGGGTTTCTTTCACGGAGATTGACGCGCGGATCAAAGTTTACGCGATTGTCAACGTCCGTGATCGAATGGAGTCGTGATAAACGGTGATCGAAATCATGAAAACGAGCAGTTGAGTTCGACGCTCTTTTAAGGACTAACGAGAGCCAGCCAGCCGTGTTGCTTTTCTTTTTTTTTTTTTTTCGGCGAGCGGTGCATCGCGCGATCCACGACACGTGGAAATGGACGGCCTTGTTGAAATTTTCCTCTTCTTCGGAGTTCTCTTCTATTTTTTCAACTTCAGGTAACGTATAACGATCATTCTTCTCGATGCATGCCACGGAAGAATACGCCGGTTGCTTTCCTCACACTCTTCTGTAAAACGATTCGCCCGGAAGTCACTTACACATATACGACAGTTTTGTAATTTTCCTTCATTTACATTTGGTTTCAAAAGACTAGATACACTCTTATAAATGTGCAGTATTATAGAAGAATAGTGGCCAAACGTTGTCGCAGTATGAACCATATATCGTTTGTTAAAAACACTTGAGAGTCGCATTCTTCATTGAACCTAACAGTGTATACCTTTTTAAGAAAGTAGGTTTATCATCATTTCTTTTCTTTTATTATTTATGGGTTTGTAGTTGGGACCAGGGTTGTGCCTAGGTCCCGATTTTAACGCTCGGTGCAATAATGACACGGCACCGTTTGTTCATTCGTTTTCTCTTAGATATACATATGTACATTGTCACATAAGTAAGTTTTATTATTATTTTTAAGGAGTTAATGATACATGTGATTTTATCGTTTCCACATTAATATTTATAATGACGTTCTTTTAGTAAACAAAAATTATTTTTTGTTGTACCAGGCACACGATCAAATACTTTTTAGCAGTAACGTATATGGGAGTTTTTGATACATTGATACATTCATGAGAAAATTTTTATATCGAATTTTTAGAGAAGAAATCAAAGTAAGTAAAACCATTTTTATTTATATGGAGTTTTTACGCGAATTATCCGAACGTTAAAGTGTTTAAAGCAGCTAATTTAATTTTTGTTTAATCTGTTAATTGCAGACGATATTTTTGTTTAATAAATTGTATAATTATACCGGAGCTGCGATAAAGATTTCGAAGAGTCGCAGTTTGGCCACTATTATTATTATAGAAAATACAAGTTCCGTGGCTATTGCACTGTTCGATAATAACATTTCGAAAAAAATAATATTTATTAAATTCTCAGAACAAGAAAGCATGTAAGAAAACCATACTTCAGAAGAAAGGAAAGCATGTTACATCGTGGAATAAAAGAGACGCTTCCCGTAATGATTTATTCTTATTAAGGAAAAGGTCTCCTAATCTAGAGAGCGCTAAATAATTGGCGTTTCTTTATAAATTTATTAATCAAACACTGATAATGTTAGCATTCGAAAAATTTGCATACTCGGCTACGAACACGTTTTTGTTTCATAAAGAAATATTAACTTTTTCAAGTGACATGTTAAGCGGTTAGGTTTGATGGAAAAATACGCATATTTAACGACCTTGGCCCAAAAAGCTGACATAGTTTCATGATTAGTATCAGCACTATCTCATTTCATTTCTGAGAGTCAGCATCATCCAACTCATTGAATTTATAATTTTATCAGCGACGTTACTTATAACGTTGATCATTTTTCATTTTGCTTTTTGCGAAACGTAATAAACGATAGTAAATTTTGTTTTAGTTCATCTATTATTTGTTTCTTTCTTATATATCAGCGTGACTGATGTAAACTGATTAAATATGTATACTTACATTAGTTAAAACCGCATCTGTTTTTATTATTATTACATTTTTCTTTTTATCTCGATGTTACCACGTTTTTACTCACACTGTTCATCTGGAAAAGTTTTTATAATTTTGTTGTTACGTAATGACACGGTAGCAATATGCCAATTAGTCGAGTGACTCTGGGGTAAAAATTAGATTTACATGCATCCACTGTATGGGTTGCTGCAGAGCTTGTGAAATATCGAACAAGATCATTTGAACAGACAATTCTCTAATTACTCTGATCAGCGTATCTTCGTTATACGAAGATACGACCTTTAAAGCAAAGGTTTCGACCTTTAAAGCGAATGCCATTCGCATAGAGCATGTTTGATAATTCGTTATTTATATTTATTGCGAAATTTCAACTTACAAGTTCACGCGAATTCGAACAGTTTTTGGAAATGTAGGATATTATGAAAGTTTTTAGATAATTTAGCAACGATCGAAAACGAATTAGTTGTCCGCATTAAAGTAAACGATTATCGACAATATCGTTAAAATATTGGCAAGCCGATAAAATCATTCGAATTCCCTTATTACAGAAAGTTAGTTAATACTTTACTTTTGTTGTAACCGTGTTCTTTTGTTTTAGAAAACATGTAATGTTCCTCTCGAATCGAAAGATACTGGTATAAATCAATAATATTTAACAACATAGCGTTTGTATTCCATGATTTAAAGCTAAAGGGAAATATCTTCCAACATGAAACCGTTTTATCGAGTAAATTAGTCTGTCAGTTTGGTATTCTTTGTTAATCGAGCACGTGAGTTCTCAGTGGGGATATTTTAAATGAATTTTCTCTGAAAAGAACTCGTTCTACAATTACGACTTATCGTTACACGAGCGAGGCTCGATTATCAGTCTATCATAAAAATTATTTTCATTTACGTACGAAAGACTCGATTTAAACGACATAGTAACCGAGAGCAAAAAATAAACTGTTAATCGTAAAACGGTTTCGCGAAAATGATACGCGCAGCAGCAGCAAGCCTTGCTCCCGATGACCTGGCTCCAGAGATAAATATCATAGCGCACCTGCTTAAAAAAATTAGCTCAGAAAAAAATCCATGCGTTTCGCATCGACAATTTTTCTGTAACATTGGTATCACGTTCGAAATAATGACACGTTTTGCACGTATCGGGTCTCCCGTCTTGATTCGATATTTTTTTTTTTTAGCTTCGGTATGTCCATAATTTTATAACAAAACAGCAGAACGAAACGTTCGGTTTAAAACATATCGGTCTGTTTGTCAATATAGAATAATGTACAAGAAAAACGTTGGCAAAACTTTTATCGAAATATGTATATACAAATTTCGAATAACGAATAAAAGGTAAACAGCTTCTTATCCGTTGTTGAAACTTTTGATTTTGATTATAGAATAAAATATACCGGGTGGTTGATTTTTCATTTATGATGGAATAAAATTTTTTCAATCCCTAATATTACGCACGTATTACGCGGTACATGGTTAATTAATCGCTGTTATCATGCCCACTTCGGACAAAAGAAGTTTGTTTGCTGTATTGTATACATATATGTACGTACATATGTAGCCATTTAATGCCTTTTAAGCGGTTATATCGCGATATTGTTATCGCATTGGACTTTGCCAATTATTGTTAATGGCCTCTAAACTCCTCGTGCACATTTTGTCAAGAAAATCGTTTATAAATATAAGAAAAAGAATAAATTGGTACAGAAATTATTATTATTGAACACATGTCGATAAAGCGGTGTTGCTCGTCTTCCGATCGGTACAACGTCCGGAGTACGGGACCCCTCGACTCGATGAGTCGCGTTCGACCCTGACAATGGAGACTGTATAGAATTATGTTTCTTTTTATTCCATTTTATCGTCGATAAACCTGTCTTCGTTCTCTCGCTAATCAGGATTTTATTTATGCTACTAAAAATCTAAAAGTCTATTATAGACAATCGATATACATACATATGTATACGTATAGGGTGTTCGACCACCCCTGGGAAAAATTTTAATGGGAGATTCTAGGGGCCAAAGTAAGACGAACAATTAAATTAAAAAGTTTCAAATCGTTCTGGAAAAATTATTTTCGGTTGCGGGGGTCGATAACAATCATTTTTGGTCATTATATGTACCTCCGAAATCCTATCCATTTTCGAGAAAAAAAATCGATTAGGTGCTGAAATTTTTCGACGAAAAAAAAAAATTTCAAATCGTTCTGAAAAAATTATTTTCGCTCGCAGAGGTCGATTGCAATCATTTTTAGTCATTACACATACCCCCGAAATCCTTCGCATTTTCGAGAAAAAAATTCCTGACCGAAAATCTAATGCGAGGCCAGAAATGCCCCCCCGAAATTTTATGCGAATCTTTAAAATGTCATAACTTCCGAACGGATAGGGGGATTTTAATGTTTCAAAGCGCAAACAACGCGTATTTTGCTGAAGAATATGTAGAAATTCTAAAAATATTCCGAAAATTGTTCCTTAACCCCGTAAAATAAGAAAAACTCCATAAAAATGGTCCAATTTTCAAATGGCCATAACTTCTACAATAGTGAACGTATCTCGTTGAAACTTTTTTTCTAAAGTAGAGCTCATGGGTATCTATAAAAAAGTATTAGACAACTTTTCTGTAGGGCGTCGAATAAAATTACTAAAAATTAGAAACGAATTTTTAAGAATAATCGACAGGGGGTAGGTGCCTAAATTTTTCGACGAAATTGAAAAGATTCGAATCGTTCTGAAAAAATTATTTTCGGTTGCAGGGGTAAATTGCAATCATTTTTGGTGAATAGACGTACCCCCGAAATCCTACCCACTTTCTAGAAAAAAATTCGAGAAGGTGTGAAATTTTTCGACGAGAAAAAAAAATTTCAAATCGCTCTGGAAAAATTATTTCCTGTTGCGGGGGTCTTTACCGAAAATATACTGTGTGGTCGGAAATGTCTCGATCAACAGATTCGTCTTATTTTGGCCTCTAGAATCTCCCATTAAAATTTTTCCCAAGGATGGAAAAACGAACGATTCTAATATTGTAGAACGGAATCTGAGTGTACATATTGTACTCATTTACCTTTTGTTTTTCAAATTTAGGAAAAGATTATCGTAGTATTTAAACAATTTAATTGGTAATTAAAACTATTAATCGAGGCCAGAATTTCGTGTAAATGGTTGTGCGCGCCATGCTTCAATTAAATTAGTTTATCTTCCACGCAACCTTTAATTTTCTGTCGTCAGATTCGTACTAGAATATTTGTTGCTCTGTTCGCTGGTTATTGTGCGACATTATTGCGTTTTACCGATAGACGTTTATTATGTTGGCTGATCGTGGAACAACGCGTGCCAATAATCCAACGTAGAACTCGAGGGGAGACACGATCGAAAAAAGGAAATCGCATCCGTAGAATTCACTGTTGCACTCAACTGTATCGAGCCGTTAAAAGTGTCGGAGATCGACCGTGAATGATGCACGGTGGCATTCGAGAGCAACGTCCGTGAAATTGTGCTTGTATTCTATTCGCCATGCCTGATGAAATTTACGATGGAGAGTCATTAATGAAAAGGAGATTGGGTTTCCTGCTTAGTTCCATTCAGAAACGTTTACGATATCAATTTATAGTAAATTAGCACGCGCGTAGATTAACCGATGAACATTTTTAAATAATGGAAACCAGACTGTGTGAAAAGGCAATAATATAATACAGTCGTGAACGATGTCGTTTAAACGACGAATTAACAAAATCTTTATTTATTTTCTTTCAAAGAATTAATATTTAAATGTGATCCATAGGGCTAATAACATGGTGGACATAGTTTCGACGCGTTTGCAAGAGGTATACGCAAAATGGGAGACCAGAACGGCAGTGAACAGAAATCCCGAATCGAACACAACCCGATTTTCACTGGAAGGTAAGATTTTCTTCTCCGATATAGTTATTTAAAGGCTACGATCTAATAGAAATTCATACGATTCAGAGCTTCGTCGAACGGGCCAGCAATTACACAGGAAGAAGATACAAGATCGGGAACAAGCGAAGAGGATTCGGGAAAGTTCCTTGTTTAAAATCAAAGAGACAGAACCATTGGCTGCCTTTGTTAAAGAAAAGCCTTCGTTTTTACATTATTGCTGTAGTACTTGTACTCCATCGTCTAAAGTGAGTTTGCTGTATAAATAAGGTTCTATTTATGATTATGTAAATTCCAAGGAAGATAAAGTATTATATTAAAAACACTTGATCTCAATATTGCAGAAAGACTTTAACGATTAGAACAAGGTTGAATAATTTCAATATTAATATAGAAAATTTTATTAACTCACTTAGGATCGATAATCCCTGAATTTGTCGTATCGAAAAGAAGCAAAGTAAAAATTGTATACAGTAAACAAAGAGTCGCGCGCGGACGGTCGGCAACACGCCGACATCGCCCGTTCACATTCCTACAACACTAAAAGTATATTTAGCTTAGGAACTTGCAACCAGCCTACGTGCAAAATTCTGAATATTACGGTTGTACACGTGTACGTCTTTCTTTGCGTTGTTCAAAGTTACCAGATCTACGTTTTCTTTGTCCTAAATTGTATACGTAATTCGTCAAGTTTGTTGCATCGGCCAAGTTTCATATACAATACGTTTCGATTTAATGTACTCATGGTATTGTTACGATGAATCGTGTTTTACGGTGACCACCTCTCATCGTATACTGGTATAGTCACTGAAACAGTAAAAGTTGAACATTTATAAAATAACTTGAAACAGTGATGACGGATAATATAGTTGAAATATTTTAAACGTACGTCTAAAAATGTAGTGATAGAATGTATGTGTTCCGATTTAAAAAGAAAATAGATATTTTTATTCGTAGCATGTAGGAGCTGCTGTACGCTCGTCAGTGCAATTTAAATTTTATTTATCGTGCAGCATAAATCTGACATTACCTAATTAACACGCCATCTTTCGACGCGCATTTAATTACGTAACTGCTGCATCGGATACGGGTCAATTCCTTTGATGAATAGAGTAATTACAGACTGCACGTAATCACGCACGCACAATACGTACCCTATATACATACACATTTTTTAAATATTACATAATTTCATTTTATTTTCTTTCGTGTAGCTTCCGAGTATACATAGAAAGTATTACTTGTAATACTAGAATAACTAATAACTGTGATCATCGGAGATGTAATATACGATAAATTGGGGATGTACTCTTATCGGACACATTATAATGACTGTTGATAGAAGCAATGCATTTCCAACGAATAACGACTAATTGTTTTCACGGTTAAATAAACTAGTTGGATACATTGATGTTCATTTTATTGCAATATTATGTACCAAAGTGTATCGGTAATCGTCACATTAGTAATGATAATTCGTTTAAGCGCGCTATAATTTAAAAAAATGAAACGAAACATGTACAAAGAACCACGTGGTCATTTCTCACGATGGTTGCGTATCATTGTAGTTCGTGGATACCCGGTAAATGTAAGTCAACCAGAAATGGTAAAACTATTTACATTTAATGCGTATATCTTCCTTGGTGTTTTTCAGAGTCGGATTAAAAATATTAAAATAGTAATTTTCTATAAATTTTTGTCGCCCGTGTTTCTCGGATTTTTTATACATTCATTTTATTTTTATATCATTACAGAATTCATTGGTGAATACGATCAGCAAACAGCATATGCCTTTTGGTTTAAATATATTGGTAATTAATCCAGGCTATACACTTTTTTCTAAAGTGTTTTACTGTATTTCACACGTTTATACTCGTAAAGAGTACGATTATACAAGAGTAACGCAAACAGTAAGTGTAACAGATTTAAAAATATTTTATCTTTATATTATATTCGTACAGTTTATAGATGAATTTTCTTTTATAGGTGTTGAACGATGAAAGACTAAAGGAAGCAATAAAATTAACTGCTTGGGAGTCTGTTAGTAATGAAGGTACTAGTGAAAAAAAAGCTTTGGCAATGGCAAAAGCTAGAGCCAAGACGATATTGCTTGACATGGAAAGCAAAATAAGCAATGTTTTACTTAAAATAACTGCATGGATTCTTTACAAATTGTTACCATGTTTTATACAGTCTGCTATAGTATTACCTTCTCAAATAGAAATGTTAAAAAAGGCAAATGATACTGGCCTTCCATTGGTATTTCTTCCCTTACATCGTAGTCATTTAGATTATATTATGATTAGCTTCATTTTATTAATGAATGAAATCAGAAATCCATTGATCGCGGCTGGAGATAATTTAAAGATTCCATTAGTTGGGTATGTTATAAGAATAAATACTTTATGATCTTATTCTGTTAATGTTTTCTTGTATTATCTATTAATATGTGTGTATTCGATAGGTGGCTTTTGCGAGGTTTGGGTGCATTTTTTATCAAACGTCGGATTGATCCTGTTCTGGGCCGTAAAGATGTTCTTTATCGTGCAACTCTTCACACGTACATAATGGAAAGTTTAAAAGCCGGTCATAATCTAGAGTTCTTTATAGAGGGTGGGCGAACAAGAACTGGTAAACCGTGTATGCCGAAAGGTGGCATTTTGAGTGTCATTATTGACGCATACATGGATGGAACTGTCGAAGATGCACTGTTAGTACCTGTTGCAATGAATTATGAGCGCCTCGTCGATGGGAATTTTATTAGGGAACAGCTAGGCCAACCAAAGAAAATGGAAACGTTTGGGTCCACGATTAAAGCTATATGGTCAACTGTAAAAGGAAATTATGGCATTGTTAAAGTTGATTTTTGTCAACCGTTTTCGCTTAGGGTAATATATAGCTTTAATCATTTTCAACTATTTTTTATTTCAATTTACTAGAATCTTTACATTTTTATAAATCACCCGTTATAATATAATAAATAATTTACCTGTTTAATGGATAGGAAATGTTGAAGTCTTTCCAAGCTCAGCAAAATAAATTGACTACGAAAAAAGTAGCCCCTATCGAGAAACCATTAAAGTCCACAGTGTCAAGCTCATCGCTTTACGGTACCGATGTTATCGTAGAAGAATATCGACAGTTAGTAGATAGTATTGCACGACATGTTGTATACGGTAAGAGGGTAATTGGGTTTCAACAATACGATATTCTATTAAACAACACATTATAAACATAAAATTATTTTTAGATTGCTCTACCTCAACACCGATAATGTCAACAAATGTTGTTGCATTTTTACTTCTAAATAAATTCCGAGATGGCTGTACTTTGGACAAGTTAGTCAAAACGTTTGATTCGATAAGGCAAGATTTAGAGTATCGTAATAAAGATATTGCATTCTGTGGAGAAAGTATCGATATTATAAATCATGCTGTTAGTAAAATAATTATGTTATTAATATGTGTAACATGTATATTTTATTAGGATAAGTAAATGTATCCTTATCTATTTTTCAGTTAGATATTTTGGGCCCAGGTTTAGTGAAACAGCAAAGACAAGAAATCGCGGAAGCAGTTGATGATCAATCAATAAAATCTGATGTTATTGCAATCCGTCCTGTATCGATTTTGCCAAATGTAATCGAACTGTCTTATTACAGCAATACAATGCTAACGTGTTATGTTATGGATAGCATAGTAGGTAAGAAAACACAACGATTTCTAATGTACTCAATTTTTTAATGTATTCAACACATTTTCAGTAACAGCTTTGTACGCTGAATTGAGATCACAGATCAACGATCCGGTAGCTATTGCTCAAAACAATATTACAGTATCTCAAGATCTCTTAATTCATAGATCACTTAAACTTTGTGATATCTTTAAGTACGAATTTATTTTTTGCAAACCATGCCAAGAATTAGAGCATATTGTTGTAGAAGCTATAGAGAATCTTTCATATACGGATATCATTACTTTACAAGAGGTATTGTATCCTAATATAATTATTCTATCGACTAAACGTTAATTGTGTCGATTATTTTATAGGAATGTTATTTGGAAGAAGAATTGTGGAGTAGGAGATACGCGGAAACGTTTGATGATAGTTCGGACGAAGAACATTTTAAGACTAATAAGGCTAAAAGTATTCAGTACAAAGTAAGCTGTTTTTTTACAAATGTGGACAATATATTCGTTTGCTTTTAAAACGGTGATTACAATTTTTGAAAATTTTTTTTTTTAATAGCTGAGCTTAGTACCGGAACACGCAAAACGTATGGAATTTTTTCACACGTTGTTACGACCTTTAGTCGATACCTATACTTTCAGCGCCTTTACTCTTAAGAAATTAGTTGGACGATCACTTTCTGAAAGAGAACTAGTTCATGAAGTTTTAAACGAACTGAAAACAAATTTAGATCGTGGTATAGTAAATTATGGTGAGTAATAATGCATGGCACTGATTATTAACATATAATACAAAAATAATGTTAATTTTGTTACAAAATAGGTGAGAGTTTATGCGTGGATCCAATAAAAAATTCCTTAAAATTGTTTGAAAAATGGAACGTTTTGGAATGTCACACACAAGAGAATATTAAACTTTTCTATTTAAAAGATGAGTATGATACAGACTCGGCAGTAACAAAAATCTATGATACCATAGCAGGTTTTAAATGGATTAGAAATGTAAATTAAAAAATGAACTATTTAAAACGGACAACTTCTATAATGTACTATTTTTTTATAAAAAAGATTGCTATAAAATCTTGTATATACTGGTTTTCAAATATTAAGTAAGATGTAATTTTAACGAAAACACTGTTTATTAGGACATGTGAATTCGAAAATTTACAAATTGTTCTACAGATAAGTCTTGGTAAATAATTCATAAAGTCATAATACTGTACAGTTAAACTTTAAGTTTGAGTTATTTATTGTATTATACGTACAAAGTCTTTATATACATGGTTAATGTGATATTATTATACATCAACATTAAAATATTATAGATTTATAAATCTTTCGTTAATAAAAGTAATCTTACATACTTTCGGTTTGGGTATTGATAAAGTCTTCATCAACGTTAACAAACGGAGATACATTTCAACGAAAACAAATATTTTTAATACATTTTTATTAAAGAGCATACATAGATAATTCAGTAGCAAATTTTATACAAGACATTTACGTTTTATGTATACTATTATACAAAATAAATACAATAATATTAGTCTCTAGTTTTTAATACATTTAAAATTAGAAATATGTTACCAATATATAATTTAAAACTTAATAACCGATGCGATTGGATAACTTCTTCGCATACTCATGCATTTTTCTCTATCAATAAATAATGCATCGACTTTGGATTTTAGATCTGTCTCCAAATTAGATCTAGTACATAATAGTTGCTGATGTTGTGCTTCGAATCTTTGTAACTTCAAATTCATATCATTTATCATTGAATTTATAGTTTCTACTTCCTGTATCATTCTACAAACCCATGTCAAAACATTGGATTAAGCGCAAAAATAATGTAAAAAGGAACGATTAGATTTTGTATAACTCGCAACTTTTTTCTTCGTCGTACCTGATTTGAGCATAATCTTTACATAATTCTGCTTCCGGTCGATGTGTTCTACCTTCAAGACGGGTGTGTGCCACTTTCAAAGCAGAACTTTTATCTGCAATGGCTTTTTGCATCAATTGTAAATTTTTTTCAATCTCAAAGATTTCTTGTTGAATCTGTAACCATAAAATAGAAATTAACTAGTTATAGAATGAGAACTGGCTCTAGTTATGCTCAATCGTTACTTTATGTAAATGTATTTGTAATTTTTCTTTCGCTTCAAGCATCTCAGCGGCCCTTCTGGCCAATGCATTGTTCGTATTGCCCCATGCCTCCCACATTTCATGTCCAACCGCGTTTATAGCTATTTCAATATCGCTTTGCAGTTTACTAGATTTTGACCTTTCCGTCTGTGATTTTTTTACAACGTTATTGGAAGCTTCGGCCCATGACTCTGCTTGCGTGACGCTAAATGGAAAATTTAAAACAATGCATGTCGTGCAGTCCGTGACAATGAAATCGGTATTCTTTAAGTCAGATACTATGTTTCCTACCTATTATCATATTTTTCAATACCACCATAATACTTTAAGCCGCGACTGAAATTATTCATTTGGTGACACGTTATATCAATTCCAAGAGCAGTTTCTTTATTTTTTATGTCGATCTCTAATTGATTTTGCACAGCTCTACTATTTGTAAGCTGAACACAAAATTTCAATAGAAAAATATGCTCTTTAATTTGTAAAACATTTTCTATTTTTTAACATACTTGATTAACACATTTATCAGTAAAGTGTTCCAATTTATTTTGACAATTCCTGATCACCTCCACCTCTTTTAGGAGAGCATGTTCAACTTGATCGTGAACCAAGTCGGAACCTATTTGCGTTTCAAGACGTAACAATCGCTTTAAACGAAACAACGGAAATCGATCGAAAAATGTTATAAATAACATTATTTATAAGTTTTAAATGCATTAATTGAAAAACCTGTCCTAGCTTCTCGATAATATAAACATTCTTGCGCTATGTGCAATTGTCCTTCTAAGCTTTGTATTGTCGTTTGTAAGCCTCGACGGCACTCCTGCATCTTTTTATTTTCAATTATCAATCGTTCTAACTCCGAAGTCACCTCGTTTCTCCAGAATGTGGTGTCCGTAATTCTTTCTCCTAATTTACGGCCTGTTTCAGTTTGACCATTTTGTACTTTCTCGTCGGCTTCTCTAAAATTACATCGATTAATGTTAACACGCATTACATATTGCTTTGATCCTTTGACGAGTATGTACTATCGGGCTAAATCATGCCAAATAGCGTATGGTCGTGCATGTATCTTATCAGAATAATTTACTAGATTGTTAGTCGTTGTTATTATTATGAAATTATAATAAAGTTATTTTCTATTTATCCTTTTGCGCTAAGGAAATCGCACGAAGCAGCATTGTCTGCGGAATGTATCTATCTTGTCGAAGAAAATTTACTCGTCAAAGGATTGAATACCATTCGGTGGTCGGTGAAAAACGTTGCAATCATTTTACCGCATCATACGAACAGTGTCCTGCCGTAAGTTTTCCGAATAATTTCTATTGCTGTTCGACTCATTGTAAAGCTTCAGTTGGTTTTGTACCCATTCGTACGGACCGTATCTTGTGAAGAGTGCAGCTCGAGCTGCGTGAGCCGGATTTCGATCGAAACCGGTCACTAAATTTGGAAATCGCAACGATTCCGTAGCCATTCCATTTGGCATGTAACAAGTATCTGACAACAAGTTCGTCACAGGTTGTGCAGGCCTAAAGTAATTACAGAATACGATAACTTTTTTTTAAATAGGTTCAGTGTTTGTTTTATCTGCTTACAAAGAAAATGCTTCTACAATTTCATATCCCAAAGTAGGACGCCACGGATGCGGTTTTGGCGTTTTATAAAATTCTCCAACCCTGATCGGAATTGGTGGTCCAGCAATTTGTTCCATACAAGGCAATACTCCCACTGTACTCCATGGTTGGAGTTGCTACAGTTATAAGAAATTAATGCAATTACTGAAATCCAAAGAGATAGAATTCGTTTCTGAGAGGGATATGGTTAGAGAATTTTGAATTTCAACTCCGTCCGTCTTAGTAACGTACTTCTGTTAGCATTTAGTTAACATTTATTTTAGTTTAATAGCTATCGTAATGTCAAAGCATCGAGAGGATAAAGTTGATATTTTTAGGTATAATGTGTACAACGAAAGTAAATATTTAAAAGGTTAAGAACCACTGCTACAGTATACAAACCGAATACATAACAGTTTCTCTCGTCTTCTCCATTTTGTTACTATCCATAGCTAACTTGATAATTTAAGTAACAATATATCAAGAATATTTAACGTCGACGAAGATTTTGCTCGTACAAGATACTATTTAAATATTAAATTTGACGAATGCGACTAAATTAAAATTTTTGAAAGGTGTTTATTCAAAAACCGGAAACAAACTCATCACGTGACGTTTGTCATATGATTCCAGTTCTAGTCAGGTGCTCCGCTGCCTTCTGCTCGATTCTGGGTCGATCATTACTGATTTGACTCGCCCAAATCTATTTCATCGAAGACATCATGATAAAGTTGCATAGTACTTTTAGTTTCGTTTTTACGTTAATCGTTGTGTCAGAAATATCACCGTTACACGCCGAGAATGCTGTACCTGTATTATTATGGGGCGGTTCAGCTAATTCTGATTCAGGAATGAATGCAGTGAATCCATTTTTAAAAACTACTCGCGATGAATTCGATTCATTTCTACGTAAAAAATTGGAAACATCACCCCCCGTCCTTCTTTATGTAAAAGATAATCTGTGCGTCGAAGATTTAGTGAAACACAAAGAGGTTAGTATGCGCGTACAGTTCTCAAAGACGTTTGCTCCTAGACTCGAATGTTTATATTGAACATTATTAACGTTTCAGAATCTTCATGCAGTCACTACCGGCGATTCGATGAATTATTTTCCTGCTGTTGAAAAAGCTGTAAATGCTGTTGAAGATTTACCTTCGTACAATCAAACTTACAATGATTACATGGATTCGATATCCGAAGGACAATTATCGATTATGTCGATTAGCAATTTAGACATAATTCCAGAGACGTATAAAACAATTAAAGATTCCAGCCCTACGTTGATAGCTATTCTCACAGGAAGATCGTGTAGTTATAGCCGTTCTGAACGAGTAAAGAGAGAAACCGCTGCAGAGAATAATTCTACCGCTTTTATTGTTGTGTCGAAGAGAGTACTTTTGTATTCTAGTCAAGCACTGTCACTAAAGGTACTCGCGAAACAAATTTTAACATTTAATACATTTTCTATAGGTAATAATTCTAAAATAAAAATTGTATATATTGTAGCTTCCGGACAAAAACGATACTTTAGAACTTCCGATTAAACATTCAAGTAGCGAAGAAGGAAAAGGAACAAAAGATTCTCCATTGATATTACAATTGCAATTCAACGAGACCGATTCGTCGATAATTAAACACAAGCTCGCTTTAAAATTTGAAGTTAAGAGTGCAGGATATTATACTCTTAAAACAATTAATTACGAAGGAATTAATAACACAAACAAAATAAGTGATAATCACAGCCTTACGACGAATACAGATATTGTCTTTCCATCAACATTTTCTTATCATTGTTCACGGAATATTGTTTTCCAACAAAATTCTACTGTCCTGAAAATTACAGATTTTCAAGTACAAATTGATGCAAAGCCAACTACAAATGGAAATACGTTTAGCGATGCATACGATTGTGTTGGTTTTACTACAATTCCAATTTGGACAGGAATATTTGTCACTGCCATATTAGCTTTAATCATGATTTGGGGTCTTACGATGATCATGGACATTCGTACTATGGATAGATTTGATGATCCTAAAGGAAAAACAATTACCATTTCGACTCAGGAATGATATAATATTGTCAAATTAGTAAAAAAAACGTTCTTATGTAAATATACATCGTAAGTAGTAATTACTCGATAAATTGTCAGATTGATTGTCAGTTCCATGATGATGATTGGAGTCTCTTTGAATACCATATATTGTTTAAATAGATTTGGTTGTAACGATCGATTGATTTTAATTTGATGTAATAATATTACATTATGAAAAGGTAAATTTAATCATTCCAATTACCTAATATTACGTTTTTTTCTTCAGTATTTTTATGTTATGTATGATACTATTTCGTTTCCATAATATTTATAACGAGGCCGTGCATAAATTGTAGGAAAATTTACTTTTAGAACGAGAAAAGAAGTACATGATACTATGTATTAGAGTATCTTTCAATTAATTGATCAGTTTTGTGATATACTAATGGTTAATCGAAAACAGCATGGAGTTTATAAAAAAATTCGTATGATACTTGTTGTGTATATTATAGTGTATTTCGCGTTGACTGTAAGAAACATGTAAGCACAATTTAATGAGGTACACGTACTTTATAGTTCAACCGTAGTTACCAACATATACATACAATTCATTGATATAGATGAATAAATACATACATACGTACACACAATACCACATAAAAGATCATTTAAATCTTTAATTCTTTTATTGATTTCCATTACTTTTTTCTTTCTGTATGAGAAGATTGTAAAAATGTTCTATGAGACCGTATTATAAACTTTTAATATATGAAAAACATATAATATAAAACGGTTGGTATAATTGCGTTAATTCATTAAATAATACCTATGCTTTACATGCTGGTACCTCTGCACCGTGTATTACAATGAATATCATTGAATAGGGTGGTAATGGAATTGCTTGCGTGGGTTCTAATATTATAGGCCAAAATGTTGGTAAATTTTCATTTGGTTGCAATTTTAATACTTTTCCATTCATCTTTATAACTCTGAAAATAAAAGAAATAGGACAAAGCATGTTATACATTAAAAACTAATTATCGTTACATACCTTGATCGAAGATTATCAGAAGTAAGTGCATATAAAAAGATTTTAGCATTTCTACGAAGCACAGGAAGAATCCCTTGAATAGTCACAGAAACAGAAACTTCACCTATATTCACGCCATATATTGTAATTGCTGAAACTCTGTTAATTAATGCTTTCTTAGGAGTGCAATGTGCATAAAGTCGAACACGGTCAAAATTGTTTGCAGATGTTAATTTTAGAACCTTCTCCGACACAAAGTGCTTATAAACTACGCTAACCCACCAATCTGGATTAGGTATAAGATCAGGTCCCACCATAGCATAATTTTCACCAAAGAACGACTGTCTAGTAACAACATTTAAACCTGCGCTAGCGCTGTACCCTAATTTATCAAGCCATAAAAATCCAGCCACAAATCTATCTGACAATTCTGGAGCACCTCCACCGTAAGCTGTACTTGTTTCTGCTGTAAATGACAATTTGGGGGGATATTTTAAATCTGAATCTTAATTCAAATATATTAATACGATACAACCACATACATAACCACATAGGAATATGTTTTCCCGATAAGTTGATCGCATCTTTCATAGATTTAATTTCCTTCGATAGATAATTAAAGGTGGAAATATTTATAAAATCATCTACTCGAGCTTCCCTTCCGTTAAGATAATACTGATGCCAAGTAACGTAATTCACATTGTCTTTATCATTTTTTAAAAATATTTTTGCATAATATTCTCCTGTACTATGACTATCCCCTACATGATTTACTTCTGGACCAACAAGAATACTTTCATTATATCCTAATTCATTTAATAATTCTCTTAATCGATAATAATCGTTTGCAAGTTGTGTAGCATTTACTGTTCTATTAAATACATGACGAAAAGAATTTGGTTCTGAAATAATTTTAATGCATTAATTACAATTAAAAAATGTTACTAAGTTGAGATAGAATAACAAAGAATAACTTTACCATTTCCTAATTGCCAATCTAATTTCATATATTTATCTTTGGCGAATAGAATAATATTTTTGGCATTAGTAGCGTCCCAGGAATTATTTTCAGATCTGATTAATACATTTAAATCGAAAATCATGCGCAATTTTGATTTTATCGCAAAGTTATATAAATTTTCAAAATCTATGTCAGCTATGGTAAAGTTACTTATATCTTGGTCATCTATGGGACTGATTATTTTTTCATGAATTATTTCCATTGTCTATATCGATAGATTCGTTACAATTGGATTAGTAAAATATTCGGAATTTTTTAAAAAATGTACATTAAAAAATTAATCGAACCTTATTGAAATATAGACAATCTGATGATGTACCACCTATTCGAACATAAGCAGGTGCAAGATGCTTTGCCAAGTTAATAAATTTTTCATTCGCAATTGGTAGGTTCTCTATATTGCGAAGCAAAGATGTATCCAGGCCAAAGGACAAAAACTTGTTTGATACTATATGTAAAGGTGAGCGTTTTAAATTTAAATAAAATACATGAATATTGTTCGTTTCATATATTGTGTTGTTAAAGTTCCATGCTGACAGTATTAAAAATGTCATACAAACACCTACTACAATGAAACTAAAAATGGGGCGTAATATTGACTCTGAAATTAAAAAGAATAGAAATACATGAATCAATAAAGAACATAAGCTAAAAATAAATGACCATATAATTTGTTAAAAGCGTATATATGTAGGTATATTCGAAGTTTAAGCTTTAATGTTTAAGCATACGTATTGTAATATAAAACTTGGCAATAATTTTATGTGCCAGCAATGAAGAAACGGCGTATAAAAACAGCAATGTGCAAACGTTTATAAAAAACTGTACTGTTAAGTGCATGGTTGCTTAAATGCGATATACATTGTACAAAACGCCTTTAAAAGATTATAGTTTGTATTTAATTTTAATGGAATGACTTACGAGTACGAATTTCACCGAGTACCTCGTACTGATTTTTACCTCGATCGTTGATAACAAAGTAACTCATAGTCTTAGAAAATTATTTCAAACGATTTATTAAATATTCCTATTTGAAAAAATAAAAAAATACGTTTATTCAAAAATGCAATGTTCGTTTATAGCAACCACGATGTCCACGAATAAGTGAACGACCGTAAATTTTAAACACCAAATGCCAGGGCTGAGTGTGTTATAAAAAGATCCCTGTTACACATATTCGTATAAAACATTACTAATTTTATTAAGCAAGTAAGATTTGTGTAAGATTTATAAAATATTAAGAACATGTAATTTATTATAATCGGTACATTTACTCTTCGAATGGTTTTTAAAAAAATGAATCAGTATTTTTAAGAGCCGTTTCCCGAGGATGATGTCGAATAATTTTTTCGTTGAACCTTTTTATTTGCTACAAAAGAATTACGTTTTCGTGCATATTCGCGTATCGAGTTCTTACAATTTGAGTAAACATTTTGGTCGTGAATCGGAAAGGAAGGTATTTTTTTATGAGCATACTTTTTCTTTATAACGCTACATCCAGGTTGCAATTGTTCTACGCCAAATCTGTATCTTTCCTGTTTAAGAACTGTAATAATTATATAAAACAGATATGCCTGGTTTACGTATTTTATATAATAGACTTTAATTTTTCAGTAAATAATTCTATTTATACATGTATTTGAAAGCATTATCAATACCTCTCGACGAAATTTGTCCAGATATTGAATCTACGCTAGAACTTGATGACAGAAAAAGTAAAAATCGACTTCGATGTACAGCAATACGATTACGATAAGAAAAACTACGACGACGTTTCTGTTTCTTGTTTAATTGCTGTTTTGATTCTGAGCTACTTAATTCGTCTTCGGCCCAAAATGACCTATCGGTATCGTCCGGTGATGGCGGTATTGGTATTGAAGACTTAAAATATGTATCTTTGAATATAAACAGTATATGTATATTATTTTGTATATGTACACGTCTTGACACTTACAGTTTTGTCAGATTGTCCAAATGAAAAATATGGTTTATTTGTATTCTCTGGTCGAGATCGTATTTCGACAGATGTAGCATAAGACGATTGATTTTCATAACCTTCATCATCATCAGAGCTGTGTATCATTTTTCGTGTATCACCGCTAGCATAATAACCCATCACGAATGTTACGTAAATTTTCAGAACTACTGTAATTGTAAAATCTTAATTTCTAAATTTTTTTCCATAAATATGACTATACTGGTAAATTTTTATATATTTTATGAATATTCAAAATTTAAGTGCTTAAAGAGCTATTTGAAATGAACGGTAGGTTAGTAAGTTTTTTTTTTTTATTATTGAATAACTTTCATTATTGTAGAATTTATAATTTAAAATATTTATTTTAACATTTTTTTTTGTTATTCAAATCTTTTTATAGATAGGGATTATAACGAATAAAACATTTTTATTAGATGTTTGTCAAAACAAGAGTTCGTGACAATAAATTTTCTTTTTTTTAGTAAAACAATTACAAATGACTAATCTTTTGTTTTTATTATACATTTGGTGAATCGCTACAACAGTGTACCACAAAATGAGGAAAATAAGTCGAATCAATTTTATATATCGAGTATAAAACTTTCTGTTTCGTCCTTTACTGTTATGGGAAAATAATAAAGTAGAATGCCAAGTCGCTGCATTCCTTCTTGTACATCTTAAATGTCTTTTATGTCCAACATTTTCCCTTGATGCTAACAGGACTGATTTATCCTTCTTTCGCTCGTTTAATAAAGTTCTTATGAACTTTAATGCTTGTCACAGATATATTCTATATATAGATAGAATATTTTAATCATTTTCTGATTTTCTACGTTTTTTTGAACGTGGGCTGTCAGTATCATGCGGGCTGGGTGTAATATGACTTCGTTTTCTCTTTATGCTACTTTCACTTGCATCGCTACTGCTACTTGCTGCAGTTCTTGTTTCTCTTCTAAGCGTTCCTTCACCCGTGACTTGTACTAGTATCTGTAGAAAGAGTAATACAATATGTGTCGTTAACAATAATAATTGTATACAAAATATGAATTTTAAATTTTTACCTGCATATGTTGTAAACATTCTTCTTGCATTGAAATTGCCATTTTATAAATGAACGTATCATGTTTATTGTACATAATGGCATTTTGAAACATTAGCATAACATCACGTTGAAAATGCATCGTAGATCTGATAGTTCCATTGTCTATATTTTTTTTAATAGTCGACAAGTCCATTGGTCTAAAGATGACCGAATGGTATCCAGGCGCTTGATCTTCCGTAATAGGTCTCAGGAATACAGATGCATATTTATGTGTTGCAAGGCGATTATAAACCAACATGACTGCTTTTTTCCATGCTCTGTAATCTGCACCTTCTCCAGTAACTTCGTTTTCAGGTTCACTATCGATAGAAGCATTTTGCTTTTTCGAATATGTTTTCATAGCACGTCCTCCGCTTAATTTGCTTAGCGACGATTCTTCTTCGTCCAATTCGACGGTATCTTCCCCAACACTTATCATTGATTCTGTTTCTTTTTTTACATGTTCATTATCCACATTTTTTTGATCTTCCTTTATAGGGATTTCCTCCTTTTTTACTTCCGATAAAAGTGTATTTTCTAATCGCATTTGAGACATTTCTTCCATTTTTGACTCTTCGAACGAATGTTCTTCTTTTTTGATAATATCGATTTCAGTTTTTATGGGTTCCATAGATTCTTGTTTTAAATTTTCAACTTCTTCCGGGGACACCAACTGAGTAGAATCTTCTATAATTGCTGTCTCCTCTATTTCTTCTTCTTTAATTTCTATGTCTTGTAGAATAGAGCTTGCCGTATCTTCGGAAGAATCTTTAGTGTCTTCTTTCTTGAATTCATCCGTATAAATTTCTAAGGTTTCTTCTGTTTGTTCTTCTTGAGGTTGTTTCTCCGGCGATTCTTCGCTTACTTCCATTATAGTTTTTTCTTTTACCAGAATCACGGGTTCCTCTTTAAATGATTCAATAGATTCTGTACTTTCAATTGTATTCTCTATGATGTGTTCTTCCGTTATTTTCTTTGTATCATCTAAACTATGTGTACTTTCATCATCTTCTAAGATTAAACTAATATCCTGTGATTTTTCGGTATCCTCGGTACTAGGAAGATCGTTCGTTATTTCAGAAGTCACGCTGACCACTTCTGCCGATGGAATATCTTGTTGTTCGCCAGTAATTTTAGCAAGATGCATCTCTAGTTGGTCTAATTCCATATTGTCTTTATTTTCCAACTCTTCCGAGGGTTCCCTTTGTAATTTATCATTGGGTGATTCTTTAGCTTCTGGTATAATCACTTCTGTCTCTTCTTCTTCTATTAATTCATCTTCCACTATATCATCCATAAGTTCTTTCGTCGACATTTTTGTATCGGTCTCTTCAATTTCTACATTTGAAGTAGAATCCATAGTATCGAATTCATCGATCATTTGTTTCTCTTCTAACGGTACATCTTTACCGCTTTCATCATCGTGAGTTTCTAATTCAGGAACAAGTTCATCATTTAAGATCACTTTCTCGTGGTTTGTACTTTCTTCAGACTTTGCTTCTTCAGATGTATTCGTTATAGCTTCAGATATCTCAGCCACAATAACTTTAGGCTCTTGTGGTTCTATAGCAACCGTTCCTATGATTTCTGCGATATTTGATGTGCTGGAGTCTATTTCTTCAATAGCCATTTCGCTTTCCGGCGAATCAGAGAGCGATACAACCTCGTCTACGTCTCTGGGCTCTGGTCGTTCCGTGACTACCACCGGTATTTCTTGAATTTGCGGTACAGTAAGAGTATTAATTGTTGTAGTAGCTGTATCTAGTGTTTGGGGACTCCCAGTTATTTCTTCCTTTATTAATTCTTCTATATCTCCGATAATTTCGTTAATTTCATCTTTGTCTATTACATCTGCCATTATATCTTTACGTATCACATCGTCTATATTGTCTATTATTTGTACCATGCTTTCCGTCACTGGTATATTTGGCGTACTAATCGTAAGTGGTTGTGTAGGTACGGATGTTTCATTTTGAATTGTCACTTGATGAACAGGCTGCGGTTGAAGTGTATGAATTTCGGTAGACATAGTTTGTTGAGAAACAATGGTTGGAGTTGATTGTAAATTTGGTAAAGGGCCTCGTTGTGCATTAGCAGGCATCTCTAATAACATAGATAACGTCGGCGCACCGACCGATGGTCGTTCTGGTGCTATATTTGAAATTGCAGAAGAAACCAATTGATGCAATTGCGGCGACACATTTTGTGTTAATTGAGAGTTTGGTACTTTAGGGCTAGAGCCAAGCAGACTTGTAATTGTAGGAGAACTCCCTTGCGCCGTAGTAGTTAATGTTTGAATTTGTGTCGTTGGACTTGGAGATTTCAATAAACTTGTCAACAGTGGCGACCTTCCGCCTTTCCTTTTTTTTTCATCTTCATCCAGAGTTTCTGACGTTTCTTGAATTTCTACTGTATTCTCTATAGGTTTGCGTTGATTTAAAGCAGACGCTCCTTGCGGAGAACTTAATTCTTGCTTCTGTTGACGTTTTGCCAGCCACGCAGAATGTGCCCTAACTTTTTGTTCCTGTTCTCGCTCCTCTTGATCAATTGTGACCCACATCTTTTGTAACTTATCTTCCGCTATCGATCCAGATTTTAACATATTTATTTCAGCTTTCAACTGTTGATATTCGTCTCTTTGATAAGTTAAAATTTGACCTAATTCAGCTATTCTTTCTTGCGTTAGTTTTCTAACTATGGATTCACCTGTTGTTTCTCCACTTTCTCTTTTTTTTCTCTTTGGAGTATCCGTATTTTCCAATAGATGAGCATATTGAATAGCACATGATTTTTGAGAAAACCAATCTGGTGGCCTTAATGTTTCTTTTTCAACAAATGCTTTCAAAGATCGTGATACGCTCATCCAATTTTGATCGCCTGATTTCAATACACTGGATGCTAAACATAGCTGTTCGCGCGTACTCCAATTGTCGTAAGATCGTTTTAATTTTAATCCTATAAATAAATATTGCAACAATTAAAGAACATGAATCGATAGAACTTTGAAATAATCGACAGATTTAACATCGTTTTAAATAATACAACGATACTATTACCAATGTTTTGAACCATAGTTTGTTGTTTACATTGTATAGGTTAAGGAACGATGTTGATTAATTTTCCATGCATTCTTACGAAGATAAATGGCAGCATATTATTGTATTCGCAATTAAATAGAAATGTTAATAATGTAACGTTTTTGTAACGAATTGATATTCGAAACATTCAAAACGTACGTATTTATATTTGAGAATTATGTGTATTCATAAAATGCAAAGTATAGTAAACAAATAACAAACTTACTGTCTTGTACCGACGTCATTTTTTAAAGCAAGTATCTTATCCTTTTCTTAATATGTATATATACACAAGTATCAGAACTAATAAATTATCTGTGGCGATTTAATTGTTTACAATATTTCACATTTGATTTATTGCACACAGACGCTTTAGTTTTGTAACATTGAAACACAGAATGTATGGACAGCTGATCTCAACTGAAAGCTAGGAATGCAAGAAACGGAACTGTAATGGCGGATGCAAAGTAAGTTGTCAAAGTATGGTGTATTATACTTTTGATTTGATACATGGGCAATCAAATATTGTTTATCAACGATCGAGTGAAAAGTTCACAAATATGCGTCCAGTATGTGAAATTGTCAAATTAGCGATGCGATCGATGTAATTTGTGTGTACATATATATATATATATATATATGTATATATATATGTATATATAATAATTGAAAGTGCGAGTGCTTGTATTAATTGTACATACCAATTAATATCTTGTAAAACTGTTTTTACCTTACAACGATGAATAACCGGAGACGAACAAATAACTTTACTTACGTTAGTTCGTGTGTAAAGTATATGATATTTTTACTCAATTTTGTTTTTTGGGTAAGTGAACCCTGTATATCATTGGTTTAATTGATCTATGTTATTGTTATAATTAATAATTTTACGTACGAATAATTAAGTAGCAAATTCTATTATATACATTCGTTATTTTATTTATACATATAATATGATAGAAAGTGCAGTAAAATTTAAAACATAAATATTGTATGATATAGTTATTCGGAGGACTGTTAATCGGAGTGGGTTTATATGCGTTTGTGGACAAGTGGCAAGCAACTGGTTCCGTTCGAGTGGAAAATGTATATGATGTAGTCCTGAATATTTCACTTGTAATGGTTATAGCGGGAGGAGTAGTTTTCGTTGTTAGTTTCGCAGGATGTGTTGGAGCATTGCGTGAAAATACTTGTCTTCTAAAATTTGTTAGTATCGCTATATATATATTTTTTCTAGTTTATAAACAGATTGTATAATATTTATTTATTTATTTATTACAGTATTCATTGTGTCTGTTGGTGTTTTTTCTCCTTGAAATGGGCGTAGCAATTGTTGGTTTTGTATTTCCACACACATTGCAATCTTTATTGGAGGAATCATTTACCGATAAAATTATACAAACATATAGAGAGGATCCTGATCTACAAAACTTTATCGATTTTGGACAACAAGAAGCAAGTACTTTTATAAACGAATGTTTGTTAAGATATATCATCAAGTCCAATAACACGAAATATGTTAATATTTTCATGAATAGTTTCGGTGCTGTGGCTTAAGTCAAGAAGGATATCTAGACTGGGGGAAGAACGAATACTTTAATTGTTCCAGTCCTAGCGTAGAACGGTGCGGTGTACCATTCTCTTGTTGTATCAATGCTACGGATATATCGGTAAGTCTATTTTTAATTGTACATAGTATTTTATCGATAGAATTGAGAAATAAGGAAAGAAAGCATTACTTAAATTTTCAGAGTGGTCTTATGAATATAATGTGTGGCTACAAAGTTCAGATGTTACCAGTATCTGAAGCGGGCAAGAAGGTATGGACTAGTGGTTGCATTGAAATTGTACGAAGTTGGGCGGAACGTAATCTTTATACAATAGCGGGCATTGCTTTGGGTATAGCTGTTAGTCAACTATTTGTCATTTATCTTGCTAAAACGTTAGAAGGTCAAATTGAATTGCAAAAGTCTCGTTGGCATTCCTGAGCTTGACTTCAGGCCACCTACCGCTACCAAATTCATTCCCCTCCCAGCAGGCAGGTGGCCAATGGCCGAACACGAGGCCAAGATATTGAAACACATGTAAATGTTCGAATGACATTACTCGTTCTTTTCGCGATCTCTGTATACATACTCTGCATTCTCTCTTTGATTAGACTTGTTCTTTATTTTAAAAATTATTTTCATATATATTTAAGCAAAGGTTAGCTTTTACTCATTCTTACGTATTACCATGTTTTTATAACCAATTTTTAGTTTTTTTCTTATTACTTTTTGTCTTTACTGCCAAATTGTTGGGTCATATAGCCATATATATTTTCTCTCGAAATTTTACATATCTTACATAGTAAGAAGTTGATTACTCTCATACCAGTTTACTCTAGAATAGTGGAACTGAGTCTGAATAATATTCAATTTATACATTTAGTTATACATATATGAATTTTCTGTTGCAAAAACTACCAACATTTAAAGACAAAACTTTAGTTGATATAAGATTAACCAAATATACGCGTACGTACCATGACACTTGATTCGGTAATGACGTGCAATAATTTTATATGTATAAAAATATCATTTCTTTGAAAAATATTCATGTATGATATTGAATTTTATATAATAGCAAAGCTGACTCCAGTACTAGTCATGCTAAACGAAAAACAGTAAAATCGCGAGATTCTAATTTTGCAAAATCGGATTCTCGCAGCTTTACTGCCTCTCGCTCAGTATGGCTTGTAGTGGGATCGGCTGTGATAATAGTAATTTTTGCATCAGAATTTCAAGTTATTATCTGCATAGTGTATCTAATATATATTGTAAGTATTGGAAAGTTTAAGCTTTTAAATAATTGATCTACAAAAGACTTACAAGAATATTATATAATTTATAAAGTAGACACAATTGAAGAGATTCAAACCTTTTTATACGGCTTGCTTTATTACAACATATTTACATAATTATTTGCAGAAATACTTCAGCATGTAAGTGTATTTTATTCTTATTTAAAATAAGAATTTTGTTCGTTTTTATAAGGAGTAACAATAATTTGACATAATGAAATACAAGAGATAAGTACTTGGATAAAACACGCACATCAGTCGAACAATTTAACTCGGAGACTTTTGCTATTATTTCTCTTTTTTAATCTTCGTACAATCGTATTATACTAATATCGGTAAGCATATAGTTATTTACAAATTAATATTGTTGATTTTTTTTATTTTACTATATTAGTGTAACTGAAGTGCATAAATAAAAAAAACGTCCAGTGCCAAAGTCAGAATATTGTCTTATATTTTATTTGGAACAAATCTGACAATAATCTGGTAAACAATTTGTTCGTTGAGTGCATATAGAGTACATCTGCGTGTTCTTTTATTAAGAATTAATGTAAAACTGATATATGAAACTGTCTAGTTTGTAATAAACAAGTATTATTCTAACATTGCATTTTTGCCACTACCAGTACACTATTATATATAAAAAAAAAATATATGTTCAACAGATTTAAAAGTTAATACATTTGAAAATGAAAGGAACAAAAATTAATCTTGTAGTTTACTGTAAATAAGTTTATTTATATAAAGAAATATCTACAGCCGTAGTGTCTGAATATTCTAAAATAACACTTTGTCCGTCAACAAGTTCAGATTTTTCAAATAACTTTGTTAGTAATGTATCCATTTCATTACATACCAGCGTACCGGTTAAATGATGAAACAGTTGTAACTTAGATACACCCAATACGTTATTATTGTTTGATATTTTCAGTATGTCTGCCATCGAATCTATAGCTTTTCCAATTGTCCAGTTTATGTTCACGTAAATACCTTTCGATGGTCCTAGATTCTTATTGGGTACTTTAGTTGACAAATATACGAGGAAATAACAACGTTCGTTCATCGGTACATTTTTAGGACCAACGGCTGAACCTTTTATACGCATAAGACGTACCTAAATAAACAATACTTGAATTAAACACATATGTATAATTGTTTATCGTAGATTATTTAGATAATTTATAGATACTTTATTCGCCATTGCAATATTTTTGGATTTCTTCAAAGTGTCTGAAATTTCTTGATCCACTATGGCTTTTGCTTCAGCAAACTGTTTCTTTGGTATTTGCCACTTTTTCAACTTTGTTGTCTTTTCTTCGTTAGTATATTCCAGACATCCATGATATCTATGTTGTAAACAAAAGTGTTTCTTGCATTTGATACATTGCATCTCAATGGGTGAAGTTTCTTTACAAGATTCATCCGAACACACATAATTTGAAGCCTTTGTTTTAGTGCTTACAACATTTTCACGAAAACTTGAACATTTGTGAGAGGCTATATGAAAATGTTCTTTGCAAAAAGTGTCATGACAATGGTTGCATACAAATGGTAAAAAATTTAATTGCTTGCAGTCTTTGATCGAACATCTTGTTCCTATATCTGGAAACTCCATTCTGAATCTTTAATAAAAAGAGGAAGTAAACAAATTGTCGGAACATTGGTTATGTAAAGTTCTTAGTACGATAAATTGGTACTTGCTTAATTATGAGACGGGGTTGGGGAATGTAAATGATTTTCACTGAGAGTCCCTAAAGCTAGATTATTCCACTTTTGTTCTAATTCCTTCAATGTCATGTGAGAATCACCATTGTCGCTTTCAGGATCGGGTAATTCTACCACTGGTACTACAATATCATCAATAGGCAAACGTTCCTTATGCCAAGCCTCATCGATCAGATCTAACAATCTACCGTTCCCACACACTTGACTGTCCATACCGTTGAAACACACTTAATTTAACAATACTTTTCATATACGAAAAAAGAACTTTCTTAACAGAAACATCAATAGTAAAAGCATCTATAATGTTTTGACAATGAAGGTGATAAAATTTTCTGCGATAACATAGTACAATCATAAACGACATATAAGACAGATGTAAAATCTTATACAAATTGAGATGATACGAACTGAAACTGAAATACCGATCTAGTGAAAACTAGGAACCAGAACCACAGACGAGGTATAGGAAGTTTGGTGTTACACGAATTGTAGTGACTACAGTGTAGTCCCGATCTGTTAAAAAAAACCAGTGGACGTCGAACAACCTCTTTGTTTAAAGCACAGTGATATAAGTATAAATTATAGATGATATTATACAAAGCAATAAATTATATTTTAAAATTAATTAATCAAAGGCATACAAAATAGTAGTGCATACATATACCGCTGATATTCTTCAGGTCCTATCTTATTATTCATACGAAGTACATACCTCGTACATATCAGAACGATTTCATTGTCCTATATTAGAAGTAAATAACAAAACGTTTATTTTTTTGGTTATATTATATTTATTCAATAATATTATATGGTGTAAGTTCGTTATAATTATTTTTCTTCAACACCTCGAAGTACTCTAGAAATACAAACTTTGAGTGCAAATGAAACTAAAGATGAAACTATCTTGTTAACGTGTATCGATTAGAATACAGCGATTATTTTCATTCTTTCGGAATTTAACCAATAAATACATAATACATATATAATTTTATCACAACATTTTCTTAAGTTTATTTAATATTGTATCCCTTTGATTCAATGATGTTTAATACAAGTCTTATCAGTTCATTTTAATTTAAAGCTACTTAATCCTTTGGTTCATAATTTGTGTCATTGAGGTCAGGTTCTTTCAATCGTTTCCAATAAGATTATTGTTCATTTTATGTAAAGCCCGATGTTACCATAGATGAGGCGTACGATCATATATCTTGTCTATAGTATTATCATACAGTCGATTATAAACTGTAAGATCCTCTGAGATAATTTCGTTAATCATTGTCACTGTTTTGTATAGTAGCTTTGTTACCATTTTTTTTTTTTTAATCTTGTCCCTTACTGTTTTTATTAGTTAGATAATTGTTGTCATGTTGTTCACTCGACACCATGCAAACACCTCTATCGCACGATAATCCATCGGCACAGGGACATAGGATGTAATGAACGTTGGTTAGTAATACTTCAGCACCATCAGGATATGTTGCAGTCATGTTAATCGTGGAATCGCTCTGGGGTCTACACATATGTCCTTCTGTTAGCATGGGTTTACATTGTGGCATACTGTACCTTATGGGCCCTGAAATAATGCATTTTGTTAAAATACTTTTATCAAATATTATTGTTTATTGTCTTATAACGAGAGGAATACCTATGCTACAACAATGGCCTGGTCCACACTCCGAATTGCTCTGACACTCTATATAATTTGGTCTGCTCTCTACGTGGGAGAGGCAGCTCGATAGTAAGAGAAGAAGCGAAGTAACAAATACTAGCGCCATTATTGTTATTTTTGCACGCCAACTACCTGAAAACGTATGAAATCTTTATTTATTCTGTTCCATGAAAGTATAAACATGTTATGTCGAGGAAGGATCCCTATTAGGTAGGCGATTACTTGTAATTATTAGAATTCATTTTAGCAAAAAGTATAACGAATACAAATGTCAACATTTAGCTGTTCAGACTTTCAAGTCAACAGATTATTTAATAATTCTTGAATCTATCACTTTTATTAAGAACGAAAATATATAATCAATTTTCTATTCAAATTAGGTAAGATATTCTAATAGGTATGGGTGTCATTACAATAAAGGTAAACTTTCAGATAAAGGCCAATTATCTCTGTTTAAAAAAACCTTGAAATATTTAAATAATTTCTCGATTTCAGGATCAAGTGGATTTTGAATATCAACTTCTATAGAAATGTTGGACAACTTAATAAAGCTTGATCGACAACGATCCTTTTTCGCTTCACGGAGATATCAACGTTTCTATATTTTACACCTAAATCGATTTTTTTAACATTCCTGTCGGGAATCTCACCCTAATGGATTTTTATACTTTTTGTTTTGTTCTTCGATCTAACTATACAGTTGCGCGTACCGTTTCAGGAACGAGTCCAAGAAATGTTATAAGTTAGTCGACGTAGGTTGATCATATATGGAGCGATCTTTTGTTCAGGTGCTTAGTCACACATTAATCGTGAAGCGAAAAGTTGAAGCGACAACTTTTAATAGAGGAATCGAAAGAATCTTATTTTTTAAAATCCATGTTTCTTTCTCGGTAGGCTGCACCGCGCGAGAATTTCGATTTCTTCGCTCGTTTTAATTCCGATCCTCGGTTTCTGCTCGGTTAATTGGAAATTATATAATTTGTTCGATCAGCTGCGTAATGATACAAATTATTTCGACGTCACATTTTCAGCGATGCGCTTAACTCTATACATTTATCGACACTCAGGGACAATTGGTACTTAATTACGAACGATTCGTAACGATGGTCGAAAGAATGTCAATACGTTATTGAACGAAACGTAAAAGGAAATTAGTTTACGTACGAATGTAAAATTTGTTTAGTTATTTGCGAGTAAAGTTTGCCCAACTAATTTAATTACAATGAGTTGACGTTACATTGTTTGATATCGCGTTACTACGAAAATTAGAAAAGAACGAAACATACGTACAGAAGACTTTTTGCGCTGTCTACACTTGACGAACACTTGTCGGCATTTGGTCGCGTGAATCGATGGTCTGTTGTTTTTATATCGGTTCTTCCTCCGCGAAACTCGTATTTGTTGTTCCGAATAAACGATTCGCGCGTTTTTCCTCAAAGAGGAGGGCGAGAGGCGTCGATAAAGCTACTAGCGTCCTGATACAACTATTAATTTAGGCGCTTCCCTGCTTAATCGTATGATAAATTAACACTTGGATAAAAGTAATTGTTTTTGTGATTTTTGCTTTTACTGTTTTTCATCCTAGATCTGTTAATCAGACACATCGGTAAGATTTATACATATACCAGAATAGTATCACTTTTCTAGCAGGATCTAAAATAGATCTTATCGATGAGACCAGCTAGAAGATTCAGAACGATGATGTAATTTGTATCAAGAATATTACTTATTATTATTAAATTGTAGCCTGATTGTTAAAACATTTCAACGTTTCTTAATTATCGTGTTAGTGTAAATTTGAAGCTTCCGAAAGTGTGCAAAGTGTGTAAAGTCTGACCAAATGTTTTAACGTGAACGTTCTGGTCGAAATGAAAACGTAAATAATCGATCGAAACCCTTTGGCACTCAATATGATTAAAGTATAATAAAATTTATAATATTTTGGATAAATTGAAGAATCAATCATATGATTAGTTGATTTTGCATACGTATGTCACTTAAATGAAAGATCATTTATAATTATCGCATTACGTGATCGATGGAATGGAAATCCCGCGATGCAAGATCGTATCAGATCCTGAAAGGATCGCTGCGCATAGAACTGCTAACCAATTCGTATTAACACATTTGCTACCATCGCCGCCACATATGTATGTTATTTTGCTAAAAAGACACATGTTTATTGGGGACATATTCTAATAAAAAATATCGTAGACTGTACGTGTTAATAGAACGATGTTGGTGATAGATATCCGAGAATAAATAGTATTTTTAAAAAAAAAGATTTATAAACTCAATTGTTCAAGTAGCGGTAATTTAATTTCTCGGTTAAGTGGATGCATAAAAAATCAAGAGGGATTCATGTTCCGTTACGTACCAATGCGCTATTAAATATTTCTTCACATCTAATCATTCTTATTTTTTTCTCTAGGTTTTGTGTTATCATAAAACCAGCATTTCCTGTGTAAAGAATTCACTTTTGTTGTTTATATGAACATGCCTGCGGGTTTTAATTGCACAAGATGGATTTGAAGCTGGTCGATGTAATAAGGATTTTAGAACTTGGGATGTAACGATTTTACTTTAATAGTAAAAAATAGTTAAAGTTGTGTGCAAAGAAAGCAATTTTATTAGATGGTACCTTTTTTAAAGTAATCACTAAAAAACTTTTCGTAAGCGGAACAGTCGTAGCTAGGTGTAAAAAATGTATAAATTATAGACATTAAAAGGTTCTTAGTATTTTCAGCATATACATATAATGAATATAGGTATCAGTAGCATAATAATTGTACCAAAACGCTTAAGAAAGTAGAAAATTAACAAAGAGTAGTATCATAACTAATATTGTAAAGTTAAGTTCAAAAATTTGTTATCTTATTTTAAACGAAATGTGTCCAGCTATTTCGCGTAGCCCCCTGGCGGTGAGTTGTTGAGGCGTCACCACAAACAAGTTGATCTTACTTCACTATAGATAGAATAGGAATAACTGGAAATAACCTCATATCCCATCCAAAGAGTTACGATGCTTTTGGTTTCGCGGGGTTACAACTATTTATAAAACCAGCTATTCGATCGTGTGCCATTTACGATGGTTGAATATACATGACCGACGTAAAATGCAAGATAATTTATTGCTGTGTCTCTCAGCATTTAATCAACAGTTCATCGAGGAATTACGGATACCGTGATGAAATGTATATTTTCGTGAAACCAGTGGACCCATTGTAGTTGACAAATTCTCTAACGAATTAAACTATGGTAATTTCATTGAATATAATTGCTTTAATTCTCAATAGACAATGGTAAACATTAAATATTCTATTCTAAATACACGTGAAACGTTTTAGGCTCTTTTAGGAGCTCAATTGGTCATTACTCTTATCATGGTTAGTGTCATCCAGAAATTAACTCCACATTTTTCCTTGGCAAGGTGGATGTTGTGCTCTACCGGGTATGTATTTCATCGGTAACAGCCATAATCGAATCAAGTGTTACTTTAATCAAAAATGTTATCGTTTAATAGTTTGGTGCGTTATTTATATCCGACTGATCAACAACTGAAGACTCTCGTAGGCGTGCCTAAAGAAAAACCGAGGAAAAACAAACACATGGAAAATGGAAAAGTTGGAGATACATTTTATGTTCCTAGAAATTTGGATATTACGCTAGAAAGTGCTAAGATAACTACATTAGATGTTGTGCATTTAAAATATTATACAGAGTACCAGTGGTTATTGGATTTTTCTATTTATGCTGCTGCTGTTTATATAATGACAGAGGTTGGTAATGTCTTGTTCCCGCTAACAAAGTAGTTGTCTCTTCTTTATATCTGTATCTTTATTGTACATTCGCTTGTGTTTTATCGACGCTAAACAGGTGTACAATCACTTTTATCCGATCAAAGATGAGATTAATCTAAGTATGCTTTGGTGCTCGTTGGTTCTAGGTTTTGCATTGTATCCTTTGCACGATTAACCTCGCGTTACAAAAACACATTTATTTCCTCTAGAATAAATCTTGTATTTTGAGTTTAACTTCCTTAATTAGTATCTAGCAAAGTGCTGCTTTCTTTGTGGATACAATATTTCACAGGAGAGGAGAGTACAGGCGAGAGGTCTACGTGTATCGTTACCGGATTTGCATATCTCCTCATAGCTATGATAATTCTTATAGTTGATGAAAACAACCTTGAAATTGGATTGGACAAAGCCTATGTTAGCTTCAATCATAGTGCATCCTTGTTTTTAGACAATCAAGGTCTTTCCTCTACGTAAGTCTTTGAAACTTAAAATTCAAGTAGAAACTTGCAATACCTGTGTTATTTATTCTATTCTTTTATCTTTCTTCATTTTTAAACAATACTCTTAAACATTCTTTTATAGAGGTCCTGCATCAAAAATTGTTGTAAAGTTCTTCCTTGCCTTATGGTGTGGTTTGCTCGGTTCTTTCTTTATTTTCCCAGGATTGAGAGTATCTAAAATGCATTGGGATGCATTGAGGTACTAATGTTGCATTCATTTTTTTAAATACTAATAATATAATAATCTGATAATGAAAACAGCACATTCCAGATATTATAAAAATCAAAAGCTACTAGTATTAATAGCAAATATTAGTTATGCCTCTCCGCTTCTGTTGGTGAGTTTATGGATTAAGCCCATAAGCAGAGATTACCTCACAGTTCGAATATTTACTGGTATGAATGGGCCATTGTAAGTCGAGGGATAGTAAATGTTACAATAAAGTATATGCACGTAAACAGACTGTTTATAAAACAAACAAACATTCTTGCAGAATGACGTCCTCAGCTTTCGAGAGCATGAGGTTAATTGCAATCGTTGTTGCAGTTTTATTAAAATTCGTATTGATGCCAATGTACTTGCAATCGTATCTTAATTTAGCTGTGCAACGATTAGAGACTCAAAAGAAAGAAGCTGGTAGAATAAAAAATGTTGAATTACAGAAAAAGGTATCTATAAAAAATTGAAAGTAGAAACGAACATTAATTTATAACAGTTGGAATTTATTCTGTGATTTGTTTCAGATTGCAGCAGTGTTTTATTATTTATGCGTTGTAGCGTTGCAATTCATCGTTCCAATTATTATATGTTTATTTTTCACATTTATGTACAAAACATTAGGTAAAAGGATTTCCGATAAAATAATTTATTCGTTCTAGGTAACATTATTTTAACGCGTTAGTGTATTTGCATGTTATCTATAGGTGGTTATACTTGGGAAGGACTTTTAAAAGGGACAGCAGTTGAAGAGTGTCCAGCCAATGAACTGCCTAAATCTGTGCTGACTATAATGAATAACAACGATAACGAAAGGACTGTCGTGCAAACAGCTCAAGATTTTCAACTTGCGTTGGGTTCCTTGAAACAGGTAATCTTCATTGGGCATTAGCAATAAGCAGTTCTACAAACTGTACTCGTTCTATTATTTATTGTTTCACAGATATTTACTACAGACGTATACAGAGGTTTATTAGGTTTAGCAACGTGGTGGAGTTGTTTTGCGTTGTTTGCAACCACTGCTATGGGTATGTTTTATCAATCATACTTCTCTAGTATGTAAAAGGATACTATGAAGGGGAACATTCAATGTCATTGCGCACAAATTTACGTCGTATTTCACAATTGATTTGTCGATGTTGAAACCATTGGACTACTTATTTTTAAAAAGTACCTACGTCATGGTATGCACAATACTGGTGGTTGTCTAAGAGGGGTGTCCATACTAATCTAAAACATTTTTAAAACGTATAGCAATAAAAGCGTCCACGACTGTAATACGAATAAATGCTATTTCGAAATGGAGGCTTAAATTGAACAACTGCAACGTCTTTTTTATTACGTATTGTATATAATGTTGTTTAATGTTCATAAAAACATGTAAGAAAGTGTCTTTACATTATAAAAGTCAATATCGTGCGTATAAAAACAAAAAGAAATTCACGATTGTTTTATGACCAAACATAATTAAGGCTTTCGAATGTGTGCGAGACATAAATAAATTGTATCACTGCCAGTAAATAAGTTGTTTAATATTCTATGAGCGACTAACTGATTACGATTAATAACTCGTCTACGTATCAACTCCATTTTCGGCTGATTGAAAGCAACTTTCCTCGTTAATTCCACGACTGTAGATGAATCGAATTGAAACATTACACTGCCCTATATAGTTTTGCTGTGATAATATGTAATATTATGTTAAATATATTTCTCTGTATAATACACTTACTTAACAGTGAGTAATTTAAGGGGGTATTCTATTCTAGAATGCAATATTTTCATGGTATTTTGACATTTTTTTGGTGAAAAGGGTAAAATATTTTTGTATTAAGTTTCAATACATATATTTAGATCTATATTTGAAGAATATCCACAATTTTTTTCATACAAAAATATTCAATTTTTGTATTTTTCTTTTTTTTTGTATTTAACGTGCTAAAAAAAAGAAAATAGTAGAAAGCATCGGATTTAGAAAATCGTAGTTCAAGCGATAGGAACACGTGTGCTGAAGATTCTCTCAAAATTTTTTATTAGTCGGTCCACTAGAATTTGAGATTTTGACAACTTTGTTATTTTCCTGAATCCGGTAGTATACATTGGCAGCAATATTTTCGAGGACATATACTTTCGGAAAATAAAATTTATAAAAAAAAATCGATTTTCTTTAAGTTCTAATGTAGAATACCCCCTTAGTCGATGATGTATCAGTATTAATGAAGATATACGGTAAACCATGATGAATTTGTACGTGTTTGTCATTCTCGATTTCTGATTAACAAATTATTGTTCGCAACATATTGTATCATAAAAGTCTTCTGTAAAGACAGAAATTTTATATTAAGCGATTACGATTCATGAATTGTCGCATCTTGGAGAAAGTGTCATCGTGTGCTTGGAAATGTGTCGATGCAATGCTACTCACGTATCAACTCGGCTGCTTCCGCGATATATAACTCTCCACAAGTTGACTTAGCGTCAGAATAGTGTGTTAATGTTCATTGGTGATGTTACTGTCGTTCGATTTACCGACAAATTTTTAAATTTCTCATAAGTTTCCAACATGTTGGTAAGTGTTTTGTTTTGTTTTGTTAGTTCCATCGGACAAAGAACGTTTTTATTTTAATGTGCTTGTCGCTGATAAATCATTTTACACATTCTAATGCAAGTATAATTTTCAGAAATACATAGTACTTTGTTGCACGATGCTTGTCGCAATATTTGCCGAACCACCTGTTCAAGGCGTGAAACCGACGAATTTACTAGGGAGTTCCGATCAACATGCATCTTTCAGTTTTATTAGACCAGGTTTAACGCAAACTGCTTTCGCGTTCAGTGGCCCCAGTTCTCACCAGTCGTTCAGTTCCAACATTGGAAATCCTCATTTAGCACAAAGAGTTTTTCCTAACATTGCTAATGCGCTTGCTTATAGAAATCCTGGCTTAGGTTCGTGATAAATCTAAAAAATTATATGTAATTTTTATTAAAACATGTTCGTAGAAAAGCAAAGTAACATTGTAATTATATTCTGTCATTATTTAGGAACGTTTCCAGTTGGTTCTATTGCAAATGGCTATGCGACTGCACCAGTTCCACCTGCATTTGTCTCTGGAGCACCTGTACCATTGCCCTATCAAGCTCCTGTAGATCCTGCTGCCTCGGCTTATTATAAACAGTTACAGCAATTTCAGCAACCACAATTGCATGGTTATTCTGCAGCTGCCCTTTATCAAGCACAATTAGCACAGCTTCTTGCATTAAGACAAGCCCAAGCACAATCTCAAGCGCAGGTGCAAGCTACGCAACCACAACAACAGGTAAACGTATAAATAATTAAAAAGTTCGCGTTAACGCGCATCGTGCGCAATTCAAATCTGATTTTTGTTTAAAAGTAATCGTCCATAGGTCCCCGAACAGGTAGAATTGCAACAGGAGGAACAGCAACAACCCCAAAATTTATTAGGGATTGCTTATTCCTCTGCGCCTTCGGTAGCTCGTGTCAAAGTTACTGGAAATGGCTATAAATTTGACTTTTAAGCAATACAAATATATTATACGCGTAGTTTAAATTTTAATACGTTGTACATCGTCCGCTTTTATTTATTCGCAGTAATGCGCACTTATTCGCTCTTGTACATTGTGAATATTATCATAAAAGAGTAATAATATTTTAATAAATACTGTTTAAATACTTTATTAATCAGGTCCGATCATTCATCTATCAAATTACGACCGAAACATCATTTTAAAGCATTGCGGTATGTATTTATGAACTTTATTATTTAATACTTGTTAAAGTACAAGTTGGAGCAAAAAGAATTCTACAAGGCTCCGGGGGGATTCGAACCCCCGATCTCCTGTTTACTAGACAGGCGCTTTAACCAACTAAGCCACGGCGCCTTCCGACCACGTTTTCAACTTTTACATACAATCTGTACATGCGTTACTCAAACCTAAACAGGAATAACTATTGTTATAATTTTCCTCGTTTCTCGTTTCACCTTCATTTCTTTTTTTCTTTGTGTGGACATTACGAAATTAGCAGTGTCTTTTATTGTATGATGTATGTGATATAATACTAGGCTATACAACATTCATTTTTGGGTTACTTTTACAATTAGAAAAAAAAATGTAACGTATATAAAAATGAAAATTTTTATTCGATGAAAATTGAGGAATCTAATCTCGGTTCCTGGTATGGCAGTAAACGTGCCAAATAGCGTATGTTTGTTCATAGAAAAAAAAAAAAAAAAAAAGTCTATGAAAGAAACGCCTATTGTCCATAAGAATGCAACAATACAATCTTGTAAACGCGCAAAGTGCAATGTTTATATTAATCTTAAAAATATCAATAGAAACTTTATTATACGCAAAAAAGAAATTTGCTCCTCCCTAACAGAAGCGGGTGGGGGCCTTCGCAGTCGGTAGGACTCGAACCTACGCTCCCAGAGGGAATCTGATTTCTAGTCAGACGCCTTAACCACTCGGCCACGACTGCTGTAACAAATGTTTATCAAATTTTAAAAATCAATCAAATTTATTTTTGCAATAATAATATTGTTCCGTCCGATGTGGAACAGTCTAGAAATCGAGCTGTGTGCAAAAATCAATATCTGGCACGAAGGATCGAGAATGTTCCGCGGCACGTGCGCGCGAGAATTTTTGCACCCGGCTCGAAGAAAAGTAAAGGACGATCGGGAAGCATATACATGTACATATGTATAAAGACAGGACCCCGATCGCCCAAGGCCAGTCTGACCAGAACCGCACAAGACATTCATAACGTAGTCCATCGGTCAAATCACGAAAATTCTTGACCCTTTTATAAATTTCAATTAGAACGGTAGGATTCTAAACTATTTATGTTTAAAAGAGAATCATAAAAACATTTCGATGATAACATCGATGCTAACACAGAAGGATATATTCATTGCTATTTCCGTTGTTTCAGATATCACGATTATGATTTAAAACATATTTTGTAGAAACTGGATTTTGTATGAATAAATCAGGAGTTCAAATTAAGATTGAAATTTCGCGTAAAAAAAAAAGAGAGATTTTGACCCCGACGTGATTTGAACACGCAACCTTCTGATCTGGAGTCAGACGCGCTACCGTTGCGCCACGGGGCCCTTGTTACATCGATCCTCCTAGAATGGAATACTTTCATTTTTCTGTCAAATAATATTTAATTTTTATAAACAAAAACTTATTGTAATTAGAGTGGAATGTCAAACCATCAAGACGTTTACTCTTGATAATCTGCATTAATAACAGACTATATAAAAAACGGAATATGTTGTTCTTTATCAACACAATACCATGTATGTACAATATTATGGATGGTCGATGTAGGTACATAAGTACCTACGTGCATCGGTGAACTTGACAGGACGTGGTAGATTTAAATTATCGTACAGTTATTGAGAAATCAATCATTTATCGAAGTGTAAATGGAGTTGAAGAAAGGATGCGTAGGCTGGTTTGTACGTTCCATTTCTTAAGATTTGAATAACAAATGCTGGAATTTCGTTCAAAACATAATATATCTATTAATCATTTGTACTGTTGCAACGGTGTTTATGACGGGGTGCGTGCTCACATCCCGCATGCAAGCACTGAAATATCCGAGAAACATACTGATGTAGGAAGTTGTATTTCTACCTACGTTGAAAAGAGTTTCGCGCGGGTTGTCTCACAAAGCCCCTCCTAGCACCAGGAGATCATACAGTTAGTGTTAGCGTCTATAGCAAACGGCGCGCTCAGTTCAGTTCAGTTGCGCTGTTGCGATATTCCGTCATACCTTGACTTTCGCCCGTGAGGAATTTTTTCAACAGGAACGCATGCAGCCGACAGTAATTTCATGACGCCACCGATAGAAGCGCTAGTGTAGAAGCATGCTGGCTAATATGTACATACAAGCTTCAGCTATACGAAAGACGAATTCCCCCACCTTTCTGCCGAACTGCACGTTAATTTTAGGGGAAAGCGTAATAAGGTTTGATCCATCTACGAATAACCGCGGTAAGATCGTGTTCGCGTTACACGATAAGAACAAACAATGAAGAAACGATTAAATCTGTAAACAGATTCGGCTGTACGTACGCATAAGAATCGCATTAATAATCCCAATTTTGGGGAAAAACGGTGTCGCTGTCCCGCGATTACATTTTAATCTGTACAGGCGAGGTTAGAATAATGGGACAATGCATTATCGAGTAAAATTTCAAAGAGGTAGACCGCTTATTGTCGTCGAAGGTGTGTCAGGGCTGTAGCCCTACCGAAATTTCTGCCCGTGTTAGAGTCAATGAACCAATAAACAATGGAAAGAGGTCGTTGGGGGCCAATAACGTATTCTACGTCACAGAGGTGCTTAGGGCCCGCGCGGCTCTTCCTCAAAATTGTGTCTTTCCAATCTGCGGCTAACACGAAGCACGTAGAGGTAACGCTGGTCGCGTCGAGTACAGTAATGCCCGGTTAAGCGTCCGCGCTCGGGACCGGCGCGGCGTCATTTCTACGAATTCAACCGAGACAAGGAAAGAGGATGAGTGCGAGTGAGATATAATAGTGGGATACAATACAGTGTAAGTACCGATAACTTGACCGGCGTCAAGTTATGCACGACACACTGGACGCTCGCGTCCAAGATTGGGTAGGGATAACCGTGGAGAAAAGTGCGGACGCTTAAGTGGGCATTACCGTATCCATCGTCGTTCATGTATTCCTGCTTACCAGACGGTTAAATTGTTGATTATGTCCATTCTATCTGCTAACTACAGATTAGCGGCATCCGTGTTCCTCCAAAGAGAGTTTCAAGAGGGAAATAAAAATATGGAGCAGTTAAGGAAAATTGAATCAGTCGGTATTGGAATAGCCAATGGACTACAACAGAAAGTCCACTTCAATGAACATAATGAATGTAGAGAGGAGAATAATCGTTATGACGAACTCTCTTAATCGAGAAGTATTGATTAAAACAGCTCTTTTTTTCCAAAAGAGTGGGGTAAAAGAGTAAAATTATTAACAGTTAAGGAAAAGACTTTGGATAAGATAGGAAAATATAAAAACTTGATACATCAAAGAAACAAGAGTCGAGAAGACGAAATGATTTGGGATAAAATTTTAACTGGGAAAAATAGTATGGAAATAGAAATGATTAAAATAAATATGGAAATAGGAGGGGAAAATACAAATAGGAATAACACCGAAAAGTAGTTTAGCAATAGATACAGCAGAGAAATACATTTGCAGGAGAGATCTGCTTCATAAATAAAGTTAGATTTAAAAAATACTGTGATATACTGTATGTTAGAAAATAAAATAATGATTCTCTTCTTCACGCCAACATTATCATATAAAGAACAGGAACGATGTATGGGAAAGATTCAGAGGAGATAGAAAAGAAGGGGTAAACAAAATGTACTTATCGCTTTATCTCCACGCAATCACCCAAGTCGCACTCGAGCGCAGTTGACGCTAGATACATATTTAACAAATCATTTGTTCCCATTCAGTCACGTACAGATATATGTGCATAGTCGCAGCACGTCTGGGAGAAAGAAGGCAGCTACGTTAAAAGAACTTTTTTGATTAACGTGCTATCCTGGTCCTAGGAGGGGCTAAATGAGGCAACCCGCGTGAATATCGCTCAATTGTACTTACGAGATTGGTGTTATAGGGATTCAAGTACTTATGGTCCTACGCATCCGAAACAAATTCAATTTGAACTTGAACTTGAACTGTACGAGAAATCTGAATCTGAAAGAGGAGAAAGGTGATTTCATGTTATCCTGATATTTTGCGTCTTGTGCGCGGGATGTGAGTACACACCACACTTCAGTGTAAGATAACGTGGTATTGGGGATGACGAAGATGGCGACGGTAATAAGAACGCGCGTTGTTGATATTTGGAGTGAAATTAGGAAAAGTTACAGTAAAGAGAAGTGGGGTAGAAGTGAAAAAGCGTGGACGAATAAAGTAGTGGGCGAGAAGTGTAGTAAAAATGGGGGAATAGATAGAAACGGGAGAAGTAGAGAATTATAGGAAAAAGTAAACAGTGGAGGGAGCCTAACTTCTAGAGAAGGAAAGGTTAGCAAAAGAAGAAACAAGTAGACAGAGGTCAGAGGACAGGGCCCCTTGGCCATGGAGTACAGGAGGAGAAGAGTGGCACTAGTCAACGCTAGTGTAGCAAAGATGTCGTTGGCGACAATAGAAGAAGAAAGAAAACCATGCAAACGAAGAAAGGGGCATGAAACGTCATTGCAACAGCAAGAAAAAGAAAGAAGGAAAGAATGAATTATTTTACGAGTAGAAGAAAAAGGTAGTAGAAAGATTGTGATATAAATACCAAAGACATTGTAAAAAATAAAGAAGAACCGAGGAAAGAAAGAGAAAAAGACGAAAGAAAGGTAAGAGACGAAAATAAGCATTTTAGGCGAACAAAGAACTGGACGTAATACCGATGTACCAGGTGGAAATTTTTGGGAAAAAGGCGACAAATAGAAAGGAGGTTAATCATATTAAAATCTTTAAATTTTGTAGGTATATGAGCGGCCACATTGTATCGGTTAAGATGATTAGGTTTGAGAGCTGTATAAGGAGGAAAGAGGATGAATTCAAAGTCGATGTTTCAAAGAGGACACAAGAGAAGCGGAGAGTTTTCGACCAAAGAATTCGAGAGAGATTTTGATAAAGGTTTTGTATTTGTCGAGTAGTCGAGTAAATTTAGGGGGGAAAGCCTTCCAACAAAGCTAGCGTTACTCAACAGAAGTATATGTTTGAGCGTAAATCCGTTTGTCGATAACATTAAACAATGTTGCAGTTGTTTAAGAATTTGGTCGCATAAAGAAGCGGTGCAAAGCATGTATTGAAAGGTGATCCTCCGGACGAGGAACTCATGGATAAAGAAGAGAAGATACGATAATGGAAAGACAATGAGTATGTATATCCCACAAAAGGAATAGATTTGTGACACAGAAGGAAGGAAGAACCTCGTGAAAGGAGAAGCAAGAAGAAAGATGGGGAAAGAAATTGAAATTTGTGTTTAGAATGATATTATATACTTCTAATTTTTGTTCCGTTATCGCAAGAAAAGTTTTATATTTTTCATTTGTTTTTCAATTTCAGGTTTATGTTTAAATATTCTTCGAAATTTAGATATAGATTAGAGATAGATAGTAAATGCGAGTCAGAGAACGAATGAGTAATCGAAGACAGTCGAATTAAGTATGCAAGGATGAATAAAACTGGAAAAAACTGTTAGCTAAGTAAAATGTAAAAGAATATTCATGTAAACGGAGAATAATGGTGTTATAGGGCTTGATGCGTGGCCCTACGCACTCGAAATAAATTTGATCTGAATCTAAAAAGGTGGTATGTATTATCAGTGGAAAGAAAATATGGGTAGAACGAACCAAGCGAATCACTCTATTAAATGAACTTTATTTCACGATTTTGTTGATCAGGAAGAATTCTTGGCGCACAGACATATGTATATCTCTATTAATTTGTTAAAATCAACGTTGTCGTATGCTCTCTTTACGTATAGGAAAATTCCCGCCGTTCCTTCCTTCTTTCTATTATTATTTTTCATGTCCATCGATATCGTATTTAAATTATCCATAGAGTTTGTATTTTTCCTGAACCCTGCTCGAGATTCGTGTATTATTTTTTGATTTTCTGCCATAGATTAAGATATGGGAATTGTAACGATATAGATGAAAATATGTTAAGTAATTTGGGACAGATTATTATTGGCTTGTCAAGGCAGGAGTGTTATATGTGTTAATTGTTGTTCTTTCGCATTTGATAAAGTAAACCAATACTATTATATAGGATCTTCCCCCGTGTATAAATTGTAATATAATTTATGCGATTGTACGACGGGAATGAAAATGAGAAAAATCATTTTCTAGTTTAGAAATAAGGAAGGATTATTATGGAAAATCTGTATAATTTGTATAAGATGATAAGACAAGAGGTGAAAATAAAAGATAAATTTTATTTAAGGGAATGTTTGTAAAAAGGAGTAATAAAATGTGACCCCGACGTGATTTGAACACGCAACCTTCTGATCTGGAGTCAGACGCGCTACCGTTGCGCCACGGAGTCCGCTCGAGCATCGTAAACCAATAGCTAATTTTCTACATAGATGACAAGCGAAGCATTATTTTGGATGGATATACATAGATTTGTGGCTAGCCCCTGATGATAACATTTGCAACAGGATTCCATCCATAGACAGGAGCAAAGAATTTGATCCGTACACTGTTGTATGTATAATATACATATAATTTGTTAATACGTTTCTAAATCGTGCAGTTTGTCAACTTTATTCGAATACGTCGTTGATTCGCGAATAGAAAATTTCAACTACCGACGATATGTCGACGTATTGTTAAAAATAATTGTAACAACGACAAGTTATCAACGATCGGAAACCGTTGTAGAGATTTATCGAGCAAAGACTGTGTCAGTCTGTAACAGCGTCGTCGCAAGGATCGAACGATCAAGGATAAGGATTCTAATTAGGTAAATATTTGTAATCGGGCGATTTAATTATGTTGTGTACGGGGGCTATGCCGTTTGATAATAAATAAAAGCAATTATTTTGTTGGTTCGGCGGCAGGCATAGGCATAGGCATAGGCATAGGCATAGGCACCACCGAAGCCATAGAAAAAAAGGGGGATAACGGTCGAGATGTTTAAATTTGCATAGAGACAGATTTTCTGTAGATAATATCGTGGTGTGTGTAATAATCGGTAGGTTCGAAAGGGTGATCCGTTGTTGTAAAATAAATCGGAACGTGGTGGTTTGTTGGATAGGATCGGTTGCGTATGCAATTCACCGGTCAGGAACGGGGGTGGCTTATCGTCTAGGGGCCAGGAGAGCGATTCGCAAGATTAACAGAGAAATCCATCCCGAAGAGGAGTTTTCGTAGGTGTTCTCGAAGCAGAAAGCTTCGTAGGACGAGAGAAGGTCACCAATGATTTCGAGGCTCCGCCTACCAAGCAGGGGTTGGAAGCAACCCCTAGCCAGGATAGCCCGCGCAGGGCTGAATTCTATATCACGTTGTGGGCGTAGACGTACCGTAGACACAACCCCCGATGCATACACCCATACAACCTGTCTTTTCACCGTTCACCGAGATCAAATCACTCGTCTCAGTCCTATCTTTGATCTTTTCGGTGCAACAACGTGGCCTCGATAACACGACCGACAGCTCTATGTGTTTTCGTTCGGATTGTTAGCTGTGTCGTTTCCGTGATACGCGATTAAGAACCTTTTCGGGGCAAGGGAACGGCGGAGGAGAGTCGGAGATTTGACGAGAATGAATCAGGATCAAGAGGTGCCCGCGACAGTTACAGACTTGGCCAGTCTGGTAAGTCGAACAAAAATTTCATATTTTATCGTTGTATTTTGTTGTCTCGTGGCTGTTGGTGCATTCAAACGAATTATAGATAAATGTATCTATGTGGGGTTGCTGGTAGTACGGGTGTACGTATACGCGGGCATAAGATTAAATCCGGTCCGTATCCACCGGTTTGGATAAAATTGTTTGCTTGGTATGTACATAGGTGTGAGGCTCGACGTACCGTAATCCAGTAAATTTCGTAATCGATCGATCGAACGATACGCTATGGTATATAAAGAGGAAACGATACTAAAAATTATGTAATCGAAATCGAAAGATAAGGTGTCGGGCTATGAATCGGAATATGAAAATTGTAATCTCGGGATGTAAGACGGGAGATCGCGTCGCTGGTATTAGATGTTTCGTAAAATGAAACGGTATACATAGTTGTATAGATTGCGTAGAAAGGAGTTTGGCCGGGGTGGCGCGGTGCGATGGTACTCGAGTGGTACTCGTGTCCGCTTTAGTCTCGATCAGAATGCAAACTGACAATGAGTAGAATGCGTGGGGATACCGATAGCAAAGCAACGTATGTATAATGTACTGGTCGCGCGATGATCCGATCGAGTGTCGAATTGCTGCGGCACGCGGCACGCGTCACGCGTCACGCGTCACCACGCTCCGATGGATCGTGGATCGTGGATCGTGTCCCACGGGTGCCATGCACCCACCCCTTTTCTGCCCTCTAAACACGTAATTGTCGGGACCGGTTGCCACCGGTTGCCACCGGTTGCCACCGGTCGCCACCGGTCGCCACCCTCTTTGTGACTCGTGCCAGGACCGCGGAAACCTTGGTACGCGTACGTAGGGATACGCGATATAAGGGAGCCGTGCGGTCCGGATGCCCGACGGACACCCCTTCTCGACATACGATGCGACCGATTCTGTTCGCGGAAACGCTTCCGAGATTTATGTTTGCTCGTTCGAAACAATCATTCGATATTCACGGACGATCCGGCCCCGATGATGGTTAATTTACTGTCCCCCATCGGTAGTAGCATACGTTGCCGCTCGAGTTTCCCATGATTAGGGCTCCCTCCCTCTGTTGGCCAACAATACTCGAACCTTTTACCTTTTACCTGGAACCGACGCGTTCGTAATTGGTTAGTTGAAAGAGGTTCTTTCTTATTTCTGGTCGACTAAAAAAGTCTCTTTACGGCGATATCAAGGGTCGCGAGGCGACTGCGACACGGCGACGCGACGGCATGGCAGCCAGCAAGAGCAATTAGCAGATAGATTCGCTCTGATCGGGACCATCGTCTTGTCATCTGGTATTGTTCGTTCGTATTCCGACGACTCGGAACAGTAATTCATTGTTTTCGCACCCTCCGTGCAACCCATCGGCCGAAAGAGAAAAAAAGGGACAGACTTTCTTCTCGAAGCGGCATCGCGTCGCCTGGCCTGGCCTGGCCTGGCCTGGCCTGGCCTGGCCTAGCTTAGGTCTGGCCTTTCTGGCTCTTCTAATTGATCAAATTGGACGAGACCAGTCGCTGTCGAGATCGAACGATCGCGTTGTTTCTCGCTCCCTAAAACGCGCGTCCGTACTTTGAGATTAAAATATTTATTCCCGATCGCGACGAGATTCACCGTCGGAAAAGGGATTCTCTTTGGAACGTGTTGTCTGCTCGATGACTTTATTATAAACCGAACCAAAGTGCGCAATTACGAGGGTGGTGTACGAGGGGAATTGGGCCGACGACCGACCCCTCGTAGCATCATCAGAAACGATGGGGCGTTCCTCCCCCCGGGTCGGTTCCCTGGGTATCTCGTTTTCACTAGGTAGAAAAACGTACTCGTTCGTTTGTTCGTACATGACACGCGTACCCTCAACGATCCACTTACTCACAGTGCGCGTCTTTTATATGGAAACGCATTCTCGATAGGAAAAGTCACGGGACCCCGAGAGAGAAAGTTAAACGGCACGCGACCATGTTTGCACGTTTTCCTTACGAGTCGTTGGTTCGCGAACGCGCACGATTAACTACATCACGATCGAGGGACTCGCTCTTAACAAACGATTTCATCGAAATCGTACCAGCGAGAGTCAACGAACCTATTTCAATCATAAATTCATTATTTCTAGAAATATTTATCACCGACTACAGTTTTCAGAGTCCAAGCTGAACAAGCTTTACTTGGTACATTTCTTACATACTACTCCACGCACACTGATACTCCACGACCGGTACGAAAATGTTTTATTGCGGTTAGAATCGTGCAAGTAATTTTCGAATAAACGACACGAGATACGTTTTCGATCCGTTATTTAACGGCGTCGCGGCAGCAAATACCTTCTCGTATCGCGTTCCCGTGATTAAAGATCGAACGTAATATCGGAGAATGTAATTAAAATTCATATTAGAGGGCACAGCCTGTGGATTACGAGTGCCGAGCCATCCCAGGGACTAATTATAAATGACTATTAATTGCAATCAGAGGAGAATCTGGGGACGAAGCAAGGAACGTGAGAGCGGACCGGCCGAGCCAGCAGCCGCGAAGCTGTGGAAAAGGAAGTCGATCGCGTCTTCGTAAACGATAATATCCTGGCGAATTAAATAAAAAAGAAAAAAAAAAAAGAAACGCCGAGCTGATGGCGATAAACCGATAAAACGGTTAAAAGGATTTTAAACGAGCATCGTTTATAAATTTTGTTGTTTAAATAAATTGATTATCGGTATGGCGGTATGGTTTTTGAAGTAGGAGCGATCGCCGGCACAGACCGCAGCGAAACTTGCTAAAGGAAAAGCAGACGGCTCGGCTCGGCGCGGCGCGGCGCGGCGCGGCGCGACGACACGGCGTTATTGGAATTTCCAAAACCGGTAACCGACTTTACCACTAGATTGCTCCGCAAGGAGGAAACCATCCAATCGTTCACCGGATGTCCTCCTTGCCTCCTCTCTCGCGCGGTCCTCTACACTCTATCCCTTTCTTTCTCATTGTGACGCGGTGTTGGCTGCTTTCGTTTTAAATCTTGTTCCTCGCTAGCTACCTACTCCTTTCACCAACACCTTTCTCCTCTCTGCCTTGCGATTCTCTTCCTTCAATCTCCTTCTTTTGCCAAACGAAACAGATGGAACGTTTAAAGTTCTTGGAACGATATCATCTTTGAAATTCTATCTACATACATATGTATATTTCCAGTGTTCGTTAACGAGGCTATCTACGTGTCTTTTCAGCCCAGCGAAGAGTTCAACAGGCTGAACGAGCCGCTTCAAACGGTCGCTTCAGGATATTGTCCTGTTAATTATTCGGTGGCTCAGCAGACTAGCAGCGAGGAGAAGCTACAATCCGGTGAGTAACCCAGACGCGAGTCCCGAATTCTCCGATCTTTCTTATCAGTTTTAAGTTACGGCTTGTCCGACCAGTTCTCTCGCAACAATCGACATCCAAGAGAAAGTTGCGCGACGCGAAGGGTGGGCCCGGTCCGTTTAGACCACCCGTCTACCCGCGATCGCGATTTTCAAGCTCTTTGATACGATGTTGCTTGGAAACATCGGCTCTCTGCCGTCACACGAACTCTGCGTCTTCCTTCTAAACGCGTACACGCGTCGATTCTATACAAACTACACAGTGTGTGTGTGTGTGTGTGTGTGCGCGTGTGAGAGAGAGAAGAGTATAAGGGTGAAGGAGAGAGAGAAAGAGAAACCAAGCCACCGCAGCACGTCTTGAAGCACGTGCTGAATGTACGCGAACTGTGTACGTACTACGGCAGCGAAGAGAAACCAACCCCCTGAAGTGAGCCTGTCACTGGCAGGCAGCCAGCCAGGCGAGTCAATATCTTTATATAGTCGCATCAAGAACGATATTATTTTCTACGGGTCGTGGGTGCAATTACGTTTCGAGACCGCGCAAAACGATCTGAAAGTTTTAAACGTGTCGTTGACTCGTTGACGCTTATCGAAAACCTACCTTTGCCAGACGTTTCGTACGCTCTTAAACTTGCTCAGAGAAGAGCAATTCGACTCTGTAGAGTATTCGAGCATAAACAGGCACGCGAACGAAGGAATTCGATGCGGTCTGTTGGTCGACTTGTCCGATCGGTATCGGCAGTTCTACTTAACCTTGACCCAGAAATCCGACGGCAGGCACGGCGAGAAGCCTCAGGATGAATTCAATAAGCAAGGTATTATCGGCGCAAAGAGCCCCATGGGGTAGTCGATGCCGGCTGTGTACCCCCATAGGATTCGTAACCACCCTACCGGCGTCTGGGCACAGTGATTGACACTTTATATCTAACATTGGCATGCCGTGCTGTGAACCGCCAGTCAGGATGGACCGCCTCCACCTAACTCAATCAATGCCTATAATGGTGCAATTTCTCAGTCGTAATCGTGTTACCCCCTACCACCGTCCTCACCATCCACTTTTCGGTGACGATTCACCCTGAAGAAATATCGAAACGTCGACGCGCTTCCAACTTGTTTCTTTCTTTTTTCTTTTCTTACTTTTGATCCTTGAACGTTCTTTTCATCGCGTACAACTACCATTTCCTCGCGGAGGAAAAGACGTAGCTTAGATTTTTAATAATATTTCAATGTGCCCTTTACAATTTCACACGTGATAGAGAAGCTAGCGTGTTTAGCCGACCACGGAGTAGCCTTCGACGATGAAACCATTATCATCCACGAGGCGAAGAAAATCGAATCGTCGATTCGTCAGGCAGGATTGTAACCGAGAAGAAAACGTGGTTATAGACAAGTGGCTACCCGTGGCGAATCCTAGTGGCCCATTAAACGGACCCCCCATGCAGCCCAGATATTTCTATCGCGTTCTTACGCGTATCAAGTTCGAAGGGGTTCTTTTTCCCATTGTTATTTCTTAGTTACCCCGAATTCTCGAATCTTATTATATGTATATCAGTGGGGCATCGCGTCAACGTATTTCTGTTAGATAATCGATGCGTTCGTTGCAATCGATACGTTAGCGTAAACATATTTTTAGCGTGTTATAGTTTTATAGTTGGCCAGAGGGACTAAGCATAGCCATATGCGAAATACTCTCGTTCGTTCTCTTGATATCTTGTGCGTGTTTGAGTGACGATAGGTTTGCATGGGTCCAGTCGGACAAACGACCCGATGCGACGGATCCCCAAGGATCCGACCACGGAGTAACGAAGGCAGCTAGCCTTTTGGTAACAGGACTCTTGCGACGAATTCCGCGTCGGTTGTACAAGGTGTTCGGTCATCCCTGGGAAAAATTTTCATCGGAGATTCTGGAGAGAAAAATAAGACGAAAACCAAGAATACCAATTCGTTGATTCAGGCTTCGTTGAAAAGTTATTAACGTTTAGAGTTCTGCCTCTAAATCTCTGGCCACACATTGGATTTGCGGTAAAGAATTTATTTCTTGAAAATGCGTAGGATTTTGTGGGTATGTCTAATTCACCAAAAATGATTGTAATTTACCCCCGCAAACGAAAATAATTTTTCTATATCGATTTGAAATTTTTTAATTTCGCCGAAAAATTTGTCCACCTTTTATTATAGTTATTCGGATAAACCATTCCTGGGATATAAAGCGATACAGTGGTCGATATTTGTACGTATTTTCTAGGAAGGACGTATGTGAAATATACGTGAACGTACAAACGAACGTGAATTTGATTTCAGAGAGCGGAATATACTCCGGCCAGGAATTCAGACAGGAGCCTTGGCTTCAAGACGGTGAGTAACGTTTAACGAAAGAATAAATCGTAGATGTAGAATTATTAAATAGATTTCGAGAGCGAATTTAATAGTTGCCCGGATAGCTCAGTCGGTAGAGCATCAGACTTTTAATCTGAGGGTCCAGGGTTCGAGTCCCTGTTCGGGCGGTTTTTTTTTTTTCTTCCACTTCATTTTATTCCCGTTTTATCATATCGATCTTATCAAAAGTCGTAAAGATAGTAAAGCGCTGGATTATTTTTTCCTCGTTAAAATTGTCGATCTACGCGTGGATAAGAAAGACCAACGACGCGACGCGTTCTATGATTTAAAACGCCTAATTTATCGATCGATTAACAATTAATCGCAACACACGCTTAAATATCGTTTCTCGAAAAATTCGAAGGAAACATCGATCGAGTCGTAAAGCTAGTACCGAACTGTTGGTAAATCTTCCTCGAAGATGATTAGTTACAGCGTGGTCGTCGGTCTACCTCTCGGAACATTAATTTTAATTAGTTTTACGAACCGTGATGTAATGCACGATAAATGCATTGTACTAATAAAGATAACGAGGGGGTATAGAAGGACGAGCCTTTGAAAAATTCATAGCCAGCCCGGTGGGGGGTACGGGACCGTAGATAATCGTTATTTATTAGTTTCAGAGTCGTGCAGATTTTTATCCGTATAACAAACAACGAATAATACTTTGTTCGAACAAACGTTTACTCGTAAGTTAAAGAAAAACATTTATTTGGATAAAACTTTCTTCGTAACTCGAATGTGATATTCGTTTGTAACGTAAACGAGAAAACAATATGTACATATGTACGTATGTACTACGTTTCGTACGCACGCGAGTATTTGCAATGCGTGTGTGTGTATGTGAAATATCGTAGGTAAGTGGTATTTGTGTGCTGTATCGTGAGGTTTATCCGCATATTCTGTTATTATAATAATCAGACTTGTTTAATGCGGCTTTGTTATGAATTATTTACACAAATATGTAACGTACGGAACAGGTTTATTTTAAATACTGTTTTTAAATGTTACTACGCATAAAAGGTTTTCTCAGACTACTTGTTACTACTTTTTGGTAAATTAATTCCACATCGGAGACGAGACGCGTCGCTGAGAGAAATTGATGAAACAATATCATCTTAGTTCCGAGTTGTGCTAACAAAAGTTTTATCCGGATAGAAGTTTATTCGTCACCGATACCGATTATTCGTACAAAACCGTTTTCTTTTATTCGAAATTGTTCGTACACGATTAACAAAGTTTCCAACGGCGCGATCGAATGTTTGCGTCGGACGCTCTTTCCTCGGAACTTTACCTCGTCCGTTAATTGTAATTTTGTATACGACGACCTCCTACGCCTCGATGATGACGTTTACTTTGCCAGGCTAGCTAGCAAAGGTAGATAAGATTGCATTTTGGTTACAGGTAGCAGTTGCGAGACAGAGGACAGCGAGCAATACGTGCCGGAGTTTCATCGGATGTCAAGTTAGTTGACAAATTTCACACATATGTATATATGTGTGTGTGTGTGTGTAGATATGTAGGTAGATAGATTGGTCGTGCTCGTACGCAACATCTCGAGATTCCTAATTGCCACGTTCCGATAAAATCGAGTAGAGGCGCACACGGAAGTCAATCAACATAGGAATAGGAGAACGTTCCGTTGCACGGAAATGTATCGTGCATGCAATTTAATCCCAAGGTGGAAAGAAGTTGACTAGAATCTGCGCGACGAGGAATTCCGGGATTTTCATTCGGGGACCGTGTTGCATCTTATTGTTAGCTTCGAATCTCCGATAACGCGTTTACTTGTAGAAATACGGGCTCGTCGAACAGGGGTAAAAACAACGAAACATATTGGAAAGCGGTCTTTTTGCTTCGCTCGTCCGACAATGAAATTTCGTTCCGATTGGCGAGAGCAATATCGAGACTTTATTAAAAAAGGTAATAAACTGCCCGGGGCTGGTGTTTTTAAAGCGGCAATATCACGTTACACGGGGAAGCACTTTATATTAAGTCCGAAGGCTTTTTTTCCTATCCCCTTCGTCGAACCTCGGTTGATTATCGTCTCTCGACTCGCCTTACCGCCTTACCGCCTTACCGCTTTACCGATACAAGTCGCGTCGCTCCTTCATAGAGCAACGGAGCTCGATATCGCGCCAGTAATGTTGGTTTTCACGAGATTCTCCAAGATTTTGTAAATCCGTCCGGCACTGTATGGCGAAACTGGCAAATATTTCGATACTCCTGGAATAGAGATGGGGGTAAACGGCCAGAGGGTACGACGGATAATGTCTATATGCTCACTTACACACGCATCTTTCTCTCGTCGTACATGCGTTGGTTCGATAAAGAAATTTTCTGTTGGTAATAATAATGCGATCCCGGTTGGAAAATTATTCGGAAATGTAAAATAAAATATTCCCGCGGTGGAGAAAATTACAAGACACCTACGAGACTGTTTACTTTCACATAATCTAATATTGTAATCGAGCATTCGAAGGTATACATTGTATCGGCATGTTCCATTTCGGTCTGTCTTTATCGATCGAACGTAGAAACAGAGTTTGGCTGAAAAATCCTGAATAGAAAAGCTCCATTAATGTTCGGATTGCGAATCGACGTGTAATTACGGATCATCGAACGTTCCATGTAGATTATCGCGGTTCGAAGTAAAATTTGCTCGTTGATCGGTTAATTTTATTCGGAGTGGTGCTCGCAATCGTCTGGTTTGGCCGCGTAACGCGTAAACATTCGGAACGTGCCCTGTCCGAGGTAAACACGTTCATCGGCGGCGGCGGCGGCGGCGGCGGCGGCGGCGGACCAACGTTTACCAATAAACGTTTATTCGAGGCATTGTTTGCCGGATGTTGTTACGTTCGGTATATCGGTGTAACGGTAGGGGGAAAAAGACTGGGAATCGTACGATACCGAATTTATTTCTTTTGATTTTTCTCTGGTCGCGGTTAGAAAACGTTGGTCCGTATCGTGAACGAGAAACACGGTGTCCGCGATCGAGAAGGAAAATCGTTGAAAGTAGCCGAGTACCTATGTATCTCGGCGGTCTCTTTGGGAGATAAAATTAAAAGCGGTACGAATCCGTAGGTTTGTTACGGTGTAATCGAATCGGCACGATGGTCGCGCGATGGTCGCGCGATGCTTCTCCCGTAGCAAGCAAACTTCCGATGTTTGTAAATAGAATGATTGCTCGAGGCCTCTGACTTATGCTTCCCACGGCCAAAGTCTGTTTGATTTATCGGGGGCGCACCCTCGGCTCGCTCGTCGACGGTCCCATTAGAACCGAACTCATCCCCCACGTGCCGTTGCAACGATGCGCTTAGCCCCGAGTAGCCTCGCGTCGCTCTTTCCTTCCGCTTAGACACGCGCCAGACGCGATCGAGAGTCATCTTCTCTCGAAGAAACCTTCCGATCCTCGATCGTACGCTCTGGGGGGTCAGTCCTCTCGATCGTTAACAACATCGATAGTTTTCCGCGTTAGGAAAAGATACCAGCCGAGTGTGTCCCGTCCTTTCTTCCTTTCCTTGTAAACAATAGAAAACGGAACTCGATCTGTTTCCTTAGATGCCAGCGTAAAACAGGAATCTGGAAACTGTAGGAGAATCAACGACACCGATTACAGGCAGTATCAAGCATCGGTTGGTCATTCGCACGGTCAAGGCACCACCTTCCTCGATCTTGATCCGGACAGTCGTACGATCTGCTTCGGGTAAGCGAGACGAAACTTTGCATTTTGAAACTTTGATTGATTTTCAGTCTATCGTTGGTCTTTTTAAACAATAATCGTTATCGTCCGTGTCGTTTACGGGTATTTTGCGCAGAAACAACAAACTGAATTCCCGAACGAACGACACCACGAAGAGCATCACCGTGAAGGAAGAACCGACGGACAGAGGATACGGGGAACCGATTCCCGTAACTAGCGTACCCGCGTCGTCGATGTCTCAGGACAACCGAACCAGTAAGAGATACTATTTAATAGTTCATCGATTGGTAGTAACCTAGACCGAATCGTATAAATTGTATCAATTTTATCGTTAACGTCCTCCGTCGATCCGTTACGAGGAATCAAACTTTCCGATTCGGCGTTTCTTCCCTCTTCTTACACGTACACCGTGACAAATCTCTCGACAATGGATCCACGTGCCAGTGGCCGCCCGCCGCCCGCCGCCCCATAGATCCCATAAATAACTGAAGCGCATGGGGTAGTATCATCCATTAATCGAGCCCTGTCTCGAGCTCTTCTTCCGGTCTCTGTTCTTAAAATGCGCTACAGTTTGGTGTCCCAAAATCCATCGTACCTTGTACCATCGGTTGTCGTTGTTGTTCCATTATCGTTCCTAGTCGTACCGCGATTTGCTTGGAAGCAACGGGAGCCAAGAGAGACCGAGTAAGAAGAAAATTCCACAATTCGGTAGCAAGGTTCGCGACCGATGTAATGGACTCGCTTACGCGCGACTAAGTACGCGTAAGTGAATAATGTAAGAATGCTTTCAACCGGGAAGGTACGGAGAACGGCTGGTAGGATTCTGAAAAAGCTACCAAACGAACGAAAGAGCATAGAATTCTCTCCTTGGGAAGACTGCAAGTCGGCGAGCTTTCTCTCGAACGAGGAAATATTGCTGGATAGTCGACGTTCCCGAGCCATTCTAGCCCCACTATTTATTAACGATTCGATCGAAACGTCCTCGCATTTAATTATCGATCGATCCGGTAAATCTGCTACGCAGCGTTTGACTTTTTACGGATTATCGGGCCATTACCTAATAGAATTGGTCGGTTTAAGGTAGACGTCGCGTAGCACGATTCAACCATAAAAGGCTCGAGTCAGCGAAGGGTTTGCAAGCTCATGCTTGGTAATCCGGACCGATTAGTCTTCCCTTTATTCGCGCACATATACCGAACGAACGACGAATCCTTTAGGAACTCGGTTGCTATATTCGCTGTCTGCTCGACACCGTGCTCCGCGCCGCGCCGCTATACGCTATTTACTTTCCAAGTCACTCGGGAATTATGCTTCTACTTCTCTTGCCGTAATTCCTCCCTACCCATTAAGTCGTTTTAATTATTTACGCACAGTTCAGGTTAATAATAGGATCGTAGCTATCGTTGTTATCGATATCTCTCTACCGGCATATGGCACCGTGGATTTCCTCGCGATACACACTCGCTAAACTCATCCTCTCTATCGGATCGAATCCCATTTTCTACCAATCTTTCAACGATAGATAGCAAACGTAAAGTTTTAACGAAACGAACGAGGTATGTGTACACGTACCGTAGATAGGTAGCACACGATCGCACGCGACTACCCGCGTTCCGCTGGTCTGCTGTTAAATCGTCGACCAATATATCGGTTGGAATAGTAATAACCTGTTAATGGCTAGAGATTGGTCGCCAGCCCGCTAATTAATTCGAGCACGAGGAGGATTACGAGCGGTCCTCGTCGGCTAGTTATGGCGGTCGTCGCGTTTGCATGGAAATTCCAACACGCGAACAAGTTGCCGCGTCTCTCAAACAACTTGTACGGTCAACTCGTCTTTAATTCGAACTTTAGGAAAAAATTTATATCACCTGTTCGTATTATTTGGTAATCCGTAAAAGGTACGAGTATCGCTACGACCAATTCTTTTACCATTTATCACCTTTTCCGTTTATCGTATCGTCAAACATACGTATTTGTATTTCGAGTTTTTACAGTACAGTTTCCTCGTACGACTCTGTGTGTGTGTGTGTGTGTATGTCTCGTTCTTGACGTACACGATAAAGACGTCGTATTATCGTTGACGATTAACTGTACGTTATGGTTTCGGTGCAGAACGCTCGTACGTTTCTATGTAAATTCGCAGAAACAAAAGAAGAGCATTTCGACGCGTCAGGTGGGTGGAAAATGGACCTTGCATTATTAACTAACTAGCTCTACTCCGGAATTTCGGGATCAGGCAGATAGATAGAGTGGTGGTCTGGGGGTGGAGAAAACAGACACGCACACACACACACACACACACACACAGAGCGAGAGAGAGATCGGGAGAGGGAAGGGTGGAGAGGGAGGAGAAGAGGGAGAGAGGACGAGGAAAGAAGGAAGCTTCTCGTCTGAGAGTGGACGAGGAGTGGAGGTCGTCCTCTTTTCCGTGCAACCCTTCTGCGCACCGCCCCTGACCAGTCCCGGCTTGAACCCTTTTCCTGCTCGGTACATCGCCACCGGTTTCATCAGCTCGCGATTAATTTTAATCTAAAACTACCCGCAAAGCCGGGTCTGGCCTCGCTTGCACGTTGAGGTCGACCCCTTTCGCCCCTCTTCGAACAGAGTGCCAGATTGGCCCGCAGATTTTAACCCTCTCCGCCTCCTCCTCCTCTTCCTCCTCCTCCTCCTCCTCCTCCTCCTCCTCCTCCAGGTCTCTGTCTGTCTGTCTCGTGTACGCGATCGTGATCCGACCAACGTTTGCCAACCAGGAAGCTAAAGCTAACTTGCCGACACGATTAACCTCGGTAACCCTTCCTGTTGATTTTCTTCCGATAGCTGTTATTTCCTATTAATGCCGCCGCGTGCATAAAAAGCGCAAGAAAAACGGCGAGCGCGGTCTGCGAACCGAATCGCGTCGCTGGACCAACGGCTCTGACAAAGATAGGCCGATCTTTTTTTGCGATTCTCCCTCTTTCTTTTATTTCTATTTTTTCTATTTTTTTAACGATACCGAATGCACGATTACTATTTAAATTATTTTTTTCCCGCTCGTATAATTACCTGCTAAGTTTAGCCGAGTCGGAACTCGTTCTCTCGTTGGTTAAAATCGGTCGGCATCGTGTTCGTCTAAACGCTACGATCAGCAACATTTTAATCGGCGAACAAAATCGAGTGGACGCATCGTGGCACGCAACGTCGCCTTCCGGCTCGATATCGGAACAGGGTTCTCAATTTTTCAATATTCCCCGTACACGACTTGGAACGTAACCGGATTACGGTTCGAGAATAGCTTTTTCGGCTCGAGGGACCACGGCATCGGTGGGATGTTGCCGCACCCCGAGAGGAGACCACCCGATTAATATACATATCGCGCGAGCTCTCCGCGGTATTTCAGGCGCTGCCGCCGCCATCCGCGAGCTTCGCCGGGCCGGCAACCCCGTGGGCTTTGAATATCAACCAATTTCCTGCCGATATTTCTGTGACGAGCACTTCACCGGCAACCGCGCGTGAGTGCAATCGCTAATACGGGGCGGCAGGCCTTTCCTCCTTTTTCACCTTTCGTGCGTCGCGTCGCGTCGCGTCGCGTCGCGATCCTGCTCGTCTTGCTCATCGATCTCTTATCCTTCTCTCGCGAGCCCCGACGCGCCTCCGTTCGCAACTCTTTTCTAAACCAGCCTTTATTTACCACAGACAACAACTTGGTTTACCAACAACAGCAGCAGCAGCAACAGCAACAGCAACAGCAACAACAACAACAACAACAACAACAACAACAACAACAGCAGCAATACGGAAGCGGAACAAGAAACGGCAGAGGTTCGCCGTCACCCAGTCGACCAGCCAGCACGTCTTCCGCAACGTCTCAGTGGCAATCGACGGTTTCAGCATCGAGCGGGGACGCTTTCTTTTCTCGGCAGGAGACCTGGAGCAGTTCGGAAGTATACGGAAAAAGAAGCGCTACACCCACGTGGACCGAACTAGGCGTTCAATTGGACGCGAGAAATTCGTCATGGGAGAGGCAGAGCAATTGTTACCAGAAGAAAGGCTCTCCGACATCTTGGAACGCAGATTATGCCGGCAAGAGGCCGTCCTCGGCGACCGGACCTTCGCCCTGGACCGAGATAACCGTTGGCTATCAACAGCAACGTCGCGGGTCCCTACAGTTATGGCAGTTCTTGGTAACCTTGCTGGACGATCCTGCGAACGCACCTTGCATTGCCTGGACCGGTCGTGGCATGGAGTTTAAATTGATCGAACCGGAAGAGGTATAAACGAACCCCCAGAAAATCGTTTCTTAACCGATCGAAAACCAACGACGCTTCCTAACGAGGATTTTATCGAAACTTGGATACTTGGTTATACTTTTTACCGATCTTAGATGCCCTTGGTTACCGTGTTCCATCTTTGCGCGAATATTCTCTTTCCCCGGATCGATACAATTACGTTTGTTCCAAGCAAACCTTTTTTAACCGTCGGAGCCAGAAACGTTCGACTCGCTATTGTCGGAGAAAATGACGTTCTTACAAAAATCCATCAGTTTTATTTTACAGCTTTGGCAAAGCCAACCAGCATATATCTCTGCATATTTTTCACATTTATCAACGGCTTCTTCTATATTATTTTGTACATTGTTTGTCGTTTCGAAGAAACTCCGGACGCTACCAAACTCAATTTTTCTTTATTGTTTTCGGTGGTCTCGATGGCAATATGTGTGTTCCGTGGTATCGCGGTCCGTCGAGGTAAACGTTAAGCAACTGGTTGGTAAAATGGTCTGTTTATCGGCTTGTTCAGGTGGCTCGCAGGTGGGGCGTTCAAAAAAATCGGCCGGCGATGAATTACGACAAACTGAGTAGATCGTTAAGGTATTATTACGAGAAAGGAATAATGCAAAAGGTGGCGGGCGAAAGATACGTCTACAAATTTGTGTGCGACCCGGAAGCGCTGTTCAATATGGCGTACGGCACCGGAGGGTCATCGAATCTTCCCGGCGAAGCACGGAACGGGGTTCGAAGTCAGTCGATATCCGGGAAAATCTCCACTACGAACGATGTCTCCGACTTGAGGGAACATCCCGCTACTGGATACGGGGACGCGGTTCTTGCTATGTACTCGAACAGTGCAGCAGGTCAGTCTTGATAAATTTCATAACCGAGCAGCAAAAGTCGTGTCTCTTTTATCGTAGAAAGAACAATCCCGATCTGTCGTCGTTTGCCTCTTTGGCCGAAATAATCTTTCTCTTGAGAAATATACATATGTAGATGGTAGATTCGAGTACTACGTAGGAAAATACGTATTCGAAAATGGAACTGATAAATTTCTCGACGCGACAGTGTACGGATCGTCCAGCTTGCACCATCTGCACCAGTACCTCGGTGGTAACGAGGGCTTCAAGACACCGCCGAACAGATATCATCCTCACTACTCGCACGAGTACAACGGAAATCATCATCACCATCCGCCATCGAGTTACGCAGAGACCTTCCTAAACTACGGCCGCTTGTCGTCACACGATGGCCCAACCGATTCGAGAAGTCTCGAATTACCGAGGATCCCGTACGGCCAGGAAACTGATAATACCAGCAGGGACCGAGAGGCGTCATCGATTTTCTACGAAGGCATGCAGAGAACGCAATTACCAGCAACTCCGGCGCTTTCGCAGCCAACGTTGCTGGACAGTGCCACCACGAGCTCAAAGATCGAGCAAACTTCGTACGCCTGCCTCGGTGTAGGGAGCTGCGTATGCTGAATTTATCCAAATTCATTCTCAAAACATTTTCTATACATATACAATGTACGATACGCGTATGCGTCGTACGTAGTCGCGACTAAATTAACTGGTCGCGCAAACACCCCGTTGTCCCGACTACCAATTATAACAACTACCGCCGAACGGTATTATGGCTACGAGTAAGTACCCTCTTAGCATCCTCGAACGACCAATTAATTTTATTTCGCCTACGGTATAGAGGACACTCGGATAACGTTGCGTGTTTCGGTCAATTCCATCATAGTTTTACACAATAAGAATTTCATTCCGTCTATAGAATTATTTTAACGAGAATCTTGGACTCTGAGCAATCGACCAACAGCATAGTACATATGTATATGGAGAACCAGTCTTACGGTTGCTGTAAACATTTTCTTCTTCAAATATTTACTGGGATTAGCAAACAACAGCCTCAGGAATTTCATCGTCGATCCTTACCGTGGACGTGATATCATCGTACTCTGAAATTATATCTATAGTCTCCGCGTGGATTGAGAAAAGTGACAATTACGAGAACCCAAGTGCTCCGTGTGTACAAGTAACCCGTATCGCTCGCACGCGACCAACATTACCTCCACGCGTTACGTCTATATCATGTAATTTTCCAACAAAGGGGGCAACGAATCGCTATTGGTATTACGCGATTGTCTGAGTATTCTCTAGGTGTATAGCGCGCTTTAGATGGAACGCGCGATTCGAACATCGACCAAGCAAGTAGGTATGTACTTACGCGTTTGTCGATGGTCGAGCGAGCTCGTAATTTAGAACGGTAGAAAATTGAACAGGCTAACGTATGGTCGAGGGTTCGCGCGACGATCGACGAACGCGAAACGCAATCGTTTGCAGCATTTCGATCGCGCGTATCATTCACCTGTAAATAGATTTCGATAATAGTTCTCGAAAAGGCGACTTGTACGATCGGACGACGACTACTTGCTAGATCGTCGTTACTAGTTGGATGCACTGTAATTTCTGTAAATAGCGAATAAATCTCTATCGGAATAGCAGTTGTATCGATTTCTCGTTTCACTCTCGTCACTAGCGTATTTAGCTTGATGTGTCAGCGACAAACGACAAACGACGATCGCGACACGTGCAACTCTACCATCGAAAGTAACAACGAGGAACGCATCGAGCGATAGTCCGACGCGAATTAGCATAAGCGATTACGCGCGCTTGACCTAGACACGTAATTCGCGAAAGATGGAAGCGCGTCGCAGGAACGTGTTAGCAGTCAGTGACGCAAGCTCGGACCATTGGACTGAGGTCGACTGCTTATTTCTGGCTCTGACACATGCTGGATATGTTTATATCGAGCCCTCTCTTTCCGTTTCACTCCTAAGTCCTCGGTTCTTCTTCTTCCACTCGCGCAGATGTCTCGTTGGTGAACACGAGCGACTCGAGTCGGATTCCGGTGATTATGCCACTGTCAGTCGCGCGCGCTCCAAACAACCAAGCTACTCTTCGATTCCATTCAAATTTAATACGGTCTACGTAATTTGCTCGTCAGAGATATAGATATCGAATCGTGCGTGTAATCGATAGTGTGATTTTATTTACATTATCCCGTAGCAAAGAAACCGACTTTCTGGTGAGTACCCATCGGCTTTGTTAGCATATTTTTTTTAACCGTTTTCAACACCCTCTGCCCTAAAAAGAGTTGCAACGATCCGCGCGTTGCTTTCGAACCTCTTTTCATCTCTTTTACCGGATCAAAGGAAACCGCGACGTTGAAACGGTGGATGCCAAATACGTGTACCACTTAACTCGCTGTCTGGCTCGTATCGATCTCTCCTCGTAACTTTTGTAATTTAGAAAGAAAGCGTAACGAGAAAATTGACACGCGGGAAACGGCCCCGGCGGCTCCGATCGAATCCAATTTATTATCCTTGCTCTTGAACATTTCGTAGAAATAAATAAACTCGTTGATTCCAATAGTTGTTTAAATGTTAATATAACCGTTGGATTTAGATTATCGAGTAACGTTCAAAGCCGTTGGAATCGTGTTTGCAGCGTAAAAGTATCGAACGAACGGGCCGCCACTTAGCGATTGGCCGTCCCGCTCTTGTCCTCGATAGAAACGAAAACTTTCTGCAATTTCAAATTACGTTCTTTCAGCGATGTCGAAAAGCAAATCAGCCGAATCTTCGGAGACCGCGATGGGTTTCAAGGACAAGCAGAAGGCTCTCGACACGTTGAAAGCTCTGGACGGTCGTGACATTAGCTACCAGTACCACGTGATCACGAGTTTCGTGAGCCGCGCCAAGAGAACGCTGCAAATCACCAGAGACCAGGAGAAACTCGCCAATTTAAACGAGGCTTTGAAAGTGTTCGAGGAGTGGTTGCTCGATTATAAAGAGAAGAATCGCGGCAAGGAGAATCTCGCTTACCTACCGATCGAGACTGTGACGGGTTTCAGGACTCTTGCCAAGAGATACGATGTCCTGGACGAACAATTCCTCAAGTAATTAACAACCGAATCTGTCGTTGCTTTCGCGACTCTTAAGAGTCTTTTAACATTAAGTTACCGGCCGTTGTGATTTTTTCAGAGCCTACAAGAAGGAAAACGGAGACTACAAATGTTTACGAACGGTTAAGGTATCGAGCGGAGGAGGAGTGACCTGGGACATCGAAAGGAATCGAAAGTTGAAGGAAATCATCGATAAGATAAAAAAAGATCACGTGCAATGGTACGAGACCGACGTTGGCAATTTCCGGGGACTACCGACCAAGGAACACGTTCAATGCATCATGTTGGGATACAGTCCGGATCCCTCCAAGCTGAAGAAGCTGATCTCAGAAATGGAAGAAAAGTTCGGTTCCGAGGACGACGACGAGGACGAGGGCGATCGGATGGAGATCGATCAAGAGGAACGCAACAAGGCCTCGAAGAGGAGCCACGAAAGTTCGAGCAACAGCGACAGCGAGGACGGAGCACCGGAAAAGAAGGTGGCGAAGCGGCAATCGACCGACACCGACACCGACACCGACGCGGACACGGACACGGATACGGACAAGGAGAAAAAAGAGGAAACCAGACTCGGTTTTAAAAATAAGGAGAAAGCGTTGCAGAGCATCGAATCGTTGAACGGCAGGGACGTAATTTATCAATACCACGCGATTGCTGGCCTGACGAAAAGAGCCGAAAGAGTTATATCGTGCACAAAGGACGAGCAAAAGATCAAGAACATGAAAGAGGCCGTCGAGGTGCTGAAAAATTGGATGACGGACTATAACGCGAACGGTCGAGCGAAGGAGAATTTAAACTACTTGGCCATCGATTTGGTACGAGGTTTCAAACCATTGGCGGATAGATACGAAATCGAAGACAACGGATTTCTCGAGTAAGTTGCCGCGTTTTCTTTTCTACCATCCGATCGGGCTTCGGAATATTTTCGTTCGATCTATCGATCTTTTCATCTCTTTTTCTCGGTCTCTTTTCTTCCCCGTAGAGCGTACGAAGATGCGGGCGGAGATTACAAGAAGCTCAGGACCGTGCAAGCTCGAAATTCGAACGTAACTTGGGACGTTGAGAGAAACAAAACGCTGAAAAGTCTATTGGAACGCATCAAGGGGAATAACAGACCGTGGTTCGAGACAGACGGTGAATTACACGGTTTGCCTACCGAGGAGCATACTCGGTGTATAATGTGGGCTTTCAGCCACGATACCGGCAAACTGAAGAAACTGCTGCCAACGCTGGCCGACAAGTTCAAGTCTTAAATGACATTATGTATCGTATAAAAGTGTACGTTTAAATTCATCGATACGATGGATGCGTTACGGATATTGGTTACTGTAACGATGCGTATAAATGAATTTTTCTTACGTTTCCGTTTAACGGCCACGTTACACGGACGATGGTATCACGAATAAAAAGTAACTTATTTTTCCATGTTAAAAATATGTTGTGCCCTGTAAGGTTGTCCGGTTGAAGTTTGGTCCGTGCGACGCGACAGGCGCATTGGTCGCGATAGGATCGACATCTGGTAGAGAGGCTCGAACGTTTCGCCGGCCGAGCCGGGCTACACGGTCGCCATTTTTATTTCCGTGTCGTGCACGGGAATTCCAAGATGGCGCGAGCTGTCAAAGTTTTTCGACCGTGGAACGCTCAATCGATAGTTTTGATTGCCGCTGTGCAGCTCGCGAAGGTGGGCGAGCCTCGGGTCTGGTTTTGAGGTTAGGGTTAGTGACTCGGTGACACTGGAAACGGCGGTTACGGGCTCGTTTGGTGCGTGCGCGGTCGCAAAATCCTCCGATATTCTCTGGACGGGTGTACGCGCGATAGGTCGCAGAAATCCATACAAGTTTCGACACCGAACGACACACAGTGTAATCCCGGCTAAATATCGCAAGGTGGAAATACGTGGGCGAGAGAATGACACGCGCCTCCGCAGTCGATCTGTTTATTTTCCGTGTACCAGTTAAATCTTTGGGAACAAGGGAATCCACGCGCTGCTTCAGGCCGTCTAAAAATAGCCGTTGCTTCCATCGAGGTTCGTAGACCTTTATATTCCTCGAACGCGATCGCGGTCGCGATCGCGGAGGCGGTTCGAGTATGCGTCTCTCGAGATCGATTAACGTGGGATCGCGATGCAACACGTGACATAACGATCCATCTTACTTGTATTTGTTCGTACGACCTACGTGGTTTGGTTCACCCATCGGTCGCTAACGTTTACATCGTCGAAACTCGAAGGACTCGCTGATTCGATACGATACGATTCGATTTGATTCGATTCGATTCGATTCGATTCGATTCGATTCGTAACGTAACAACAGTCGCTGGGAGATGTACCACGACGATTAAAAAAATGTGATGCTAATATCCGGATAACGAGTTAAAAAAGGGAGCAATTGTACTTGTTGAACGATCTGATCTCGGCCTAATCGATCTGATCGAAGAAAGGATGGACACGAAACGATCAACCAGTGCGTCGTCGATAGTTTGTCTCACGATGGATAAACGAGAGGTGAAGTGAAAATGTCACAAATCGCGGATGCTGAGAGTGAAGCAGGCTCCATCTGCGACGAGGAACGCGTCAGAAAGCTGTTCCAAGCATGCGACGGCGACGGAGATGGTTTTATCGACAGGTGAGCGGAGACCGATCGGATGATGTTAATATTTTAATTACATTTTATGGTTATTTACTTTTTCTAATACAGGATTCTGTTTCGGTTACTCGGACAAATTCTATACTCTGTGAGATAATTACGCGTCTAAAAGAACGAAACTATTTTATTTACCTAGCTACACGTAACGTTTAAACATTTCTATTAAACTCTCGCTCTTGTGGACGCGTATAAACTTGTTCGCACCATACCTTGTTGTTGGGGTTAACTAACTGATTAATTTACAACGATAGAACCAATCTGGTTAACCGTCGGTATTTTTTCTTAACAATAGTGTTGCCTATAAACGTTGAAAAAAATAAGATTTTTCCAACTGTTGCGTTGGATCGATAAATTTACCATAGAATTCGATCGTCGTTACGCATTATTAAATATACTCTCGAGGCAGGTTCTCCGCGACACGCTGAACACGATAAATTCGTACCCCGTGAAACGATTCGTGGCTAAAGTTACGCAACAAAGTTATTCCCTGCACGCGTTTTAATTATTAGCTCGATTAATTAGCTGGTCCGATGAAAGCCTCGCCTCGGGCGATGCCATAAATTAAGTATTTTTCGTTTTCTTTTTCTTTTGTGTGTTCGTTTCGCTACCGTGGTACGAACAACACTTGCAAGATAATAGGAATATGTGTGGGATGCACAGACGACGGATGCAGTCACGATGGTTTACCATTAAACGCATAACCGTTTTTCCGATATTCAACCGTTTCTCTCTGTTCCGCCGTCGGTGCTCCGTTTCTTCATTGTTCGGTGCCGGGCCGTTGCTCCCGCTGCGACCTACTCTATTCAGATCGTTTTCGCGAAAATTAGTCGACAAGTCGTGGCTGCTACCGGCGTTTGCATTCTTCCCTGCCCGAACCGCGAACCGCGAACCACGAACCACGAACCACGAACCACGAACCGCGAGGGGTATTTTCCCCTGAAAGCGAGCGCGGATTCGCACGCGTAGGCGTACGCGTTCGTGAAAAAGAGCGTGTACCGATGCGGATCTCGTTCCAGATCTGTCGTTTCATTACGACGAATTGCCCTTGGTTACACGCGTTCGTTCGAGGAAATCCGCGCCTCGGAAAGCTACCAATGTTTCTTTACGTCGCCGAAACTTGAAAAGAACAGCCGTGTTTTCAAAGCGGCGGTGAACGTGTCTCGAACGATCGTACCATTGTTTACGCGCGTCGAACACGATATATGCACATATTTGTTACGAGTTTGGTATTTACCAGATAACCGAATAAAAATCGGGACACTGGCCTTTCGATTATTCGGATTTGTTCGCGTTTTTCTACCAGAAAGCAATCTTTTGTACTCGAGGCACGAGACTTGGCCACGCGTTAACCGTCTGACGAGGATGCGCTCGCTGGCTGAACTTGAAAGCGACGCGAGGCGACGCGAGGCGACGCGAGGCGACGCGAGGCGACGCGACGCCGAATGCCTATCGGAATTACACTCACCGATATAAATGAAAACTTGTGTACTTCTCCTTGTACTTTCATGACAGTATTATCGATGGATCGTCGAGATTTTCTCAATTGAAAAACAATTGTTCGGTGTTTGGTAAACGGTTATAAAACTGTTGACGGTAAACATATAGGGGACAAGTTACCGTTTGTGACAATTGTATTCGGTGGACGTTTTTAGCTGTTGGAAAAATCCGAAAGCGTAAAAGAATGTAATAACGAGTTAGGAATTAAGAATTACAAAATCTTAAGATTTATCGGTCTCGATCGATCGATCGTATCTCGTTGCGCAAATGAATCGACACGGGCTCGTAACGTGTCGCACCGATTGCTTTTACGCGTACACGCGTCTCTAGGCGCGATAATTAACAGTCCCGTTTGCTACATCGATTTCCATTCTATCGATAATTATTGCCAGAGGGGTTGATTCGTTAACGAGCCACGAATTATCGGATGACAATCGATCGTTGTCAGTCCGTTGCTCCAAGTAATTGCACTTTGCCCGTCGCCTTTACGTATCGTACCAACAGTCGAAAACCAATAATCGAGGCAGTTTAAACTTCAACAACGGTGCAAAGTATAGAAAGATGAATGAATTTTTCGATCGTTTCATATACATGGACACTCGGAGATTTGTTATCGCGCCGCTGAAACTTGCATACGTATTTACGTATTTAGCAGCCAACGATGATATCGAAGAAAAACGTTGTTCACTAGTGCCCCAGAGTGTCCCGACTATCTACGATATCTACGATATCTACGATACACTCGAGGGTTGCACGAAGGGTGATCGCGTTTTATGGCAAGTGAGTCACACATCGCCACGAAACCAACTCCCCTTTCGTTTTATCCTCGCGATTACTGGTATCCTTGGCAGAATCATCGGTTGGCTCTCGTCTCGCTATTCCTTTCGAATGAAATTACATATGTCTTTGGTTAACTCTCTTTTTGCAAAGTCTCGGACGAGCAGTCGAGCGAAAGAGTGAAGTTCCATGGTAGTATACGTATACGGCAACGACTTGCTGCTCGTTGATTACTCGGCTATCGAAAGCACGCGGCGAAAGTTGGTCCAACGGAAAGGCAAATAGACACGAGGGGGATAAAGATGGGACGCGATGGATAGGAGACGACAAAGGATGCCTAGACGAGTGAGTGGTTAGGGTTGCGGTGCGTTATGGTGGGGCGCGTTAGGTGGAAGTAAAACGCACGCGCGGTATTTCTCCCAGTGAAAACACGGCATTAGGTAATGTTTCGTTTCTCCCCCGTTTTTCCCTTTCACGCGGCGGAAGCTTCGCCACCTCTCGCTACCTTCCCTCTGTTGATCCTTTTTGTTTTTAATGGCGGACCTATTCTAGCGTATCCAGCCAGGGAACAGCGCCCCGGAGCATCTGAAAAGGGAGGATTGCCCGAAGGAGACGCTCTGCTCCTTTTATTCACGGTCTGCCCGGTTCAAGGGTCTCTACCAACCAAATAGACCGGAACGCGCTTAACATTAAATACTCGTGTTGCTTTTCATCCACCCACCCACCCTTTTTCTCCGGTATTTGGTCAGTTTTCATCTTTGATCCATCCGATCGACGATTATTATTCTCAAACTTTTATTCCATCCTTTGTTCTTTTTCAATCGGAAATAATTAATTGGCGAGTACATAGTTGGTTCGGTTGGTAACTCGGCCGGATAGGTTGTTCCCCGACAAGGCAGAAGAGAGCTTTTCGATAGAAAGGGCTCGCAGGCGGAAAACTGCGCGCGAACTTGCAACGAGTAGTAGGTAGTTGCTCGTGTAACTCGCCGGCACGTTGAGACGTCCACTTTCGACGGCCGAAAGGGGTTCGTTCGTTCATCGTGAGTGCGCCGTATCGTGAAAATCATTTCACCCATGGAAACGGCCCTGGAAAGGCAAAACATTCCCGTTCGCGGCTCTCGAGCCCCTTTTTACGCACAGCCTCCTCGTTGTTCTTTCCTCCTTCTCTTCCTCCTCCTCCTCTCCCACTCCCTCGTCGCTCTGCTTTCCTCGATTATTTATTAATTTTTCTCGACATGAAAATTAACTGGACCACCGAGACTACGGCTTGACCTCGATATTTTTAATTTTTTCAACGACTCGTATACACGTTCGAAATTGCAAATAGTTTGGGTTGCCTCTTCTCGCTTCTCCGCAATCGTGTACTCGTCGTTCGACGATTAATAATAGAAACGTAGATACTGCTGGACAGTTTGATCTTCCAGGCCGAACCGCGAGCGCGAGAAACACAGAGGTCCGATAAGCTCGGTCGCGAACGTATTGAAAATAAAGACGAGCGTCGGCCGTAAAACCGCACGCGAGACACAAGACACGTCGAGTGACACGTATCGCGATGGATCAAGTCGCGTTCGTTTCACGTTCTCTTGCTCGGACTACACACTCGGTTTTTTTTCCTCTCTTTCCTCTGGTTTGAATATCGCGGGCTGCGTGCACTCGTTCGCTGCTGCAGTGGCACTCGTTGCATCGTTTCAGCCGGACCTTAGACCGATGCACGGCCACCCGCCGTCTTGCCACCCCTTCGCCTCTCCGACTATTTTCACCAATTAAACATTTTGAGAAATAACCGACTAATGGAGACGTTCAAATCATGGGAATCCAGAACATTGGGGAGGTTGTCGATTCGCAAGCTCAGGCAGAAGCTTTCCCGGTGGTACGTAGTCTGGCTCCGAGACGTTTTCGAACGATAGGTTCGTTTCTTTATTTATCACGCGAATTGGAATGTTCGTGGTTTATCCGTCGTGTTGCTCTATATTTATACCGAACGTAACGACATGTTTCGCCATGTTTTTAAACGCGAGTTCGGTAACGTCCTCCGTCTCCCCTTTTCGATGATAAAATACGCGACTCGGCGAACAAAGGTCAGAGGTCATTTGTCCGCTCGCAAAAGATGAACAACGTTGCCCGATCGATCGCGGCGTTGATTGCGCCCGCTACTAGAACGCGACGTCGCGTCGCGTCACGTCGATCGTTGCTTCGGTTATTCATTTCTTTAGCGTATTTCCATTAAACGTGTTTTTCTTTATTTTCCTCCAACAGCTGCAACGACGCTTCCCAATTATTAAAAATATTTTTGAAACGTAAACGTTTGTTCGCGATAGGAGAGAGACCGTTTAACATTTTTCGGTAAATGTTCGTAGCGGTGTGGATCCGTGCAGTCGCTGGTGAATGTTTAATTCCCGTGGTATCGACCGAGTCTGCGTGTCCGTCTTTCGCGTAATTCCGAACCGTCCCGGCCGGCGTTGACGTTTTAATCGGTTTTCCTCGATATTCTGTCCCGCTGGCAACGAAAATTAAGAGGCTGGCTCCGCGTTCGTCGGACAGGTATCGAGCCTCGGGGTCTGATTTTAATTATCCACCTAGACGAATCGCTCGAGACCGGACACTCCGACGGTCGGACAATTGGACGGCATTCGACATAGGGGGTATTAGCGTTGATCGAAACGATAGGTAAATTGCTGGTTTTAATATCGTTGTGTTTAAAATTTTAGCCAGGACCTGCTGACTGTGTGCAGGGAACTAAATCTCGAGAATTCGGTGGAGGAGTTGATGAGGGAGTTAGGAGCGGACGAGCACGGTCGCATTTCCTATCAAGAGTTCCTCAGGCGCCGTTTGGCTCTGCGACCGGAAATCGAGGCTCTCAGGTCCGGCAAACACCGAACCAGTCCACACCACACGCACACGCCAGAGTATTTGCCCACCAGCAGCGACAACAGTCTCGGTGAGCCGTCGTCGGATCGTTTTCGGATAAATCGTTACGTTTCCTACTCGTATTTTGTTCAGGTACCGTATCCGGCCGGCATGAAAGTTGGGAATTCGACAGCGGAGCAAGGGATCTTTCGCCGGAGCCTCACACCCTTCAGAAATTAGTGGAAGCTGCCGCAGGGGGGACCGGAAATATGCTGGACTTGGCTAATAAGGTGAGCTTCGGACGATCAACGATCGATCCGTTACTCGAGAAAGTAACAGTCCGAACTGTGGAAAGTTCCAACTACCGGCTACTCCTCTCGTTTCTCGTCGTTCGAGTCGTCTCATCGAGCGAACAAGAAAACACAGAAACGAGAAAAGAAGGTTGATTCGTAATTCGCGATGTGAATTCGCTGCCAAGTGCAAACTAGTCCCGATACGCCGACAACAAGCTTTTTTCCTCGGGCAAAAACGCATTTACTTGCGTACGTACGTACATCCGGCTAGTCGATGATGTGTCTATCTTTATCTCGATTCCTCTCTTCGTTTAAGCCTCGTTACCGATACGCGAAACGGTAACGTCGTTAACCTAGTCGGGCTTTGCCTGTTCCAAACGTTTGTCTCCATCGACTAGCTCGTTCGACAGGTTTCCATTCGAGCATCGTCCATCGTCCATCGTCCATCGGACGGAATAGTAGTAATAGTGGTTTTTGCAATTTGTCTCTTCGAAGCGTTGGCAAATACGTTGTCTCGCTCATTTAAACGCAAACTTGCAGCTAATTTCCAACATTCCTATCCTAGTATGTATACGTATTTGTAGGTACAGAGGTCCATTCACGCACGCATGCATACCCGCGACGTATAATAGATTAAGAACCAGTCGAACACAGGCTAACCGGTTGCAAGCGGAAGCGTCGTCTGTGGTCCAACGACTTGGAAGACGAGGACGGAAGAGATACGTTTCGCTAGGTCGAACAACACCCGAGAGAAGAGATCACCGGGGATTAGCGAGAGTAAAGGAAAATAAAAGTCGGCCGAATTCCTCCGGTACCGGAGGAATGATCGCGGAGCGTCTCGCGGAGAATGGCATACGGCATTTACTGGGTAGAAATAACCGTTATTACGTAGTGCATTACCGCGCCGAAAAAGCGATAAACCAAGAGCAAACGTTTATCCAGCTGCGCGGAGCCCAAGCAACCTAAAGTAAGTACCTAGCTACGTAGTTTAGGAACCAAGAAAGGGATCTCGACTCGACTGGGTTCGGTGTTCGGTTCGGTTCGATTCGCCGCTGATTAAATAAAACTAAAACGTCCACTGGCAGAGGCTAGCGAGACCCGCTTACGCGCTTTAACGTGTCTTTCTATCGCACGAATTGGCGGCGCAGATTCCATCTGTGGGCAGAACTATCGGAATTTTTCAAATTTCGTGCCCGCTGCGCGAAATATGCGACTCGACGATAAATCGAACAGGGCTTATTAGAAATACCACAGATTTAATTAAGCGGTACGATTACGGTATGCCTTGCGTTCGCTATCGTAAATCACGCGATACGCATGTATGTAAGTACGAGTCGCGGAACGCGAGCAAGGATTCGCTCGGAAACAATAGCTTATCCTACGTGTAATCTTATACCGTGTGGGTATCGTTCCGACCGAGCCGATAACTTTTACGAAACGCTATTGGGGTCATCTCAGGATACATAACTCTTGCCAGAAAAATGTCCTCGATTGTCGAAAAATTTCGAATAGGTTTACGGGAAAATGAATTTCGCGTTACGCCTGACCGTTATCGATCACCAGGAAACTTGTACAATAGCTATATCGTAGATGGGTTCAAGATTCCCTGTGTAGGACGCGTCGCGACGTGGCTCATCGCGCGCTCGGTAATTGCCAATAAAAATCTTTCCCGTTTCATCGAGCAGACGTCCGATATTGCGTACGAGGTTTTTCTTGTTCGTGTCTCGGCGTCCATGGCTCGCATGGCCAATGTTTTTCTACGGCAGAACGATCGTTACTTTCTATCGCGACGGCTGCCCCGCCGACCACCCGACCGCCTTTCTTTTTCCGGATATTTACTTCCAGCCTGTCTCCCAGTCTCGAGAATTTCATCCCTGCTAGCATCTACGAGCTTCGGGACGAATTCTTGGGACCGGCAGCACGGCGCAATAAACCCCAGAGACGTCTTCAACACGGTCACACCGATATATCGACGCGACGCGACGGTGCGTCGCTGTGCGCGCGAGAACGTCCGGACGTTTACGCAATTAACGAGAATCTCGCTTCTTTATTAACGCCTCGTATATTTGCCTCTTCATTACCAATTCATTCGACTATATTCGCTTTTTAAATAAATACTTGTTATACGCATCGAAGCTTGAATCGTTTACGGACCGTAAAGGGATTAACGACGGTTCGCGAAAATTACTTTGTTCGTAAAGGTAGAAAATACTTACAGCGATCGATCCATTTATTCGTCAAATAAAAGCCGAACAAGAGTAGCTAGCGTACGTTTCAACCTCGAGCCGTCCAACCGAGCAGAGTTTTAATTTACCACACCCTAGAGCTTTTTGCGTCACGCTGCCTGCGAGTTATCTCGGAGAATCCCATCGTCTCTTTCTTTCTCTCTCCTTCTCGGTCTATTCGTCCGTTTTACTCGCGGAACGCGACGTCTGATTAATCGAGAAATTAGCAAAGTTAATTGAGAAGCTACAGCCGGTAGGCTTGTCTCCGTAATTTCGCTGATAGAATTGCACGACCATCGGCCGTTTCGTTCCTTTTTCCCTAAAATTTCACGATTCCTCGCGTTCGAAAACTTATTCGCCGTTCTTTCGTTTTCCGAGATCGCATCGACCAGTTCTCGAATCTTGTTCGACATTCCGTACCGTTAGGCTGGTTCGATCGCCGTAGGTGGACGACAAATATTACGCCCTTCTGTCGTTAAAGGACCGTCGTAGCATGCAGCGAGAACTCCTTTTTGTTAATAAACGTAAACTAGTTTGTGCTTTGTACGCATTTTCCGACGTAAGCGAGTCGGGCGAAAGGAGCAAGTGTGTTTATTTGTTCGGGAGATTGTTTAATCGCGTTGTGCATGGTATTAGAAATAACCATGGTTGTAAAAGCAGGCGCGATTCAATGGGAGCGAGAGGGGAAAATGGAAGTTTCGGAGGAACGGGTCGAGAAGATCGGCGATGCTCGGCGTCGTTCGGTCGGCCTCGGGCGCCGCTAGTCGAAATGCGTGAAGGGTGTGGGAGAATCGGTGGTTCAGTCCGTCAGCGAGCGTTTTGGCCAGCGTACCGGTTGATCAGCGTTTCGATCAACCGATCTCGTGCGCACACCTTTATCGCGCGTGTCCGTCATAGTCGTGTTATTCGGCTTCGAGGGACGCGTCGACACTGGTCAAGCGTTTACGCTTTACTTTATCGTCGGTTTTTCCAACAATGTTCCAAGAGTGTTACGAGTAGCGATCGGTAGCGCACGCGACACCAACGCGTACAGTGTATCATCTACCGATTTACCCCTGTCGCGAACAAAGAAACGTCGCGACATTCCTGGTTGTCCGGTACGTCGATTATGCTAGCCAGTCTCCGAGCACATACGTACATCTCGGTCTTCGCGTCGTATCATGCTCGAAAGAGTATCGCGATAACAGAGTGCGAGGCTCGAAACACTCCCGCCCGTTAATAATACGTAGCTCGAGTATCAGGATCGTTTAGAGTACGGATACCGGTACATTTTCCTATCCTATCTTTCGAGTAGTTTCAGATTAAAGAACATCGAAACGCACGGCGAGAGAGGAACCAACGCGATCAGAGCGTGTCGCGATACTCCTTTGGAAGTATAGATCTCGAGGATTTTGAGTAGTGCGGGTAGAGAGTCGCGTGTTCCTTGGCACTGTTTGTTCGTATCGAACGACGACCTGACGCGCGATGCCTGGAATTGGCGCAGGCTATTCCGCGTTTATGTAGGACGATGGGAAGACGGCCGACCCCGTGCGGGGAATCGATGCAAAAGCAATTACGGCCAGCAACGTGAATTACACACTGGTCGCCGTGCCGCGGCGTGCTGCATACCGTTATCTTCCGATATTTTGGTCGATTCCGATCGAAATTCTTTCTCCGATACACACCATCGCCTAACGCGTACGCAACAGGATGACGATTTCTACACCGATCGCGCTTTATCGATACCGAGACACCGCTTTACTCGTGCTCGAGCTCTGTTCGTTCTCCGTTCAGCGGGCCCGATCTGTCGAAACGAAATTGGATATTAGATCGAGCGATCGGTGTTCGAAATCGTTGGTTTGACGTTCCGTTTTAAAAGTACCGTCGCGTCGCGTCGAACGCGCACTTTTCGCTACTCGTTGTAGGTGGGACAGGTGGGTCTTAAAGTTTGTTGGCTCTCCTCCAGAAAGCTGCTCGCCACGGTGTACCTACTTTACGGAAACAATGCGATTCGTTTAATTTCTATTAAAGCCGCGTCCCCCGCATTGCGGGTTACGCTGCGTCCTCCCATTCTGTCTGACCAAAGCAACGCCGCTACTACTAGAAACTGTCTGCACGATAACCGATCCTACCTCTATCGTTTCCTCGACGAACAAACAATTGCGTTATCTCTTCGATACGCGAACGATGTCTTTAACAGGAGAAATTCTCCAAGTAAACGATACTTATTCTATAAACTTTGTTTAAGCTGTAAAATATTTACTTTTCCGTAAAAGTTGTCGCAAGTAACGACGAAAAGCAAAAGGTGGAAACTCTCATTAGCATTACGCTGGATACCGGTGGTATAATCGTCGTTACGGCACGATGGTACCGCATACTTTCGCCAAGGACGATTTGGTACGGCAGACCGATCGCAAAGCGCTAAAACCAACACGCTTTTACGCGACACGCGGTTATCATTAATCTGTTTTGCATACGGTTGCGCGTATAGAATATCCTGTTGCGGAAACGTTCTCTTATTCGGGCGTGCACGAAACACGGTCAAACGACCGCGTTCGCGTCGAGCGACATTTACATTTACGTTTTAACGGTGCTTTCGTAAATTGCCGGTACGACGATTATCTCGTAAATTAATATATAAAATTGCCCGGATCTCGGGTCGCGCGTGCTTCCGCTAACGATCTCGAATAAACGTTTAACGATGTTGGAGAACATCAAAAGGCGCCGTGGATCGAGATCGTAAAACGACGCGACGATGCGAGGTGCGCGATGCAAACTCGCAGCGTGCTTCGCATTCCATACCGCACGATGAAACGCACTTTCCGTTTCGTTCCTCTCTCCGACTATACATATTCTTATTAATTATCAGTTCGCAGAGCACTTTGCTCTGCAAGCAATCGTTACGTAACAAAAGTTGTATAGTTTGGAGCGGGTCGTTGATCGATAGGAAGGTTTTCTTTAGCCGGCGCTCGTCGGGAATTCCTAGAAAATTGTCAATGATTCGAATCAGATGTTTGTAGCAACGAATGAAAAGAAATCATCGCCTCGCCTCGCCTCGCCTCGCCTCGCCTCGGTGCGATGCGATGCGATGTGCAGCGCAGCCTCGTTCTATTATCGTAACCGTATCCGTAGCAGCTGCGAGGTTAGTTTCCGATCGGTCACCCACCCAACGGTTAATAAACCCAAAGCTTTTAGTCGCGTGACGTTCGAATCGAAGGCGCCAGTGAATTTAGCTTCGTAACTCGGCGAGTCGGCGCGTGCTAATTACTCGTAGGATATATCCATCGGTTCGCCCCGGTACCCTGACCTACGGTGACGCGAACCAACCCCTATTTCGAGGCGAGTTGCCAACGCGATTCTTTCCAGTTAGCCACTCTAGGCGGCTGCTAATTAATAATCCAGATAGGGATCTGATCGCTATAGCGTTGCATCGAAAAGGACGGGCGTGCGTGGTGAGTCAACGCGAGAAATTTCCGGTGGCCATGCGCGCGGCTGGTTGCTCGCAGAAAAAGAGAAAGGGCAACCAGGCTGGAAGGGGATAGGGTCGTCGTTCTGCGTCAGCGTAATGCAAATGTCCCCCGGATAGGTTGCGAGATAGGTTGCGACAACGACGCGCAAGCTAATCCACTCGTGACAACGTACAGCTGCCAGTTTAAACTTGCCGTCCTTAAAATGCTTGTAGAAATTGCATCGGCTGAATGCTATCAGCGCATACATCGCATTTACTAAAATAGAACGATTACCGATCGTGGTCAACACGATCGGGAAGGAACGATCGTCGAACGGCAATAGTTTATACCGTCGCGGCGGGACGGGACGGGACGGGACGGGACGGGACGGGACGGGACGGGACGGGACGGTCACCTGTCACCGGACATCTCCCCTAAATTGGCGCGCTACGCGGCCCATTTTCTCGGTATGCCTCGTGGTTACGTATCCTCGACTAATTAACTCGTTCAACCAACGCACTTTGTCGCGTACATCGACGAGATTTGTAACGCTTATCGCGTACAAGATGATTATTACCTTTTCTTCGCATTTAGATTTATTTTAATGAGAATGACAAGGAACGATTATTACGTTGTAAGCGTTACTCGGGCACTCGCGGAATCCTTGCACGGTGGTGGCTTTGATCGGATTGACCCCGCGTAAAAACTAATTGCAGCCGGTAATAAGGGCCTCGTTAGGTGCATGGTGGAAGTCCCTGCTTCCTTCTCGCGTTCATAATTGCCGGTCGAGCAATTAATTTATTTCGCGTATGTGGTCGATCCGACCGTTTCGCGACGCGTCCTCGCCCCGGGAATTGATACACTCTGGCCAGAGCAATTAACCAGCTTTCTAGATCGACGAGTTTATGCTAACCCAGACCTGGTACGAACGCAATTACGGCAATCGCGGTGGTCGCCCCTGCGGCTGTTCGAATTCGGCCAACCAGCGTTACGTATCCTCCTACGGCAACATCGCCGAACAATGCTGTAAATTAAAATAAACCGGCTAAAAGAGCCTCTATCTTAACAGATCGACTTAATTATTTTAGTATGTGTTTCTATTTGGGGAGATTTCTAGTCGCAGCCGGTTGTCTGGTAACGGGAGCATCGAGCGCGCGCCGCGGCAAACACTTTCGATAACGAGAAAAGAAGAAGGCAAAAGCGATATGTACGTGTATATTGCACACGGTTTACGGTTTTATTCGCGAAGAGTGTGCCCCCGTAATCGGATCGACGAGTACGTTAAAGGCGTCGAAACGCATCGTTGAAAAGCTAACGAACAGCCGTGGGGAGAACATCGAAGACCAGCGTTGACCGGGCCACTAATGGCAGGTTAACGAGCACCAGGAATGCCGCGCTCGTTAAACACGTTCAACGTGTACAAAAAAAACTTTTAACCGGCAAATCTCACGCCATTAAAGCGTTCGGTCCAGGGTGTTGGTTGGAGCTTTTCCGCGATTTCGACATTGAAATCAGTGTCGCCTGCTGCCAGCCGAGAACCGAACCAACGCGGCACGTGTCAAAGCGGAAAAACTCCACTCTTCGTCTACGAATTATAATTACCGACCACGATATTTTACTTGCTTTCTTACGGCGATACGAGGTATTGGAAGTTTGTTCGCGCGATAGGCAACCCATTTTCTCTAACGAACAAGACGTACGCGATCAACTTTCCATCGATTGTAGCTCGATCGAGTCTCGACGGACATTTGCCTCGGTTCGACTATCGATCGGAGGAGTCGAGGAAAAGGGATCGCGGCGGGATGATCGATCCTACGGTGAAGAAAAATTAAAGGGAATCACGATAGACAAGGTGGCGGGCTTCGCGGTGGCCGTGAAGAATGGTTCCGCGGAGCCAGGTTACTACGCGGAACGATTACACCGACAGAGAGTAGTGCAGCAGCAACAGCAGCAACAGCAGCAACAGCAGCAACAGCAGCAACAGCAACAGCAGCAGCAGCAGCAACAACAACAACAGTACTGTCAGCAGACGAACAGGTTCTCCGTGCAGCCGAATCGCGTCCCTGCGTTGGGCAAACAAGTCCTCGAGACGCCGCGAAGGGACAATCTCGTTTACGTGCACTGCGCTACCACCGAGGCCGAGGCCCTCGAGGAAGAGGACGAGGACGAGGAAGAAGAACCAAAAGGATTAATTAGGTCCAGATCGTGGCTTTGCTGTCCCGGTGATCGCAGCTCCGATAGAACCGTCCCTATACAGGTTGAGACTAATCACAGGGACAAGCACCAGGAGTCTGTAAGTCTTGGTGTTTGTTCGATCTACCTACTAGGCGCGTCTCCGAGAACGCGTTAACGAAACGCGGAACAGGCCAGACACGGAGAATTCCGACACCCGATAATGGAGTTTCGTAATTTTTCTCGCTGTCGTATTCGATCGAAAAGCAAAGCGAATACGGTCCCGCCTCCGGGAAACAGGACAATGTTTCTGTACTTTCGGTTCTCTCCTTTCCTTTCTCCGTTCCTCACCTTCGCGCCTCCATATTCATCCTGAAATATCTCGTCCATTTTTCTCTCCTTGTCTCGTGTTCCGTTCCTCGCGTTTAGATTATCCTCTTCCTTCTCCGGTTCTCCTCGTTTTCCATTCAGCTAGTCTTTCATCGACGGAGACACACGGTCTCTCGATCCGTTCGTTTCCTTTTCTCTCGTTCTTTCTTCGTTCGTCATTCTCGTCCAGTTGTCTGTCTCTCCGTAAGCTCACGCAGAATCGACTACTACCCTTTAAACTTTAATCCCGCAGAGATAGAACCGCCGCCGCCGCCGCCGCCGCCGCCGCCACCGCCACCGCCGCCACTGCCGTCGCCGCTGCTGCCACCGCCTAACCAACCGGACGATCGATATCACAGAGGAGTTTCCGAATAAACTTTAGTTTGTTCCTCGATAATTTCATTTCACCTCTGCCGACACTTACGACCGGTCGATTTCAACTTTTCCATCGAATCACCGTAGACGACGGCTCGCTCTCGTTGGAACGTTTGTACTTACGCGTTGTTTGCGCGAAACGGATCAAATTTCCTGACTACGCGACTGCCTTTTACCGTTCCGAGATTACTTCCGGAGACGCGTGTATTTCGTTGATAGCGAAAAGATAGAATCGAAAGTAGATACCAACCCCGCCATGTTCCGTGAAAAAATCATAATCGGTCGATCGATGGAGTCACAGATCGCTCCTCGAGCATTCGACGCGCGCAGAAGAGACGTGCCATTTCTACAGGCAATGTCCTCGCATCGAAGCAGAATAGACGCGTCCGTGGGTCGCCTCTTTTGTCCGAACGGGCTACAAAAAGAACGTTTCAAACGGTATCCTCGTCCCTCGACCAACTTCGTCCTCGTTCAACGTTCCCCCGGATCAAACCGAGTAAGGTTGCTCTTCCCTTTTCACGATCGGACAAAGAGGAGGTAAAAGAGGGGGTAAAAGAGGGGGTAAAAAAAGGGTCACGGCATACTGGCTAAGGAATTTACGATCTCGAAAGGGTCACCCGCTTCACCTCTTTAACGGATTACAGGATCCGGTTAATTTTTATCGACAGGTATCTCGTTATGGACTATCGAATTCCCGTTCGTTTTATTACGCGACAGAGATTTTATCGCTCGTCGTCGGGCCTACATACACCGCTTCGCCACAATTTCCGGTATCGTTTTGCGAGGCACGCACGTGCGTGTGCACCGCGACCACGACCACGACCACGACCACGACCACGACCACGACCACGACCACGACCACGCAGCTTAAAACCAGTATCGTGCATTAAAAATGCAGCCTGTACGCGAACCGATGGTAACCGTCAACCTCCAGCGAGCACCGACACTAAACAACGAATAATCGTGATCAAGGAAAAACAGATTTATTGGTAACGTTACAATAGTTATTTACGTATCGACGGTTAACAGTCGCGTCAATCGATGAATAAAAATAATTACGAGCGGCGTAGGTGCGGTCCACCTGTTCTTGGAACGATATTGCGTAATTCATGGCTTCTTCTGGCCGCAGGTGGGCACCAAGTTTGTCCCGCAAGTGCCCACGTTGCAGCGAGGAGGAGCCATCACGCAACGTCTACCGTCCGGGCAGGACGGTGCGTCCTGGCAGCTTTTCCCTGGCAAATGAATGTAATCGTCCGACTGCGCCATCGACGTAGCGCAAAACACCGCCAGAATAAACGTAATGGCCAACAGTTGCTTCATATCGAACGCCGATATCTCCAATTATCACGATTCGAACGAGAGAACTTCTGAAAATAATCGATACACGGAACGTTATTCGTCGATCGATAATTCAATTATACGATATCGGTCGATTCGATCGTAAATTGTTCACCTCCCGTTCGTTAACGACGACGACGACGACGACAAGACCAAACGAGAGAAAAATAGAAACTCGCGGGGCTATGAATCGAAAGAGGAGCCTGCCTGCCTGCCTGCATGCCTGCCTGCCTGCCTCCCTCCTACCTCTTTTACGAGACGACAACTATTATATTTTACTTACCTGTCGTCCCGGTTCACCGATGATCTTTCTTTGCTATACGACGGTGACGGCGACGGCGACGGCGACGGCGACGGCGACGGTGATAGCGCAAGCGACAGCGGCCGGTTCTCGAATGAAACTACGTAATTACGGACGGTGACTCTTATACGCGGCTCTATCACGTGGCCAGGTATCATTAACGTCTCTACGCATCGTATCGTAACGTACGTCACGGCCGGTTGCTCTCGTCAAGGACACTCGCGGAGCGAACGCAATGTCGCCTGTAAACACGTATCCTCGCGATGCCCGTGCAATTTTTTCTCCCGTTTCTTGCGTTCGCGCTCGAAATGCCTCGAATGCAACGGAAATTAATGAGGACCGCCCGATAACAAGGAACAAGTGCCACGATCGCCGCCATGGCTTCCATTTACATCACGCCACGCTTTAAAATAACCATGACCGGCGTTAACACAGTCTCGAGAGTTTATTACAATCGCTAAAAATTTATCCAAGCTATCCGTACAATTTCGCTTACTCTGTTCCATGGTAATAGAAACGATAGAAATGTGTACGTATAAAGGCAACCTCGATGGCACTTGGGATTATCGAATCCACTGAATATGTATCTACGTTAAATTTCTTATCAAGGTTTTCTTCATTTTCGAACGACGGTCGACGATCCTTATCGAGTCATCTTGAAAATCTTTGGCCGTGACAGGTTGAATCATACGAGTCAAATTGCGCCGCGTCGGAGCGTCACGGAAACGTGTTTCAATTAGCTCCTCGACGATGATTAATTTTTATCTTGTTCGCGTGTCTCGTTTCGCTGATTTTTAACGTTGAAAAACAAGAGGCGAACGTTAAACGCGACCAGGTTGTTACGATTAAAACGGTATGATTGATCGCAGGTTGTAGCCAGCGGATAGGAAGCGCGTCTAGATTTCTGTTCGTCTCGGAAGCATCGATCCACGTACAGTCTCGTTGTAACGCTTTTAAGCTGTTAAGCCGCTATCGTTGTGACATTTTGTCTGCTGTAGCTCCACGCGGCCGCGCTTTCGTCGCTACGGTCCGAAGTAGCCGAGCTGAATTCGAGGCTGGTGACAGCGACCAGAGCGAGAGAAGCTGTTGAAGCGGCTTTGGTCAGAGCCGAGGTGCAAGCAGCCAGAGCCGAACAGAGAGCCGAACAACAAGCAGCGAGGCACGAGGAAAGGCTCACGGAGTTACATTCCGTGATCGCCGAACTCGGTAGGCAGCTCGAAAGACATCGTGCTACCGTAATTGCCGAGGAGGATGAGTCTGGTAAGCGACGATCCATCGATTCTACAAATATTTTACCAAACTTTTCTACCTTTAACGCGTTCCCTGCTGACAACGCGACGAGCCGCCTCGGAAACATCGAACAAGATTCATTTACATTTACCCTGATCAATTTCAAGCGTATCGTTGTAACATTGCGGCGGCGTGTATGGTTCACAGAAATAGAGACGAGCAGAGACGCGGAGGGCTCGATTACGAACCCGGTGGAGGAAAGCGAAGGTGGTGGCGACATTCAAGGCGACGGAGATCGTACCTTGGGGGACGTCGATTCCAGCTGTTGCGAGGATATCGAACCGCGCACTGCCGAGGTACTTTCGAACAACTTAAACTTTTACAAGTAAACGGTTACTTGTTTGCGATCCACGATGCTCGCCCGATCGCAAACTTCCGTCTTCCGATATATGTATAGTTTTAACAAAGTAATTTAATCCAACGAAAAGTATCGCGAGCGCCGAAAGAAAGAAGAGTTTCCCGGCCTCTGCGGCCAACACCACCGATACACATTCGCAACTTTGAAACTTTTCGATCGGAACACGGACGGTAGAAGCGTAAAAAATTCATTCGAAACTAACGAAACTCGAAGCAGCAACAGACCACGAATACGTACCTACATACATCATAATATTGGATACACTTTGATCGATAGAATGGAAGAGAACAGTTGGACAGTCCGGCGGCGTTACCAACCCCGGAGCCAGCGCAGCAAGCAGCCTCGTGCCAAAGCGTGGCCGTGGCGTCGTTGCAGGAAGAGGTCACAGCCCTTCGAGCTGAAATTGCAACCTTACAGACGCAGCTTGCTAATTTTAAGAATCAGTCCAACAATCAATGGCAACAGGCTGACAGCGAATCGCCGCGCAGGGAAACAAGAGTGGGTACCGATCGCGCTTATATTATAATTTTATGCAGAAAACGCACGATCGTGTCCGACTATTTTTTTACTCGCTTCAAAGAGTACAAGAGTAACAAATTTTTTCCATCGTTACCCCATTGATCTGCCCGCTCTCGCTCCCATTCCCACTCCCAGTGTTTCATCGAGCCGACACTTTGGCAAAAAATGTTTATCGACTCTTCCAACGTAATGTTTCCTCGCGCTCGTTTCGTTCCCGCAGACAAGAGGCAACACCAGCTCGCCGGAACCTTTGAGTGCACCTTGTTCGCCACTCTTACCGCCCCTACAGACACCGCCGACAAAGAACGTAACGAGGGAGGAAGCTCCGGTTCTCAAAATGGCCGAGAGGGTGAGACTCAGAAGAACGGACGAGAGGCACATCACAGGACCCGATATTACCAACTTGGGAGTACGTAATCGTAACTGATATCCGTGATGATCTATTGCTTTACGCGTGGCTAGAATTTCAGGCAGATCTCTCTCTTCCAATCTTGTCATTTCCTCCATCCGATACGTTGTCTGTCTGTGTTACCGTTCAGAAACCAATTTAAAATTACACGCGCGATTATAAACTGTCTCCCGATTCTCTCGACAAAAGGTAGGTAGCCTAGGTAGGGGGTAACCCCGGGCCGCTTATCCCTGACCCTTTACGCGATACGATTTAGCGACACGACGCGCTCTGCTTCTCGTGTCGCGGTTAGGTATGCTCCACGATGGTAGCGGAACACTTGGTCTCGGATCTGCTCGAGCACTCGAATCTTCAAGAATTAAATGGATCCGAGAAACAGTTCGAGGTTGAAACCGAGAGATTGAACAGCAGGCTGGAACACGCGCGAGCAAACAACGCTGTTCTTGCGCTCACTTTGCACGAGAGCAAGGCGCACTGCGACAGGTATCGATCGTTACGCTTATCCTTTCCAACGGTTAAATATCGTTGCTAGCTATTATTATTTATACGGGACGCTTTGCTTTTCAGACTCAGTCTACTGGTAGGGAAGTACGAGTCGAACGCGATAGCGTTGCGCCTAGCCCTTTCCTATAGCGATCGTGCGATAGAAGCTTACGACGTTTTGGTGGCCTTGTTGGAGAGCGAGATCGCTCTGTCGACGGAAAGAAACAGCATCACGATCGATAATCGAAGGGTAGCCGAACACGTGGCCTATCACGTGTTGAATAAGCTGGAAAACGAGTGTATAAACGCCTTAAACGCTCCATGGGAGGATAGCATAATCTTGTCGGACGAGTAAGTACGAGTATATGCTATATGCACGTAGATTCCAGCGGCAGGCGATCAAATTTATCTCGGACTTTTTTCAATTATTTCCCATGGTCAGATCCGAGGTAACGTGGAGCGTAGACGACGAACAAAGGCTCAGAAGGCACATCGGTAGACTGAAAGGGGAACGTGCCATGGTTAGGTCGACCGCAGTGGAATTGGAAAGCATTCACGCCGAACCTTTAAACTCGAAACACACCATTTCCCTTGCAGAAGTTCGGAAATTAGATTTGGAAACCGCCGTCTTGATGCAGGTTTGTACGCGCGTTTCCTTTCGATCGACGTTTACTATTCGCAACCAAATAAATACATCTTTGTCGTAATAACCGCGTAGGAATTGATGGCTATGCGGGAAGATAAAGCAGAGTTACGGGCACGCGTTTTCCTCTTGGAAAAGGAACGGGCTACCATAGAATTAAAATTAAACGCACGCGACACGCAAATCGCGGCTCAGCATGCTGCTATTGAACATCTTCAGGGTCAACTTAACGATACGGAGGCCATGCTGGCAATGGCAACGAACAAAGTAACGATACGATTCTCCTTTTTCTATACAACAACAAAAAATACTATTCTCTTTCAACTGGTACATTTTACACGCAGGATCGAGGTATGAGCGACAACGAAAGCGAAGGCATAGAGTCCGAATTGATAGAGGCGCTGGGCCGAGAAGCTAGACTAAAAGAACGGTTACAGGAATTAGTTTCGACGTTGGATAAAGTTAACAAGAACTCCGAACTGAGGCATCAACAGTCGGCCGAACTTGTTAACGATCTGAAAAGAGCCAACGGGTAGGTAATCGAATTATACACAAAACTGGAATAACAAATTAACCGCTAATTACCGTACGCGGTGTATTTTTAGAGCTCTGGTACAAAATTTAGAAAAATCCAAGAAAAAATATCAATCCAGGTTAAAGAAATTGGAACAACAAATGTTGGGAATGGTTGAAAGACACGCTGCACAGGTATGAATAAGGATAAACGTACCATGCTATAACGTATTAAGAACAATCGTTTCAAATATTTATACATCTTCTTGAAATTTCATTTATTACGAGTTTCTCACTCTTTCGATCTACAAAAATTTACATTTTCGTATTACCCCTACAGCCATCTAACTTAAACTTAAATTATACAAGTCGTCGACGAGCCTGTGGAGGAAAATTCACGCTTAATAATATTTCTATTCTTAAAAAACTAACTACGTACTTGGTAACTTTATCGTCCTTGCCTCTATATTACACGGACTTTGTTCCCATTTCACGTAATCTTTCTTCGAGCGCCTCTTCTACTTTCCTTTTCTTGTACGTATTGTAAAAGTTAACCTCTCCAACGTGCCAATGTATCATAGTATACTCCAGGCCAGCACCCATTAGGAAGAACAGCGGTAAAAGTCGAAATTCTTGGAGAGCCTTTCCAGGCAATTTATGGTAACATATTCGAAGTGTCCTTCTCACGTTGTAACGCAACGTAGAAAGCATCTTTGCCTCGAACGAACAACTTCCCCCGTCGTACAGCCACCATTTTGCTTTTCGTCGATGACTTACGCGTGACGTAATGTCGCGCAGTCGCGTTTCATTCGCTCGATGAAGATTAACGACAGAGTCTCTCTAGCTCTGGTTTAAACGTTTACAACTTTCTCAAGTTCCCATGAATTTATAGGTGAAAACGTTGAAGCAACGCATAGCATTGTTAGAGGAGGAGTCAGCGAGATATAAAACGAGTTTACCGCTTCAGTCGCAAAGTTCTGGTGCCAGCGAGACATCGTTATGACAATTCAGTGATTAATGAAAATCATTGGACACCGGCTCGACGATGGAATATTTTTTATTATCTATCCTATCGTTATAGAACGCCGAAACGGAGATTGAATTTACGTATTTTTTTACACGAGTAGTTGCCCGAGAATAACGCTTGACTATTCGCTTCTTCGAATTCTACGAAGAAGACGACGACACGTGTAGTAGCTATCCTAAATGGATTTAAATTACAGAGCTAGGCTTACGTGATTCTGCTGCCGGAATACATACATCGATGCGAGCAAACTATTTAAGAGTGTCCTCCAGATATACCATCACGTATAAATAATTGTTACTTAATATTATATGCCATTTATAGACCGTGATATTCGTCTTGTAAATATGTATATTTCAAGCATTAAAGAAAAGCGTGATACGTGTAAACTATGATGAAATAAATTGTGCTTTATTAAATCTACTACCATCGCACGTTAATTTATTAATTTTTCATCGACCGTGTAAAAACTTCTACCCTCTTGATCTCTATCATCAAAATGTCACTACTTGAACGAGTAAAGTGTAGTTACTGTAACCTTTATATTCATAGCATAGTCGCATTTATTTACAAAGTCTAATCATTGTTACATTCTTCTATGGTGGTATATTCGTTGCCATTACGTTTTCGTTAATCTTTCCTTCACTGCCTGTTCTATCAAATCGTCTAAATCGTCCAGTGGTCTATAAATAAGGTGAACCCATTGTGAACCAGCCATCATAGACAATAATGATAATGTAGAGAAAGTTACGAATCGAGACGTCGATACACCGACTGGCATTCTTCTCTCTTTTCCAATTTCCGTTGATATTTCGGTCGACACAGTCTCTCGATCAATGTTTCCTTTATCAGATGGTTCTTGTAATCTGTTCCTCGTTAACGTTAACCCCTCCGATTTTAAAGCAAATCGTTTTGCGTTCTGTTATAAAAGGGATGGCAAAAAAAATGTGAAACTATTCGAAATTTTTTAACGTCTTATTCCGTAGACCACTTTTCCACTAATTTCAGAAATTTTCGAACAAAGTGTTGTTTCAAAAAACGATCGTTCGACATCGAACAACAACGACGTCGTCTTTATGTAATATCGTGAAAGATTCTGCCCGAACGTATCCGATAGTACAGTCTGTACAAAGATTTTTAATACAAGGCAAGACGAATGGGATTAATTAACTTTAAACATTTAATATATTTAAATATGCATATAAAACAATAATTTACAAATTTACACATCAATTTTGTTACAGGATTTTTACATTTCTTAATTTTCTTGTTCTTGTTGACTCATTTCGGTCGCCATAACCTCTGTGGCACTTTTTCCTGGAACATCTGGTTCTTCCTCCCCTGGTACATCATTGATTTCCACAGCTTCACCTTTATTCATCATCGATTTTTGTATTTCTTCCTCCAAGTGAACGCATGCTTGTTCAATTTCGTAGTTCTTTGATACCAGACCGACCCACTGTGCCTCTAATGCCCTCAGTTTTTCCCCTCCTTGAGTCTGCATCGATTTCCTTTGCCAGTTCACTTCCTGAATCTTTTTCCTTAACGCTTGCAACTGTTTCTGTGCTTGACTTACTAACTGTACTAATATTTCTAAATAAGATTTCCAAGCTTCGCATCCGTACTCCATCATTAATTCCAGGTTACAGATTCTGCAAAAGTATAAAACATTGCAACGATAAAAAATAATTTTTATCTAACGCGGTGCAGAGGATCACGACGTTAAAATTATTATATGTATACCGAGTAGCTTGATGTTCTAGTTGCGCGCTACTGTTTTCTACGCTTTCGTTCCACGCAGCAAGATCGTTCATTTTGCCTGGAGGCGGTGGAGGCAATTCGTAACGTTTCATGCTGAGTACTTCCATGGGTAAACGATTTTGCATTCGCTCGAATTCGTGTTTCATTACATCTGTTTCAAAAGCATTTATATTCAGCGGTGGTAAATGTTCTAAATAATTCTTGGTCGGTCTGTATCTACGTGTTTCCTCTTCGACCATTGCCAAGGCCTAAAATATTCATTAATTGTAACATACTATTTATGTTTACTTCGTTAAAATGTAAATAAACATATAAACAATTCAATCGTAATTTGTTTTAGTCTAGAATTTACAAAAACAAAACTTTATTTACCGCTTCCCTAACTCCCGGTTCATCGTAGCCTTGATCTATGTACGGCAACGCATCAACGATAACTTCTCCTGCCATTTAGAAGAAAATAGATAAATAAATCCTCGTATCTTTGATGAAATTTCCGTAAACAAAAATTATGTCCACCGCAACAAACACTTGGTAACGCGAATTTGAACCGAGCCAGGAGAAAGTTACCAAGTCCTGTTTCCCTTCGCCTTTACGGTACACTTTAAATTGTCGCGCGATAGAAACGTTCTCGAGCGAATTATGTTCGTTGATAAATCGGTTTGTTCATTTTTCATATTCTGTCGTTGGAACTTATGTTTCAACAACAGTCTGTAAATTTGAGAAACGAATCAAATTATTCGAATGTACCGGATTATTGGAATTTATTAAAAAGGAGAAAAAATAGCTGGTACTAGTGACTTTCCCCTTGAACGAAATGAATAATTAAGGCTGAAAGGGTGCTTGAAAATATTTAGTTAAACAAAATTATTGCTTATGGTTTTTTACTTATTTCCAAGGAATATTTAATCGTTAAAACATATTTTTTGTTTATCAAAAGTTTATACGTGTATACGTATTTTAGTTGGCACGACGGTGAACAGCGTCTTAGAAAACACTCGATTCCGAGCATGCGCGAGCTTGTACAATTTCCGTTTGCGTCCTTCTTCCTTTTCGACCAGGCGAGGCGTGTTGGGTGCCTGGTTCGTCTCATGCGTGAAAGGTTGTAAAAGGATCGCGAGATGGTAAGAAATCTTACATTTTATTCAGAATTCATTTTCTACTAACGTTTAATATTGTTTCATTGCTAAAGCGTTTCTCGATTCATAAGAATTTCCCATGAGATACAGAGTTTCGGTCACCACCGCATCGTTGACCACGTGTGATAATTTGTAGTTTCAATATTAATGTAACTCTGCTTAGAAAATCTTCCATTGTGCAACTGTCGAGTATACATGATTTTTTTCTGCTCGTGTTCTTCGGTGCAGTTAAATTGTTTCGATTCGTATTGAAACGTTTATATTGGACGTGTAATAATCGTAATTTTTGTCGATCCGCCATACGTCGTGTGTCGATCGAGATCGTTTCGAGTTGAACGGGAACACATAATTTTACCTCTACCCGTATTTCTCGATATCGCTTGAAAATATTATGAAATACACGTACCTTTAATGATTTTTTTCTTTTTTTTTTTTTACAGTCGTTATCAACGGCGCGACCGCTTGTTACTGTGTATACCGATAAAAATGAATCATCGGGGGATACTATTTCTTTACCTGCTGTATTTAAAGCACCAATTCGGCCAGACGTTGTGAACTTTGTTCATCAACAAGTATCGAAGAATAGTAGACAGCCATATTGCGTATCCAAGGAGGCCGGTGAGTATAAATGTTTTCTGATCGTTATTCTGCTCAAGAGTGAAAGTGTCGTGATATGCTTTTTATTCTTATTCGTTAAAGAACTAATGGTGAAATTATTAAATATAGGTTTGTTTTATCAGGTCATCAAACCTCCGCGGAATCATGGGGTACTGGTCGTGCGGTAGCACGTATCCCTCGTGTACGAGGCGGTGGTACTCACCGCTCTGGACAAGGTGCGTTCGGCAACATGTGTAGAGGTGGACGAATGTTTGCCCCGACGAAACCTTGGCGACGTTGGCATCGTAAAATTAACGTTAACCAAAAAAGATACGCTCTAGTTTCTGCTATTGCTGCATCCGGCGTCCCGGCTCTTGTACAATCTAAAGGTAATCGATCAACTGGTCGAGTCACGTATATTTCGCGTACGCGAATTAGTAAACTAATTTTGCGGTGAATTTTTGTTGGTCCGTGTTGCCGTGATATATTCATTGATTATCAGATTGGTATTATACTAAATATTTTCATTATTTGAATTCCAATAGTTTGATTTTTCTTTAACGTTTAGGTCATATGATCCAAGAAGTTCCAGAATTTCCTTTGGTAGTATCGGACAAAATTCAAGAATATAACAAAACTAAACATGCCGTTATATTTTTGAGACGTATCAAGGCGTGGAACGATATCCAAAAAGTAGGTATATCTTTAAGCAATATATTATATATATTTTTGTTCTGCACCGTCGAAATGTCCGCGTCTCTATTAAAACACGTTTAATCGAGATGCTCCTATCGGGTGCTAAAGAAACATGGCTACCAGGCGTTCTTGGCTAGCTAATTTAGTTGCTAGAATAGGGGTAAATGTAACCAAACACAGTCGATCGTGGTATAAAAATTCAATTTATCGTACATTGGTCTCGATTAGTATCTTTCTTTTATTTATTTATAGGTATACAAGTCGCAACGTTTCCGTGCAGGTAAGGGTAAAATGCGTAATCGCAGACGCATTCAACGCCGAGGACCCTTGATCGTGTACGGTCAAGATCAGGTAAGGAAATGACAAAGAATCAGTTTATTATGATTTCGCGGAGATGATCGTATAGTTTTCTAATTCGTACTATCCTTAGGGTATTCGTAAGGCGTTTCGCAACATTCCCGGTGTTGATCTTATGAACATCAACAAAGTGAATCTTCTAAAGTTGGCACCTGGTGGTCATGTCGGACGATTCGTAATTTGGACAAAGTCCGCTTTTGAAAAGCTGGATGCTCTTTACGGAACCTGGCGCAAGGAATCGAAACTTAAAGCTGGTTATAACTTGCCCTTCCCAAAGATGGCTAATACGGATTTGTCGAGACTCTTAAAAGCCGATGAAATTCGCAAAGTTTTGAGAGCACCAAGGCACGTAGTAATCCTACACGTTATATACATACCTTGAACAATAAAATCTGTATCGTAATCATGATGAATTATCTTTGGTCTGTGTTGCTGATTGACAGTGATAACTTTATTATATCAACTGATGTTTTTCAAAAAAAAAAAAAGAAGTATTTTATCGGTTTGCTCGCGATGCGAGCAGTTTTGAAGGAAAGTAGTTTTTGTAATTGCAGGAAGAGGGTGGTCCGCAGCGTGAAGAAGCTGAATCCGTTGTCCAATACTCGCGCGATGTTGCGTCTGAACCCGTACGCCGCTGTGCTGAAACGTGCGGCAATTTTGACGGCGATGAAACGTCAACAAGAGAGGGAGATTCTTTTAGCGGAGAAACGCGGAGTAAGTTGAATTTCCAATGTCGAATAATATCGGGAATGTAGGTGTAAAGTTTAACGAGATACTTTGCGCGTATAGATGAAGCTACCAAAGACCGCACCGGCTATAAAATCAAAGCTGCTGCAGGAGAGACGTAGGAAGCAGATTATGGTCGCGAGAACAGCGAAACCGAAAAAGTCGGGCACCGTGAAAAAACCAAGAACCAGCGTCGCGACGGCTAAACCCGCGAAAGCGAGAAAACCAACCGAGAAAGCTGCGGAACCGAAATCGATGAAAACAACGGAGAAAGATGGGAAACAGAAGGCATCGAAACCACCCGTGCCTGCCAAGAAGTAAAAACTTTTTATCGACAACTCGTTGACCCACGAGCTTTATTTGTTTTGAATAAAAAAATTGGGATGACAACTGATACATTAGGGCAACCGCCTTGTAATTGATCTCCGACACCTTCGACGGGTAATTTCTCCACGTATCGACCAATGTAACGATAAATATACATTAAATACGTTACGAGTATCTCTTCTTAAGCGGAGCTCGCACGAAGATCGTGTCATCGAATACCTCGACCGACACTTTCTTCGCGTTTGCTTCCGGCGGTATCAGAAAGTTCAAGTTCCTGACGTGCGACCAGTCTTCGGAACTGTGCAATTTGATGTTCAACACGTTTTCAGTGGCTAGAGTAGCCGTCCCTACTTTTAATCCCTCGATCTTCATTTCCGCCTGCGAACATCCAATAACCTTTGATTAAACATTCTATAGGAGTGAAAGTAAAGGCACCGAGAACAGTTGCGACAAACGTACAGCATAACATTCTTTATTGTCGATTATGTAAAAATTCGGAATCTTGTCAAACTTTAAACTCATTCTCAGCCCGTTCGACATCGTTTCGAGGTTCATGTAATCGTTTTGCTTAAAAATAGCCGCATTTTCGCGGCAATGATGTGGCAAACTGTCCATGACGATCGGGGTATGAATTTACAAAATTATTAAAACATGTTTGATATATTATAATATTTCGAGGTTAACCGAAAAGTCGACCGATTTTGACAACGCGCGATCATCTATTGTTTTCTCGAATTCGTGTTTCGATGGTCGCGCGTCGGTAGCCAGTTTGTGTAAAAAAGAAAAAGATAATTTGTTTTTTTCAACTTTTTGCAATAAATTTCTTTCTCGCTTTGCTAGGTTTGATCGCGGGTGCCGTGAGAACGAGCATTCTGTGCTTGTTGTCCACCACAGCGCGAACTTTCTCGCCATCGATGTCGTCCGGTATGAGAAAATTCTCGCAATGTTTCATGGTTGTTTTGATCAGATCACCGAGAACCGATTTTTCTGCAACGTCTGGCAGTTGATTCGCGATTCGATCGTCGAACGGTTTGCACACGTTCACGCGAAGATTGCAACCCTTTACGGTTATTTTGATCGAAGACATGTCCACTTCCGGTGCCAACAACATTCTTGCCTGTAATAAAAATAAACATATTCGTTTGGTTGTTCGCCGAGCATCGTCGATATTCGTGCCGAACCTCGTAAACGTTGTCGGGTCTAATTCCAATAGAGACGATTTGCATCACGTAGCTACCCTCCAGAGGTTTCACGGGAATTTTCACGGATTCTGTCTTACCCTTAACCACCAGTGGGCCAGATTTTTTCAAAAATTTTAGAGAAGCTGCGCATTTTGGACAGTGATCGATGTCCACCATCACGTCCCCCTCGCACTTTAAACACTGACTCGTCTTTGCGTCCATTTTTCAGACGATTCGAACGTATACGATGTCATTGCACCGAACTCTTCCTAGATCGTGAAACAACGTTTACCGATCGTAAACGTACAACGAGAAATTTTTAATTAATTTGTTGTAACTGAAAAATTCCTCCGTATGGATGAAAGTCTCTTGTCAATTTGAAGAACGGCGGCGGTGTGCCGGTGTGACAGGTGAAAATCAATGGAAGAGGAAAACAACGCAAAAAGGGTGATCGTTTAATGATAGAAGCTACACCTGTAATATTTGTCGAATAATATTTCTAAAGAGGATATTTTATTTTTAGTTTTTGCCGGGGAGAGGTGAATCGGTTGCTGGCGATCCTCGGCAGGCATCTTCCAAGATTCAAGAACAAAGTCTTATGATACGTTAAATAGAATTTAATACGATCGAAACGTTCCTATATCGTGATCATTGTTGCAATTAATATGTGTATTGTGTTTAGAATTGGAGAAAGTATACGGGGACAGATTGACGGATGGAACGCTCGGTACTGGAAGCAGTTTCTTTAACTTTCGTGTCTGTATTGTTTGAAACGCCTGCGCGAATTTCCTTGGGAATAGACGCGTTGGTAGGGGTGGTAGCGCGGGATTCAGGGTCGAAATTGCACGGTGGTTGAAATGCATCGGACACCACAGTCGAGGACAGGCGGTCTCGCGTTTAACTTGTCCATCAATTCCATGTCGCCGTTGGTCCTGTTATTTCGTTACGGAGTTCTGGCCATCACTTTCGCTAGCGGTGAGTCTTTTCATTTTCCATTGCTTCGCATCAACTGATTTACTCGATCGTTTCTCTTAGTAAAACGTTTCTCTTTGTTCGATTCTTTCGCGATTTTGCCAATCGTGCGTGCACGAATATCAAATGTTCGAGCGGAAAGAGATCGTATTGTTATCGTTTAGCCAGAACGAAAGGATTCTCAAGTTGTCGTCGAGAAATAAATTCCAAAATGGTATTCGATCCTTTCTATCCGTTAATTTAATAAATTTACCAAAAAGTTGTTTGTTTACGAACGACGTGGAAAGTCTGGTTGATGTAGGTAGCCACGTTATTCGTACGCGAGCGATATTTAAATTTAATCCTTGGAAGTTGTACATTTTTTACATATACGTATACATATAAAGATTGATTTAACGTGTACGGTTCCATGGATAAAATTGCCCGACCTGATATGTACCGACGAGACAAGTAAGGTACAGTTTGTTGAATTTTCTTTTCAGCCAGTGTGTTGATTTCAATCGTAGACCAATAATTTGTTTCACCCTCCGATTGGTACATGTATAGGTTGATATTGGTGTATAGCGAGTGTTTTGGCGTTTTTGGTCGGTGACGATACAACTCGAGGACTGTAACGACAGGATGGAATAAAAAGAAAGAGTCGAATAACATAGAATCGAACTAGTTAAATCGATCATTTTGTTCGGTACGAGTAATAATCGTTTGTAAATAGGTGTTTATTTTACGATTCGCAAGAGAAATACATACATATAGTCGAGAAAGATTATAGAAGCAAGACCACCGCCGGTCGTTTCGGTTCGATCGTTGGTTAGATAGATCCGATTCGCGATGGAAGATGATCTATTTGCATAGGCGATTTAATTTCGATGCGTAGCCGAGATCGTCGAAAGCCAGCCAGCCGCAACGAGTACCGATTAAGGGCAATTTCTTCTGTCTGTTCGATAACCGGATTGCCCGGCCCCGACAGGATTTTCTAGGCTGGAATTTCATGAGCACCGATTGAGTTGTAAATGAGTTTCTGGCTTGGAAAATTTTCCCACCTGCGGTAAAATTAAGCGACGAAAAAAGTCCACGGCGACTGCACGGATTCGATTTTATTGCGACATCCGTGTCCCCTCCCGGGGGTGGGGTTCGCGCGGTTGCAAATTCAACTACGTAAAGGGAAATTCTCTCTCGGGGTCGTGCTCGCCGTGTATATGGTCTGCCCGAAGGTTTTACGCGTAAAGAGTCCAGCAATCATTCCGATCGTGTAATTAGGAATGTAATTGTTTGCTCAAGAAAGTAAAAGCGTGTCGAGAGTAGAAGCAAAGGTTCTTGTATCTTACAATTAGCAGCGTTATCGTTACCCTTACGGTAAATAAGCTTCGTTGTAAAACGTTTGCGTCGGCTAACGCGTTACGATCGTCGGACTGGACTTGTTTTCCATTAAAATAACTATCGGCCGATCAATTTAACGATAAATATTTCATAATTGGAAAAATCATCGAACAAAGTTTTTATCGTTAACGTTCGCTATGAGAAGCAACGAATATAACCGAGGCTCGTATAATAAACAGGTTGGGGCGATTTACGATCTAGGGCAGGAATTTTTCTTAGCTGTTTATACGTGAAGAAATTTTCGTCGAGACGTACGATCGAGAAGCATCGACCGTTCGTTGAACATTTTTTTATCGTTCGTCGTTGTTCGTCTCTGGCGACTATATGCTCGTCAATCTCTCGTTTAAAACCCATTTTCTTCTTCGACGACGAGAGGCAGAAGCTCTCGAGCGCCTAAGAAGACGCGATAAAAAATGCTTTCGCTCGCGAAACGAATCCGCGGTTGGCCAACGGCTAAGAGCAAACTCGCGAAATTAATTCTACATGAAAGGAATAAATATCTAAATAGGATTTTCACGTGGTAGTAGTTTTCTTAGGATTCCATGTCGCGTGTGAACCTTTATCGAAAAGCTCTCGACGCGCGGATGAAAAAGCGAATCCCTCGATGCTCGCGCAACAACAAGACCGTTGTGCATTTATTCGGTCGTGTCGATGACCGATTTGAACTTTTTTTATCGCTGCATTTCGAGTAAGTACGTATAGAACGGTATAAGCCACGGATGCATACTCTTAAAACTGGCGCGTTCTTAAACCGAATGCCCGATAGGTAATCTTACTTTAATACCATCCATCCGCTATCTTGTTGCTTCTTTCCTCTTGGTATATCGCAGGTATTCGGATTTCTCTTTTCTTTCTACCTTAATAACTAAAGGAAATAGTTGGAAATAGTTGCTATCAGAGATGGAAAGAGCTAGGTGATGTATCGCGGGCAGCAGCGTGTAGGTAGGTAGGTAGGTAGGTAGGTACAAGAGGATAAAACTGTAAGCGACGCGCGTCGACAATTCCCGCTGCTAAAAATCATTGCGCTCCAATTGTCCTCAAAGCACGGATTTAAGTCGCAACGCTTGAAAACAGTGTTACGGTGAAATAGAATTTATACGACGAAGGAAATCGTTTTTTCTTTTTCTTTTTCTCTCGAACACATCACCGCGCCGCGTCACAGCGATCGAGTATTTCGTAGCGACAACGAACGAATCTTTTGAATATATCGAGCGCCTCGTTATCCGTTATTTTTGTCGGTACGGACGCGTGAAAAATAGATTTCTTGCGTTTAGGGTTCCGAAACTGGATTTCCGGGCGCTTGGAAAACTATCAAAAGTTTGTTTCTTTTTTCTCTTTTTTCCCCTCCCCGAGACTAGCTCGGTGTAGCTAGCTCGCGACTCTTCCGATACTTTTCAATTACGTTTCGTCCTCTCTTTAGAACATTGGAAAAAGCTGTAAGGTTGTCCGTTGAACGATTCAGAAAAGTGAAACGCCTCCGCATATATGTAGAACCGACCCGCTATACCGCGACAGTGACGTCGAGATTTAACGATCGGAATTAAGAGGGTTTGGGGAAGAGAAATTTTGTGAACCGCGACACTCGCGCGATCACGCGACTCGCAAAACTGAACGCGCGAGGACCGTTTCCAGTAACATTTTTCCCGAATTCCCGAACTAACGTTACATTTTAATTAATCTATTCGATCGCTCCTCACCCTCCGAGCAAACTAAATGTACGCCAACTAGTATTAACGTGTGTATAGGTAGTACTTTTAGGCAGGTTTGAACAACCATCGGATCACGATGCTATTGTCTCTTGCACCGCGAAGATCTTTTATCTAATTGAGATTGGAAGGCAACGGTTGGCTGGTTAGCTCTCTGAAAAGATAAAACGATAGTAGGATTAGGTCTTGTCTGGACGGATAGGGCTTCGTCGCGTTTCGGGACACAATGGCCACTCGAATGGGACGAACGCTTCCGCGTACAGATCGGAAACATTAGAACGGATAGCCTTGATACAACGATCGGAATTGGATTCGTTATTAGGAGGAAGAAAGAATTTTTAAAACCGGCGCGGCGGTTCGACGCGTTCGATTCGCGATCAAGAATCAATTTCGTTGCTCCATCGGTCGCCGGTGCGCGATCTCGATGAAATTAAATAAAATACTGATTAAAAATTGGTTTTCTTGCAGGCTTCGGCGATGAGCATGAATACAGATTGACCAAGTATCTTCTGGATGGATACGACGCCGGTGTTCGGCCGGCGAAAAATTCTTCTCAGCCTTTGGCGGTCGTCTTTGGACTTTCCCTTCATCACATAATCGATGTCGTGAGTATCGAGGCAGCAAACGATACAAAAAGGGTATCGTCTACTTTGTAAACGAGTCGAGAAGAAAAAATGTGCCGTAAAAGTGAATATTGTAAAAATAGTTTTGGCGCATCTTGGAACGAAACGCGTCGCGATGCGATGCGGCACGGTGCAGCGCGCCGTAACAATATATGCATTCCAGCCAAAACCAAACCATTATAATTCCAAAGTACGGGTAGTAGTAGTTGGATGGAAATTTCATTGGTTTCTTTCGGCGAGGCGGTGAAATAGGAAATCCAGGTCAAGTCTGCTCGGAGCAGCATTAACTTCCACTAGTATCGGCAGTTGGGCGATACAGCCGTCTCCGACTCGGCAAATATCGATTAATTTTCATTTACACATACATATACATGTACTTCTTTTGTCGGCCTCGCGATGATTGTCGCGTCGATGGGCGATACGAGCGAGATCCTCCAGTGCGAGACAAACGGCCGGCCGCCTCGCTGCTGCTAACCGGTACAGTTACTCTTCGTCCGTTGCAAATATTCGAGTATATCTAACAAATATTGTTGCATTTACGTTAACGATCTTGCTCGATAATCGCGAGCACATCCGTGAATAGAAAATCTTTTCCGACGCTGGACCAACCACGATTTCACGTATCGCGAAATTAACGGAGCGCAAACTGCAAACGTTGTTCCGTCGATCGAAAAGTAATGCCAACTTTGTTTCGTTTCTCATCGTAGGACGAGAAGAACCAGATACTCACGACGAATTGTTGGGTCACGCAATCCTGGACGGACCATCATTTGAAATGGAACGCCTCGGAATTCGCTGGAATCCGGGTAATTCGCGTGCCCTACAATCGTATTTGGAGACCAGACACGATTCTGTACAACAAGTAAGAAACGGTCCATCACCGGGGAAGAAAATAGTAAACGTTCGCGAGTTTATCGCTCGTCTTTCTCGTTCGTCTTTCTCGTTCGAGGATTCGCTTTGACACGCGCTTACGGTTTTCCTTTAAAATAATTGTAATTACGCGCATGCGAAACGGTAAGGTACGTAACTTTTAAGCGACCCGTTTAACCCTGCTTTCTCTGTAGCGCAGATCCACAGTACAGTTCGGCGGTCATCAATACGAACGTGATCGTCAGCCACACGGGAGAAGTGCTGTGGCTGAGTCACGGGATCTTTCGTAGTAGCTGCGACATCGACGTGGAGTTTTTCCCTTTCGACGAGCAACGATGTCTACTGAAATGGGCCTCGTGGACGTACGACGGATACCAAGTAAGACTCGACTCGACTCTACGAACCCGCGCCAACACCGAGTAACGACAATCTTACGGGAAAACCTTTACTATGTATTCCAAGGGCCAGACGGCTTACGTATATCTACAAACGATATATTGTTCAGACTTGTCGATCGTCGATAGTCCTTGTCATCAACCTACGCGACTTGCATCTAGGCTAAATTCTCGGACCAAAGATCCGTCCGGCCGGCTTGCGAGCTCGTTATCAATCCGGAAATGCACCGGCTCTGCTTCTCTCGAGAAGTAGGTAGGAACGAGAGAGCCTCGGATTAAATTTTTACCGTTCGACTCGCGCCGCCCAGCGCCGCCCAGCGCCGCCCAGCGCCGCACCGACCCTTGTCGTTATTGTGCTCGCTTCCTCTTAAAAATCTCGACGTTTTCTGGCTTCCTTCGGATCCTTTGAATTAAAAAGTTCACTTTCGTTTCGCCGAAGCTCGCTTTTAAAAAAGAAGATGGATGAAACTGTCGTAATTGCGAAATATTATACGTATATCGTACGCGTGTACCTTTCTCTACATGCCAATGGAAAGCGAAGAAACGACTGACTAGAAACAAAAGATACATAACATTCCCACTCTGTTGCAAATGACAATTTGTTCGTTAAACTGGTTCATTACAAGCGTATCGTTTTGCTTTATCTTGGCAAAACGGCGAACACATTTTCTGACATCGACGAAGAAAGACCGAGCTTTTTCCCCTGGTACGTACGGAGACGCTTAACGGCAGCAAATCGAAAATACCTACCGGGTCTCGTCGAGTCGCGAAAATGGCTCGGATGAATCCAAGAGCTTAATCCCGAATGCGAGAATAGTTGAATGCGAACCGTTTCTAGCGCGCGCCCTTTCACAGAGTTTTTCCATTTCCTATGCGCCCTCGTTGAATACATTTTGCGTGCCGGTACGTTTTTCTCGCCTAAAACGTTCGAAATACGATCCCGGTTCGACTCTCTTCCAACCTTCCCGAATTTCTCCATCTCCGAGCCTCGTCTTGCATACTCGCTCATGGGAGACGCCTCGGCTCTGATTGCTCGCCGGCGCGAAATTAATTCGCCGATGGACGCTTCTGCCCGCGAAACTTGCTCTTTCATCAACGAACGAATCATCCGGCTGCCAGATACAAGTTTCCTATTTCCTCTATCCCGTTGCATCAAACGCGATCAACCCGAACCCCGTTGCCACACATTTTATTCCACTATCGATCATTACCCTCTTAAAATATAAACATCATCTTTCCTTCTCTACTTTGGGGGATGACGAGGAAACTGTATCGTTAAAATATGTTACGCAGCTCGAGTTGGAGAAACAAAGCGAGCAAGGAGACGTGAGCAATTACCAAGCTAACGGTGAATTCGATCTACTCGATTTCTCCGCGAGAAGAAACGTCGAGTATTACTCGTGCTGCCCGGAACCGTATCCGGACATCACCTACGAGATCCGACTACGACGCCGTCCGATGTTCTACGTTTTTAATTTGATCCTCCCTTGCATACTTATCAACGGTGTAGGTGAGTTCTTGTTCCATACGATCCATTTATATTTCATTTCTCTTCTATCGACTCACAACCTAATTATAATCTCCTCATTTTTGTACACTTTTACGAGAGTTGTCGTCGTCGTCGTCGTCGTCGTCGCCGTCGTAGTCGAAACCAGAGGGTTTCTCTCTCTTCTATCGAATACGATTAGGGCCAATTACGATTTTACCATTTTTATTCCTTGTACAATTTGAAATTCCGTATCACAAGGATTAGTCGAATTATCCGCAACCGGTAGAATGTTTTTTATTTTAAAAAGGAATCTTTGCCGAGAACGCAGCAATTTGAGTCTCTATCAAAGAAATCTCCATGATCGAACGAAAGAGGGGGTGGTTCGGTTATCCGCTCGGGAGAAAAAATTTATGCGAAACTTTCTTTTTCTTTTTTTTTCGTTCGCCATGTGGCAAAGTTTCGCGCGGCTCAAGCAAGAATGCCTTCTGTTCGATATTCCATGACGAGAACGGTACTGGTGGAAAAGTTTTATTCAGCCAGGTCCTCCCTTGGTCTATTCAGCTCTGTTGGTATTCTACGTGCCCTCGGAATCGGGGGAAAAAGTCACCCTCGGGATTTCGGCTCTTCTCTCCATGACGGTCTTCTTGATGACCATTCGCGAGACGCTTCCGCCCACGGAGAAAACACCGCTGATAAGTGAGTACACGCGTACGTTCGATCGACGTTACTCGATTTTTTCCTTTCTCAGATCACCGTTTCCTTTCGTTATTTTCAGGCCTTTATTACGGTGTCAGTATATGCCTGGTATCGTTCGCTTCGGGATTAGCGGTGGTCACTTTGAATCTTCACCATCGAGGCGTTCGAGGAACCAGAGTGCCGGGTATCGTTCGATCTTTGGTCCTGAACAAACTCGCTCGAGTAGTTTTCCTCAATTTCCAAGAGGAGAAAAGATCGGTAATCTCGCCAATCTGTTCCGTTTCTTCATATCTTTACCAACTTGTCTAATTCGCGTTAGGAACCGGTCGAACCTCCGAGAAGAAAGAACAATTGTCCGTTGCACTGTAAGCCGGAAGTGACGCAATCGCAGTCGTCGCCTAAATTCATGTCCAGAAGGGACGAGAGCAACAGCAGCAGTCCAACTTTAGGTCAGAGTCCCTCGTCTGTCTGATCGTTCATCGAACGCAACGAGAACAAGTTCGACGCCGATTTTGTCGAATCGATTATCGTCTTTGGTTCCCTGTCAATTACACGCGAACGTTGTTGCAGATCTGGGAAAAGAGGGCAGTCTCGAGGCTCAATGGTCCCGCGTTCTGGGAAGAGTGCATGCGACGATCGAAAGGAACGAGCAACGACTCGCTGACCAAGATCATCGGGAGAGAATGGAATTAGATTGGAAACAGGTCGCGTTGGTAAGCGATCGAGCTCTTCTCTGCGTTTTTTTCTTTACAACGATCGTCAGTACCACTGTCATTCTTTGTGGCTCACCACCGTCCACGAACACTGCCAGAGACGACTGAGATGTCAACGCGTCGCGTCGTGCCCTGATCATAGGAAAATACAATTAATTAAGAACACCGTCGAATAAGATCCATGTTATCCTCGGTATTTCGTTTAGCCGTATTTTATCGACAAATTTACTTTTTAGCAAACAGAACATCTCTTATCCTTATTCGTATCGTAAAGAAAATAAACGATACTCGGCAAGAGATTATCCACGTATGTATATTAAGCCGAGTAACTGTACGTAACGTAGAGATGAACCCTAAATAGTATCCGTTTAACAGAAATTTACTGGATTCGAAATAAATTATTTTCTTCTTTTCTTCTTTTACGATAGCAGCCTTTTATTATAAACATGGTATAAATATATAGTACGCGCACAGTAGGTACACTACACGTGTACGCGTGTCTGTGCAGTAGAAAAAGTTTCATAAAAGTATAGAAATTATCGGTCCCTAATAGTAATCTGGTACCGGAGCACATGCTATTTTTACAAAGTCTTCGTATTTAACGTGTCCACTGGAAGACACGTTAGCCTCTCGAAAGATTTGTTCGACTGAAACATAGACGCGAGCGAATCAGTCAACGACAGTATTTTTCCGATACTTTTATTAATTTGAAAAAACTAAAAGGAAAACCTTCTTTACTGCTCAGTTGTTCGCCCCAACGAAGCAACATGTGAGCTAATTGACGAGCGGGTATAGTGCCGCTTCGAGATTTATCCGCAGCTTGGAAAGCTTGTATTACTTCTTTCGGTAGATCTTCCGCTCTGGTCTGTAAATGCATCACTTCCAAGAAATCGGCAAACGACATTTTTCCACCTAAACCCAACAACAGGTAGGTTTTAATACTCGACGTTCTCGTCGATTCACTTATTTCGCTTATACCTTTGTCTTTTAAGTATTTATTCAACTCGGCAATAGTAGGACTTAATCCTAACGATCTCATAATAATCGTAAGTTCATCCAGAGTACGTATTTGACCGTTTCTTGCAAACAAATAGAAACATTCCCTAAACTCTGTAAAAATATAGTAGGTACACGTAAAGAGCAGGGAAATTTAATAGATTCGAACGTACCGTCTATATCTTCTTCTCGAAAATAACGAGCCTGAAACGCAAAGTAAGTAAAGAAAAATTACGAAACTTTTCAAAGTATATTACATTGTTCGTTAATTAGTATTTCGATAATAATGTACACATAATTACCATAATCAATAATTTTTTATCGTAAAACACTAAAACACTTGTTGCTTTGTTTTCTACCTTTGGTTTACACGTCAAATAACCTTACTTGAAGCTAGGTTAGGCGTACGTCATTATGTACCGTAACCGTAACCTAACGACAAACTTGGACGTCCTGCCGTAGATGGCGGTGCAATCGTTCGTAAAAAAATATGCATATTATTTTTCTTTAATTACAAAAATAAGCTCTGGATCAAGTTTATTAAATAGACTGACGTATACGCGCGATCTGAAGTTAATGTATAGTACGCTCAAAGCGATGTGAAAAATCATGTAAAGGAAGAAAGACCATTTAAAACCATCGTTCTTTAAACATAAAGATTGCTTTAAAATCATTACATATGTATAAAGGTATCGTGATTTTAGAACCATACGACCGTACAATGCTCAAACAATATTTGGTCAAAACTTTTGTCGATATCGCATCGAAAGCAAAACCACAGACAAGGTATACGAGTAGACCTTTCACCCAATGTATTTTTTCGGCCCATTTTTCTGGGGCTCTAGAGCCGCCCCATTACCATTTCCGTGCCACTCGCAACGTTACCAACAGATTTAGAAATAAACACAAGAGGAAGCGAGACAGAAAATGAAATTACAGAAATTTTAGTATTTTTTAACGGAAATGAAAGCTGTACGGTCCAGAATTTAGCATCGATCGATTAATTTCATTGGAATAACCAATCGATTAAGATTATTAAAAGATTTCAAGATTATTGAAATACGTAAGGATGCACCTTATTGACAACTATGTACATCGAAAATCCTCTATTTCTTATTTTAAATTGTAATACATCGTTTATTTAAAGAATAACTCGGTATGGCAGTCAGATTGGGTAATCACGGTCCATAAGGTGAAAGGTCTATTCAAAAGAAAAACGGTAGCTTGGAATATTTATTGTATTTCTTTTACAATCGCGATTCCTACCTAGGGTAACCTCGACGAGAATTTTTTCTTGAAAATGCGTAGGATTTCAAGGATATGTCTGTCATCAAAAATGATCCTAATTGACCCCTACAACCGAAAATAATTTTTTTAGAACGATTTGAAATATTTTTTTTTGACGTCCTATGGAAATGTTGTTTAATACTTTTTACTACTACTCTACTCGTCTTTGGTTGTTCCTCGAGAGTGAAACGTCGCGAACGAATTCCTAAGCGAGCAATACAGGGGAAAAAGTCGCCCGAGAAAAAGACCAACTCGCACCAGCGAGTGACACCACGGATCCGTGGTCGATTCGTATCACGTGCGATACCACGACTACCGAGTTTAACGTTCCTGCTCGAGATACCTCGTCTGCGATCGTATGCACGTTACTTGTTTATTCGCGAATCGAAGGGTTTTTTCTATAAAATTTATACACGGCAAGGAAAGAAATAAAATATCGATGTAAAAAGTGGGAAGAATACTCGTGCGATTGTACGAAATAAGAGTAAAAGTTCGTTTTATGCGTAGGATGTTTGGGAAAATAAAATGAAGATGGGATGGTTAAGAGGCAAACGTGACACGATTATAGAATAAGGTGTTAATATTGCGGGTTTTCTTCTCGTTCTTTATTCGCGTTTATTCGCGAACCGGTCGCGATCAACTGTTTCGCTACGACAAACGTTGTCTACGATCGATGGGCATGCATTTTTATTCTACTTATGTATTTGGTAATTTCCAGAGAAAATCGTACGAGATAATTGATTCGCGATCCATCTTGTCCAATGGTGGCGAAGATTGAGCCCGCGTCGAAATAAAAGAGTTTTATAGAGGGAAAGGAAAGAAAAGTAAACGTTCGATTTCCGATGTATCGATAACGATAGAAGATTACTAGGATAGTAAAGTGTTGGATCGTGGTTCCGTTTGGGGAACGCACCTTCCCTTGGACCGACTCGACGGCTAAGGTTAAGTTGCACGGAGGTGGCACGGAGGTGGCACGGAGGTGGCAGTTGGACACACGCTGGTGAAAAGTGGGAGGTTGGCGTCGGTGGTGGGACTCGATGGTACATACAGCATACATCGTGCCAGTATTGGAAAGCGTCGGTCCGCGTCGGTCGGTACGCGTACAGAGGCGGGTAAGAGATCACCGAGAGAGGAACAACAACGCGTTAGCTAGTCGATAAGAAGAGAGAAAGAAGGAGAGTTCGTTAAGCGTCGGAAGTGAGGGGGCGGAGGTGCAGCACAGCTGGGTCGAAGGGGAGAGTAGTGGGGGAAGTCGTTGTCCTCGGAGTGTTGGTTCGCGCGAGCACGAGTGCTCTCGTCAGTGCGATGCGGAACGCGTCTCTGTCGCGTCGGTTTTTCATAGTTGCGTATCGCGTGTGGTCTCTTTTTCGCTCTCCGTCTCGGCCCGTCCGTCCCTCTGCTATCAATTACTTCTTTGTTCAACCCTTTTAGAGGGAAGACGGTGCGCGACACGCGTGTGCGATATTGTGAATAGTTTGTGCGGTGCGACAGAAATGCGGTACAACGACCGCACGAATGAGTAATCGACCGAGAACCGGTCGGAAGGACGAGAATCCCGGCGGAAAGGACGCCAGCCCGTGGCAGGATCGAGCCGCTGTGCATAGGTACTATAGGTAGGTGTCGGATAGTATGCCAGAGCCAGCGAGCACGCGCAATATTCTACCTGGAAATTTCTCTTCTATTTCCTACGTCTCGTTTCTAGTCGTCAATGTTTGCGCGACCAAACACCAACTTACTCGCCTGTCTTTTTTTCTCTCGTGCGCGTTCCTCCTACGTCCCTATTCTATAATATACATATACATATACATTCTCCCGCACGTATGTACTGTATACCTGTCCAAGGGAATGGTAAGTCGTCCGAGAACGATGCCAGATTTCTCTCTCTCTCCTCTCTCCTCTCTCTCTCTCTCTCTCTCTCTCTCTCTCTCTCTCCGGGCAATCGTCGAGTCACCTTAGGGTGCGTTTTCACCGATGCATCATTCAGCGAGTCGCTCAACACGCTCGAAACGGTTGAAAAAAAGGGTCGATTTACCGGACGCCTACGCCTTTCTTCTGCTCGCTCTCGGAAACAACATAAAGGGAACTTGCGCGCTATTCTATCGTAACGTTTAAACGCGAACAAATACATAGGCGTTTTCGCGTTGCGTACATATTTGGTATGGAGTGGATACGAGATAAAGTCGTTCCGTAATCGAGAGAGAAATGACCGTTTTATATACATATACGGATCGAGAGTCGTTGAATTGAATAAAGTTTGGCCGAATTTCCAACGAGCATGTACCTACGCAGAGGTTAACCTGGCGTGTTTGGCGCACCGAACCAAGGGACAAGCATTCCGCGCACATGGGTCCTTTTGTTTTCTGCGACTCGTCGGTGTAAATTGAACATAAAAAATGTGTCGTGTTGGCGGTGTTTAAAGGCATCCTTGGTATTGGAAACATCCTGCATCTCGCGACGCGTCAAACTGCTCGAAATATTGTTTGGTAGATACATACGAGCGTCTACTTGGATATTTGGGTGACTGAACATATGTATACCGGTGCGCGTAGCGTCGCGTAGGACTGGATGCGCGCGATGGGAGATTTAAACGTCGCGTCGCGTAAAACACGCCCGTGCGGCAACGGGACCAACGACCAAACTGGCTTCCCCGGACGTTGACTTTTCGAGAGAACACGCGCGATTATACTTGCGTTGTTAGTTGTTAGGTCTTTTCGATACATGTTCGCTGGTAAAAGGTTCGTCGAGCAAAAGAAATTTGAGAAAGAGGCGAGAAGAGGGTCAGAGTGAAACGGATCGCGGTGGTTATCTGTTGCTGGAAATTGTACAAGTTGGAGCGAGAGTTTAATTGTCGTTTAACGGGAAAAAGCGAACGTTAAACGCCGATACCGGATATCGAGTTGCCGCGTACAACGAACGTTGCATAAGGATGCTTGTCCGCGTGAAAGTTTGAATAAAATAAATGGAAAAGTTGCTTTCAGGCTCGAAAGTCTGTATTATTCTCCGATCGACGGTGATTACCATGGTAAGATTCGCTTACGGAATATCGTTGTAACGTCTCGTTGATATCGTATCTTTGGTCGGATTGGTTAAAAATATTAGGTCGATGCAACGATTGGAATAGCAATGCCGACGTAAAATATGAAAATTTTACCACCGATACCGATTAATAAGTAGGGATGTTAAGAACCGAATACTAAAATTTCAATGCAACGTTTATTGTGTCTGGTTGTAAACGACGGACGAAGGATTAATTGATACGCGTGTTGAAGGTTTTGATCAAGCCTGGCAGCGTGACTGGTTAATTTGGCGTTAGCCATCGTTTTTTTCGCATTTATTATAGTAATCGGATAATTGATCGGATTGGAAGTTGAGGCCGGCGTGATCGCGAGTGTGGCTGTCGCGTCGCGTCGGCTAGTGTCCGATGAACTCGGAGGACATTACGCAAAACGTGTTTCGCTGGTGCGTTAAGGGGTAACGGTTCAACGAGGCGCGCTCGATGGAAAAGACGAGCTCAACTCGCGATTATCTATCTACGCCGACGTTGCTCCAGCCATCGCGTTTTCCGTGCTTTCTGTGGTTTTCTCTTGTTTCGTGGTGCTGGAGCTCTCCGAGTTCGTCTCCCTCCGTCAAATCGGAGCGCATCTTAACGCCAATTAATACTGGCCGTTACGAACGTGCGTCGCGTATTAAATATTTGATCGAGCAAAGCGCGGAGGCCACGGAGGCTTGGTATCGCCAAACACTGTACAGAGAACGGAGCAAGAGGACAGAAAGCCGGATTCGTATGTACGCGGGCCGATTATAATTCCTAGATCGTCGCCTCGCCTCGCGTCGCGTCGCGTCGCCTCGCGCAAGACAATTTTAGAAAATGCCGCTGAAAACGTCGTTGGTTCCGAGACTTAAAACTTTTTCGTCCAACGAGCTCGATGCGTTTTCCCGCCAGAAAATTGCAAACGCCAAGTAGACAGACGTTAGATACAGTTGCCGCGCGTAGAATTATACCGAATAAAAAGCGAATCTTTGTAAATATTACGCGGAGCGATCGCACGGTAGGCTGAGTTTCAACGATCAGCAGCGATACGCGAAGAAACTGAAAACAGATTCGCGAATTAAACGGTGATCTAGTTTTTATGCAGATCCCGTTGCGTTTTCGATTACTACTTTTCGACCTAAACGTACCTCGAGAATCGCGTTTAACTCATCGCGGCGTACAACCGATTTTCCAAAATTAAATCATTTAAAACACGTTCGTGTCGTTGATTCGTGGATCGTTTATCGATGTTTATTCGTAATTAAGCAGTTGGAAAGGACGTTCTTTTTCGAAATACTGTACCAGACGATATTTTTCACGCAACCAGATACGTTTATCGAAAAATAAATATTTAACGCGCGAAGCTTCGTAGTTTGTTCGAAGAAAGCATTCGATTCCCCAGCACGCGTATTATTCCAACGTGTAAGTAGGTACGTACCGTCGTTGCATTCTAACGATAGAACGAAGCAAAGAACACTACGAGAAGGTGGATAGTTGAGAACTGTTAGTTTTGGTTAGACGTTGGACAACCTGGATATACGTACAGTTTTTCCCTAGTTTTTCCAACCGGAAACATTTCGCGCAAAATGACCGACGCTAGGCGACGGTAATCGTAACTGAACTCTGGCAAAGTAAAAAGATCGGAGCAACGCGCGTCCAACGGAAAAGGCGAAATTTTCCCCGTTAATTGTCTGTTATTAGTTTCAGGAGGTAGAAAATCGATCGGCGGCGGAGGAGAAGAAAGAAGCGGATAGGACCGGAGGAAGAAAAAAAGAAAAAAAGAGAAAAAGGGAAAAAAATATAGCGAAAGCGAGGTAGGATCGAAAGGTTGAGCATATTATCGAGAAGAAAAAGAGAAAGAGAAGGTAGCGGAATATCGCGTCTCGTTGGAGGAGGATAAGAGGGCAGGCGTAAAGAGGAGAGAGAGAGAGAGAGAGAGAGAGAGAGAGAGAGAGAGAGAGAGAGGGAGGGGGTAGGGGGGAAGGGAAGAAAAAAGCGTAGAAGCGAGAAACAGTGATGAATCTGACGGGTGACTCTGAGAGCGCGGTGGTCGGCTGTTCGAGGAAAGGCAGATAGCGGTATTAGTTGTTGCTGGGCCGGAGAACGTCGAGCCGATGCTTGCCACGGCCCTGGCCATCGACGGAGAAGGGGCAGACGACGAAGAGGAGGAGGAGGAGGAGGCGGAGGGGGCTAGCAAAGGGCACAGTGAGGCCCAGAGGGGTGCAATGTACCCCTCGACGTCCAAGGGAGATTATCCGTTCGGAAGAGCCCTGATTTTGTTCCTGGTGCTCGGTTGCCTTTTCACCGTTGTCGATGCTTCGCCTCTTAATTCCCTGCCACCGCACACAGGTCAGTCAGCCTCGATTTCATAGAAACTACTGCCGATTTCGATCGCTCGGTCAATAATTAACATACTTTGAGAGCGGAGAGGTTTTCTTTCGGAACAAATCGCAGCCGAATAGCTCGATAACGTTACGCGCCGCGGGCTACCTAACATCCAACTAAGGACACCGTAACCGTCACGTCGTTGCATATCGGGCAACCACGATACCGATTCTCGATACAAAGTGCCCGGTCGTGGGGATGCGGTCGCATGCTCGCGATGCAACCTTGCCGCGGGACAACGCATCGATAACGACTCGAGGTAATCAGATTATTGGACGGTGTTGCGTAACCAACCCCCACGATATGCCACGATATGCCACGATATGCCACGAGGTGCCACGAGGTGCCGCGTTTTTATTCTCCTACGGGTGCATATTCTCGATCCGAGACTTATCCGAAAACTTATCGAATCCCGATATACTTTAATTACAAGTACGCGACGATAGACACACGCTCCCTTTCTTTATTTGCTCGTTGACGTCCAACGACGATCACGAGACGATTTAACTTTCTAATTAGTCCTTGCAACAAAAAATTATTCTTACGATCGGCCTTCGTAAAGGAAAATTACAATCTACTTGTTGTTACTTTGCGATCGTTGGACTCTCGTTGCCTGCTCGATGGCAGCGGGGTTAAGTCTGGCTACTATACATAGAGAAAAAGCGGTAGCGATCTCCTTGTCTCGTTCCGATACATGCTGTAAATCGAGAAATCAGCGCGGATCTTGGTGAAATAATTAGATCGCGGCACGGGCCATTCGATGCGGGTTTTGCTCGCTCTGCCGGGGGCAGCTGATAAGTAATACGCTGGACGCTAAGGTCCTTGGATCTTTTCAGCGTTTGTTCGTTAACGAAACGATACGTGTTACACATATAGATCGTACTGGAACGATGTTTCAGGTATCACTCACGGCTCGTACATCGGGTATTACGAGATGGCCTCTTACGATACCGCGGCCTTGAGACAACATCGTAACCGGATGCGTCGCGATCTCAGCAACGTCGTCGACGATCAACCTCTGCTGCTGCACCTGAAAACGCTCGACAAGTGAGTACTCCCTAGTAAAAGTTTTTCTTTTCCTCGGGGAAATTGCACGACGAACCAAATCGGCCAATAAACGATCGTTTAACGAATCCTCGAGCAAACTACTCATCGAGGACTCTCTTTCTTTCGGTATACTCGTTCCTGTTCATATTTAATTGCACAAGAAACCCGGTACTTACATGGTATCCTGAATCTAGAGATAGACGGGGCGGGCCGTCGGTATTTACGAATGGTTACCATTCCTATTACGGATAGCCCCGATAAATGCTCTTGGGTCGTGAGACGCGTCGAGTTTCTCGATTTTCGCGCCTCCTTCGTTTTACGGAAAATCTCTTTATCGTTTCGTCGAGCAGGCGAATTGGGAAAAGAGAAAAGAAACGGGACGAGGATTGGTCGCGCGTTAGAAATACCGAATCCATGGTGTTGGATGTTTGCTAGGTTGTCGATTACGGCGGTGTATCGGAGTTGCCGTAATCGTATCGGTAGCATTGTCCGGTTAGGTCAATAGGCCTAGATCCAATTAAGGTCAAGTTCGTGTAGAACCCGCACCATGTGTGTGTACGTGTCTGTTGCAGGCGCAAAAGGGCGTGAATGCACGAGTAGATTAACGGAGTTACACAGGATACTTGGCGCTATATCAAGCTGGGAAACAAAGCTTTCCTGACATTTGAAACCGATATACCGCCGAGATAATACGATTCTCTCTGTTTCCACAAAATTACCTTATATTTGCCCCTCGGAATTTACCCTTAAATGAAATTCATTGCGCGGAATTACAGACAATATCAATTTTCGGCACAACGCCGCGCCATGCCATCCGCGCGCCACCGCGAAACGCGTTATTCGCTGTCTTTCCTTTCCTTTCCTTTCCTTTCCTTTCCTTTTCCAAGAGAATAGCCAGCGTACCGGGATATATCCTCTAATTATCCATTTTATTTTTCATCGAACCGTCAAACATTTTAGACGCGATCGTCTGTTCTTGGATAGTTTAGAACCAATTATTAAACGTTAGACATTGTAACCGACTACTGGACCGAATATGCCATGCCGGGGTCGTTTAACGAGCCGAAAAAAAAGGGAATTGCAATAGGCGGTGGAACAGAGGAACGAACGCCTGTGTGTATTCGGACGCGTCGATCGACGGTACGATACGTCGCGTTTCAATTTCCTATAATCCGCGTGCCGGAAATTCGTCGTCGCGTACGGGGAAACCCTGGGCCTGGGCTCCGCGCAGCCGCCTAACGCCGCGACAATTTACTCGCCTTCCTTCGCTACCGCGAATTCCTCCATTCCTCAACCTCTTCGATCCTCGACTCCGTCTTTGCCGCGCCGAGAGCGTTACCGCTCACGTTCCTCTCTTTATGGAAATCGGTCGAATTCACGGCAACCAATAAAATGTAAAGCAGCACTCGGTCGCCGGTCGTCGGTCGCCGGTCGTCGGTCGCCGGTCGCTGGTCGCCGGTCGCCGGTTGCCGGTCGCCGGTCGCCGCCCCGCACCGATACGACGCTCGCTCTTTGCTTCTCCATCCTCGACCGTTTCTCCTCTCCTCTCTCTTCTCTCTTTCTAGCTTGGCCCTTTTTCCCTTTCCCGTTCCCGTTCCCGTTCCTGTTCCTGTTTCCGATCCTGTTTCCGATCGGTGTTTTGCAGCCCGCTGCACCTGCGCCACCAACTAGCAAACATAATGGCCAACGGAGAGAAAAGTGCCACCGCGTCTGGTCATCTATTTTATATTGTTCCGTGCGATATGTCTTTTCCGTACCAGCTGGAAAATAAATATTTATCAAGGGTTTGCCCGTTGCACGGAAAAGCATAGTACGCCAACGATCATCGATTTCGCGTCAAGGTAGACAACGCCGAAAACTCGAAGAGTAAAATCAATCTCGAAGAAAATTTTTCATCGGATTTTCTTCGCTTTCGAGTTTAATCAAAGCCCGGTCTTCTTTGTCTTTTCACTCGCGTTTCTCTCCACTTTTATAACCGATTCGTTCGAAATTAGCAGTCTTTTTAATCCGTCGAGCCGATCCAACCCCCCCGTAACTCGTGCCGTAGGAACAATTACAATTTATCGGTGCGTTTCCTCGCTTTATAACACGCTTCCGGTCACCACCGGACTTCCTTTCTCGAGGAACAGGGTCCTGTTTCGATATTTCCTCCATAGTGTTTATCGTCCGTACGTGGCCAGCCAGCGGCGCGTATCGGGCAATCATTTTTCTCGACCGTCCGCGCGTTTAGTTACGTACGTTAATAATCGCGTTTTCTTCGCTACGTTCCCAACTGGTTTTCCCTTGGAATTTTTTCCCATTTTTACAGCGCATCCGAACGCGTCGTAATAGCAGCGAGCGAGGCCACGCTATTAACAATCGATTTTCGTCGAGCTTGTGTAATTCGAGTACCCGATGTGCATAGCTATGGAAATATTGCTTTCGTTGGACGCCTTTCGGCTCTGGCTTGCAATCGGTTATGATCTTTCATTCTGTGGGTCGCGTCGAGAGTTACAGGAATAACCAGGTAGAACCAACGGTTCTGAAATAGCGTCTTGCTAGTTTTAACCGGACTAATTTTAAGAAAGAAGGAACGATCGTTTTCGCGAAGCAATGAGAAAACTAGGCCCACCACACCGTAATTGTCTCGTAAAACCACGGTCTATCGAGAGAGCGGTACAAGGTAGAAGCGACTAATTGCCATTTTTCCGTCGATGGTTTGCGCGATCTCGGCCCCGTTGTTCGCTTCTCGTTTCTTCGCGGTAATGCGTCGTATTCGATTCTTTCCGCGAAACAAAGGATCCAGAGATGACGACGACGACGAAGGCGGCCGTTTCGCTGAGAGCCGATCGCTTTCATTCCCCGTACAACGTTGGTCGACAATTTCCCACCTAATTATCGATTTTACTCTTTCGACGATTCGAACGAAAATTTATCCGGTTGTTCGTTCCTCGAACACGGACAGCCTAGAGATTCGTCGCACGGCTCGACGAAGCTAGAATATTTTGTTCACGGTTCGAATAATCCTCGTAATCTGGCTACCGCGAATTTAATTAAACCTAATCCATTTACTCTCGAATCCGGGATTATACGGTGCTCGGCTCGGCCGATCCGCGTTTCAATGTCACGCCACGGACCGTGGACCGCGGACGCAAACGCAAACGCGAACACGGACGCGGACGTTCGAATCCTTTCACGTTTCTAAATTTAATTGCCGACGTTCGAACGACGTTGATCCGCCGCTAACGTTGTCGTTTGCTTGGTTTCGTCCTTCGACTTAACGAAGCCTTCGACTCTACGTCACGCTGTGCTGACTTTCGAGAAAACATCTAATCGCCACGAGAACTTATCGTTCGTCCGCGTGATCGCCGAGAAATCGCTGAATCATCAACAACACCGCCTTCCTTTTAACGCATCATTTCTTCATTTCTTCATTTCTTCATTTTTCCATCCATTAACCCCTACACTATCGATGATGCTTCTTTTGCGATTTATTATCCTTTTCTCGCGAATTTGTCGAGAAACCGATAACAGCGGTCGCGATCACGTTCGTGCATAAAACGTTGATTCCATTCCGATCGGACAGGATCAAATACGGCATTTGCAGAAACGGTGAAATTTTCTGATAAAGACCGAACAGAAAAACGAAACTTATCTTTCGCGATAGGAGGACGTCAAGTGTAAGTGGAGTGGCGGTTTCCCTTTTTCAATCCCTCCCATAGTCAATTGACATCAATACTAATTGAGCGAATAGTTTGTCAACCGATCGCCATCCATGAGAAGATCGGTCTGACAGTCAGATTGTAAGGTCTGATCGTACATCTCATCTACTTTTACTACTATTTACCCTCTTCCTCTGTTCTATCGTCCAATTATCGACGTTTGCGCTCATGGCAACGCAAAATCGCGGTCTTTTTTGACAAGCTGTATTGTTGTTTCAGACAGTGGACGTTACGTCTGATTCGAGACATGGGATTGTTTAGCAAAGACGCGACGTTCGAGAACACCGATGGACCGATCTTCTTCGACGCGTCGCACACTTACGCGGGCACCGTGTTGGGTGAGTTGTTTCATTTTTCGTGTACGCGTGTTCCGCCCTAACACGAGAACCATTCGCCTATAGAAATTAATCGACTCGGTCTTGGAGAAAACTCGTTGCTCGCATCTTTGTAAATATCATTTCGAATCGATTATTTTCTGTCGATAAGAAATGCGTTTCAGCGTTGAAAAACAAGGATTTTGTTCTTATATCTTTAGAAGCGAAAATGGAGGGATGAAATTTAAAAATGGACCCTTTGCTTTTAATATACATATGTATGTACATATCGTATAAAGGAACGCGCGATAGATCGCAAAGCACGTTGACCGCAAAGCCGCGCACAAACACACGGCCGCGTCGATATTCCTTTGAAAGGATCCTGGTTTCGAACGGCCGCATTTTCCAACAGCGATCTAGCCAGAGTGAATTTTCGAGTTTCGTCTCAAGGAGCGCTCGCGCGATCGTCCGTTGTCGAGAATTTCGATCCGGATAAGGTTCTGGCGGCCGTTCGAAACGACGCGACGTGACGTGACGCGACGCAAGGCAAAGTATTTTCATAGATCGCGCGGCGACTGGCCACTGAAAGTAAATGGGATCCGAAAGGAACGACAAATAGACGAGAGTGCCTCGACGGAAGGATGCGTATACCGTTATTCGTGTCGTTGGCGCGTTCGGCGACGTCGCGAATCCAACCTAACCCAGGAATCTCATCTTTGCAGACGCGATCGTTTGGAAGCGCGCCAAACACCTCATCGAATGTGTACGAGCAAAAGGTCTCGACCAAGGTATCTCGAACGATCGACGCGTCTGATATACATATGTATGTATGTAGCTATACGCGCAACCGAGACTCTTTACCCAGCCAGTCGGTCGATGCTTGTTTTTCGATCGTCGAGATGTTTTCTCGGACCGAGAAGCAACAGCATCGACTAACGCTCGCGTTTCTTTTCTACGATCCTTGGAACGAAGCATAGGTTAGTATTATTGGGAATAATCGATGCGGAAAAGAGTGTAACGATACGTTAGGGGATCGGGAAATTTCGTTGGCTCGCCAGTGAACGACGTTACTATGCCGCGACCAATACCAAGCTATCTGGTTCTACGGGAACGTTACTGTCGCACCAGGAACCCTCGAGTAAGCAGATACGATAAGTCCGCAATAGAATTTCGTGTACCGAATCAGTTGGAACTGGTCTAACCGCAACCTCACCGGCGCTCGAAACTCGATAGCGAGCACCGCGACGCGTCGCGACGTCTCGACGTCAACGTCACGATCGACGTTTCTCTCAGAGTGCCTGGAAACGCCGTTATTGCCTTAATAATCGCGACGCTACGCGACGCTACGCGACGCCATGCGACACCGCACTCGTACAACAAAGTATCAGCAGTTTACGCGTAACTTGTTGAATCGTATTCTTAATGTCTCGTTTCTCACCGAACAAACGAATCCTTTTGGTCCCGAGCACTATTCGTAAACTTGCTTTCTCTTCGATTACTCGTTGATGATTTCGGCTATGATAATCGAGCGATGCAGCGACCGCGTAGCGCCGAGAATCAAGCACCAAGATCGCTACAGTTACGGTTCCAATCCTCTTCGCGTTTCCTTGGCAAGATGAGAGAAAAATATCCGGCAGAAATCGCGCGCAAACTAAACTCGTGCGTCGATTACTTTCCATGTCCCGTTAATTGCACGACACGAGAATCGGGTGTCCAAGGAACAGGCAGGTAGGCAGGCAGGCAGGCAGGCAGGCAAAAAGAGAAGCAACGTTACTCGTTAAAACGCGACGCGTTTCGACGATACATTCGTCGAGCGATAGAATTAATTAACGTCGAGGGGGTTGCCTGTAATTAAAAAGAATCGCGAACGAGAGCAGGGACCGTTTTGAAACGTAGTCGATGAACGCGTGAAAATTGTGCGTAACGATGATTCGAATCAATGTGCCGCCGATTGGGTGTAATTGGATTATTAATCGATGGAAAAGAAGTTTGTTGGAGGTATTCTCGCATATTGTCAAAGTCTCGCGATTTGCCGATTTGTCGATTTCGCGTGCGAGCGAATGGTCCGGCCCGCTAACCGTTCACCGATTAAATTGGATTTTTCCACTAACGAGCGTCAGAGCTTTTCTCCGTAAAACGGCCGGTCGGTTGTCGAAAGCTCTTGCTCTCCTCGCGCTAACTTTTATCGCGTTGCTCGTTTCTTTTCTTGGACTTTTTTCTCCGTGCTGTCTCTCTTGTATACTTACTTGTTCCGTACTCTCCGAATTATTCTTTTCTTCCTTTCTTCGATTAATTTTCTACCGTCGACGACTCGTCGCGGACTCGCTCTTCGTCGATCACACCGAATCAAATGAAATTAAACCAGGATTCTCCGGCCCGATATTTAATTATTTACCCATAAAAATGGAATATTTCTTAGGTTTTTAATCGGACAAGAAAGAAGATGATTATGGATTATTCTTCGGAGAGTCTGAAGATTAATCGCTCGCAGCAGGAAAAATACATGTTCGGATTAAAGGTGTCTCATCTTTGATTGGTAGTATAAACCGAGCAGATGGAAATTGGTCAGCTCCCGACACCGAGCTTGCAGGAGCCGAATTTCCGACAAAAGAAAACGAGAAACGATTCTCGAAAGCCCCGCCCGTTTCTCTCGCAAAATATAATATCGAATAGCGAGCTAAGGCAAAGCTCTCCTTTTCCTCGTTCATTGTTCCCGTTTCTCTTTTTGCTCGCTCGGGTTCTCTTTCCGAGTCGAACCGAATTAAAAGGATCGATTTCCGCCAATTACGTTGCTAGAGCTTGATGGTGATTCAGCCGCTAACGAAAACAAGCAGAAATTCTAAACGTCCGTCCGTCCATCCATCCATTCATCCATTCAGCGAGATATCGTGACGAAAAGGAATGTTTTCTCTAAGGATGTCCGATTCGAGTGGTTATCCTTGAAACGGTTAGTTTCTCGCTTTCCTCGTCCACGACTGCGCATCCTGCGCACTGTCTCCGTTCTCTCGTCGATTATCCGCCATATCGCCATATCGCCATACCGCCATACCGCCATACCGCAATATCGACGAGTTTTGTTCGTATTCTCGTGCTTTCCACGACGAAACAAACTAGAGTCGAGTTGTTTCTCTTGGTATTCGTTTCCGAGTTGGAACGATGGAGAAAAAAAGTAAACGGAAGGTGGTTCGATCACGGAATAAATTGTAATTCGGTCCGCTTCTCGAATTTGCTAGCTATTTCTCGTTCGCAGCTACGCGAATAGAAAGTATCCAAGGACCGCGAGAGAGGCACGAACATCGGTGACCTTATCGAAGCACGCGTCGATCAGACCGATTCTCGAATCGTCGCGACGATTCGTGCTCAAGCTGCTGCAGAAAATTTCAAAGTCGAGAGCCAACCAATCGACGGGACCGTTTGATTTTCTTCTAGTCTCGGCGAATCGTTCGCGTACGCCGCACCGCTATTAGGTCTGGGTATCGTCTCGTAGTTATCCTGTCATCTTTTATCATGGAAACGGGGGTGGTATCTATCGTGTGTAAACCGAGTAGTCCGATCATAGATGCCATGCCGTCGCATAAACTGTTTCGTGCGCGTGATTTTTCTTTTAAACGGGTTACGCGGTACATATACCGAAATAAAGAAACGATCAAAGTTTGGTATTGGAATCGCCATGGATGTTTCACGTTTTTTCTAATTAGAAAAGTTGTACGGTAGAAATGTAGTCCGAACGTATCGCGAGACAACGACTGGCCGGCGCGTGCGTGCCTCGCCTCGCCTCGCCTCGCTCTCTTTCTCTCGTTGCCGAATCGTCGGCGAATTCGTGGCGAAATTTTCAATTCCCGCTTAAATGGTAATTTCATCCGTCCGTAATTCCGCATCAAGGGGTAGATCGTTTGAGCCGAAGAACCCTTTGTTGGATCGTTTCCTTTGTCGGAGGGTATCGATTAGCACGAGGGATGAATTTACCCCTCTCTGCGATTTCCATCGAGGGATTTAAAACACTTAATTGCAGGGAAAAGCCTTTCGATAATTCGCTCGTTCTTCGTTCCATCGGAAGCGTGTTTCGCTCGAACGAATTTACCATCCAGCCCCCAGCTCCGCCTTTTATTCGCGTAATCGACAATTACTCGGCTAAACGGTGTTGCGAGGTTGGTTGTTGTTTGCGCGCCATGGATCGTTTAGGAAAAGAAAAATGTTAAACGAAAGGCATTCCGCCGTGGCGTGTATCTCGTTCGATTAATTACGAACGAACACCGAGGTAATTACTTTTGGAGGAAAGCGCGCGCAAACGGCAACGGGTAAAAGAAAAACGGAAGAAGCGAGCAATTACGGTGAATTATGTCGAGTCTGCGGGTGCACCGCGTGCATCGCGCCCACCGAACGAACGCACGTGCTTCCGTTTCGACTTTCGTTTCGACTTTCGTTTCAACGCAATCGCGCGCGCCGCTTTGCACGATTCTCCAGGACCTAACCCAGTTTCTAAGCTCCTCGAAGGGCCTGGTAGTATGTAGCTACGCGGCCCGGAAATTATCAGAATCGTCGAAACGATGTAATTCCCGAGCAAGACGAGGACGTCTATGACGGAAATGGGAGAATACCTTGGTTGATCGTGGTGCGCGCGTCCCTTCGTTCTTCTTACGCGTCTCCTCTTCTCACCGACAGAGACAATTTTCGGAATCGAGCAACCGTTTTGATCTAGCCACGCAGACAACTAAAATGTATTTTTAACGTTACAAGAACGACCAACCGATAGAAACTAATCGTTTCTATAATACCGTACGCTCTCTTTGTCGAAGCGTGGAAAATATAGGAACCTTGTTCCCCGAGGCACTCGAAGCTAGTACGCGTATGTATGTATAACGTAAAGATTGGTAAAGGGTAAATTTGTTGTTTGTTGGGATTCGCAGAAGACGAGAACACCCTGGTGCAGGGCATCGTGACGGAGGACGGTCTCTTCGACGGCACCGTCGTCACAGCATTCGAGGAGTATTACATCGAACCTACGAGTAGATACTTGAACACAGGCGAGGATACGTCACCGCCGTACCACAGCATAGCTTATCGCGCATCGGACGTGTTGACGCCGCAGCGTTCCTTGCCTTGCGCCAGTCATCGGTTGCATCGCGAAACCGTTGCCGGATCTCTACTCAGGTGAGTAAATCGAGTTACCAACGATCCAACAAATTTAATAAAAAAAAAGATCGACCCGATCGACCCGATCGATCCGATCGATTCGGATTTGAAATAATTATTTGCTCGGTATTTCGAGGCGAGCGTAAATCGCCTATTGGCCGTGAAATACTTGATGTTTTCAGAGAAAAGAGCCAGGAGAACGATTCCCGGACGTTTTACGAACCGCTGCTCGGCGAAAACGTTGCTCTCTACTCGAGGGAAAACAGTGCACGAGTTTTAACTTTGAAGAAGGATAACGCCGCGGCACGTACGGAAACGTGAGTTTGTACGAAAGGAGCAAAATCAGGAAAATCGCTCAGACGGTAGCGAGCGCGAGGCGTTTCGTTTCACGGAATCCGAAAAATCGCGAAACGAAAGTTCCTCGGGCGTGTAGTAGTAGCAGTAGTAGTAGTAGTAGTAGTAGCCGTAGCCGTAGCCGTAGCGGAATAAGCTTTTTATTCCAAAGGGTGGAGAGGGCGTAAGAAATTTGCAACTACCGCCGCTTCGTTCCAGAACGAGCAACGGAGATCGCATCGCGAGACATTTGCACAAACGTGCCACCGTGGATCCGCGGAAAACTACCTGCATGCTCTACTTGCAAGCGGATCATCAGTTTTTCGCACGATACGGCACGGAGGAGGCTTGCATCGAGGTGATGACGAGACACGTGCAGAGGGTCAACTCCATTTACAAGCACACCGGTACGGTTTTGTCGCGTTGGACAATAATTCCTTCGTCGACTTTACTAATACGTTGGAAATATTTAATCGTGTATTTGATCGTGTTTTGGGTTATTCGGATTAGAAACGTCGAGTCGTTTTTGTTACTAGATTTCAATCAAGATGGAAGACCGGACAACATCAGTTTCATGATAAAACGCGTCAAAGTTCACAGCGAGGACGCGCTCAGAGATCCAAATTATCGATTCCCGGGCAACTACGGCGTGGAAAAGTATCTGGAGCTCTTCTCCGGTAAATAAATCCTTTCGTGACTGTGTTTCGCGAACAGTCTATATAGAATTCGATCCTCGAGCAATTACAAACGTCCGTCCGTTGGTTCGTTGGTTTGTTGGTTCCAGAGGAGGATTACGACGCGTTCTGCTTGGCTTACATGTTCACGTACAGGGACTTTGAGATGGGAACGTTGGGCCTCGCATGGACCGGTGATTTGAAGAACGCTGGCGGTGTTTGCGAAAAGAACGGCGCAAGTTACTTTTAATATAATACTAAACCCTTTACCGATCCGAGACCCTCGGAGACATCCAACACCGGTTCTTACTCGACGTTGATCGGATATGCCAGTTTACGCGTACAGACCTAGGTCCAATATAGTTTGTTTATTGCCTTAAAACTTTATGGTCTTCCTTGTTCCATGTACGTGGATTTTTTTATTTTTTTCTTTTTCTTTTATGCCACTTTAAGATCCAGTTTGCGGATACTAACTGGATTATAAACGATTCGATCGGTTCGTTTCTCGTACAGCCGAGAAAGAGAAGAATCGGTATTCGAACCGGCAACGAGTCTTAAAATATGCAAAGTATTCCAACCTTCTCCGTTATCGGACGAATTAAGAACGGGAGAAACGTCTGAAACGTACGATTTAAAACTTTACAGCACTATCGTGGCAGTATGAAGTCGCTCAACACGGGAATAGTCACTCTGCTGAATTACGGCAAGCACGTACCGCCTGCAGTTTCTCACGTCACGTTGGCCCACGAGATCGGTCATAACTTTGGTTCACCGGTAAGGTTGCCTTTAATTATACCAAACGCAGCCATGCACGAGCATACACACGCACGCATGCACGCATGCACGCACGCACGCTATTTTTACCCTCGATGAAACGGAGACACTGGCACGACGCGACAGGTGTTTGCGTTTTTTCAGACGCGAGTTGGACGCAAACACCTGTTCTCTTCTGTTCCGACGTTCTGTCGATACGCGAGTAACAGAAACTGGCACTTTACTTTGTTCCAGCACGATCCGGAACAATGCACGCCCGGCGGAGAGGATGGAAACTTCATTATGTTCGCTCGTGCTACCAGCGGCGACAAGCGTAACAATAATCGTTTCAGCCCCTGCAGCTTGACTGCCATAAACCCGGTTTTGAACAGCAAAGCTCGTTCGCCAAAGGGCTGCTTCAGCGGTTAGTCTTTTCATCGTTATTTTTCTCGAACGTATCCGTATCGGTTTCCTTTTTCAACACTCTGCTATCTCGAGCACTTGACGAATTATAGTTTGAAACAAACTATCGTTAAAGCATTACGATCGCGTGTGTCGACAGAGCCGCAAGTGTCGTTGTGTGGGAACGGCGTAGTCGAGGAGGACGAAGAATGCGACTGCGGATGGGAAGAAGATTGCAGGGACTCGTGTTGTTTTCCGCAACGTCGATATCCACCGGCGGGTGAGACTCCGTGTACACTTACGCCGGGATCCGTATGCAGCCCTAGTCAAGTATGCAAAACCAATTTTCCAAAGAAACAATTTAATGACAGATGTATCGTTAACCCGACGAATAAACGCATCTTTTACAGGGTCCGTGTTGCACCGCCGAGTGTAATTTACGATTCGGCGATAAATGCAGAGACGACAATGGATGCCGTGACGCGAGCTTCTGCGACGGCCGGTCACCCTACTGTCCTCCTTCCATCAACAAGCCCAACAAGACGATCTGCAATCGCGAATTCGTCTGCTTTATGGGAGTGAGTGCTCTGCAACGAGTCAGTGCGTGAGTGCGTGCGTGTCACGTTTTCGAAGTCTATTCTTTCTTTCTTATATTGCAGGAATGTACCGGTAGCATATGCCTTGCGTACGGTTTGGAATCGTGCCAGTGCAGCCCAGGGCCGAACGATACTTCGACCAAAGCCTGCGAACTCTGCTGTCGTCTTCCTGGAGAGAATCAGCCTTGCTTGTACGTTCTCAGATCCCGTCCACGTTTCCCTTATTATCACCGTGCACGGTAATTTTTATCGACGGTCTTTCATCGACAGGTCCTCCTTTGACTGGAACTCTCCGCCCTACGATATTCCAGACATGTTTTCGAAACCAGGAACACCGTGTAACGATTACAACGGATACTGCGACGTTTTACAAAAGTGTCGAGAGGTACGAGAATTATATCTTTGACGGGATATGGTCCGATCGTGTGTTTCTTTCTTTTTAATCGGCGACGCGCCCGCCCGCAGGTGGATCCAAGCGGCCCGCTATTGAATTTGACCAAATTTTTGCTATCCGACGAGAGTCTTGCCATTTTTCGTCGTTGGATAATCGACCATTGGTACGCGGCTGCTCTGATCGTTTTAGCAGCGGTCTCGTTATTGGTACGTATCGCGTCCTTTCTTCTCTTATCAACATTTTCGTTCTATACTATACATGTTATTATACTTTCAAGTACAGTTGATTATCTTGTCATCGAACCGATTTTTACGCTAGAAACGATCGAGGAAACGTGTAAAGAGTAAGTTCAGGGAGAGAGAAAAAAATAGTAGATTCGTGTATTCGCAGCATCGACACGGGTTATCGCAGCTATTACCGATAAACGCTAGTTTCGTTCACGTTCTTTTACCACGTTCCTACCCCTCCGACCATCGTAGCGCGTTGTTATTTTGATCGACCGTTGTGCCGCTAATGTCCTTTGTGCATCCTTGTACCTCGAGGAATAGTATATGTATATAACAGCGTGTGATCGATATTTGACGAGCGTTCTGCCGGTACCCCCGTAGGTGGCGAGCATGAGAGTACTGGGCAAGCAACCGGATCTGAAGCTCAAGTCGGTCACGATAATACACAGCTCGACGACGGAAACGGTACGTCTGCCGCCAGAAGGGACGGAGGGTGTCACGGTGCATCCACCGGCAGTGCGCGCCAAGCTTCCGCTTAGCAGAAAAGTCAGGGAAAAGAGGAGACATCGGAAGCATAAAGATCCTCATGGGAACAACGATAACTCTGCCAAGGTGAGAGGAGACTAAAACTGCTCGAAGAATCGAAACCCTTCGAGCCCACCTCTTTAAAATCCTCATCTCTCTGAATTTAATTTAAGGACGCCGCGTCGAAGAAGAAGAAGAATAACAAGAAGAAAGCTAGTACGCAGACGCAGGCAAAGAGGACGTCCGCGAATCCCGGCGAGGACTTTGCCAGGAAGAGGTCGGCCGAGCCAACTACCGGCGTGATTCAAGAGAACAAACGAAAAAAGACTGTCCCGTCTCGAGATAAACAAAATTCCGGCAACAACGTGGTGATGATGGCCGGTGGTAACGCTGACAATGAAAAAAGGAAACGTTTCAAGAAGCAACAGAAGAAAGAAGTGATCGACTATTCGGCTATTCAGGCTGAAAAAGAACCCGAGCCGAACGCCGACCCTAAGAGCAAAGTTCGTTCTTGGTTGCTGGCCTCGTCTCAGTGTCAACCGGAAACGACAAGAACGAACGCGACGACGACCGGTCTGCCAAAGAGCAAATCCACTCCCGTGGGCCTGACGAGCGGCCAGGTCGGAAACAGGTTACCGGCGCCGAGCAGACAGCTCGTCGCTGTCAGAAGGCCCGTCGAACCGAAGCCTTTGCCTGGCATCAAACCGCGAAAAGAGAGAGCAAAGTTGCAAGTAGTTTACAAACCGCCGTTCAAGTTCAGCGTCAAGCTGCGAAAGTCGGACAAGGTGGCTCAGCTTCCTGCTGCGGCTGCTTCTCAGCCGACAAACACGAATCACGTTAACGGCAGATCGAAACTTCCGAGGACAGGCGTTTTGCTCAGGACGACCAAGAAGAAGGACAGGGTGAGAATCGGCAGAGCCAGGCAAATAGCGCCTACAGGAATAGGAAACGGTACCGGTGATTTAACCGAGCCGGTAAATTCTGACATTCATACCGTTCCTTCCGATCTCGAGGTACTGCTATCCGAGAGCGAATTTCTATTCTCGGACACGTGACCACGGTGAGAGACAATATCCGAATCTGACTGTCGCGCGACAACCATCCTCGACGGAAACGAAAATCACCGGTGCATCGAGAAATCCCGTCCGACCGAGTCGAGATAGACCACCAGTGTTTCATGTTTCACGCGCCATCCTGTGCTCTAACTAAACTATACCATATCGCGCCTAATTCTCTCAACGGAGAGACGCTCAACGCCTGCTCGATCACGAATCAAACTAGGCAGGCAGGCAGGCAGGCAGGCAGGCAGGCAAGCTCCTCCTCCTCCTCCTCCTCCTCCTCCTCCTACTCCTCCTCCTCCTACTCCTCCGTTTTATCCTATTTTACCCGGTATGGCTGCTGGCCATCTTTCTTCTCTCTTTTAAACAAACAAGTTTACGCAACCCCAAACGAGCTTCCATCTTTTACCGAGCTGGAATTTAGTTCCTTACGGGTTCTAATATCTTGACGAGCAACCACACCGCCATCGCGCACGCTTCTCGCTCTTGTTCGTCTCTTCCTAAACCAATCGAAACATCGGTATGTACCACACGTGGATACGTAAACGGGTAACGATCACGGAAAAACGATGCGCACTGGTACTGTACACACCAGTGATAGTTTCCCACGAGATCCAACCCAAGTTTTCTTCTTCCAAAGAAAAGGGGCCAAATTCAACTTTTAAAAGACTATTGTGCATTCATGATTGCGCGTGTACGACGTAAAGGTAAAGCAACAGCATAGAATCGCTTGCCTCTACCACGAACAAAACTAAATAAAGTCGTGCACAAATTTTACTTTCCGTCTGCAGGCTATTTTTCGATTCATTTCCAATCACGATTTCTCTACGGAGTGACTCGAAATACATATACGATACGTTCCATAAGAGGGGACACAATGCGTGACGATTACTTGCAAATTCGAGTAACAGTTTTTCGAAAAATGTCTCAACCTTTTGGCATTTCTTGTTTTCCATCGTTGCAAGAGGCGAATTGTAACGTGATCCATTGGCCTATTTTCGAGACACGCAAACGCCTAAACTTATCGCTGTATCGCGTGCCTATTAAGTATACCGTACACCGTACACCGCTCTTCGAAACTTGGAAAAGGGATCTCACAGTTAGAAGAAGAGAAGTTTGTTGTTTTGTTGGCGATGATGGATGTGAGAGGGATACGACAGGAAGCTCGCAGACGACTTAAAGACGACGTAATCATGACAAGACGCGCAGAATTTCAGTACTTTGTTACGATCGCAACGATCGCAACGATCGCGTTCGGTTCTCAAAGTCAGTTTTTAGTTTCCACATTTTCGGAAGATCGTTGATCGAACAACGCCTTAACTTTGATACTTGGCCTGCGCTTGCTGTTTATCTAACATACTGTTTTCATGGTTCCTATTGCCGGCAATTCCTAATCGCAATGTGTAAACCTTGCCGGATTATTTGTATTTCCAGTGTGTAAGCGTTGATAGTGATGATGATGATGACGACGATGACGACGACGACGACTACGAGGATGATGATGATGATGATGATGATGATAAAACTCGTTGAACTATTTATATTTTTGAGACTGTACAAATATACGAGAATCAGCGACACGTTACTAGGTTTCCGTGAATTTTAGTTCCCCCGTCGGATTATAGATCGTTAGATAGACAGAATTATCGAAACTTAATTAGTTGTACCGACTGCGCGGTGCTATTAATCGATACGCTTACTCTATTAAAATGATTTTGCGTCCATGAAATATATTTCCCCTTTTATCGTTGTAAGTGATTCTTGCGATCAGTGAGTTCAAGTTCCTTTCGTTCATGGGTCAGACGAGAGCTTATCTTTTACTTTTAAAACTACATTTTTTGTGTAAAAATACTCGAGCTTTCCTTGGACTCGTACGAGAAGCTCTTCTTTTTAAAACGTTCGTCAAAGATCCCGTTCCGGGTAACGGTTACGATTTTATGCGTGATAAGATGGAAAACATGTTCGAAATGTGCTATGGACTTGCAAGAATGATGTTTTAAAGAAAAAGAAAACGCTTCTGTGTACGGTGCCTGTCGGTGTTACGACCGAGCGCGATAAACGGTTTCATCGACGAAAATTTATAAATACGCTACGAACAAAACCAACGATACATTTTTAAGAATTTATGAGCAGATTTGATGACCACCGTCGATGAGACTCGTTGCAACTTGGGACGACGGAGGTGGGCAAATCTCTCTTTCAAAGTACATACTCGTAAACATAAATACTGCGGCAGAATGAACGCGTAAGAGAAAGGAAGGAAGCGCTCCCATTTGCTCATCTCCGAATCAACCTGTACGAATAAATGAAAAGGATTGAAATGAAAAAATAATCCGTTGCTTGTGTGTATGCATACGCGTGTGCGTGTAAGTACGTGTATTTGAATCGTAAGGGTACGCGATTGTATTATCGATAGGTGAATTTCTCTGTACGTAGATGCTCAAGAATCAGGCGCAAATCGAGGTTCGATCGGATATTCGATTCGCGCGTGACTGATATTTAACGAAAGCAACCGTTGGCCCGATGCAGCAGCCTCGGCCCACGATCCGATCAAATTTCCACGATTCGTTTTTCTTCGCGAGTTCTTTCAGGCCCGAAAATAATCAATTCCATAAAGAAACTCTATCAAATGGAAGAAAATAATTGATCGACGCCCGATCGAGCAAAGGGTCTGAAAGTCGAACCAAGATTAACTTTGCAGAAAGTTGCATTGGTCGAGCGATGCGATCAACGAGTCGACGTAGACGAATATGTATGTATAATGGGTTGCGTAATAAGGTAATGTGATTTTACTTTTAAGACCGATCTGTGTTAAATTTCAGAGTCCGAGACTTTACCGGTTCTGAGCCAGTGGTGATGTCGGCCGATCGACACCACGATGTTATTCGTTCGATACCCCGAAACGTTTCCATTAGATAATTTAGTTTGCCATAGATCAGGACACACAGGTTCCATATAGCGTTAGATATAAAAAATAGTAGTATTAAAGTTACAGCATATCCAATTTAAAATTAACGATCTATCCAAGAAAATTCGAGGGGGAACGATAAAATAATTTTTTTTTTCACGATCTCAGGAATACTTTTTGCGACTCTGTTTTTACAGTGTTATCGTTTTCGAGCGCGCATGCCGTTTAAACGGTAAACAGTACTAATTTACCCGTTTCTCATCGTTACACGATTAACGACGATGAACGTTTTAGTTCGTAAGCAATTACGGCGACTAGCCGATCACTGAGAAAACTAACATTCGTACTTGTAGTGATTCCTAACGCTCGGGTGTCCATTGGCTTCCTACTCCAACACCCCTCCCCCCCCCCCCCTTCTTTGTTCGTTTGATCGAAATGACCAAGAGAAGAACAAAATGAAGAAAACAATAGGTATGATCGGTCGAGAATTATTATCTCGACTACAAAGAAAAATCCGATCCGCGGAACAAAGAACATCAAGAACGGTCGAACGTTCCCGTCCGATTTTTCATCGTTCAACACGCCCGAGGCGAGACTGTTCATTTATCGCGTACTTACATATGTATGTATATCCTATACAAGATAGGGCTGCTGTATTTTTACACGGACTTTGTACAAGCAACGAGAGCCTCGCCTCTCGCGCGCGCGCGCGCACACACACACACACACACACACACACGAAAATTGTTTACTTTGGGCCTGTGGATAATTGTGAGACACTCGAGAATTTAATACGATATTCTGGCTTATCATAGAGAAACAAAGAAACAAAGAAAGAAAGAAAGAAAGAAAGAAAGAAAGAAAGAATTTATGCGTGTACCGTGTTGTTCGATTGTTGTGCTTCCCAAGTTTCAAGATCCATTTCCGAGTAACATTTGCTTTTACGGTTCGCGCAGACTTCCGCATCGCGTTTTCCTTTCCGCGTGACTCTGCCGTCTTCCTCTTTACCGCTTACCTCCTTTCGATCTATTCCGGATCGCGTATGCGCAACCTCTTGTAAATATTCTATTCTATTCCTCGTTATAGTCTCTCTTAATTCGTTTCCGTATCGTATACCTATGTGTAACGGGATACAATGTGCGGCAATTATTGTCACGTTGCAGAATTTTATTTGAAACACGGATGAATCAAAATACTATACTTTTCTCGCGACGAGCAAGCTCTTTTTGCTTTTCCTGTTCCTCTAATTTTCGTCGTTCGTCGGCCAGATATCTACCGAACGCTGCATCGACTGCATCTTCTTTCGCTTTTCTTTCGTCAACAGCTTTCCGATGCCTCGCCTCGGAATATAAAAAACGCAACTAAAGTAATATGTACATGGTACTCTAATTTTACCTTTCCGTTGGTACCGAACACGTTTCAACAAAACATAGAAATTTTCTAAAGGAAATTTATCGATACACCGTATTAAACATTAACGAACAACTTTTTAATGATATTTGAATGGAAACCTAGTGGTGATAAAAATGCGCACGCGATACACTGCTATAGTTTTACCATATCTTGCAACAGTTGTGTCGCAGTTTGCTTTTTCTTAAACGCTAGCTTTACCGCCTCGTTTGCCAATTCATCTTCCCTCTCTGCCAGATACAACTCACGAGTAATTTCTTCGCGTTCCAGTTTCTTGTATTCCTCGTTCTTGATCTTATTCGTTATCGTTTCTATCGTCGCGTCCTTCTTTGCGCGCGTATCGATCTAAAAGAGAAAATAATGCCACGATGTTTCTTTTTTCGCCCGGGACGTTCGATTCCAATAAACGAATTCCCCTTTAAACCTTTAGCCGGGCTTCTTCCTTTCGCAGAACCTCCTTTTTCCCAATTATCCGTGAAATCTGATCGTACTCCTCTCCGAGAACTTCCTTTCGTTTTTCTTTCCATATTTGCCTAGCCTTGATAAAGGCCTCTCTTTCGGCTTGCAACAGGAGAGCAGTGCCCTTGTTCGATTTCTCTGCTTCTAGGTTCTCTTTGCGCAACGTTTCTCCAACATCCTCCGATATTTTGCGCTCCCGGTGTTTCTCTTCCTCCTTCTCGCGCTGCATCCGACGATTATCAATCAGCTGGTTTTCCAATTCTCTTCTGTAATTCAGTTTCTTCTCTTCTTCTTGTTTCGCGTCGAAATGATCGATGTAAGGCCATACGTTAAACAAGTTTAAATTTAACGCCTTCCGGTCTCGTTTTCTCTCCTCGGTTAATCCGGCTTCCAGCTTCTCCACGGACCGATTTACCAAACTCGCGTACTTTGCTTTCCTCTTTTCCAAAAATTCTCCCAATTCGAAATCTGTGCAATGGTGCGGAAACGATAACTTTAAAATAACATCATGTAAAAGAAAGTTAGGCGCTTACGTTTACGAACCGACAGTTGTTCGGCCAATCGCCGTGCACGTTCACCCTGACTAACTTTCAGCTCAAAGGCTTTTTTATCCTGCTCAACTTTTATCGCTTCCGTTGCTTCTCTGCGATCGATATGTATTTCACGTAAACGTTGCTTCTTCTCGCTCCTTCCAAACAACGTTTGTCGACAATTTTCCATCTCGATGGTTTTCCGCTCCTGAATCCTCTTCTTCTCTTCGTCAACCGCCCCATCCTTCTCTCGAATCATCGTTTAACTTTAATTTAACCGAGTATGTTATTTACTAAACAGTTTCTACCTCTTTGTTTTATTAGAACTAGCTACCGGAAACTTATTGCATACGTATGCATATCGACAGCGAAAACATAAAAGGATCGCGTATAGAGATTCGAAACAAGGGAACGGTAAATTAAATAATTAATTAATCAAAGGACAAAAACGTATGGAACGCATAGAAAGAACGCAGACCGTCTCGCTTTACATTTTATTAACTTATCAACTATCGATACTATTTACACATTTTTCCCTGTTGTTGCGTTAATATTCCTTTTAAGAAATCAAAAATTTTTTCAAAATGTCTGTTTTAATAGTCGGCCGCGTTGCTGGCCAAATAATCACGACGCCCGATATTGGATGCTTGTTTGTTTTGGATAGCTTCCAGTTTAGGACATTCTGTGATTCTGTGACCAAGACCACCGCAATAGCTGCATCCACGTTCGTCTGAAACGTTAACGGAAATACTATTTCTTCTCTGATTTTAAACAAAAGGGAAATGAATTCATGAAACGATTTAACACGAAGCATTTTACCTCCCAAGTTTAGATACTTTTCGTTCTCCGAGCAAAGCTCCAACAAAAACGGTGGAACCTTTTGTTTCGCTTCCATGAGCAAGTGTTTTAGATCGAGCAACACCGATTCATCGTTTGCTTTATTAATGAACGTAGTCGCTATTCCAGTCCGCCCGGATCTACCAGTTCTTCCGATTCTATGCACTGTACAACAACAACAACAACAACAACAACAACAACAACGTATTATTTAATTAATTAATCTATTCGATATACTTGTAAAAGTATAATAAAGTACCATAATTCTCCACATCGTCGGGCATATCGTAATTTATAACGTGTTGCACATCGGCAAAATCAAGACCCTTGGATGCAACATCCGTTGCAACCAACACATCCTTCCGACCTTCGCGAAACGCTTCCACAGAACGTGACCTCTCTTCCTGATCTGTCAAACATAATAATAAAAAAGCAATTTGTACAAGCATCGAACGCGACATTCTCTTTCCGACCAGTCCGGTAAATATTACCTTTTCCACCGTGTATCGCCACTGCCTCGACACCTTTCAGCAATAAATACTCGTGAATAGCATCCACGTCCTGTTTCTTCTCGGCAAATATAAGTACCGGTGGTGGAGTCTTTTGTAAACATTCCAATAGATACACGATCTTTGCCTCTTGCTTAACGTATTCCACTTCCTGTATTACGTTCATCGATGCAGCACCCGCGCGACCAACGTTTATCGTTACTGGTTTTACTAAAGCGGATCGAGCAAAATTTTGTATCTTTTTTGGCATGGTCGCGGAAAATAGCAACGTTTGTCTCTGACCCTGTAAACAGTACTTATTTACCTTTAACGTACACGATACCATAAAATAGTATTAAAACCATCGCGGTTAAATATCTTTACCCTAAAAAACGAGAAAATCGTTCGCACATCCTCTTCAAACCCCATATCGATCATGCGATCTGCTTCGTCCATGCAAAGGTAACGACATACGCTAAGTTTTACCATCTTTTTGTCCAACATATCCATTAATCGTCCAGGAGTAGCTACCATGATATGCACACCTCTGTAACAACAACAAAAAACTAGATGTAATACAATGCGGTAAAAAAAGGATTGCAGTGCCAAACGATCCACCAACTTGTTGATCACTTCTAAAGACTCTGATACAGGCACACCGCCAATGGCTAAACAGCTACGAATTTCAGGACAGCTCGCTTGCCGTAGACTGTTGGTATAATGACGAATGATATCGTATGTTTGTTTTGCTAATTCTCGCGACGGACAAATGATTAAACCTGCAACAAAATTAAGCCAATTTTTTTTACTTTTATTACTCTCCGTATATACTATATGTACGTATGTGTATATACTGTAAATATTTATACCATACGGTCCTTCGTTTCTTACAAACGGCATAGCCACTTCTTGCTCCATGCAGAACATTATGATAGGTAACACGAATACCAATGTCTTTCCACTACCGGTGAAGGCAATACCAATCATATCACGACCAGACAACCTATAATATATCCAAAGAGTAAAAATAAACATTTTATTCTACCAAGAAAGAGTTAATGGTACGTTAAATATGTACTAACACCGTAGGTATTCCTTGAACTTGAATCGGTGTTGGTTTGACAATACCTTTTTGTTCCAAACCGCTCAAGATCCCTCTGTGAAATTTCATTTCTTTAAAACTTTTTAAAGGCGGTGGAACATCGTCCCCTTCCACCAAAATTCTAAGCTTCCTTCTAACTCTTTCGTGTCTTGCTTTTCCTAGCGCAAGAACCGTTCTCGGAGGTCGCCAGCTGGTTTTTATCGGATCTTCGTACTGAATACCTTTCGCTAATTCTGCCACGCCCATTAAAGCCTTGTTTTCCGCTACGCTCTCTAGAATCTTTTCTTCTTCTTTCAATTGTTTCTCCATAGCACTTTCTTTCTTAGCTGAAATATTTTGCCGATTAATTAACTTGCACTTTCGCTAAAATTCTTTAACGGACTCACCTTCTGCCAGCTTCTTCAATTCAGTGTGTTGATCTAATAAGGAAATATTCGATTTTCTTCCCCATACTTGTCCATCGTCGTCGTCTGCGTCGTCTCTTTCATTCTCGCTACTACTTTTCCCAATAATTCCAACAGCAGCTTCGTCCTTTGACTGTCCGAGCTTACCAAGCTTGGCTAATTGTTGCTTTTTGCGCTCCTTAACCGGTACATAAGGGATATAACTATCGTCTGTTTCCAAAACACTTTCCCCTCCTTCGTCTTCTCTTCTGTATCTCTATTAGATGTAACATATTTTGGTTTTTATGAAACCCAGGCCATTAACGAAAGAATTGTTTTACACGATTAATTGTACATTCTACTAACCTTTCGTGCAAGTTCTTGTTTACTTTCTGCCATCGTTGCAAAGATGTTAAAGAATACTTTGTGGTCGTAAGAACGTTCGAATTAATAATTTACACACTTAATAATTGTACATACATTTGTTGATATTATAACGACAATGCGGAAAACTTATTTTACAACCTGAATCAAACGATGCGTTGTACCATTTTCACGTTGCGATACATTCATTGTTTAATATTTCAATAATGTTTCTTAACAACATTCTTTTTCAATTTTCTATTTAAAAATTGCATTCACAACACTTTGAAAGTTTATTCCATTCAACACACGATACTATCTAAATCTACATACGCATTCAGCCAGAGATGCCAGAAAAGGACCGCCGGGTGCACACCGTGCACACGCACCCATGCCAGATACGCGTACGTGAGCTCGTGGAGTTTCGGAAAGTCGACAAAGGCAAACTGACGCATGCCCTCTTTCTCGATTCTCCGAAGCTGCCCGAAGTAATTTCGGACCGCTTCGTGGAAGTCGAGAGAGAAAGGCTCACATTTGCCTTCTCGCTCCCACACAACTGAAATCCGACCTCCCGTCAACGGCATACGATTTGGATTCTCGACTGCCCAGGCATTTTTACTTTCCGACCTATGTAGGCGCACATAAACAAAGTACCCATGATGAAAAAAAAATTTTGTAAAATTTATTTTACGGAAATACACGTTTTAAGACCTCCTGATCATATTTTAATTATTGAAAAAAAAGAAATTTTTTTTTATTCCCATGTATGAGCACACATGTGTATATTATTAATACGATTTTTGAAAATAAATAAAGTAAAACTTATCTCATTGAAATTTTTTGTAGAAGTTGAGCTGATGAATACCTAGAAAAAAGTATTAGACAACATTTAATTTTGATTTCGATTAAAAATCAAATTTATATTGTTTTAAATTCGCAACCATTAGCTCGGTGTTACCCATAATGAAGAAGTTGTTCTTCAAAGGTAACACCGATTACCAGGTCTCACCACGAGGAGGTTGCTGCGAGTGGAGACCCAAAGTGAGATCGATGGAACAAAGTTCGATCGACCTTCCTTTTTACACACTTAGAAACTAAAACGACGCAAAAAACAAGATGCCAAGTAATTACTTTTCTAAAACAAAGGAGGAAGCTAAATTATGGGAGACGCGACACGACGAAACGCGACACAATACTGCACAGTGCAGTAGGAACATGAGGTGCGACACGTACCGAATAGCGGGTCAAAAGGGGCAGCTCGTTGCCTCTCAGCAAGTCCAATTGAAGGGGAGGAGAATCGACGCACCAGACACGGGTTCCCCATTTCTCCAACGCGTCCTGCTGGGAGCCCGTAGGACCCAACCCGGGACGTCTGACACAGGAGAGGGATCCTGAGTCGGGGCTACCGCAGACAGGAACAGGTCCCCTCTACGGCCGATGACTCTTTCCCTAGAATTGTCTCACCAGAGGACGGCAACCGACCCTTCGAACCATCTAAACGGCCGATCACTTGCTTTCTACATTAAAGCAGCGGTGACCGGAGAAACGAGACTGGAAAAGAAGCTATTAATTATTTCATCACTTGGCAATCTACGCAGTAAATAAAATAATATACAATGTAAATTGAAAATTAACGTCGTAGGTGGAATTGAGAATTAATGTGAATTAATAAAATATAGGAAACATCGGAAAAACAAGGAAAAGAAGGAAAAAGAAAAATTCGACGTTAATTTTTACATTCGCGCCGCGCCTTAAAATTAATCGGCTTACATTTAAATCCCGGCCGATGAATCCGACGTCATCTATTGATCTCCTCCTCCTCCTAGAAATTGATCTGGTAAAAAACTGAAATAAAAATTAGTAGTTATGTGTACATGTAGACAAATAATAAAACCTAAATAACAAATTAGTTTGAAATAAGGAATTGGAACAATCCAACGAAGTAAATTAACGAAACGAATCATTCGAAAAAAAAGAAACCAACGATGTGTACTTTGAATTATAGATTAATTTTGAAAATTAAAAAACCAACGAAGCGCAAGACGAATAACAAAATAAATCGTAAAAGAACAAACCAACGATGAAAGCGAGACGAAGATAGAATAGAATAAATTGAAAAATATCAACCCAACGATGTAACGAATATAGATAAAACTAGATGAACGAAGAACCCAAATATGAAAATACCTATATACATAAAAATGCAGAAAAACACAATATTTTCATTAGTTATATTAATATTAATTGTATCTATACCAAAACCAAAGGGTGATCCTTCCTTCCTGGTCAGCATCGCAGAAGATATCTGAAACAGAAAACAAAAACGCGTGACAGTACCCCCGGCGGTTCCAGGAGTACTGAAAATAGTTGCCCAGCTGTGTCCACTTTTATGCAGTCAAGCCAAAGTATCAACGAGCCAATCAGCAGCCAGTCCGCTGGGGGCGACCATCGTCCGTCCTCCTTGAAACGTTATAAGAGCCCCCTGAGGCCCTCGCGCGGGAGTTATCTCCCAACCACCAAGCAAGACGGACCGCATCGAGATGAAGAATTTAATTGAAGATTTACATTCGATCAAAATCGAAGATGGCGGCCAAGGGACAAAACCGGTCTTTTTAAAGACCAAGAAAATCTCATTTGTGGGAACAACTTATGCAATGAACTGAACAACTTTTATATTTAACAACTCAGAGACACTTTACATCTCTGTTTTGTAACAACTTTTATATTTAACAATTCAGAGACACTTTACATCTCTGTTATGGAACAAGTTATGCAATAAAACTGAACATGGTATATTTGCCTATATGTATAGGAAGGAAATTCGTCGTTAGTATTGTCGGCAGTCAATGCACTTCATTATGCAAGATCAGTATACTATCTAATTTTATTTTTTATTATACCGGTTTGTAATATCGTAAAGATCAATGCAAAAACATTATGCACAGCTCTTGTATTTCTTTGATTTATCCAAGTAGTCAAAGTATAATATTTAACAAACATTTGATTCAAATAAAATAACGAATGACACAAAATTTGAGTACCTGTTACATGTAACCTATGTATAAATGCATAACTAATATTGATATACGCATAACGAACTTAGTTTGTGATATGAAACATTAAGAAAAGTGTAAATTAATAAGTAGGTTTCAAAATGGGTATTCCGGGTTTAACAACTTTCATAAACAATCGTTCAGATCGTTATTTGGAATAGTTCGAGCTACGTGATACGTATTTAGTTATTTAGCTGTCGAATATATAATTCGTACAAGTGCAATTGTGTTTTTGGCGGTGATTACGATAAATACGCTCAACGAGTATCGGATTTTTTTGACGATTTGTTAAAGTACAATGTAGTACCATTAGTTTTGATCGATGGCGGTTGCGAGGATAAGAAACTGCAAACAGTTATATCTAGAACTAAAGTAAAGATTCGTACAGCATCATCTTTTTCTCCGATCTGTCAACAGAAAATGAAATTTTTGTCCTTTACATATTTAGGAAGTTTTCAAAGATGTTACGAGAAAGAAGAATGTTCGTCATGTGCAATGCTTATTCGAAGCTGATAATGCTATAGCTACTGTAGCAAGGGTATTGAATTGTCCTGTATCGAGTTATGATTCAGATTTTTATGTGTTTGGGACATTGTACATACCATTTGATACATTGGACAATTACACGGTGAAAAGTTCAACTGGAAATGGTTACACGAAACGTTGTAAAATTTATAAAGTTGAACACTTATTAAATTCTTCTAGAGGTCTAAGTCAATCTACACTGCCATTAGCTGCAATATTACTAGGCAATGATTATGTAAAACGTGGTACATTTAGAAACTTCTTTCGTTATTTAAAGTTACGACGAATAAGAAGAAAAAGGTATAGTAATCGACAGTATTGTATAGAAGCAACTTTACAATGGTTGAGCAGGTTTTACACCTTGGACAGAGTAGTCATTGGAATACCATGTAGATCACCTAAAACCGTAAGACAAAATATATTAAGCATAATAGAAATCAATATAAATGGCTATACAAATGCATCTGCAGAAATACTTGTTCCATTGGGGTTTTTACAGGAATATGCAGCTCGTGCCACAACACATTCCATAAACAGAATTTTTAAATTTGATGGGGATGTTAATAGTCTAATGTACATAGAAGAAACTGATAAAAATGGAGACTTTGAATCATCCGAAGAAGAAGAAGAAGAGGAAGAAAACGAAGTTGAAATATTAGACATGCTTAAAGGGGTCAGAATCTGCTACCAATAATGCACTACTAGCTAATGTACCTAATTTGTTTGTAGATGAATTTCTTATGGGCAATTATCCTGCATATTTTATGGACTTGTTGGTTCGACGTTTATATATTTGTCCTGTACAAATAGAGGATTATTCCTATCCATTGAGCAATGTAATAAGTTTAAAAATTATTAGAGTTATATATGCATTTCTGTAATCAGGAATGAATAGAAGGAGAGGTTTCATGAAATACATGATGAGAGACTGTAATAAAAAGCTTAAATGTTACGAACTAGAAGGCACCGACACTAAATTTTCTTCCCCATTACTGTCCCTATCTAATCTTAGAGAAGTACCATTAACGAGTCCAGGATTAAAAAATAATGTACAAACATGCGTCATTGATTTTTCATTACCATTTGAATTTAAATTCAAGTTATATAGACACAAATATATAAGCAAAGCCCATATTGAATGAAAAATTGATACGTAAATACACGTTTCAAGACCCTCTGATCATGTTTGACTTAAAACAATACTTTGTAAATAAATCGTTTGAATATAGTTTATCGAGTAAGACCTTCGAAATTATTTTCAAACGATTTATTTTCTAATTGTTCTACTATTTCAAATAATAATTTTTTGAACTTATAGCAAAGAACGTTTATTTAATATCAATTCAATAAATTCAATTTGTATTTGTATATTTTTCGCCTATATAGGCAAAAATATACCATGTTCAGTTTTATTACACAAGTTGTTCCAAAACAGAGATGTAAAAAGTCTCTGAGTTGTTAAATAGAAAAGTTGTTCAGTTTAGTGGTTCCCACAAATGAGATTTTCTTGGTCTTTAAAAAGACCGGTTTGTCCTTTGGCCGCTGCTCGTGAACCATCATCTTTGGCCATCTTCGATTTTGATTGAATGAAAATCTTCAATTAAATTCTTCATCTCGATACGGTCCGTCTTGCTTGGTGGTTGGGAGATAACTCGCCGATGAACGCCTCAGGGGGCTCTTATATCCTAGGAGCACGGACCCTGACCAGTGACCGAGCGACATCTGTGCAATTTTGATACACGAATTGTTAACGAATTGTCCCCCAACATAAAATTAAAGAATCATTATTTCGATAATGAAATACTTATAGGTCTATATAAAGCATTTCTACATATTCTCCGTCGAAACACGCGTTGTTTGTAACTTGAAACATTAAGATCCTTCAATCCGTTCAGAAGTTATAATGTTTTAACCATACGCATGAAATTTCGAGCGAACATTTCTGAATCTTTAAAACATTATAACTTTTGAACGGATTGAAGGATCTTAATGTTTCAAGTTGCAAACAACGCGTATTTTGATAGAGAATATGTAGAAATTGAATATTGAACAACTCAGAGACTGAACATCTCTGTTATGGAACAACTTTTATATTTAACAATTCACAGACACTTTACATCTCTGTTTTGTAACCACATTTATATTTAACAATTCACAGACACTTTACATCTCTGTTTTGTAACCACTTTTATATTTAACAACTCAGAGACACTTTACATCTCTGTTTTGTAACCACTTTTATATTTAACAATTCACAGACACTTTACATCTCTGTTATGGCACAAGTTATGCAATAAAACTGAACATGGTATACATATTTGCCTATATGTATAGGAAGGAAATTCGTCGTTAGTATTGTCGCCCGTCAATGCACTTAATTATGCAAGATCAGTATACTATCTAATTTTATTTTTTATTATACCGGTTTGTAATATCGTAAAGATCAATGCAAAAACATTATGCACGGCTCTTGTATTTCTTTGATTTATCCAAGTAGTCAAAGTATAATATTTAACAAACTTTTGATTCAAATAAAACACCGAAAGACACAAAATTTGTGTAAGTACCTGTTACATGCAACCTATGTATAAATGCATAATAACTAATATTGATATGCGCATAACGAATTTAGTTTGTGATATGAAACATTAAGAAAAGTGTAAATTAATAAATAGGTTTCAAAATGGGTATTCCAGGTTTAACAACTTTCATAAACAATCGTTCAGATCGTTATTTGGAATATTTCGAGCTACGTAATACGTATTTAGTTATTTAGCTGTCAAATATATATTTCGTACAAGTGCAATTGTGTTTTTGGCGGTGATTACGATAAATACGCTCAACGAGTATCGGATTTTTTTTACGATTCGATAAAGTGCAATGTAGTACCATTAGTTTTGATTAAATAAAATTAGATAGTATACTGATCTTGCATAATTAAGTGCATTGACGGGCGACAATACTAACGACGAATTTCCTTCCTATACATATAGGCAAATATGTATACCATGTTCAGTTTTATTGCATAACTTGTGCCATAACAGAGATGTAAAGTGTCTGTGAATTGTTAAATATAAAAGTGGTTACAAAACAGAGATGTAAAGTGTCTGTGAATTGTTAAATATAAAAGTGGTTACAAAACAGAGATGTAAAGTGTCTGTGAATTGTTAAATATAAAAGTTGTTCCATAACAGAGATGTTCAGTCTCTGAGTTGTTCAATATTCAATTTCTACATATTCTCTATCAAAATACGCGTTGTTTGCAACTTGAAACATTAAGATCCTTCAATCCGTTCAAAAGTTATAATGTTTTAAAGATTCAGAAATGTTCGCTCGAAATTTCATGCGTATGGTTAAAACATTATAACTTCTGAACGGATTGAAGGATCTTAATGTTTCAAGTTACAAACAACGCGTGTTTCGACGGAGAATATGTAGAAATGCTTTATATAGACCTATAAGTATTTCATTATCGAAATAATGATTCTTTAATTTTATGTTGGGGGACAATTCGTTAACAATTCGTGTATCAAAATTGCACAGATGTCGCTCGGTCACTGGTCAGGGTCCGTGCTCCTAGGATATAAGAGCCCCCTGAGGCGTTCATCGGCGAGTTATCTCCCAACCACCAAGCAAGACGGACCGTATCGAGATGAAGAATTTAATTGAAGATTTCCATTCAATCAAAATCGAAGATGGCCAAAGATGATGGTTCACGAGCAGCGGCCAAAGGACAAACCGGTCTTTTTAAAGACCAAGAAAATCTCATTTGTGGGAACCACTAAACTGAACAACTTTTCTATTTAACAACTCAGAGACTTTTTACATCTCTGTTTTGGAACAACTTGTGTAATAAAACTGAACATGGTATATTTTTGCCTATATAGGCGAAAAATATACAAATACAAATTGAATTTATTGAATTGATATTAAATAAACGTTCTTTGCTATAAGTTCAAAAAATTATTATTTGAAATAGTAGAACAATTAGAAAATAAATCGTTTGAAAATAATTTCGAAGGTCTTACTCGATAAACTATATTCAAACGATTTATTTACAAAGTATTGTTTTAAGTCAAACATGATCAGAGGGTCTTGAAACGTGTATTTACGTATCAATTTTTCATTCAATATGGGCTTTGCTTATATATTTGTGTCTATATAACTTGAATTTAAATTCAAATGGTAATGAAAAATCAATGACGCATGTTTGTACATTATTTTTTAATCCTGGACTCGTTAATGGTACTTCTCTAAGATTAGATAGGGACAGTAATGGGGAAGAAAATTTAGTGTCGGTGCCTTCTAGTTCGTAACATTTAAGCTTTTTATTACAGTCTCTCATCATGTATTTCATGAAACCTCTCCTTCTATTCATTCCTGATTACAGAAATGCATATATAACTCTAATAATTTTTAAACTTATTACATTGCTCAATGGATAGGAATAATCCTCTATTTGTACAGGACAAATATATAAACGTCGAACCAACAAGTCCATAAAATATGCAGGATAATTGCCCATAAGAAATTCATCTACAAACAAATTAGGTACATTAGCTAGTAGTGCATTATTGGTAGCAGATTCTGACCCCTTTAAGCATGTCTAATATTTCAACTTCGTTTTCTTCCTCTTCTTCTTCTTCTTCGGATGATTCAAAGTCTCCATTTTTATCAGTTTCTTCTATGTACATTAGACTATTAACATCCCCATCAAATTTAAAAATTCTGTTTATGGAATGTGTTGTGGCACGAGCTGCATATTCCTGTAAAAACCCCAATGGAACAAGTATTTCTGCAGATGCATTTGTATAGCCATTTATATTGATTTCTATTATGCTTAATATATTTTGTCTTACGGTTTTAGGTGATCTACATGGTATTCCAATGACTACTCTGTCCAAGGTGTAAAACCTGCTCAACCATTGTAAAGTTGCTTCTATACAGTACTGTCGATTACTATACCTTTTTCTTCTTATTCGTCGTAACTTTAAATAACGAAAGAAGTTTCTAAATGTACCACGTTTTACATAATCATTGCCTAGTAATATTGCAGCTAATGGCAGTGTAGATTGACTTAGACCTCTAGAAGAATTTAATAAGTGTTCAACTTTATAAATTTTACAACGTTTCGTGTAACCATTTCCAGTTGAACTTTTCACCGTGTAATTGTCCAATGTATCAAATGGTATGTACAATGTCCCAAACACATAAAAATCTGAATCATAACTCGATACAGGACAATTCAATACCCTTGCTACAGTAGCTATAGCATTATCAGCTTCGAATAAGCATTGCACATGACGAACATTCTTCTTTCTCGTAACATCTTTGAAAACTTCCTAAATATGTAAAGGACAAAAATTTCATTTTCTGTTGACAGATCGGAGAAAAAGATGATGCTGTACGAATCTTTACTTTAGTTCTAGATATAACTGTTTGCAGTTTCTTATCCTCGCAACCGCCATCGATCAAAACTAATGGTACTACATTGCACTTTAACAAATCGTCAAAAAAATCCGATACTCGTTGAGCGTATTTATCGTAATCACCGCCAAAAACACAATTGCACTTGTACGAATTATATATTCGACAGCTAAATAACTAAATACGTATCACGTAGCTCGAACTATTCCAAATAACGATCTGAACGATTGTTTATGAAAGTTGTTAAACCCGGAATACCCATTTTGAAACCTATTTATTAATTTACACTTTTCTTAATGTTTCATATCACAAACTAAGTTCGTTATGCGTATATCAATATTAGTTATGCATTTATACATAGGTTACATGTAACAGGTACTCAAATTTTTTGTCATTCGTTATTTTATTTGAATCAAAAGTTTGTTAAATATTATACTTTGACTACTTGGATAAATCAAAGAAATACAAGAGCCGTGCATAATGTTTTTGCATTGATCTTTACGATATTACAAACCGGTATAATAAAAAATAAAATTAGATAGTATACTGATCTTGCATAATGAAGTGCATCGACGGGCGACAATACTAACGACGAATTTCCTTCCTATACATATAGGCAAATATACCATGTTCAGTTTTATTGCATAACTTGTTCCATAACAGAGATGTAAAGTGTCTCTGAGTTGTTAAATATAAAAATTGTTACAAAACAGTGATGTAAAGTGTCTCTGAATTGTTAAATATAAAAGTTGTTACAAAACAGAGATGTAAAGTGTCTCTGAATTGTTAAATATAAAAGTTTTTACAAAACAGAGATGTAAAGTGTCTCTGAGTTGTTAAATATAAAAGTTGTTACAAAACAGAGATGTAAAGTGTCTCTGAGTTGTTAAATATAAAAGTTGTTACAAAACAGTGATGTAAAGTGTCTCTGAATTGTTAAATATAAAAGTTGTTACAAAACAGAGATGTAAAGTGTCTCTGAGTTGTTAAATATAAAAGTTGTTCAGTTCATTGCATAAGTTGTTCCCACAAATGAGATTTTCTTGGTCTTTAAAAAGACCGGTTTTGTCCCTTGGCCGCTGCTCGTGAAACATCTTCTTGGCCGCCATCTTCGATTTTGATCGAATGTAAATCTTCAATTAAATTCTTCATCTCGATGCGGTCCGTCTTGCTTGGTGGTTGGGAGATAACTCCCGCGCGAGGGCCTCAGGGGGCTCTTATAACGTTTCAAGGAGGACGGACGATGGTCGCCCCCAGCGGACTGGCTGCTGATTGGCTCGTTGATACTTTGGCTTGACTGCATAAAAGTGGACACAGCTGGGCAACTATTTTCAGTACTCCTGGAACCGCCGGGGGTACTGTCACGCGTTTTTGTTTTCTGTTTCAGATATCTTCTGCGATGCTGACCAGGAAGGAAGGATCACCCTTTGGTTTTGGTATAGATACAATTAATATTAATATAACTAATGAAAATATTGTGTTTTTCTGCATTTTTATGTATATAGGTATTTTCATATTTGGGTTCTTCGTTCATCTAGTTTTATCTATATTCGTTACATCGTTGGGTTGATATTTTTCAATTTATTCTATTCTATCTTCGTCTCGCTTTCATCGTTGGTTTGTTCTTTTACGATTTATTTTGTTATTCGTCTTGCGCTTCGTTGGTTTTTTAATTTTCAAAATTAATCTATAATTCAAAGTACACATCGTTGGTTTCTTTTTTTTTCGAATGATTCGTTTCGTTAATTTACTTCGTTGGATTGTTCCAATTCCTTATTTCAAACTAATTTGTTATTTAGGTTTTATTATTTGTCTACATGTACACATAACTACTAATTTTTATTTCAGTTTTTTACCAGATCAATTTCTAGGAGGAGGAGGAGATCAATAGATGACGTCGGATTCATCGGCCGGGATTTAAATGTAAGCCGATTAATTTTAAGGCGCGGCGCGAATGTAAAAATTAACGTCGAATTTTTCTTTTTCCTTCTTTTCCTTGTTTTTCCGATGTTTCCTATATTTTATTAATTCACATTAATTCTCAATTCCACCTACGACGTTAATTTTCAATTTACATTGTATATTATTTTATTTACTGCGTAGATTGCCAAGTGATGAAATAATTAATAGCTTCTTTTCCAGTCTCGTTTCTCCGGTCACCGCTGCTTTAATGTAGAAAGCAAGTGATCGGCCGTTTAGATGGTTCGAAGGGTCGGTTGCCGTCCTCTGGTGAGACAATTCTAGGGAAAGAGTCATCGGCCGTAGAGGGGACCTGTTCCTGTCTGCGGTAGCCCCGACTCAGGATCCCTCTCCTGTGTCAGACGTCCCGGGTTGGGTCCTACGGGCTCCCAGCAGGACGCGTTGGAGAAATGGGGAACCCGTGTCTGGTGCGTCGATTCTCCTCCCCTTCAATTGGACTTGCTAAGAGGTAACGAGCTGCCCCTTTTGACCCGCTATTCGGTACGTGTCGCACCTCATGTTCCTACTGCACTGTGCAGTATTGTGTCGCGTTTCGTCGTGTCGCGTTTCCCACAATTTAGCTTCCTCCTTTGTTTTAGAAAAGTAATTACTTGGCATCTTTTTTTTTGCGTAATCTAGTTTCTAAGTGTGTAAAAAGGAAGGTCGATCGAACTTTGTTCCATCGGTCTCACTTTGGGTCTCCACTCGCAGCAACCTCCTCGTGGTGAGACCTGGTAATCGGTGTTACCTTTGAAGAACAACTTCTTCATTATGGGTAACACCGAGCTAATGGCTGCGAATTTAAAACAATATAAATTTGATTTTTAATCGAAATCAAAATTAAATGTTGTCTAATACTTTTTTCTAGGTATGCATCAGCTCAACTTCTACAAAAAATTTCAATGAGATAAGTTTTACTTTATTTATTTTCAAAAATCGTATTAATAATATACACATGTGTGCTCATACATGGGAATAAAAAAAAATTTCTTTTTTTTCAATAATTAAAATATGATCAGGAGGTCTTAAAACGTGTATTTCCGTAAAATAAATTTTACAAAATTTTTTTTTCATTATGGGTACTTTGCTTATGTGCGCCTACATAGGTCGGAAAGGAAAAATGCCTGGGCAGTCGAGAAGCCAAATCGTATGCCGTTGACGGGAGGTCGGATTTCAGTTGTGTGGGAGCGAGAAGGCAAATGTGAGCCTTTCTCTCTCGACTCCCACGAAGCGGTCCGAAATTACTTCGGGCAGCTTCGGAGAATCGAGAAAGAGGGCATGCGTCAGTTTGCCTTTGTCGTCTTTTCGAAACTCCACGAGCTCACGTAAGTAAGTACGCGTATCTGGCATAATCGAGTGCATCGAAATTTCCATTAGTAGTAAGTGGTAATAGTAACGACAAATCGGACAATTTCCTTAGCGTCTAACGGAGTGGTGGGGATAGCAGCAAGCATATCCTACTCGTAACATGATAAGCACGATATGGTTATGTGGATATTCATGGTTATATAAATATTAATTAGAAGGATGTCGTGTATCTGGATATCTTTATAGTTAATATTTATAGTAATCTGATTAGGCTCCAAGTAAGAACGGTAATTGTATCGTAATGCTATAAGCATATGGTTATGAAAATATGTAAAGATACCGGCAGTACGATAATCAATTGCTAATCTTTTACTTTGGCACGTGTTAATATGAAATAATGGTTAACGAACCAAAAATAATAATTATTGGAGCTGGAGCCGCAGGTATTGCTGCAGCAGCTAGATTGATAGAGAAAGGTTTCGGAAACGTGACGATTCTTGAAGGAAAAAATCGGATTGGTGGCAGAATACACACGGTAGAATTTTGTAAGTAACATATTTGATTTGCATCGGAAATCACAGGCTAGTTATGTTTCTGTATTTTCAGCGGATAATGTTGTAGAATTAGGGGCGCAATGGGTTCATGGTGAACGTGGAAATGTAGTCTTTGATCTTGCTTCTCCACATAAACTGTTGGATTCGTCAAGATGTTTCAACGATTTCAATGGACATATTTTTGTGACCGCGCAAGGTGAAATACTACCAAAAAAGGAAGCCGTAGAAACATTAAAGTTGTATTATTATATTTCCGAGCATGTCACAGACGATATAAACAATTCAAATTCTTACGGAGAATATTTTATAAATCGGTAAGTACATAAATTTAAAAATATATACACATAAGATACAATATTATTCTCTGTATAAAAAGTTTTCTCATTTTTATTCTATAAATATTCACCTTGAGCATTTTTTTAAAAGAATGTTCTCAATAAATGCATCGATGTCGCTTTCCCTGAACCATGCCTGCAACGTTGGATGCAAATTTGCTCTTATTACCGTGTAAACTTCTTTATCAGAAACTATACACCTAATCAAAGATTTTCACCTTTATTATTATGTACATTAAACAGAAGCATAAGTACGATATCGATGAACACACCTAACACGACAATTGACACATTGATTTCTCATATATTCGTACCTCAATAAGGAATATATATATTTTATATACTTTGTGTCCAATTTATTTTGATCTTCGCTATATATATTTTTAGGATTATGTATTTTTTCCAAGTATCCTTGCGTTAATATCGGTACGATGAAATTTACCTAAAAGTAATCGATAAATATTAAAAAGATCTTCTAATAGGAAACACACAAGATTACCTGTTTAAAGCAATCATCTACAAACTCTTCCGCTCTGCTGTATACATAGTTTTCTTGTTCTTGAAGTATGAGTACTCCGATTCTAGGTTCTTTAGACCTAAATACTTTTGCTATACGTTGTGCTGTCGTTAAGCCATCATCGGCAAACGTTAACATGACTACACATCCGTACATCCGTTTAGTCTACGAACAAGGTAAAGAAGAAAATTTTTTATATTATTTACCGTAATCCCATTCTTTAAGTATTTACAGCAAACAATCTATGGTACCTTTTGTAAGTTATCTTCTACGACGTGTTTACAATTGTCTCTCTCCTTTTCTGTTTTCTGCGCAACTTCTATCGGAGTTAAAATTAACGGTGCTCTTGGAACACTTTTCGATCGTAATATGGTAGATTCTACGCAAGTATAAAGAAACTTTTCTATTTACAGAAAAAATATAGATAACATCGTATGCAACAGTTTTTAAACTACCATCGGTCGTAGCATTTTGTGGAATTGCATCCATTAAATCAGAAATGTTGTCCTTTATTTCATTAATTACATCGAAACGATGCATTTTTTGCAAGGCGTTTAAAATTTTATCTATAGTTGCTCCAGTGTGTTGTACGTACGCCAGCAATACGTAATAAGTTGGATCCTGCAAGCCTTTGAAGTCATATTCTATACACTATAGAAAATGAACGGTCGTTAGAAAAATAGAGTTATTGGGTAAAATATTGTTGCTAGAAATTAATTATGTCGATAACACTTTATGCCCTCGTACACGTATTTGTTCTATCGTTAAGCCCATGTGTGCTGCAAATTCTTGCCATCCGCTGTACATTTTTCCTGTAGCGGTAGAGCTCAATAGCAAGCATAATTTTTGCAACGTAGATCGTCCAATTTGCTCAAATAAATAGGATGCATGAATTCGTGCTGTAGCTCTTTCTATATTTAATGTTACTGTATCTAAATTTGGTGGGTCATTTACCTCCTTTCTTAACCTTTCCAGTTCAGGATCTATGTTACTAAAATCATGTTTTCAATTCCATGTTACTTTATTTACTAAACGGAAATAGTAATTACAACGATACATGCATTTTGAAAAATTACAACTGTAGAATGTTTTTATTTCAGATACAGTTGAGAAAATAATTCGTACCTTTTTGCAAACATATTGTGTATATCTATGATACATGCAGCAGAAAGATAAGTTTCAATACTTTCTTTCTTTGACTTTAATATTATAGTGCATCCCTGTACGTTGCAACGTTTTTAAAAGCATATTTTCAAATATAATATAAAATTAACACGAGCAACAGTATAAAAAATGATTTACACGAAGACGTTAATTTTACGTACACGAACGTACTTACGTACGGTTCTATGTCAAGTTAGGAAATCTTGTTTCACAAATATACCATACCTACCCCCACCACTACACACTTCAAGGCCGATGACTCGTATTGCAATCTGATTTCACCGCTTAAATTTCGAATTGAAGCCGCGAATTCTAAAACACGTAGATCGAATATCACATTTTAAATTTTTACAAATTAAATTTAAACATTGTAACGGTATAACAATTTTCGATTATTCTCTGCAATCTGCTTCTGACAGAAGTTAAAATTTTTGTAAAGTTATTTTTTGAACTTGGATTGTGATTCCATTGAACGATGTAATCATTTATTGTTTTCAGTTTTTATAGAATTTTCGAGGAAAATCCATTTACTACTCCCGATAGAGCAGAACAGTTGTTAGATTGGATGCATAAATTTGATAATTCGTTTCAATGCAGTGATTCATGGTTTGAGGTTTCTGCTAAAGAAATAACGAATTATTGGACCTGCGAAGGAGATCTTGTACTTAATTGGAAACACCGTGGTTATAAAACACTGTTTGATTTATTATCTGTAAGAGGAATTTATATTAATTATAATTATAATATACTGTCCAATATTTTATAAAATATATCGTTCTGTACCATTATCCTTTCAGCGTAAGGCCTGTGGTAAAATGAACTTATTGCCCATAATAGAAAAGATTGAATTTAATAAAGATGTTTCTAATATCGACTATAGATCGCGTAACAATATAGTTGTAAAAACAAAAGATGGTGTTAAATACACAGCATCTCATGTTATATTTACTCCGTCTCTTGGAGTTTTAAAAGAGAAACACGCTACGATGTTCGCGCCGATCTTGCCTGATAAAAAACAACGCGCAATCAAGGCACGTTTTCCTGTATACAATTTCATTATGCGTTTCATTTAAATCAGTTTCATTTAAATAGATTCTAATTATATTATTTAGGGCTTGAATATTGGAACCGTGAACAAGGTGTTCCTGGAATTCTCGCATAGATGGTGGCAAGAAGATTGTGCCGGCTTCAGTTTAATTTGGTCCAAAGAAGATAAAACAGAATTTCTTAAATCTCACGGACAAGTACAGTTGTATTATTTAATTCGACTATACTGTTGTTAACTCGATTCTTAACTATATTAAATGTATTGTGTGTGATTTAGGAATACGAGTGGCTGTGCGATGTTTTTGCATTCGTTCCTGTAGACTATCAGCCACGAGTATTATGCGCATGGATCTCTGGCAAGTATGCGAAACAGATGGAATCACTGTCCGACAGCAGCGTATCCGACGGATTGTTCCTGCTATTAAAAATGTTTCTCGATAAAGCGTACAATATCCCGAAATTTCATCGAACGATTAGGTAATAAATATTTCAATTTCAACGTTTAAACATTTTCTAATGTTTCTTTTATTGCTTATAGATCATCGTGGTATACGGACGAACATTTCCGTGGATCTTACAGCTTTAAAAGCCTAACGACCGAAAAGCTGAGTGCGAAGACAAAAGATTTAGCAGATCCACTTATAACGGCCGATGGCAAGCCTGTATGTGTACTTTACACAATTCAATACTTGAACAATAATGTATATTAAATTTCCTAATAATCTTGTTTGCTTATTAGGTAATTCTTTTTGCCGGAGAAGCAACGCACGATCATTATTATTCTACCGTGCATGGAGCAGTTGAAACGGGTTTCAGAGAAGCAAATAGAATAATAAACTTTCATAGGTAAATTCTAGAATATTTTTTATTTTTTTTAAATATTTCAAGATTATTCGGATAATGTAGTTATAGCATACAATGGTACAGTCTGTTTGATCATTCGTTCCACTAATTCTGATGACGGATTTTAAATTACAAGTATTGATTTTGTGGAAGCAAAAAATGATAGAAATGTATCCTTTGGTAGACGCATCGATGTATGAAAATGATAAAATTGTATCGTGATTCCGCATTATTCGATACTCTGTTTAATTTTACCTATCTCTAACCATCGTCAAGATACAATTTTCTCCGGTTGCGACTCATCTTCCATCACACTCGACATTTTTCAAATTCGTTTAAGCATCGGATTCAATAGATATTTGTTGAAAGATAATTCGTATGATTTTTTACGTTTATTATTTTATACATTTTACTATCATTATTGCTTTTAAAGTATTTTTATTTTAACGGGAAAACACGAGTGAAAGATCAGTGTATATTAAAAATATTTAACGTTTATTAACGCATTCTATTTGTATTGATCAGCATGGTTTTTCTTAGGCGGTTAAAGTCACAGCTCTAAGTCCAGAGCCACATGTTTCTTCATAAAGGACGATGGTCATTTATAGACTTACTTGATGCTTTACACAACATCCAAGGAACAGATACTTCTTATATGTATATTTAGAACTTTCTAAACGAACAACATTAAGTTGTACGTGAATATTTGAAATATGTTTCTCTACCAAATAACTGTTTATTTTTATTATTTTATCCCCATAGGGAAAGGAATTTAAAACATATACTTCTGTACTTAGCCTTTTATAACTCAAATTATGCCTGGCTTCGGAAAAGAAATTATAACCAATGATAACGAGATATAAATTGAAAGGTAACTCTCGTTGATCGGGAATTTTCAAATGTAACGATCCTTGTCCGAGATATTAATAGTTGTATTCTGATTGTTCGTAGGCTATACTATTATTGCTTTTAAACTGAAATTTATACTTGTTGTGCTGATCGTAGAATGAAATTAGAATGAAAAAATGTAGATAATGGACTTGAGTCACACTGGGTTATAGAGGGTTAATATTAAATGCTTTGCTGATTACTGTCAAAAATTCTCTACTGATTATTATTATAAGTAATAAATAATAGATTTTGTCATTATTTTGTTGTTACGTTTGTTATAGATGTTATCTGTAATTTATATTATCTTGGTTAATGTGTGTGCGTGCGTGCGTGCGTGTGTGCGTGCGTGTGTTAGAAATTCTTAATAAGTGGAAATGTTAATAAAAACATCACGATTGAAATCGTGTAGAACGTGTGGTTGGTTAAACCAAGCGATAAGCAGCTTGAAGAAATTGGGAAGGATGGTGGGCAGTGCGAACCAGATTACAGCAAGAACGAAAGTTGTAATAGTAGGTGCAGGTATAGCAGGATTATCAGCTGCAAAAACATTAGAGGACGCAAATTTTTGCGATTATCTACTGTTCGAAGGTAAATGAAATTCGGATAAAAGTTCTACTTAAAGATAAATGTATTATAGTCTATGATCAACTGTATTTTTTCGCTTTAGCTCAAACCGTGATTGGTGGTCGAATTCGTTCGTTAGCGTGGAATAAAAGTTGGATAGAAAGTGGTGCTCAATTTCTACACGGCGATCAAAGTCTGTTGGCACAGTTATGCTATCGAAATGGTTTACTTTCAGACGTTTCGTTTAGAGACGGTCAAGGTATTTTCATTCGTAATAACGGTATTAGAGTCGATGAAACGATAGTAGAAGAGATAGACGATCTTGTTCGTAACACTCTAGAAGATTATGAAAACAGAGACGTCGAACCAGGTTCTGAGAATATTGGCAGAGTTTTAACGAATTCCTTAAAAAAACACTTGCAACAAAGGGACGAGTCGGCAACAATAACAGACATAAAAAAAGAGTTATTCGATTGGAATGTTAGATTCCTGATGATCGACAATTCCTGTCTCACATTAGACGAGTTGTCCACAAAATACTGGGGGAAATTCAAGGTAAATGTACATCAGATAGGCGATTTGTACCCTCGAACGGTCGACGATATTAAAATTTACGCATTTTACAGTTTGTCGGAGGACCGGAATATCTTTCGTTTAAAGCCGGATACAATTCATTATCGAAACTTATCGCCGATGGATTGAATGGAAAAAATTTGCGTCTAAACACTTCCGTTGATTTGATCGAGTGGCAACAAGTTGTCGTTAAGGATCGCTCTACTCCTGTTCTACTCACACTCTCCGATAACACGAAAATTCTCACCGACTGTGTTATAATCACTAGCTCCCTTGGTTACTTGAAAGAGAATTACAAAAACATGTTCACCCCAGTGTTGCCGTCTCCTTTTGATCAGGCAATCGAAAGCCTTGGATTCGGTTTGATTAACAAAATCTTCCTGGACTTTGGTACACCATGGTGGAAACCTGGTACGAAAGGATTTCAACTGCTCTGGAAGGAAAGCGGCGTTTCGGATATTTATTGTAATGAAACGCTGCCCACATGGACCAGAGATCTGACAGGCTTCGATGTACTTCCCGATCACGAAGGTGTGCTTCTCGGTTGGGTCGGTGGTCGTGGTGCCTATATCGTTGAAACTTTAAGCGAACAACAAGTAGCAATAGATTGCGCAACCTTGCTCAAACATTACTTGAAGCTAGATGCGATGCCGTTGGCGAAAAGATGTCTGCGAACGCAGTGGAACGCAAACAATTACGTCCGTGGTAGTTACAGTCATATTTCAACAAAATGTGATGAGAACGGGGTATCGCCGGCCACTTTAGCAGAACCAATATGGAGTAAAATAATAGGAAACTATAGCAGTAAGGTAAAGAAACTGACGCGCTTCGTTATGGAATACGGAGGAACCTGTTACAGAGTATTGTTTTATTTTAGGATATACCTGTTATTATGTTCGCCGGCGAAGCAACGCACGACAACTTTTATTCGACGACTCACGGTGCTTACGAAACTGGTGTAAAACAGGCACAAGTTTTTCTACGGCATCACCTTTTAAAAAATTGATCTTTAAATATGGCAATAGTGATCGTCGTTTTGTACATATGTATACATAAACGCACAGTTTTAGTTTAGAAGAAAGAGGAAATTTTTATATTTGGTACTGTACTGGTAATTTCGCGTTTATACGACAACGTTTACAATTAATTCCGTTCCGTTCTACTATCGTTTTCGTCGTACAGTTTTATCAGTCTCTCGGCTTCTCTCCATCCAGAACCAATAGCGCCGTGCACCGTAGAGAAATGGTATTCGTTGGTAGCTTCTCCCGCAAATAGTATCACCTGGAACGAGAAAAATACGCGATGCAGTTTTAGCTCTCTGATTTCTCGAAAATTATTGTCATTTAGTCGATAAACTCACCGGTTTACCCATTTTCATAATCGGTTCGGCCAACTGCTTCGCACTTGTGTTTCTTCTCACAGTTTCTATGCTTTGGTAGCTATACGTGCCACGGAAGTGTTTATTTTCATGCCATTTACTTCTACAAAAAAAAATCAAAGATACGGATATGTCGTAACAAGATAAGAACGAAGAACAACATTTTCATAATCCCAAGATATGCTACTAGTGTATGTAGATACCGATTACCTTATCATTGCTGTTGGTCTAGCGACTTTGTATTCCTTTCCTAAGAAATTTTCTAACATGCTTACAGTCTGCTCCAGTACTTGATCGTCCGTCAGATCGTCCATCAAACGTCCACCTTTCCCGGAAATCCATAGGAGCAACAATCGAGGCTTATGTTCGACGACGTACGCTCCCATCGTGTATGGCAGCCACCTCGTTTTCGGCTGAAAGATGTATAAACGCGTTTAAATGAATTTTTTTCATAAAAATCGTTTACTTTCAGTAAGTAGGTACTTACATCAGCATCGAGCTCCATTCTTTCCGCCTCGCTCCACAAGAAGCTGAAGCCTCTGTTTTTCATTCCTCTATCGTTGAACCAAGTATCGTTAAACGCCAGGATTATTTTACAGGCATTTCCAAAACCTAAACCCTAAGGTACAAGTTGATAATAATATTTAGTTTGAAACTCCATAGACACGAGTTGCGAGTAGACCGCGTTGGACGAGCAAAGTGCACCTTGATATTTTTTATCTTTGATTCTGGTAGTTGAGGATGAAACAGTGTCTCGTATTGTGCCTTAAGCACTCCTAAAGAAGGCGTCATGATTACATGGTCGGCTATATATTCGTTTCCGTCGAGTGTCGTTAGTTTCACGGTACTACCGTTTTCGCTCGAGTAATCGACTTTCGTCACCTCGGCTTTAACAATTGTGTTATTTAACACGGGTAACTCCTCCTCCGGGTTTGGAAATTTTTTCTACAACGGAGAAATTTAAGGACAATTACTACTACTATATCGATAGCGTTAGAATATTATTTTCTAATAGGAACGCATTCATCGCACCATTAATATGTCTAAGATGGTGCTGTATCCGCGTTCCTTCCAATTTATCGTCTTGTCCCCCTCGCATCCCATGTACGCATAGTCCAACAACGATAAATCGTACCAGGAATCGGCGGGATCGAGGCTTGTTTCCATCATATGTAAACGCCATAGTAATTCTTCCTGCATTGTATCGTTTAATTCCGGAAATAGTGCAAAATGCTGTTTCGACCTAGCAACGCAAATTTAACATTGTAAATGAATGTACAAAGTGTGACTTATCGCGTATTTTTTTTATTATCATTTATAGATAGTTGGATTAAAATCTGAAATCTTTTGTCTTTCGTTTTTAATGTCCGATAATGAGTCACGAATACCCTTGCGATACGGTACATATCCACTTTATGTACGTTTATAGTTCGTACTTTTTTTCAAAACATTCGCCCATAGAAGCAGTGTTGTTGCAATCTTCTGTAGTGTCTATCGACTCGAGTAATTGGATAAAGAATTCCGTAACGTTGCTCATAATTTCCGAGTCGAGCAACTGGCCAGACTTGGTGTATATTTCGTCGTAGTACGGATCCGAGTGATCGGTAACGTTTAAAGGAGCTGCCAATTGATACGCAACGTTTCCTTTCTCGCCATGAATCCATTGCGCGCCTAAATCGACGACATATTCATCTATGGGAACACAGAGATGTCGCGTCTCAGATCATCGTTAATCGAAAATACACGTTCGTATCTTTGGAAACTCACCAAATTTTACTGTGTTTACACGTCCACCGATTCTGTCTTCGGCTTCCAGGATGAGAACATTATCGAAACCGTTTTCAAGTAACTTTGAGGCAGCCGCGATACCTGAAGCACCGGCACCGACTATCACGATTCTCGGTGATCCCGCGTCCACGTGAATCGTATTTTTCATCAAACAGAAAAGAAACAAAATCGCGGTTGAGAACATTTTCCCAATGCCGCGGCAATCTTTTCAACACAGATTACTCACTGTCGATTGACAGAACGGCCGTCTAGTATGTACCATTACGCGGTAACTCTTTATATACGTTTTCCGCTCTTATTCATGAGACAATTTATCTTTGATGAAGGAATCGGAGCAATTGTTTGTAGTAGAGAAAGATAATCGTTCAAAGTATAACTAATTACGTAATTGTTGTGCCGATGGATCTTCGTTATGATCTTACTTGTAACGAAGAACACGTTATCCTATGTAAATCCGATTTACACTACTTGAGGAAAGGGGACGCGTAAAACTGTTGTATTTCATTTTTATTAAACAAGCGAATGAGAATCCAATCGAATGGTTGACATACCTACCCTAAAAAGAAAATAGAAGATACAGATGTAAGTAAGTAGGTACATTACATTACATGCGGAGCTAGGTTTCTTTTTCGACCGGCAGATCATACCTTATAATTTATTCATTTTTTATCAAATTACTATTCGTTATTATTAACGTAATCACAAGTATGTACGTTTTACAGATACACATATCCGACACCCATAATTTATTCGCATTTTACATCATTGAATCGAATCGAATCGAATCGAATTTTAGGAAAGTATTTGCGCGTAAAATAATTTCAAAATATTCGTTATGATGCCTATGTCCGGATTAACAAAAGATATCTGGAAGGACAAAAAAGAAACGCGATGATATGTGAGACGATCTACCAATTTTATTTATCGCTTCTCTATGTTCGTCTTGCCACGTGCATGTATAGTGAAGTTACGTAAATCTAGAAAAATAATAAAGTTCAATGATTATGATATGTGACTTGCCGAAGGGGCATGCGATCTACAGATTGAATCCATGGATCGAATTCCCGAAGCTACAAGTTACGTACTATTAATGCATACATATGTATGTACCTACTACTTACTTACATCTTTTTCGCGTCATTGCCGATCATTCGTCGAAATTAAATGGGAGGTGGAAATGTGACAACAAATGACATTAAAAATATATATTTTATCTGTCGGATGTTGTGTTTGCAACGCAAACATCTTCGCTGCCGATCTTCTTCAAATTTATTCTTGTTTAATTCAAGGCCAAGAAAAGTTTGTTTCCGTTGATTACAATAATGGCATTCAGACTTAACATTCTCACGATATTCCTATCATTTGCGATTGCATTAGTGTTGTCTGCAAAATCTTCAGGTTAATTATAATTATTATTATGTTAGGATTTATACGCGTATTTGGTCCATCGTATTAACCGATCGCTTTGTCCGGTACCGTGATATCAAAGTCCTTTCAATTAAATTTCGCTGATCGTAAACTATACTTTATTTACTTATAAATTAAAAATTTTATTCTTTAAACAGCTACAAATATAGACAGATATATTTTTAGGAAATTCGAGGAGAAAGAAACCTAGTCCGCCGAAATTAAGCGACAATATTGATAAAAACCCATTTCTTCAAAGTACCACTAGTTCGCCAATGTTAAGCGACAATATCGTTAATAATCTTTTTCTTCAAAATCGCGACACAACCTTGTCTGCAAATTGGAGCAACCTTCTCTTATCGAATACCATTCAAGATATATCTGCAAATAATAATCCAGTAAAAAGTTTCCCCAACGCTAATCCTTTCTTACAAGGTGTTCTTAATGCAGATAAGAATGTGGTTCGTACAGTTTCCCCAAGTAATTTGACCGGCGATACAAGACCATCCAATGAGAAATTATCAGACTCGAGGAAGATTGTCGATAAAACAAGTAGACGTACGGATGCAGGAACAAAATCAGAACAAAGTAAGTATCTTTGAACATGAAATGTAATATTTAATGCTTTGTAATATTAATTGCAATATTAATTTATAATATGGATACGTTAGTGTGCCAAGAATATGGAAGACAAATTTCAAGCACGACAGGAATATTGTCTTTGGTCGGTGTAAATCAAGAGGCAATTAAGGTAACCACTCGAGACTGCGTATACTCTAATCAACTTGTCATCGGAGGTGATACTGCTTTTCCCGGTGAATTTCCTCACATGGTCGCTCTAGGTACAAGAAACCCAGACGGAACGTTTCATCTTTTATGCGGTGGTACGCTGGTTGCACCGGAATGGGTACTTAGCGCAGCTCATTGCACTTACCAACCAAAGTATTATTTTTTATCTTCTTTATTATCTATCACAGATTAGAGTAAAATATACATTTTATATAGAAACAATTACTATAATTATGCGATGATTTTTAAACGTTAATACTTTTAACAAAAGTCCGACAGATGTACGTATTGGTTTTCACGATCTGAGAGACAATCAACATGGCATCACGACTACGATTAATAAAATGATACGTCATCCAAATTACAAACCTCCTACGATATATAACGATATAGCTGTGATTAAGTTAAATACTGTTATTACGTTTAACAAGGAAATACGGCCTGCTTGTCTATATCAACAATACGACACTGTACCTTTGCAAGCATGGGTCAGTGGATGGGGTGTTACTGAATTTGGTATGTTGAAAGTATCGTAGAATTTTTAGAGGAAGATATCGGAAAAATTCTAATAATATTGCAGAGGCTGAAGAAGGAAGTAATCAGTTGCAAAAAGCTCAGCTTGATGTTATCGATAATCTAAGCTGCGCGATACAACACAATCAATCAATAAAAATACCATATGGAATTACACCAAGCATGATATGTGCCGGAGATCCTCGCGGTGGTTGGAATAAAGACACGTGCCAAGGCGATTCGGGAGGTCCGATACAAATAGTTGATCCAAAAAATTTATGCCTCTTTCAAATAGTGGGCATCACTAGTTTTGGGCAGGGTTGCGCGTTTGTAAATATGCCTGGAGTCTATACGAGGGTCTCACATTATCTAAACTGGATAGAAGAAATTGTTTGGCCAGAATCTTAACTCTGTATAGCATCAACGTAACGTATATGTTTCGGTTTGCAAAGGTAGAAAAGTTTCTTTATTCGTTCTACAATTACTCGGAGCAATTCAAATATTAAAAGTTTAAAATACATTTAATATTAATATTGCTTAACGACATACATTGTGAAGACGACAGTGACATATGTTTCTTAACGGTATCATCGATCGATGCTGTGATCAATACATATACATACATATACGCGACGAATAATTTTGCGAATGTAAACGAACGGATATTAATTACTGTTGCGTTGAGAAATGTAAATTTTTTTAAATGCGTTACTTAGATTAATAATGCATATGGTGTGTAAATTGTACATAATACTAAACGATTGCAACTTGACTAGAAAAGTTTTATTTAGGTAGGAGCAACTTGATCATGACTGTAGAAAATAAATGGAAACTGGTGTCGATAGAGAGAAGAATTATACTCAAGATATCTTTGCATCGTGAATTGTTTTCCACGTGAGACCGTCCCCGTATGGACCGTGATTCGATGGAAACAATACATACCACCAACTTCTGTAATGATAAAATGAAAGAAGAAACGAGGATATACATATATTCGAAATATTCTATTGTAAAATAATTTAAACGAGGAAAGCAACGCTTTAAATTACCTTCCAACGGTGCCTAAAAACAACTTCCAGTTTTGTTTTGGTCCAAAATTATATGGATTTTGATAGAATTTTCCAAGTGCTTTATATTTTTCAGTTTCTGTGCTATTTATTCGAGCTTCTATACTTGTTTCCCCTCTAGCGATAAGGCCCGCGTGCCAGGACGTTAACGCTCCTAACGCTGCGAAAGTAGCTACGCAAATTAATGCTGCAAAAACAATAAGCCTTCGTCTCCATTCTTTAGCACGCGTATCCGCAGCTTGTTTCGCTATTTCAGCTAATTCCTCTTCGCTCAAGTGATCTAACGATTCCGTCTGGAATAAAGATATCAAACGTAGCAATTTTCTTGAGAGATTTACGAGAGATTTCCAAAGAAGATTCTAAAAATTACCACAGGAATTATTTCGGAATTATTAATGCGTACAGGATGACCATCTAATTCTGGATCTTGCGTCGGAAAGAATTCTTGATACGCTATTTCTACTCCAAATAGCATAATGAATAAAATACCAAATACCGTAAAAGTCATATATTGAAAAAAGTATCTATGATTGTAATGACCGACACAATTATTCAACCATGCTATTTCCAGAGTCAAGAAATCTATAAGAGTTTGCGGAAAGATAAAAGATTGAATATTTTATCCGAAAGGATACGACAATGATGATCCATCTTAAGAATGCATTTATTGCATACGGAGCAGTGATGCGTCCTGGGTGGTTTCGGTTTAATACACTTTTTGCAAATACTTACAGCCTCTGGAATAAGGCTACCTTCCGGTGGGTAGCCGGCTGGAACATTTACACCCATGTAATAATGAAAACATACGTTTACTAGTAACCAATTTCCAACCAATAGGAGGATTATCGTCATCGACGGACTCTTCTCCCACCAATACGGTAGACCGATGTAATAAGCAATGTACACGATACATGCGGTTAGGAGGCTTACCATTACTACAAATACCTGTAAACTGCCAGGCTTAGTAAATATATTGTAAAGAATTGGAAATTTATTTAGAGAAAGAGTTACGTAATTACGTACATCTCTGGAAATAAATAATAATCTAAATAGCGGAAGAAGATATTCTAAAGGTAATTACCGGTCCCAAACATGCAGTGAAATTTTCTACAAACCAAAACATTGGTTCCAGAAGAATATCACAGACGTAACTCCAGTTTAAGAAGTCGTTGTAAAATAAAGATTTTATAATGATTTGAAAATGCCACCATTTTTGCTTGAAATTAATTCTGAAAACGAGAAATGTATTACAACGAACATAGATACGAACGGATGGAAATCGTTGCTCGTTACTTTTGACAACTTACTTAAAAATATTTGGAGCTTTTGTTAACGACCACTTTATTCTAACCATTTTCCTTTACATAGAGTTTTCACAATGTTATTATTATTTGAAATCTCACTGTAATCTTGAAAGTGAAATTGTAGCTAAAAACGTAATTAGCGTAATTATCATTTAATTAATCGATTTGCAATGTATTACACGATATTGTGTCGAGTTTTATGTTGGTGATCTTTTTACTACTCTTCTTTCCTGTTACGAACTTTTTTTTTTATTTACAGATTATCAGCCTAAAATAGTTTTCGGATGACAGTTTGATCGTAATTATTTTAATCGAGCTTTAAATAGAAGAAACGAACTATAAAAAATACATTGATCGCGGAATTGCCGCATATTCTATACGTTGCTTGTTTAGAGTTCTATGTAAGATATGTGATATCTTGTTGCGCCACTGTCGCCATTCTACAGAGTGTTTCAAAAGGATGGAACGAACGCGCATGGATGGAAGCAAATTCCTCGAGCGAACAAACATTTAAATATCGTGATTCCCCAACATGAGTTTTTCTACAGTGACATGAAATTTCCTCGTACAAGGGGCCTTAAACTTTACCGAGACTGAATCTTACTCTCTGATTTGAACGAAAAATGAAAAGAAAAGTTTGTTCAAAGAATATGTATAAAGTTGTAATCAACACTTTAACCGTTCTCCATCACCAAAGTGATCAATCAAAGTGAGATACACGAAGATCTCTCAAAGTCACATATACGTGACAGCGGCCGTGAAATTGTTAATATGGACGACTTACTACTAAATAATAACACATCGTAATAAATATTGTACGATATATTACGTTTGAGAGATTATCGAACTGCATTATTAACAAGTACCTACCTACTTACTTACCTACATACGTAATTTGTTCGTTAAAGAGTGTCGTTTTATTTTGCTTAAAGTTTGACTGGAGCGGTACTCTCCTAAAACACACACACATACTTAAGAATCGAAGCGTATCCGTCGCCGGAACTGATAAAAATATCACGATACACGTAGATAGAGGGAAAAATGTGTTAAATTCGTCGGTATTCATAGTTTTAAAACTGTAACACGTACTTAGGTACTTATCTAGATCGCGGTAAAGGAAGGGTGGAAGTTGTAAATAAATAAGCGAGTTATCCAGACGAAAGGTCTTAAATGCCTTACCCTGTATGTAGGATTTACAGTAAAGTGCACAAGTCGAAGAAATTCAAATGAGATTTGTACGCGTAAAATATCGCTTTAAAATATCTTGAGTATACGATAACAGTTTCTATATGTATAAGTGTGAATACTTAACAACAAGTTTGTAGATGTCAGGCAACGGGATTAATTTAATAGTAATCGTTTTGTTAAGAATAACCTTTGCGCGATAGTATAACGGTAAATAGTAAGGTACGAGAGAATCACACGAGGCGTTGATCTTTAAAGATCACGTTTCTCTTATTTGGTCGAGGATACTACGATACTGATACATATATTATTGGGTCACTAATTATAATTTGTTCATCGTGCGTGGACGATGTTAGATATTGTTAATCTTAGAGTTTATTTAGCAGGTATACGCGAACCCTTAAAGTTTTCTGCAACCCGTTCGAATCGATCGAATTTAATTGTTTTTTTTGTTTGCGTACAGAGTACAGTTTAAAAGTATCGAAGTAAAGAAACCTTGTGTGCATAATCAGATACATATCCGTATAGTAGATGTGTAGAATAGAGGCGTAAATATGATGAAACGGGAAGAACGGGAAGATTTCTTTGTTTCTCTGTTCGAGTGTTTGTTCTGTATCGTTTGTAAATTAGAGATGCAATATACGTACGTGCATACATGTATGTATGTATGTATATGTAGAAGATTCGGAAATGTATCGGAACGTTAGGAAATCGATTCGAACGGTAGACAATATGTATAATACGTATAATAGTTTAAGCTTTCGGAGAAAAATGTTTGTATACGTGTGTAGATATGGTGTTTGCTCGAACTAATTCTACCGGCTGTTAAAACCTCTGTAAAAATTCGTCGTTGCTATAGAGTGGAAGAATTGATTTCTAGAGACACGGTTTCCGAATGAAATATCAGAGATGAAATTATTTTGGAGAAAAAAATTAGCAGGATCGACGAGATATGGATCGATAGACGTATCTATGTATACGTAGATAGATAGGGTTGCCAGCTCGTTGTTAAAATTTACCTGTTGTCAGTTATTTACAGAGAATCCGAATGCACGAGTACGTCGCGCGATAAGCATAAATAATTTTAGGTTTACTAATACTGATAATTTGTTTATCGTGTTCTGGACAGCACGCTCGAAAGACTGGGTAGGTAGGATAAATACATACATATTTACAAAGAGCGTTCGACGAGCTCCGGCTGGTTAGTTTGTTCGCGGGTTTCTATTAGAATGGTTAAAGATGATTTCTAACGAGATAATTATTAAATAGTAGATATCGATAATGTAACACGTTTCGGAGAAATATGTAGAGGCGGAGCTCGTTCGAAGGTCTGGTTAGATCGGGAGTTTAGGAAAGATCTCATAAGACAGTGTCGAGGGTGTCGAGACTCTTCAAGAGTTGCTCGTCCTTGGAACACCATTGCACCAATTCCTCGATCGTGACCACGCCGTCTTTGTTCGCATCTATCAACTGTGGATAAAATAGAAGGATAAATAGGAAATTTGTACAGTATGTATTAAATCGTTTGGTTCGTAATGGTGTTGTAGGTGGAATACTGACGTGAAAAATACGATCGACGTGTTCCCGGGCTGCCAAATGCGGCTCGACAATTTGCGGTTGCGTGTAACGGCCCAACATCTCGTAAATGGAACCAACCACGTCCAGCATTTCCTCTTTGCTGATCAGTCCATCTCCGTCTAGATCGTAAAGTCCAAACACCCACTGGAGTTTCTCCTCCACCGAGCCTCTGGACACCTTCGACAAGATCGTCAAGAATTCCTGGACAGAATAAAGGCAAGGACGTTGTCATGGAAGAATGTCGAATGGTTAGAATCGGAGAGAACGTTCACCTCGAAACTGATCTTTCCGGACGGTTTTCTCTTCATGGTATTGAAGACATAATGGGCGTACTGGCTAGCATCTGAAAGTTTCGATACCGGGATTTAAAATTTTTCTCAACCGTTTCTCCTCAAGTAATTGAATCTGTTTTGAGACAATTGCTCACCTCCCTGCGGAAAGAATTGTGAAAAAATCTGCTTGAAAGCTTCCTCGTCGACGAGACCGGTTGGACATTCCTGCTTGAAGCCTCGATATATCAGCTGTATCTCCTTCCTGGAGAACCTGGTGTTAGCCGCCAAGGTGGCGAGTTCCTCCGGTTTGTGCCGACCGCCGAGGGCAAGGGCACCGGCAGTAGAACCCCCTAAAACGCCCCCGAGTTCTTCAAGCTCGCCCTCTGTAAGTTTGCCAACAGGCGGTTCGCTTCTAAGACTGTACGCGTTCGAGAGTACTCCCCTCTCACCTGTGCTCAACCGTGTGCTTCTTCCTCTACTTCAGGCTAAGGGAGAGACCAGACACCGTTCCTCCTCTCTCACTAGCAGGCAAGAGAGGAGATTCTACTTACGAGACAACAGGGTGGAACGCAACACCTCGACAAGTTTGATCGTTACTTGAACGGGAGAAGATAGCGAGCGAGCGAGCGAGCGGGGCCGGGTGCCCGAGAACACACCATCTTCTCCAGGCAGCCTGCCCACGCTCCTCCCACCGACAGTAAAAACAGGGTTCTATTTCGAGCTGGATGGCTGGGTGGTTGGTGAGGACGAGAGACAAGGGCGCGGAACTCGGTCACGCAGCCACGCACTCACGCACACGGTGCGAACAGGTGCACAGAGTTGCAGACAAACAATTTCACCCGGGTAAAACATAACATATTTAACAAATCGTTCTTCGTAGATCGTGTTTTACTTGGGAACGGGGGGATAAACGTAGAAACGAAGAGCGCGCACGATTCCATTTTTTTACGAGCAAGTACTTTTCCAGTCGGTTCGCGGTTTGCTTCGACAATGGAAAGATGCGTGAAATTTAAAGACAAGGATATACCAACAAGTTGCTAAATAGATTTCAGGCGAGTGACAATAACTGATGGATACGACTTTAGAGTGGAGAAGTTGTCAAGTTTGCCAGATCGATCCTACGATTCTACTATCCTACGATCCTACGATCCTACGATCCTACGATCCTACGATCCTACGATCCTACGCAGCGACGCAGCGTCGAGCGATTGCTTTCGTTGACAAGGGGGACGATAGATATCCTCGATCCGCAACATCATCTACGCGTAAACTTTCATTTGATCGTTTTCACGCGACGCGAACGTCTAGATTCTTCGTTTCGTCGCTGTAACGTTAAAATCGATACTCGACACGAGATGCTATCTATAAATATGTATACATATACAATTATCCGCATAAAAATAAGATCAAAGCGCAAACGAAAGCACGACCCAACGCTACAAACCTACAAATGCACCTACTCAAAAAAGGGTTTAACGAATCTCGCAGCCTACAAAGACACTATATCGTAAGAATTTGTACAAGACGTCTGGTCGTTCGTAGTACATACGATCGAAAGGAAATGATTTTCGTAGAGATACAAAGGAATAAATAACAAAGTCCGGGACATGTTGTACGATGCTACGAGCGCAAAAACTATTTTGCGCTCTAAACTAACAGTTAAACGAACAACAGACGTTTGCGTTCTTGGAAAAATTCTTATTATTCGGAGGCGAATTCGCGCGTGTCTACCTATCATGCAATTATACTGTTCTTTACGCATGCTTCGGTTCAGTGTTTGAAAACGACCAGGCGAACAACCGCGTTCAACCGCGTTCAACCGACGTTCTTTTCGCGCCTTCGCCAGAGTAGAAATATTATTTGTCAGGAAACTTTGCGTGGCCGTAAGCAACCAGTCTCTTACCGCGTTTTATTTTTTCATGCTCTTCTTTCTACGATGTTCGATGCAACTGATAATAATGAAAATGACCCGTCAAGCTGGACGTTCGCGACTAAGGTAGAAGCTTCCCATTGATCGTTGCTAAAATTACAATCGCGAAACTACACGAGGCAGAAACAAATTACGCGACACTGCATACCGGAAGGAAGTCCAAAAGCCAGGCTAAATGTCAACATATCCGTGTACAAACTGTACAAAGAAAACAGTTTCTGGTAAATAATACGTTTAACTGGTGTTCGTGTAGTACACATGTATGTACATATAAGCAACTAATTGTTTGCGTGTTTTTGTTTTAAAATGAAGGTACCGTGACGGATAAGGGATACTTCACAGCAAGGGTAAAATAATCGAGAGCGATCGAAAAATACGGCTTTCGAGTGTCCTGTGTATGTAGACATACATAGACATCGTGGATGCATATAGAGGCGCTTGCGCTCGCATAGGTATGTATGTATGGTTTGCAGTGTAATTCCAGTAGCAGCTCTGGTCCCGGGCATCCGGGGTCACCATAGCAACGCGGGACAGCTCCTACCCTGTTATTCAGGCTACTTGGCGTTTCCGTAATCCGAAGCATTTTTCTCTATTAAAAGCGCGCGAATCTGAACGTTGCACACGATACGTACAAGTAAGAAAGAGATCATGGATACAAGGATGGATAGCATGGTCGGTGTCGGCGTCGCTGTCGCCGTCGCGTCGCGTCGGTCGGTTCCCTAGCAGACCACAATTAACAATTCCAAAATGGGGGCTAACTGTGAAAAGGAGAAAGTATAAGTAGTGGTGAGTCGAATGGAGATATAAAATAATGTGAAGGAAAAGAGAGTGTATTGAGAATGCGTGTTTGATTTGTTCTCAGTGAATCGAGCGAGTCTCGCACCTTGCCGTTGCATCTTTCGCAGCTGTTATCACTGACACACACCCCCAACGAACGCGCGATAAATAGAGGGAGATCGTTCCGAGGCCCCTGCCCCCTCACGTTGTGTAAAATCCCTTCGTCTCAAGGCGGATCTCTTTCCACGGTGTGTATCGACTGGCCTGCTTGCCTGCCTGCCTGCCTGCCTGCCTGCCTGCCTGCCTGCCTGCCGGTTTACCGATTTACCCGGAGAGGAAACTCGAGCGGCACTACAGTCCGCCTGTACCAATCATGGACTTACTTTTCTCCCGGCTCTTACGTGCCTTCATTTGGCAGTTAGAAATTTGCAATCCGAATCGAGCACAGCGATCCACAAACTGGCAATTCGATTCCAATTAGTCAGGCGATCGGTTCGCGAACCATCGGTTGCCTTTTCTTCACGATGTCGATTCTTTCTTCGTCGAAACCGATCGACGCGTGCCACCCAATTCACCGATCGATGCTCCGCGACGGACTAACGTAACTTAACCCACTGACTCGGTAACGACGCGCGCTCGTCTCGACCCTCTCATGCTGATGCATCGAAAGACCCGGCCACGCAAAAGCACGGGCTTTCCTTGCTCGCGCGCAAGTCCGGCCTGACACTTTTTTCGAACCGCGGTCATCCTCGGCTACCAACCCAATCGGGAGATGGATTAACAAACCGTCGCGCTCCTTCCCCATCGACAACTTTATCCTCGCCTCTTTACCTCTTTTCTTTTTTACTCTTACCAACTTTTCTCTTCTTAGTCTTGAATATTTACTCCTGAATTGCCCTCTTCTTACCTCTTTTCTTCTACTCGACGTCACCTATTTTTATCATCGGCCTACGATAACAAACCTAATGGCATTCAAACTGATGATGATGATGATGATAATGGACTGGTTCGATTAAAAAACATCCACTCTCGGTAATCTCCTGTTAATCTTTATTTACCATTCAATCGGATTGTTTACATAGCTGAAACTATCGACGAGAATATCTTTCGAACGTGTTTTAACGTATACATGTGTATTTTTAGCCTGTTGTATGCATTATCTATCTTTGATGCGGTTGAGAAACGCGAGGTGCTTTCGTCCGACTATGAACGATTTTTCTACTGGATGCGCGCATCGTATACATCGAGTCCTTCTACTTGCCAGATACATTCTATCTACATACATACTTCGCTACGGTATGCAAATATTTTTTTCTCTCTTATAGATTTTCCCTCGATGTACATACTTACATATGTACCTAGTGTACCAAACTATGTCCATTCCCCATAATTTATAACCAAATCAATAAACATTTATCGGAAATATTCGAGGTAAAATAACTCGAAAATTATCTTGAAAATTAATAACACCTTTTTCACGGACTATTATTACGATTACCTTAGTAACAAGGAAATTACTCAAAGCTATTGCACGGTACGGTTTCCTCCTGTAGACGCGTTAGAAATTAAACGAGGATCTTGTACTACAGCTTACGTCGATCGAAACCGGATCCAAGAACGTACTTGTAAATAGTTGCAGATTATTTACTTTGCTTATACGCGTAATCTATTGGTTGCGTACGCTACGAAAGACCATGAAGATAAGTACTTGTATATGCATGCCAAGCAAACATTGATCTTTCCTCGAAAAACGAAAAACGGATCAAAGTTATTATTATTATTATTATTACTTCGATCGATAATATCGGATTTTGATATCTATTTGTAGATGGCAGGATAATAGTATTTTTCGATCAGTACTAGATTCATTTTACTGCTATACCAGTACCTACTTACATTATATGTATGTATATCTATGGAAGAATAAAGTAAATGTCCATTCATCCATGCAACGGTAACGTTTCATTTTTCCACTAATTTTTACAATTAAAATACGATTACATTTGCACAATTTCATAGGAACGTTAACCGTACACGGGATATAGTCAATTAAGAGAGTTTCGTTATTAAGATAAGAATCTACTGTATTTGGAGCAATACAGATATTAAGAAAAAAACGGGCTAATTTTATTGGAAATATCTTTCTTTTCTATCTTTTTTGTTCGAATTAAAGGAAGAAACCCGCGTGATTCGGTTAGCAGACGAATTTTTCTATCGGCCATATCAGAAATATGTCCAAGGACCAAGAAAAGGATTACGACTGAGCGCCTCGATATTTGAAAATGAACGGCAACGATATTTCAAGATTATCGTACAAGGAATTGCAGGCGTTAGCTCTCAGATATCGTGTACCAGGTAACATAAAGGTAATTATTTAATTGTTCGTGACGTTTAAACGAAAAATTCCCAAGCTCGTGATCGCTTTCTCATTTTCATCCAAACACGAAAACCACTTGAAATTGATTTTTAAACGGTCGATCATCGTTTTCTCACCATAGAAGAAACTGTTGGTTAAAGTATTGCAAGCTGCAAAAGGCGGAAATGAAATCGAAGTTGGCAGGCTGCTGCAGGATCTCAAACAAAATCGTAAGAGAAAGGTGAGAAAAATCGAACCCGGAAAATTTCTTGGGTTAACCTCCACACCATTGCACAGTCCTGATTACGTTATGGCTGACGATCATTACTGCTCGCAACAACAACCACCATATCAGGGGGTAAGTCGACTGGATCTATTGCGAAAACATGCAAATTTCCAACGTTCGATCGGCTAGTTACACGATCTGCCTATTTTATTACTTAATATCTATCTTATTGATAGATATTGTTCAAAATCAAACAACGTGTTTACAAAATCTTGAAAATTTTACATATTTCCAAAATAATATATATCATTCTTTTTATAGAGAAAAACCGTTTGAAGAAATTTTAGAAGATAACAGAGAAATAGAAATAGTTTTATACATACTTTTTAACAAAATGGGATTTATGTGCTTAGGTTGCCGCCGAAGAAGAGATTGTAAGTAGAGACGAAGACAATAGGATTCCTCACTACGAAGACTTTAAGCAATTTTTGTTAAAGAAGATACAGAGGGAGTTTCAAACGTACGATACAAATAATAATCAAGTAGAAAGTTCCTCTATCGTGGACTTGAGAACAGCGACTGTTTCCTCCGATCTGCAAACTATTCCTTTGGATAATAGCAACCATACCAGATCTAATCTAATACCTGCTAATAATAATAGTAATATAGATTCGTTAACCTATCGACAGAACGATTGCCTTCGACATCAAACATCCGAGGATAGAAACAGCAATCTGCACGGCTCGATACTTTTGAAGAAAATGTTACAAGCACCGGTCGGTGCAAATTTAGGAGAAATAGCTAGTCCTCCGATAGGTGGTTATCGGTTTTCTGCGATGGATCATTATCAGTCTAATAGTTTACTAGATAATTCTGATACATTGACTGCCGAATCGGACAATCAAGATAATAATGAAGAAAATTTCGAAAACACTTCAGACTGTTACGGACTTTTAAGCAGCATGAAAGGAGAATACTTGTTCAACGAATCAAATTTTGTTAAGCACGTGGATGAGATCGGTCAACAAATTACCAATGTTTTAACTAATGAAAATGATAATCGATACAAGTATTCTACAAATAATGATACGCATCAAGATTACGAGAATTGGACTATTACCAATGTTATGGACGCAACAGATACCAACTGTACAACATCCGATCTTGTCCAGTCCTCAAGAATCTATCAAACTATGTATTATGATAATACGGGATCTATTCCTTTAAATAAACCCACGAACGACGAGGGTTTAACATGCCAATATCGTACCATCGAAAATGTACATGCTTATAACTCTAGTCAGAATTTATTTAATTTTAATGCGACGGAAGAAAGTCAGTATTACGAGACAAACATCATTCCCAATATGCAATCTGACTCTACTAGTACACATTATTTACAAAACTTAATCAAATTTACTACAGAAACTAACCAAGAATATTTTCAAAATACACATTCTTATTCAAACGCAAACATAAATCAAGATACATACTCATCCACTGTTTCTCAAACCTTTTCTAACAACAACCGCTATAATTCCAATACTTTGTGCGAAAACTCATGTTCGAACAATAATCAGGGAAATATCTCACTGTCTGAAAACTTTGAACAACAGACACCAAACTGTCATTCTACCGTACAAATGTCTGAATCCAGTACTAAGAAAAATGTATCGAGTACAGTGGATAAAGTAAAAACGAATGGTATGTGACTATGTATTTCGTTATTCTTTTAAAATTACTTAATTCGATATACAAAAGATACTCCATCCGTGTAATATTCTTTCTTTGATACTTTTAGGAATACTAGATGCATTTTGGCCAAAAAAATTCTCAAAAATTCCAGCGGATCCCATTTTGGAAAGTATTTTAAATTTCATTGACACCGAGCGCATAGATTTATCAAAACTAGATCAAACATCTTGCGTACATTGTTACGTAGCGCCGATTGTCACACATTCGCCGGAATCATCGCATGTAATTTGTTCTCAGAAAGCAAGATTCGTTGCCGAATACAGGCAGCATTCTTTTTACCCCCATTGGTTACTGTACAACGATTCCTCCCGTGGAATGCAAATGGCTAATTTACAAACAGAACTTGAAGAATCCGCGACGGAAGAAATGCCAGTTTTGTGTACATCGATACTCAAAAGTACACCTGATTTAAACGAATCGATCGAAGGAACTCGAGATTCCATTCCCGAACTTTGAACACAAAATTACAGAAACAAATCTCAGTCATGAAGAAAAAAAAGAAGAAAAAAAGAAAAAAAGAAAAAAAGAAAAAAAAGTACAAATATACGCAAAGATTTAAATATTAAAGATGAACAACTGAAGACCGATGGTCAATCAGTCAGTCAGTCAGTCAGTCAGTCAGTCAGTCAGTCAGTCAGTCAGTCAGGTGGATTAAGGTGTTTCTAAGAGCACAGCTCAATAAGAGAAGAAATACATATGTAAGTAAGTACTGCTGGTAGTACATTAAATTGTATGTAAGATTTATTGAGACAGAGTAAAGTACAAAAGTTTTGATATTATGTAATTTTTGAGGAAATCTATTTACACGTTATTTATATAATTAAGAATAGAAATCAAAGTTTAACATGATCAAAGAAAAGATCTTATTTGATCTAGTTGGGGAAATGCAGATCATTATATCGTTACTATCATGTAAAATTATTTTTCTACTGTTAATAAATGATAATTATGGAAGAAATGTGTCGTAATAGCGTATACAAGGAAATAATTGAATTTTTATATCCGTTAAGACGATGTTAAGACGTACGAGAAACGAATGCGGGAAAATTAAAGTAAAACGGCCATTTCTACGGGGTGTGTGTGTGTGTGCGCGCGCGTGTCAAGTTTCTGTTCGATGGATATAAGGAAATAAAGAATTTTTGCGTAACAAGATGATAAAGAAACGACTGGCTGAAAATAATTGTCAAGAACAATGAAAATTAATTACTTTTTACATTTTTGCTTTCGTTTATTTTCTTCATTCACGAGCAATACTTGTAATATTCTATAATTTTATTAAGAAATACATAAATGGCAAGCATCGTAAAAAGAAAAACAATTTGAAAAATATTATATGTATACGTAAAGCCCACGTAATTGTATTGCAGATCGAAAATAGAAAGGTAAATGTATTTTGAAATTCGAGTAGCTACTTGAACGATGGTAATATTTTACGCTCGGTGATTGTCGTGAATTATTCGTTGGAAAAATTGAAGAAAAATTCAACTCACTTGGAATTCCTTCTGCTTGCATTTGAGTCTTTAGGTAATTGAACACTTTAGCAGGTATCGATTCCTTTCTTCGATTTCTATATAATCCCATTTCAGTTTCCATATTTTTTGGAGTAATCTGTTTCTCGGAAGATTTATCTGGCGTCACGTTAACGCTATACATTTTACGTTTTTAACGTAATTAACGATATTTGTTCGGCTTTTAAAACGTATTCTTTTCTTCTTGAAAAATGAAACCACGAAAATTTATTTCTCGCCTTGCCTATTGTTCGTCAAATATACAATCTGCAAGCAATTGCACGAGAAATTTAAGTAAAGAGTGTACTTTCCGAGGCAAGATCTCCGACACTACTGTGTTACAAAAAAAAGCAGTATCGCGATCTAGGTGAGAATGCAGTGTCACAGAGTCGCTCGCTCTGTATTTAATGAGATCCTCGAAACACGAGACTAATTATTTTACCGTTTCGTTCAGTTTTTCCACGAAGAAAAGAATTTTAACAGTGGGTTCGACGTAAGTACACGTGTATTTATTCAATGATTAATTTTATTTAAAAACATTACGCCATAATAATAACAATAAAGATGTTGCATCGATTTTTATTTTTATGTTTCTTTACGAAGATGCAACATCGATCAAAAGATATTTAAATTGATACATTTTGTTCAATTATTTGCTGATTGTCGATTATTCTTTGAATTTGTATGGCTGTATGTGTTAGCATCGAAAGAAAATCTGTTTGAAAAAAGGAATCTGAAATGCTAATAAATAAGTAGAGATGGCTTGTCTCGGTGTAATATGTACCGAGTCCGAAGATTTCGAGTTCACTTTTGCTAACTAATCTTCTTCGCGTATGGTTCCAAAGTAGATTTCAGTTTAGACGTAAGTTAGTGTACACAGAAATCTGTGTACTCTGCCAAGCGCCATTACTTGTTTCAACAAAAATAATCCGTACACAATTGATCGTGCAGGAAAGAGTGTCGTGTCGTGTAGGTACACCATTTGCGAGATTTGCTTTATTTAAAAAAATAAAACATTCGCAGAACGAAACGCGTAGATCGAAGAAACTTTGATTAATTTAGTATTCTCGATTGTAAGTAATAATGATGCTGCACGTGAACGGACGATCGATAAATAAACAAAATTATTTGAATAAAATGTTCAAATACAGTGTAGAATATAGTAAAATTTCAAAAAAAAAAGAACTGACAAAGGAACGTAAAAATTTGTAAAAAGGTTCGGTAAGTCACGGTTAGAAAAAACGAAAAAACATTATTCTAGGCTTATGAGAAATGTGATTTGAATGCTGTTCGGGTTATAAGTGAGTGGTGCGTATTGTATAATAAACGGCAAACTGTACACAAGCTAGTAAATTAACTGTAACACTGTAGGCCTTGAAAGAGAAGAGAGTATTCTCTACGTTTGTTAACTTTACCAATTTTAGTGGGTGAATTGTGTCACAGACCAAGTAGGTACTTATGTATACGAGTAGACAGCTTACACTTTATGGACTTTCGTTCACTGCCATGCCGACGTAAAAAATACATTAGGTGAAAGCACAGACGAGGTATATGAATATGTAGACCTTTCACCTTATGGAATTTCGCGGCCGAATCTGACTGCCATACCGACCTGAAAATTCGGTGCTGATTTTAGCGGCCTCTTCTCATGGATGGCGGTCAGTTGAGAAACTCACTGAATTAGTGTGATAGGCAGCAGCTAGTGCGTATAAATGCATACCAATTGAAAAGTAGGAATAATTCGCGATTCCTTGACTAGTTAAAGTTGTAAATAATTTACTAAAAATCAGTCTATCCGCGGTTTCTAGGTGAGGCATGCCCGAGGCACGGGTTCGTAATACATACATATGTACAAGCTTCGCGAGACGTCGGAGCTCTCCCCACTCCGCCGCCTAATTCCCGAGCGTTGCCGAGCACAGCGGACGGCCATCCATCATTCTTTACTTTGACGTCAAGACGTATCGGCGTTCCGCGACCGAGGTGCGTATTTCTAACCTGTTGATCTTTCCACTATTACTAATTACAATCTCTTGCAATACGGTACCGATTTAATCATACTACTTAATTATAATAATCGTTTGTGTACTTTAATGCATCGTTATTTCGTTTCTGTTACAGTGTCTTATTGGAATTCGAAGTTAAGAAATAATAAGACTTGTTGAAACCTGTCAAGACGTGTCGGCGTTTCGTGACCAACGAAGTACTTAGGTACATACGTATTCCTAACCTTTTCTTATTTCCTCGTTATAATCAATCATTGTTTAATTATGATTTAATTTGTATTTTATTTCTGTTGCAGTCTCCGATTGAAATTTGGACGCCATGGGAAGTTTTATTGGCGCGTAAAGGACACCGTAACAGATGGCAGACGAGTCGAGAAATTGTGGAGGGAATATTGGTAACATTTAAACAATTGTAACAAAAATTAACATTCATATTAATATTTATACATTCTTATTGTAGCTTTATTACGTTCGTTGCAAGCATGATTTTAACTTTATAATCGGTCATTGTTAAGATCAAATATTAAAATCATTAACAAACTTTTTATTTACTTCGATACATATCGAAGTACATGTACAGAAATGGCGTCGGTAGATATTAACGATACATTGGAATAGTTTATATTAGAATGTATTCCGATCGCGATTAAATATTTTCGACTATTATTTATTTAATTGATCGTTTATATTTCTTTATGAATTGTTGTAATTGGAATTTGCATACATATTTCGGTACAAGTTTCAGGAAACGTAGTAACTGCGAAGTTGAAATATGCTATTCAAGCATAAATAACTAGCGAACTTTAATTCTTGGAAATTTCGGAATATTTATAAAAATTACGGGATATTCTAACGTTCGATAAATTAAACATAATCATGCTTACAACTCTAATTATGAAACTTGGTGATATATTTATAAATTGAATAATTATTTTCGTAGTTAATATTTTGTCGTTGAAATTCTCATTGATAGAGAATATTTCGCCTTCGTGGCATTGATATTGTGTACGGGACAAACTATGTATGTATACAGCAGTACATACTAAGTAAAGCAGTGTTTTCGTTGACGAACTCTAGTAAGAAGAAAAACAAAAATCGATAGGCGAAGCACAGACGTGCTTGTTGTATTTCTTGTCTCCTGTCCCTTTCTTTTCAGGACTTTTCTTTCCAGGAAATTTGTTGGCCGCGCGCAATGCGGCCGGTAGATTCAGTGATCGTGCGTAGCAAACAAGTTTGTTTTTCGGGGCAAAGTGACCCCAAGCTCGTTATCGTTCACGGTGTTAGAGAAACGCGAGAATAGAAGCAGTGTTTCTCACGCGGTATTAAATTATTTCCAGAGCATCGTGGCTCTCTGTTTTCTGAATCGCGATAATAGAGTCATTTGTTCGCCGATTTCAATCTTCGGTCGCGGTAATCTAACTTAACACTTTCCAATCAAATTAATTATTTTTTCAATTTGACATTTAAACTCCTCGTTACCGGAATTAGAATCGGTGCATCGCCGAAGAGGATTATTTGGCGATGCTCCACGAGCAAACAATGTAAGTATAAATTTATACTTATAAATTTTTAATTAAAAATCTCTACAGTTTTACCAATAGATTCTAATTGTTTTCTTACAGTTTTCTTACAGTTTCTGATCATGATCCTGGGAACCAGCAGCAGTACCCGGGGGGGTATCGGGCGGTGGACCACGAGCGAACAACGTAAGTATAAATTTATACTTTGAAATTTGTTAATTAAAAATCTCTATAATTTTAACAATAGATTATAATTGCTTTCTTATTTTTTATATCAGGAGCATGCAGGGGGCTCTGATGACTTCCACCGGGCAGCCAGCAGCAGCAGCATCATCATACAGTCATCCCAAGAGGTTCAAGTTCATCACTCGTAGTAAGTCGCATGCTATTTATGTTCCTCTGGTCCCCAACCATGTTGTAGGATGAAAGATCCGAATCAACACGGGTGATCAGTTGTATACTTAGTATTTTTCACGAGTTAAGTGACCGCGGGTATGAAAAATACCCGTGAGTAGCAACATCAATTGTTATATCTTTTTAGTTCAGGCTAGGGTCTTCTTGCACTCGCGTTTTTTAATGTTATCAATAAATGTTACACAACTTCATATGAATTATATAATCGAGTAGAATAGAAATTAATATAATGCGAAAGCATTATATCGATCATATGATCCAGTAGAATATCAAATATTCGTTTTATCGATTAATACATCATATGATGTATTTCACGTGCAAGAAAGCGTTTCGCGACTGGTCGTTTCTCAACTCAAAGGAACATGCATGTTAGTTTCGTCTTTTAAAAAATTTACTTCGACGACAGAATCGACCAGGGATAATTGAATATTTTTAATAATAATTTAACAAACTTATTTCAATTTGCAAAGTAAATTATTTTATTATGATATCTTTATTAAAGTCTTCCATTTTGAACAATTAATTCAGTCACAAATTTATCTTGAATAATAATATCTTTCGATATTAACGTACTCTGTTGTTGATATATTACATATAACAAGTCGAGCCATTTTAATTGAGAATAGATACCGTTTAGTTAATTATTAATAACCAGTTGTTCTAGTCAGGATTTTCAGGATACTTTTCCGTGTTCGTTGCCCAAGTTCATGCACATGCCCAAGTGTTATTTGCACGAGCGAAGGCAACGGGGCACGATGACTTAGTTTTTAACATTTATAATAATAATTTATCCGTGCGACTGACAATGCTAGTGTATCGTGCACGATGTACCGTCCACATATGTGTGTTTGTGGTTAGGATGTGGAAGTGCATCGTTTCAAAAGTTTATTACAATTCAGATACAGAATTTTTTTACATTAGATTCATAACAATCACAATAATGATATTAAACTTATAGTTATTATTTACTTGGCAATTGTTCGTATTGCATACGCGTCGATAATATTGTAAAATGCATAATGAATTAGCTTTTCGATCTTATATGATCATATATGTATGTATGTATAGAGTATATTTTAATAAAGACTATATCAGATATATTAAAATGTTTTACATAAATAATAAAAGTACGCAATGGGCACTAGCTTTGTCAGTCGATTCCAGAAATGGTACGTACATTTAGAGTATGAATGAAGTGTTGTGTCCGGGTGTCGGAGGAACCCCGGGGAGTCCTCTCTAGTTTAGGTCGCGCCCGGACATTCAGAATGAGAACCGTGGAGTGTTTGTTTGAGAGACTGAGTTTTGCAATTTTTTAAATATAGGGTTAGGTAGGTAGGTAACTTATTCTCTGGTGTGTGTGTTTAAACGTAAGTAGGTAGGGTCAGGGCAGGACTGTCCACATTAGTTATATGTAGATCGGGTAGGCGCGTTTTCGCGTGGCAGTTCTGTTCCTGTAGTTACGATCTCGAGAGTAGAAATGTTGCTGATTCAAACGGTGCACTTGTGCTGTTTGTTTCGGCTTTATTTTCGACTCGTCGAATCGCGCGACTCTTAAAGTCGCTCTCTCGTGCTCGCGGTCGCGATCAGGTCCCTTTCGAAACGTTCGTCCCGCTCGAGATGACCACGTTTGCTCTTTCAACGATTCGTATATTGTTGGAAGACTACGTATCGCACGAAATCTCGAGCCCGGTCTTTCGTAAGTTTCAGGCATCGGCAGGACCGCCGAAGAAAGAAAAGGCTCTCGATGAGCCGAAGAGGCCCTGACAAACTGTTTCAAGAGCGGGCTGCAACGAATGGCTTTTCATCTTCATCCTCGGATGAGAATGGAAAGTCATTCCTCTTACTACTTTGTCACTTAACTCGTCCGTAGTTGTAGTTAGTTTATTTTTCTGGTTGGCTCACGTATGCATGTACCACCTGATGGTACATGATTGCACCATACATGCCAGCCATCCCTCCCCATAACTCGCGGTTATGATGTACATAGAGTTGCGAATATGCAATAATCGCGTTTGCTTTTAGAGTTGCGAATCACTGTTTTTCGCGTTTCCTTTTTTCAGGGTAGCGTTGCGACTAAACACGATACGCGATTGGTTTTTTTGCAAACTTAGGTACCGAATGTTTGCTTAAAAATAGCGTTGCGAATTATCGATAAACGCGATTGCTCGTAGAGTTGCGAAATACTATTTTTCGCGTTTGCTTTTCAGGGTAGTGTCGCGAACAATCACGATTCGCGTTGCTTTTTTACTCTTTTATACACATAATAATGGATGTCAACCGCGTTTGTAATTTTCATTTTATAAATTAGCGTTGCGATCTTGATCAATCGTGCGATTTTTTATTTAGCGTTGCGATATTTTCAATGCCCAAATTCTACCCCAATCGTAGTACTAGTAGTAGTTAGTTTTTTTTGTGGCCAGTACATGTGTATGTACATACATGTACCAATAGCCCCTGATTAAAGTTAGAGTTGCGAATAATATACAATGTTCGCGTTTGCTCGTAGAGTCGCGAACAAATATTTATCGCGTTGATGTGTCAGTGTTGCGACTAAATACGATTCGCGATTGTTTTTATGCAAACCTAGGGATCGGTTGTTTGCTTTAAAAATAGCGTTGCGAATTTTTAGTAAACGCGATTGCTCGTAGAGTTGCGAATTACTATTTTTCGCGTTTGCTTTTCAGGGTAGCGTTGCGAATAATTACCATTCGCGGTTGCTTTTATTCTTACGAGTCGCGTTTCGAATTTGTTCTATTATAAATTAGCGTTGCGATTGTTGATTTATCGCGTTGTTGGCCCGTAGTGTTGCGATATTTAAAACGTCTAACTTCATCCTCATATGCGCCACTCTATTGTAGTTCGAAGTAGCTCGATGTAGTTAGTTTATTATATAGTGCATGTATGTTCGTAGCTACAACCGAAGACGCCCAGCACTTGATCCAGCATTTTTGGGCAACGCGATTTGCATTAGCGTTGCGAAACATAAATATATATCCATTAAAGATAGAGTCGCGAATATACAATAATCGCGTTTGCTCGTAGTGTTGCGAATTCCTATTTTTCGCGTTTCTTTTTCAGGGTAGCGTTGCGAATTCCATACGCGATTGCTTTTATCGTCATTTAAGAAGAATAGCATTGCGAATTAACCGATCGGATTGCTCTTAGCGTTGCGAATTACTATTTTTCGCGTTTACTTTTCAGGGTAGTGTTGCGAACAATCACCATTCGCGGTTGCTTTTATCGTTAGAAATCGCGTTTCGAATTTTTCTATTATAAATTAGCGTAGCGATCTTTACTTGTCGCGTTTTTGATTAATTAGAGTTGCGATTCAATGCCCAAATGCTGGTGAAAACGCTGCTCACTGCACCACTGCACTCATCGAGAAGCAAGCTGGGATTCTGCAAAGCCTCGAATGGCTCAACGTCGTTATTAAAATTAGTGTTGCGCATGATTGAATATGGGTGCACGCGATTTAATTAATAAAGGAACCCTGTGTGGTCCATTTTACGTATAACGAGCACCATTCGCGTATTGTTTTTTATTTTATAAATTAGCGTTGCGAAAGAAAGAATGGTCCACTCACGGGTTGTTTGAATTTAACACGAGTGGACGTTTATTTGAAATATGTATATCTTTTCTTGATATGTTTGCCAAAGGAAATACTGCTTTAAAGAACTGTTGTAAATAGACCAATTGTTTTATTCTTCATAACGTGTTAAAGTCTGTAATGTAAGTGAATGTATCTTCGTCACAGATTTCTGATGCATTTAAAAATTCTATGTTATGATTAATTTTATTGTAGATTGAATTTATAATTGCTATACATATATGTAGATATCTACATATATCACTAATTATTCATTCTTAGAGTTGGTGATTTTTACGGGATATAATAACCGTTGCGATCCAATGGTTATTTATAAATAGCGAATTTTTTATAAATATTCTGTATTTTTTGCATAAATCAAAGTTTGTTCGCGATAATTGTTTTAATTGATGGAAAATAGAATGCTTGCATCAAAAGGGTATGCAAATTGCAATTCGATATTTCATATTGAGAGTTCATTTCCGCGTAGAATCGTAATTTTAGTTCGTTATTGCTTTTTCTGTACGAACCTAATTTAGTTTTCAGTACAGTAAAATATAATTATTGCAATGTATACGTCTTGAAAATTTTTTTATTTGATAAACGAAACGAGAAATAAAATCTACTTGTCTTAACACTGAGACGAATTTATATGTATAATTATTTTTTTTCTGTGTTCATTAATACACTTTCATTTCAGCTATTAATCCTTTGAACAAGTTCTTGTTACAGAATCTAGAATCATTGAAGAATCGAATTGGAAATGGTACACGGATTCCATCTTGATCCCTCTTACAGTAATATTTCATACAATTCCATTTATTGTCTGGGTTTATGTTACAGGGAAACATCGTGGGATTAACCAAGACACCAAGAAGAAAATATCTCATCAATATCTTCGTTTTATATCGGTTATATTTATTGTATAATGAGTGTATGTTTTAGAAAAACATCGTGGGATTGATGAGGACACTAAGAAGAAAATATTTCCTCGTATATTCTTGCATACTTCAAATTGCGTTAGAATATAAGTAAAAATGTACATATATGTATAGATTATAAGATAAAAAAGCGTTCTCCAGCGTTTTATTAAGTACTAGTGAAACGTGTGCGTAAATTTAAGTGGTAACGATTAATAATAAAGTACATATTGGTAGTTTAATAATCAGGATCCGTAAGTACTTACGTGCAGTTGCACATTCCATTGTTGTTTCTAAAAAACATATGATGGATTATCTCATATGTATCAACATTTTGTTAGGTTTTTCATCTCTTGATCGGTCAGAGTTCGTGCGTGCAGCAGTTGCACATCCCAATTTCGTTTCTAGAAAACATGTGCTGGATTATCTCACATGTATTGACATTTTGTTAGGTTCTTCGTCTCTTCATTGGTCAGTTCTTTTAAGAACTCGACCTTTGTAGCTCGTTTCTAACTCTTCGATAGCGCTTCTCCCTTGGTATTCGATAGGTATTCGATAGGTATTCGATAGGTATTCGATAGGTATTCGATAGGTATTGGAATTCCTCGCCAAAGGAAGGGTGGTTGGGGCGAGGCTAGGGTGGGTCTCCATTCGCAGCAACCTCCTCGTGGTGAGACCCGGGTCATATTATTTACTATGCAATTAATAGAATTATTAATTACATAGGAAATAATATGAGCTAATGGCTGCGTTCTTCTTATAGTTCCACATACATAGGTTGTTCGTCCTGGTGTGCGGTCTGATAACACTGATTTCGAGTCGCAAATACGTTTGTTGCCGAGTTAGTTTTTAAATAAATAATATATTAGAATTGAAAATAAAAAATAGAGGATTTCCGGTATATTTATCAATGAGATCGTTACGTATTTTAATAATTTTGAAATCTTTAAATAATCTCGATCGATTGGTTATTCCAATGAAATTAATCGATCGATGCTCAATTCTGGACCGTACAGATTTAATTCCGTTAAAAAATAATAAAATTTATGTAATTTTATTTTCTGTCCCACTTCCTATTGTGTTAATATCTAAATCTGTTGATAACGTTGCGAGTGACACGAACATGGTAATGGGGTTCCGGGAGGCCATAAACTCGGGCCGAAAAATTCCATTAGGTGAAAGGTCTATTCATCATATCATACATATACCTCGTCTGTGGTAAAAGTTTGTCGACAGAAATAGTTGGTTGTCTTCGGCGCTAGATGGCGTGTCAAGGTTAATTATCAAGAAAGTATCTTGACGAAGCATGCGTGTAGGTACGAGTATCGTAAAATAATTAGATCACATTTTCCGTGGCTTCTGCCAGCTTAAGAAATTTTACTCGTAAAATAAAACTGATACGATTTTAAATTGTCGTCGAATGAAACGAAAGCTGTATAGTGTCTCTTAATATGAAAACGAATTTTATCGTTGGAAGTTTATGGCATACGAAACAAATTATTTTTAATTTATTATAACGTGGATATCGATCGGCATTACACGCGCTGGAAAGGATTTATTCATTGTGAACAGTGTATTACATCACCGTAAGTCTCATCGATGCTTTTCAACAGTTTTCGGATGTTTGTCGATGGGTGAATATTACGCACATTTTCGTTGACAGTGACAAACTTTACTTTACAAAGTCACTGTCAAATTCCCAACATATACATATACATATACATATAAATATAAATATCTCTGTAGAAGAACATTACGTTTTTCTACTCTCCCGAATCTGTTTATCAAATAATATTTATATTTTCGTAAAAAACGATTAAAATATCCAAGTCGGCATCTATTTTCTCACCTCGAATATACATCATATGTATTGTTTGGTAACGACATGTGGTCTCTGTATACGTATATGTATGTACAAACGGAATTCATGCATGAAAAATGTATTCGTTCTATTATTATTACAAGTGATAGATGTATGTATTAATCTATGCATCTTTACGCGGCAAATTTACCACGTACGTTTTACCATATCTTCCACATCGTAGGAGAAACACGACTACTGAAATATCTTATAATTCCGAAAAAATATTGATGAGATATGCAGCATCAAGTTGAACAAAGGCTCCCAAAAATCTTAACGTACGAGTACAGTGACAGCGTGGTGTCTGCTAGTGACATAAATCGAAAAAATGAGTGCGGTAGAGACGCCCCATTTTATTCGCACTATCGAGTGGGATATGATGGACAAAACAAAGTTTTTCCCATTGAGTATGCTCTCGTCGTTTTCAGTGCGTTGTTGTTTATATCCATTGACGGTGATCAAAACACGTTTGCAAGTTCAAAGGCACAATTGTATTTACAATGGTAAGTTTGTACGTAGCTTGTGTAAATGCAGATGGTACTATTTGATTTATCGTCGGTTGTTTGGCGCAGGAATGATAGATGCTTACAAAAAGATATACAAAGTCGAAGGCTTGGCGGGTCTTTATAGAGGATTCTGGATAAGTTCTGTACAAATTGTATCCAGTGCGTTTTACATATCTACGTACGAAGGTGTTCGTCATATACTTGGACAAGATCGTGTTCTAGGCGGTATAGATTCGCGGGTTAAAGCATTAATCGCCGGTGGTGCTGCTAGTCTAGTAGGTCAAACGATAGTAGTTCCTTTCGATATTCTAAGTCAGCACTTGATGGTTCTTGGGATCGGTAGTAGAAAATATGGCAAGAATTCTATAAACAAAGTAAGCAAACTAAACGAAAGCGGTCGGTTCTTATAGGTTCGTTTATTAATACCTGACTTACAGATGGAAATAAATCCATTGGGTCTAACTCTCGAACCTGGGAAAACTCATGCTCAGATATCGGCAAATATTATAAAATTAATTTATCAGAGAGACGGTTATAGAGGCTTCTATCGGGGGTATGTTGCATCGTTGTGTGCGTACGTTCCTAATAGTGCACTTTGGTGGGGACTCTATATATCTTACCAAGGTAATTGAAAATAAAATGGTAAAAAAGTAAACGGATGTTGGATAATAATCTTTTTTCGCATTACAGAACAGCTTATCCAACTATTTCCGGAATGGTTTTCTCACTTGTTTATTCAAGCTGTGGCTGGAACATTAGGAGGATTTACTACTACGATCGTTACGAATCCTCTAGATATTGTACGGGCAAGATTACAGGTGCAAAGATTAGATAATATGTTTAGTACGTTTAAAGTTCTTTGGGTGGAAGAAAGGTTGCAGATATTTACAAAAGGACTGTCCGCGCGACTTGTACAATCCGCTTGTTTTAGTTTTTCGATTATTTTAGGGTACGAAACCATTAAAAGATTCAGTATAAACGAAGAGTACAAAAGTTACATTAGGTGGTAGATATTCGTTTGTACATAACATTTCTAGGAACAATTTTTATGTTAATGCATTTCTCGCCGATTCTGTATTATACATAGAAAAATGTAACAGACACGCACCAAAGAAAAGAGAATGAGATCATAGAAAATGATCGTTTCGATGACGGTACACATGTTATACAAAATGTAAATATTATAATTGTAACAGAGGTTAATAGATGCGAGGAAAATGGATAAAAATATTTATTTTATAAAATACACATAAATATAAATTTTAACGGGAATACATATAACATCGTTTATGGAATCTAATTTATTTCCAACTATTTTCCTGATGGGTAAAATGTAAAAGTGCAGTTTTAATATACTACGTATTAGATTGGCCGTGTTACTCTCACCTTGCTCCGCGTCTAATTCGTTGCGATCCTTTAATTTTTTTTTTATTAAAAATCGACTTGTTCGTTACGGTAGTAGTAATAGTAGTAGTTTGGGATTTCAGGTGAGTCGTATCTATGAGAAATAAAGTAACAGCAGTTTCATTTCTCTTTTATTAGAAAGGACATCATATTGATAGACATTGTATGTTTTAAAGGTACTTGAGTGGTCTCGGTCTCGGTCTTGCACACGAAACTTTTTACGTTCTCTTGCTATCCATTCCTTAATAATACAAATTACACGGTACCTGTATTTTTCTTCTCCACATTATTTATATTGTATGTACAGGCCAGGGAAATCGTTTCAATCTTGAATGTATACAATGTATGTACATATACATACATATATGTATAATATGAATTGGACACGCTGTAACTATTTTACTATTTCACCGATACATATACATATAGGTACGTACGACGAGTTTTAAGTGTACATACTATTAAACGTATCGAGTGTCGAGTTTTCCGATTACAAGGAGTGTATCGTATACACGCAGCAATACACTCTATGAACAATGTTTTCCAATAAAGATATACGCGTCGATTAGATACCTTTGTTTCATGGAGCTTAAACGGAACAATAATATGTATCGAGTTTGCGAGACGAAGATAACGCCGCACGTTATCTAAAAAGCGTGTTTTTCTTGAAAAAAAGAGGGAGAGGGAGAAAAAGAAAAAAAATGGTCAGATCGTTATCGTTTCGGTTATTCGAGAAAGGGGAAATTTGTTTCAGCAGGAATTGATATTCGTATAATTTATTCCGGTTAAATTGATATTAATGGTAAAGGAAGAAGATACGCGTTAAAGAGCCAAGCGAGCTCGGCTGATCTGCGCGTTCGGTGGCTGGGAATCGGAAAACGATAAGATCAGTTGCTGCTCGACTATTGTGCAATCGTGGCCGAATCTCGGTGACGTTCACGGTAAATAAAGAGAAAGAAGTGGCACGAGGATGATTTCGTTCGATCGTCAATTATTGGACAAAAAAATGAATTTACTTATCTCGAAAATATTGTGCTCGTCGATTGGAAATGCCGACTAACGACAAGTCCATTTAATTTTAATGGCTACTCGAGATGATTCGAAAATATCGTTTAGTATCGTTTTCCTCGAGAATCGAAGAAACAAAGAACAAAGAGATATTTGTAAACGTAGATTGGATGTTTTTTTTATTATTTATCGAAACTTTTAACACGATAGAATGGAGTTTACGTGGAATAATACTGAATTCATTGTTACTCGAAGGAACGTATGCATACGTTGGTACTTGTGTATACGTATACATACATATACTATATTCGCCTTAAATACATACGTGCTTCCTATACATACATATGTATACTTGCGTATGTTTCGTTTAATTAATTTTACACTTTTCTAATATTTACAATTACACTTAAATAGTTAATGTATGTACACTGATGGGAGCCTATACGTATATTAGGGCGATTGATTTTCGTTAAATAAATAATCGTTTTGGAAAAATATTAGCTTTGCTCGAAGGTAGGCGGCGTGCATACGTTCATTCTTCGAATAGAGATTGTCCATTACGATAATCGAGTGAAATTGTTTCGAGATTAGGTAACAGTGAGTCTATCGGATCGCGAACGATGTTTGAAAATGCGGAAATTCATTCTCGAGACATTGGTTAGAATATGAAATTGGAGCGTTACGTTGGTTCTTTTCTTTTGTTTCACGCAGCTAAGATCGGTGATGGGTGGGTGGGTGGGTGGCTGAAAGGGCCCCCCTCTGCAGTATTCGCCGGTCAAGTTACATTAGCCTTGGTATATGTTAACGTGGTGGTGGTGGTGGTGGTGGTGTTGATAAGCGAGGAACGTTTCTGCAATCGATTTCGTTCCTAGTCATTTCCTCGGCCAGTTGATAAGAATACCTGGAGCGTGGTCAGCCTCGAGGGAAATTTTGGGAAACGTTCTCGTACGCCGATGTAGACGGGACCTATCGCTTTCACTCGCTTCCCAATGCGATAATTTGTTATACATATACATATGCACAGTTCTGGTAGATCGTATAAGCGACGCGATACGAAAAATAGTTTTTCGAAATATTCTGTTTGGAAACCGGATAAGAATCTTTTCTATACGAGCGTTTGTTTCCGAGATTAATTTTAACGATGTTTAGAGAATCGATGTTAACAAATTAGTTTTATTCTCTTGTAAGATTTTAATATACTCTGTACTCGTGGAAGGAGGAGCGATGCGATGGTAATAACGTCCCGGATCGCGGCATCGGTCTCTCTTTCGTGGTCCACTTTTCGTCGCGTAAACACGATAGAATACGAACGTTGAATTTTTATGTCGCGTGTATCGCTGGATCACAATGATCGGCAATCGGTGGTCGGCGATCGGTGGTCGTTCGAACCGACAAACTTGTACTTGTACTAGTTTCCCTTGAGTGATTTGTCTTGGGCAGCAAGCTTACAATCACGTGTCCCGAAAACGAATCGCCCGTTCTCGACGGGGCCCGGTACGGGCCCCCGTGTGACGTCACATTCCACCACTGGTCAGTCCAGCAGCAACGCCACCGTCGCTGCTTTGGCTGACGCTGCTGTAGCTGACGCTGCTGGCCTGCCCGCCGGTATTTACTCCCGAAACGTACTGTAATCAGAACAATTATACAGATTTTCCAAGAAACGATAGTGCCCCGGTTGTTCTGTACTTGGTGCAATTGTATCTATACATAGACATCGAGGAGAAGAAAACGACTAAGTTTGAAAGCGATCAAATTCCACTTCTTTCTCAATCGGCCGAGTAAAACTGAAAATATGTACTCTGTGTTGAAAATTCCTAAATGAAATTGTACGCGCCTAACCGATTTAGGCGAGTCCCGACTAGATACATATGTACATTGTACATAGACACGTACATACCGTAGACGGGCGATAAAATAAAAAAATAAGCTTGTTCGTGTCAGTTATGTTTGTTCCGTTGTTCGCGACGTATTTTTAGCAGGTAGTTTGCGGCTGGATAAATTTGCCAGCAGCATCACGGTATTTATCGAGACCGTTCAACTTTAATTAAATTCCTTTACATTGCCAAACTTTCCTTAGTTTTCCGAAAATTCCATCGAAATTAAAGGGTGTCGTGTCGCGTTGGAGCGTCATCGATCCGACCGTTAATTAGGAAATTTCAGCGCCTCCGCAACCCAGTTAACGAAGGCGAGGAAGGTTCACGAATGCATCGAGGAAATCGAGATTCAAGGAGTTTGTAGTTTTACGTGGCGTAATTTGATCGAACATTGCGAGTCACTCGAATCTCAAGGATCTTTTGTTCGCGCAGTCTCGTACAATACAATTTAACACCATCTCCATGTGAGATTAGAGTTTCGGTTCGCTGCGACTTGCTTTCGAAAGCATGCCTTTTGTTTAAGCAAAGGCAAAAAAGGGCTGGGAGGGAGAGTTTCCTTGGCAATACAGGAACAACGAAAACTGTCTGATCGGGGATCGTTGGACTATCGGAGAAGGTCAGATTCCCTGCAATTTAACCCGTATACGTATATTGTTTTGTTAATCCGGAGGTCGGAGGATTAGCGACAGGACGAGCGTCGAGCTATAAATCGAGCTACATCGGAGCAGAGAAGTTGGGAAGAAAGAGTAAATTTGATCCGGTCGTGTGTCTCCGGGGAATTTGGTGCTCGATAGGATAAACGAGGAAACTTTTGCCTTGTCGCGCGGTACCCGTCCCCTCGAGGCGAAACCGATGAAACAGCGCTACGAGAAGCCGGATTTTTTATCGTATCGAGAGATTCTCCCCTATATCTTATTAAAAAGCAAAATACTATTATGTAATTGATAGCCAGTCAGGGTGAAAGAAAGAAAGAAAAGAACGATGATCAGGAAAGATTAAGTGTGTAGAAACCGGTCAACGGCACGTTCTCGAGTGACTATAAAAGTAGGTTCGGTGTAGAGGGTAATTAACACGTAGTAGAACGATGCTGGAAGACTAGAAAATGGATGATGCGGTCGATTTCTCGATTTAAACGGTTTACAAGCGCGAGGTGTACCTACATGAAAGCGTAAAATATGTTGTCATGGTCACGAGACATTGTTAAACTATATCGTTGGAGAATTAATTCAATTTTGACAATAGAATCTTATAAAAGAAATATAAATAATAATTTGACTCGATCGATCGCATCGCGCACCACCGCGTTCATTTAATTTACTTATCGGTGATAAATAAGTATAGCGGACGATACCGATCGCGAAATTTCACCGTTTTAGGTAATTGATTTCCAACTGTTACGCGTCGACTGCTGACGACTCTAATACACACTCGTAAATTGTACGATAAATTAAATGGGCTATCTACATTAATTATAATCCAATATTTTTCTATTATCGAAAGATTGATATTTTCAATTTTTACGCGGCGCGGCACGGCGCGCGACACGGCGCGCGACACGGCGCGCGACACGGCGCGACGCTCGATTAGGTTTATCGGTACGATACGATAAAAATTTAGTCGTAAGAATTAATCACGTTTGATAGCCCTTTGAATGAAACGTATCGGTAGGTAGGTAGGTAGGTAGGTAGGTAAGTAGTTAGGCATATCATGAAACGTATGCATCGATCCGACGACGTACGGTGCTGCTCGTGCAGAGGTGCTTTTGCTCGTAGGGCGGCGCGTGTGTGTTACATGTGCGTGTATCATTGATCGATAAATCTATTCACTATTCAACATACCGAGGCAGTGTTATACGGGGATGGTACAGAGTCCTTGGTCGCTAATCTGTACCAAGTGTCTTCGGACGATTACTAGGGATAGCATTGTCTCAAGGTAATCGATGCTTCGATGTCGATGGATAAAAGGATATGGAGGAAACGAGAAAGGTTTCGAGGTGGTGGCCAATGATTGACGATATCCACGTCGCGACGGTATCCCATCGTTAAATGTAGCTTTGCTCGCACGAACTCTCTCGGCTGCTTCTTACGTGCTGGACCGAGTACGCGGAGTAGTATCTTCCGGATGCGAATCTCTGAAAAAATAGTAATACACTGGATACTCTGTCCAATATGTACCGGGTTTACACGATGCATTCTCCAGGTTGTTGCTCGATGGCTGCTGCTTGATGGCTCCCGCGCCGCGCCGCGCCACGCCACGCCACGCCACGCCACGCCGCGATAGATTCCAGCTAGACTTTCTTCTCCGGCCTAGTCCGGATTCATTCAACGACACGAGTATTTTTAACTTTACGCTAGAGTCTGGCTTGGTTATTTAAACGTATATTGTAGGAACGCGAGTATAGCGCGTCGCAGGAACGGGTCAATTTTACGAACCAGAGACCGATTTTTCGACTTTTAGACCGATACGATCATGTATTTATTATTTCATCGGTCACCGTTTCATCCTATAAACATAAATGTTGACATTGTATCTATGGTCTGGGAAGAAGAATACGTGCCAGACAACGCGTTAAAATACCTTTGCGTTAAAAGGTATTATTGATAATCTATTCGTATCGAAATTTTACTGCTCGTACGAGTTTCGAAACGACGTTGACTTTATCTTACGATAAAGAAGAAATTAAATAATGTCTCGTAATCTCAACTGAAACGTATGGTAGATAGATAACGTTCCAAGTTACTCGAAGCTAAACAGAGTAGCGTTATCCGCCAAGATCAGGAATCTCCTTGTAGAAACGAACGGGCAATTTGAAAACTTTAGCAATCGAAGTAATAAATTTCCTTCCGTTGCCGTTGGCTAGATTTCAAGCTTACTTTATACGCATTCTCGTTACTTGACACGAGTTTTAGCGCGTTTCCTTGACCGCTTTATACTTGGCTAGGAAAGTACCACCTTGCGTCCAGACTTTCTCACCATTTTAATCAATTTCGCGGTTCGCTTTACGACGCGTTGCGTCGCGTCGCGTCGCGTCGCGTCGCGTCGCGTCGCATCGCATCGCATCGCATCGCATCCGAGTGCTTCGACATTCGTATTCGCCTGTTGCTTTGTCGAAACGTTAAACCTAAACTATCGAATCGTACCATTTTACATCAGGTTGTCTAATTAAAAGCATAGAAATGATGATTGGGACGCGACGCGATCCAACCAACCCTCGTTGGGCTCGTAGAACCGAAACTGCACGCGTTTCTAACGTTCGTTCTCTTTTACCTGATGGTTTCGCGGATATTCTATGTACACGCGACACTTGACACGGAAAACTATCAATAGCTGATACTTACTTGACTCGGTTTACATCTAAATGCCGGTTGATATCGCCGTTTCATCCGTCTGGGACAGCAGGCGCACAGAATCCTCGCAAAAGCTCTGAAAGAGAAACGAGAAAAGCGACGTCTAAGTTGGATAGCGTGACAATTACGATTTCTCTCTCTCTCTCTCTCTCTCTCTCTCTCTCTCTCTCTCTCTCTCTCTCTCCCGCGCGCTTCTATTTACACCAAATGGTTTTCCATACTTTCAACGATGGGCAGATGTTTCGGACATAAGTCGAGTAGTTTTCATGCAGCGTAAGAAATTATAGTTTAAAGTGATTTTTAAAGAGTAAGAAAAGGTCACCCCGATCATACGCGATACGAAAAAACACATATTATGCTTTGCATCTTGCACCAGATATTAACATGTATTTATCCATGTATGAAGTGTAATTTTATGCAGACCTTGAACTTTTCTATCGCATCATCGTTACGTAGACGGGTAACGTTTCTTTTTTTCATACATACGTATTTCCTAGCTGTCTAGATATCCCTGTAAAATGTCCGTACGGAAGATTTCGAAGAAAGAATATTCGAGAGACAGTCGTGTGTCTGTTGGCGCGATTATTTTTCATATGTATTTTTCATTTTATTTTCTTGTGTCAATATCGCGCTTGCTCGCAGTGTCCAAAATATCCAGACTCATAGACTGAAAGTTAATTTAGGTGTATGATCGAGTAGAGCTTTTTAGCCGGTTCGTTTGAACGATGCACGGCGATCGGCGAGTACTTTAACGAGTCTGACTCGTGATGAAGATTTTGGCCCAAAGCAGAATATGTGTGGTGAGTGAGAGGCGTGGCGCGTGAGTGAGACCGCGCGACGCGGTGATAACGTAAACAGGCGGTAGTTTTTAAGACGGGGACCCGATTGAGGAGTCAGTCGTCGCCCTGCGCCAAAGTCGATCACTTGGAAGTATTAGTCAATAAACTATCTTTTAAACATCTGTTCCCGCTGTTTTATTTCATCGTCAGGGGATTCCCTCGTATATTCCAATCTGCAAGGGCAAGAATCCCACATATGTATCGCGAAGAGAAAGTCGGCCGAAACGTAAACATCACGAGACAGGCTCGCGGACAGCAAATGACGATCGTGATCGAGTTTTAACTTCGTATCGGTACGCCACAAGAGTCGGTCACGATTCTTATAATCTCTGTTACGAAACAGTGTCAGCATCACGATGGTCTGTTTATCGCGCGTTGGCTCCTACCGTTTACCACGGGAAGGGGTTAACCGACCGATAACGCGACCTTTGGCCGAGTGTCGTAAACGACGGTACATAGATAGATAGATAGATAGATAGATTAACGGGGTGGTTGTAATATTGGGCGCGTGCACGCGCGCGTATTTGCATAGGGGCCGTTGTAGCGTGAACGTGATGACATGCGATACTTTGGACCGCAAACGCGAGAAATGTAATTTTGATCGCGACGAAATAACGGTGTTGGTCGGTGGTTCGCGGAATATGTAGCAGGTTACGGCTGGGGATATTGGCAGTTAACTGATCGGAGATAAATTCCCGGATAGAAGGAAATTTCACGGTACAGGATGATAGAAATTCGTTATCGGTGTACGGTGGGTGTATCGAGAGCATGTAACGAGTAAGTACACGGTCATTTTAGCGATAGGCGATCTAGCAGAGGGCATCGAGTCCTTGATTATCTTGCTTGTCCAATCGAAGAATAGAATAGAATAGAATAGGCTAGGCACGGCACGGCACGAAACAGTTTGTGCGCGTCACGGTTTTGGCTTTACGGAACACAACAGTTGGAAGTCCGTGTTCGCTTAAGGTTCGCGGGCATGTCGGTGTTGATTCGATTGGCGTTTTTGGTCGCGGTGTCGCGTTCCGTGTCCTTTGTTATTATGTCTGGAGACTTGGTCGAGGTGTACCAAGGGGAAACAGAGGTAGGCGATCGCAGACTGATCGTGGAAAGGCTCGCAAGTTATCGAGAGGAGAGCGAACGGTTTTCAAACTCGATACCGTGCATCGAGAGTTTATTGAACAAGTACATAAACGAATCGGTTTGGTCCGTGTTCGTGATATTGGACGTGCGGACCGAGGTGAACGAAATGATCGGGCAGCCGCTGGTCGCGAGCCTGAAAGGTCGTTTCGGGTTTTTCACGTTCACGACGGGCATGGATTTTCCGATACCGCGAGACAGATCGTCGAGCTCGATCATCTTAACGTCGAGCGGGAACGTCGAGCGGGAGGACAGTCTCCTCTATCCCATGCTCTATCCCTGCGATCAAGGATGTCTGTTCGTCGCGATATCGACGACCGAGTTCCGCGACGAAACCAGTTTTCTCGACGAAGCGTACAACGTGACGAAATCGATGTGGACGCGAAGAGTTTGGACGGTGATCGTGGTGGGCAGAGTCGGGGATTCTGTACTGGTCGCCGGTAGCGTCGCTTTCGAGCCGTACAAACCGTGCAGTCCTTTGCCGCCTATCGTCTTGAACAAATGCGATGCTCGGAGGACATGGAGGAATTGGAAAGAAATCGATTCACCGGCTCTGAACGGTTGCATCGTTAAAGTGGCGTACTTGGAGCAGCCGCCGTACGTAACGACGGTGAACGGTTCCGCGAGTCTGACCGGCTTCGAGGGAAATTTAACGGAAGAGGTTACGAAAGAGCTGCGGGTCGAGTGGCAGAGGGTCGAATGGAGCGACAACACCAGTTACTCGGAGCAGGTGCGGATGTTGCTTTACGACGAAACGATGGCCGACTTGGTGATCGGTCGAATTCTCCAACAGTCGCACAAAGACATAAGATACTCGACGACGTACGATATGCTGAAAGTGGTATGGGTGGTGCCGAAAGTGCCGAAAGTCTCCTTGGAAGGATTAATTTTACCGTTCGAACCGTACGTCTGGGCCGCTATAGCCGGATCGTTGCTTCTCGGTGCAACCTTGAAATTTTTTATCCTTCGAGACGTTTCCTGCTTGGACATATTCGCTCTGATAATAGGCGTGTCCGTCGCGCGACAACCAACCAGACTATCGAGGAAAATCCACTTTATTTCCTGGAGCATCTTTGGCTTGTTCCTCACGCAGGTTTACGTGGACTCGTTGGCCGGTCAGCTGATCGACGAATCGGTCCTTAAGATCGAAACGACCAAGGATTTAGTTTCCTCCTCGTTCGAGATAGGCGGCACCGCGGCTTTCGCCAGTCTCTTTGACGAATTCGAAGAATCGGACGAGATGGTGACGCAGCTGCGCGACAAGTTCGTCACGTTTGACCAGGACAAGTACGTCGATCAGTTCGAGGATCTGTTGGATGGTCGAAACGCGACGTTCGCGTTGGTCACCGTGCTCAATTCGTCGCGCAGCGATGCTATCGAGACGCCGTACGCTTACACGATCACCACCGAAGTGATATGCAGCTTTCCGCTCGGTCTAGCTACGTGGACGGGTTTCCCTTACCTACGTACCATCGACGACAAGATCCACGATTTTATCGATTTCGGTATTTTCGATTTCATGACCAAACTGGCTCTGGCGAACGGTACGCGTGTCAGAATGTTTGCGATCGCCAACGATCAACAATACAACTCCGAACTTCATCTCCAGCAATTCGTTCCGGCTTTTCTGCTGATGGTGATCGGTTTCTCTACCGGCTTGATTCTACTCATTTTCGAAATAGCCCTCTACCCATGGAAATGCTTCGAGTGATCGATGCGATTGCTTACGGCTCCCAACGGAACCCTTCAAAGACCATTAACTTGTTCTAAATAACTTCAACACCCAACACTGTCTGTCTATCTATCCTTTTCTTCTATTTCTCGTTATCTTTACAACCGCCACAGACTCGACAACTTGCTTGCTCGACAATTTGCTTGCTCGACAATTTGCTTGCTCGGCAGCTCGGCAGCTCGGCAGCTCGGCAGCTCGGCAGCTCGGCAGCTCGATCGCTTCGACGATCATTATTGCCAATTGCTTAAACTAGTCAGCCTGTCGCGTTTAATTACGCGTGGCCATTCGGAGATCAAAGGGGGCAGGTTGTTGCGTCTCTGGGGGAAAAAGAACACGTTACGTACATAATTAGGAAATACGGGTTCGCGTAACCTGACCCAAACACCTCTGGTGCGATTGCGTGACGCATAAATTGTCGTTGCTCGTCGGAGAGCAACGTCCGAACGGCTGGATATCGTTTTACAATAGATTATCGGCTTTCGCTTTATGAATTATAGACGGAAGGGATATTGGATCGCGGCTGAACGGACGCGCGAGATAGCTGCGGTGTAACCTTTTTATCGAAACCGTCCAACCGGCCGATTCTCGTGTCAAGGACGCCGCCTCACCGATACTCGAACAATTTCTACGCTTACTTTGTCGTTTATTCGGTAACTGCCTTCTTATGCTACTATCGCAACCATACATACGAGTCTGATAAATATACTTTTCTCCTCCCCTCTATCGATTAACTTTCATTCCTGTCTCGACGCTTTTTTCATACTTTGGTCGACACGATATTACTTTACCCATCCTATTAGACCTGTGTTAGTCTATTCGAGTATTATACGGCCACGGACCACGGTTGTCGATCGGTTGGACGAATTCGTACGCGGGGACACTCTTGGAAAGTTAGCCAAAGTAAAAGGACTTGGACTCTTACGTTGGACCGAGGACGGAGAAAAATAGACAGATTGCATCGTCTTTTCAATTCTATCTACCTATTTAAACTTTTTTTTACCGAAACAATTATCGAGTTTGGTCGGAAGGTAAAAAGACCGAATCCGAGAAAAACGTACATTTACAAAACGTACATTAATTTCGTAAATTTTAATTTTTAACCTTATTTTTTCTTGTACATTATTACTTTCTATAATGCCAGTGTTTCACGGTATTCTTGTGTCATTACTCGGATCGCCTTGCATCGTACCTATACGATCATATCCGTTCCCACGTAAATACGCCTATTGATTTCGTTTCAAATACATACATATGTATATACGTGTATGATAACAAACATGTATTGTTTCGATAAAACGGTATTATTTTTTCAGCGTTTTGCCCAACTATTCTGCGCGCGTAGAAGCTAAAACCGACCGAGAAATTGTATAGAAAGAGTGTGCGTCGACGAGGATCGAAGATCATATGTACGTAGATATTTATTTTACGGTCTAAAATTCCAGATTCTAACAAATTCCAAGCCCGCGATAGATAGCGACTCGTTGAACGTGTAATCGCCGTAAATAAGCTATAACCGAATCGTTCGTATCTAAAAGTCGACGTTCTCGAGAGCCTCTCCTTTCTCGATATGTAAAACCGAGCTCTTTAATGAAATTCGCCCAGAACTTGTCTAATAAACTGCTCGGTGCTCTACCCCTCTTGACGATTGCGCTGTTTAAAAGATCCTTTCGAATCCCAATAGCCCTATTACAAGTCGTTAAGAACTTTTTTACAGTTGGTACATCTCCGATCTTCGTCTCTTCCATATTTATCTGGAAAATATTTAAAAACCACTCGATGCGTCGCATTATTCGTTCCGGTTCCCCTTCTCGATGAGCACTTTTAAAGGCACCGCATCGATATCTTTGCAGATTGGTTGCATTATTCAAGCGTGTCTTCTTTTTAATCGTTACCCGAGGTCACGAGCTTGAAGAGAAACGAAAATAAATATGTAGTTAAACGGCGGACCTTCGCGAGAAGAAACGAAATAAAATGAAACAGCAACTTTGTAGAAAATTTATTTAGCCACGATTCCAACGTTCCATATTTAGTTTTCACTCGACGATATACTCTTATTACTCTCGCGTTAAGTATTCGAAATATCGAAGTATTTCGACTCGTTTCCTCGATGTTTTCCATTTAATTTGAAACGCGTGCATCTCTGTCGAGAAAAACGCACAAGGCTACAGAGTCCGTCCGTCCGTCCGTCCGTCCGTCCGTCCGGAGACGCTCTGAATTTCAAATTTTGTACGGTGAAACAGCGACATTCGTCCGACACTTTTCCTCGCGTAATTATGGAAAAATTTCTCGTCTCCTTTGTGGTGTAAAATATCGTGGAATAAATTTGGCAGGACTCGGAACTTTAGCGAGAAAAATGTCTCCTTTTTTCGAAGAACACGCCGCCGCGCCGGGCGGCATCGTCTTTTAACAGATACACCCCCTCTATCGTCTTTACTTTATCTTCTTCTTACGTGTAATCTTTGCCGCGTCCGACCATCGATCGCTCCTTCTACTTGTACCCTCTATTGCACGCATATCCGATGCGAGTCTTGAAAGTGGAATAACGGCAGGACAGGTCGGAGCAGGAAGCAAAAGGGCCGGATGTTGGAGCGATGGTCGAATCGAACGAGCGAAAGATTCTCCTCCGATTGGACTGACGCTCATAAATTAGCTATATCGAAGTTTACGTTCTAATGACGGCGAAACGTGCACCGAATGTATTTCTGTCGGGAATCGGTCCAGCGTGTGCGACATACCAAAACGGAAATCGATGCCCGGGCAACAACATCGTCACAATGTACATATGTCGGTCGACGCGAATCCTCGAGTATTTTACTCGGTCCGGATCCGCGTTAAAAACTTTATCATGGACTGGTGCCGTTCGGCGACATGCGCCCGGAAATGAATACTCGCGACGCTGCATCTGTTCGTGAAAACGGAACGGAACGGGACGACATTACCCGAACGATCGAGCCTCTAATCTCACCGATCGATAATAGACATTTAACGATTTTCGTCTGTCAATCGTTAGCAAAATTATTTCAGCGATCTCGCAGCAACCGTATATGTATGTAATTTGCTCGTCTTTCGAACGACGAAACGTCACGATGACGTCGATAATGGTATACGTTAGATGCGTAGATAGCGTGCATCGTTTAATCCGACGTCGTTAGACAAGTGTGTCGGCTTACCGTTTCTCGCTACGCAGTCGCCCGTTTAGGATATTATCTGTTAAGCGTGCATCGCGCGGATCAGCGACTGGCGTCGTGACGCGTTGCGTTCGCATCACGCACGACAGTAACTGCAACACGTGGCGAAATAAGCGTATGTAGGAAATTTGAACGGGTGCGGCCACGCACGGTCAGGGATAAGAGTAAAAGAAACCATCCGACAACGATGCAGCACCCGTTTTACCCTGTTTGTTTGCGAGCAGCTTCCTAGACGTCTCGGCGTCGCGTCGCGTCGCATCGCGTCGCGTCGCGTCGCGTCGCGTCGTATCGCGTCGAGTCGGGATTTTGGCGACCGCTGACCGGTGCGGTGTCTCTTGAACGTTCTAGTTTTCTGGCTAGCCAACGACGAATCTTGGAATGGATTTCTGCTCGGGAAACGGACGGGTAACAAAAAACTTGTTAATACGTTTTCAGTAAATTTTAGCGTGGAAAGAATACGGAATATCAAGAAACGTCCTAGAAATTTGAGCAAGGAAATTTTCTAATTAATGCCTTAGCAATTAATACGTAATACGTAACAGGCATATTGGATTCTGGTTAATTTTTTAACGCCGTTGAGCCTGTCTCGTGGGAGGAATCTTTCAACGTTTCAACACGATTAGACTCGAATAAAATATATGCGGCGGGGTCTTTTATTCATTCCAAGATAGATTATGCTCCTTTATCATCGTATACGAAGTTAGGAATGGTCAGATAATTCTTTGACCCAGAGAAATTTCATTGAGATAACCGAGCATGGTGTCGGAGGCAGCCGAAGCAAATGCAAATTGGACTTTTCGCGCGATAACAAAGGGCTCGTTAACAGAACCCGATCTGCTCCCGTTTCCTGCCGCTTCTCCTCTTCGCCTCTTCTTCGTTCTTTCTTCGCTTTTTATCCGGTCACTTGCGACGCGACGCCGCGAATCATAATTCACTTCGGTGCAGGACTTTCAGTCGTAATTCATCTAGTTAGGAGTCGCGCGGAAACGCCGGATCGGAATTCCTTTCCTTCGAATCACTGAACTCTGTTCGACGACGAAATAACTTTACATCAAGTTGATACGTTGCTCGAGTAAATTCTCACTCTATGATTTTTTTCAACAATTTACGATAGCGGCGAGAAGCTCTCGCAGTCTATCACTCTGTTGAGTGCGAATCGGTGCGGCGCGGCGCGGCGCGACGCGACACGTTGCAGCGTCAAGGCACGCTAAACAGGACGAATAATTCACTGGTTGTACATTGTACAATGAATTATTCATCGTCGAGGATAAATTTTCGTCTGTTGGTTAGAGCGGCCGAGAGAATCGGATTCGGAATAAAACATTTCTAATGTCGAATATCGCCCGCGAGGGCAACATTTTAATTAATCTCTTATTTACGGTTATAGAGGTATGTATGTATCTCGTGGTCGTGTTCGTACACCGTTCGCAAAGATTTATGGGGTAAATTGTCAGGCAATGGAATCATCGAGGTACGTATTTTTTCAACCATCTATCGAAACGATGATAAGAATCGAAATTTGGAAACGAGTCGCGTTCGAACGAACAGAGAAAAGTTGTGCGGTATTGAAAAAAATGTTTATTTTCATTTCCACGTATGTATAAACCGTACAACCATAGAACGTTGTCAACGGTCGATCGAAACGTTGAACGGCTTAGGAGCGATCGATTATTATTGATCGTCCGGCTGATTGTAAGCGGGAAAGTTGACCGATCGTCGCGTTCCGGAGACGAAAGAGACACGTTCGTTAGTGGGTAAATCGAAGGCAGGGTAACGAACGAGCACGTTAGGATGTTGTATGTAATAGCGAGCTCTGGCTAGCCAGCGCAGCGGTTCTCGGCTAGTCGTACGTGTAGCAATGGTACCCGCGAACTAGCACGCTTCGTGGCTTAATGCTGTAAATGCGGTAAAATCGATAGTCTCTCGGACTTTCTCCAGGGTGTGCAGGGACAGGAGGATCGCCTTCGAGGTCGAAAACTGAGCAACCTCGGTGCGACCAGTGGCGAATGGTTATTAATAACGAATCGATCGTGCTCGAAAGTAGTCACGGGGTTGGATGAAAAGCCAAGCCAAGCCGAGCCGAGCCGAGCCGAGCCAAGCCAGGTCAGGCCAGGTCAGGCCAGGCCAGGCCAGTCCAGTCCAGGCCAGCCCAGCTCAGCCCAGCCCACAGCCCAGCCAGGCCGTTTTAAAAGGGACGAGAATTTGTTCGAGCCTCTCAGTCGCGGATGAAAGTCGTGAAATGGTCTGTGATAGAACGACCAGTTGGCCGCCAACTCATTTACCGCTCGAATAAATCCCGAGTGTTCTCTTCGATTCGTATTTCTGGTTCGATCGAGGCATATTCGCGTCCAATGTTGAACGACGATACCCCCGATCCGACTTGGACCGCTTAGATACGTTGATCGAACAACTGGGCCAAACATCCTCGATCGTCGGTATTATTCGTCCGCGCGATTCGTCCGTAGCGAAATTCGTAATTGTAGAGTTTGGTTCGATTCGAGTCCACGGGTCGGATGATATTTCTAACCGCGGTCTTGGTTGATTAAACCAAACGGCTACCTCGAATCCATTAGCAGTAATACGTAGACGAGGGGTTCGCGCGTATATCGTTGATCCATATCACTGGCGCAGAAAGGACCTCGTAAAACGACGATACGAGCAACTTGGATATCGACCGATTCGCTACACGAATATGCTTTCGTTAGGATCGAACAGTACTCGATTAAATATTACTGTTATTGGAACGATTCTTAATTTACGAGTGGTACGATCGCGGTTTTTTGGGTTTCGACGCGATAACCCCCCTGTACATATCTATTTATACGATAGACTGCTCGGTAATTTATTCGGTGCTGAAAATTACGCAACTTGATTCGATTAAAAGTTTACGCGAGTATCATCTGTTGGTTGCTTTCCGGTTTCGTTTCCTTGGCTACGATTTTCTACGACTCTACTTACTTTTTCCCTGTCTCGCTTCCTATACCACCACCACCCCCCCTCCGGCCCTTTAAACTTACCGTCGTTTCAACTTTACTTGTAGGATGTTCGTGTCCATTCCTGTCCTGTCTTCGTTCCTGCCCTCTCTTCTCCTCTCCTCTCCTCTCCTCTCCTCTTCTCTGCGTTTCACTTTTACTTTAATTCCTTTTACCGGCGACGTTGTATTTGGTATTTAAGGCGACCAATTTTTTCTATCTTTCCGAGTGTCCTTGCTGGAAATGCAAAAAGAAGCTATCCCCGAGTAAGTGTCGTCCCGAGAGCTTGGAACTTTCCGGGGCTGATTTCGCGAGAACGAATAAAAGTAATTTCCTAAAGAGCCCCTGGTTCTATCCTCATCCGTGACCTTGGAACCCAGATTTCTTTCTTTAATCCATCGTGAAACGCACCGTTGTTTATGCGTGGCAGGCGTGTAACGACGCGGATTATTTTTCTTATCTTGTTGGCCGTAACAAGGATTCTCGCGAAACGATCTTGCTACAATTTCTTCCTTTTCCCTTCTCGCTCGCTCGAAATTTCTGTTCCTCGGTGCAATCTCTTTCCCGTTACACGTTACGAACCGAAATTCTTGTTCGGATGTTCATTGAACCGGAAAAGAAGAGGAACGCGCGTCGCGTACCAAATATAGCTACGTATACGTATGCCCACGGATAGGTGAGACGTCGTAACCTTTGATTCTTTGAACGGTGGTGAGAAAATCGATAAAGCGCCACTCTGCGCTTCACATCTGCTACTTGGTTGCCGGTTTATCTATCGTTTCTTCATTTGCTGTAAACGTTGGCGGGCGTATTACATTGCTTTAGACGCGATTCCGACTTCTCGTTACTTTTCAACCTTTAATTTATCTGTAAAAAAATATCGCTAACAAAGATTCCTCTGCAACTTTTATTCTTCTTCTTCTTCTTTGTTAAGGCACAGCATAGAAAAGTCTCAGATTTTCGAGAATCCTAGATTTTTATCCAGGGAATATTTCTTCGCGACGCTTTTATACCCCGAAAGGGGTTATTAAAAGTTTAACAAGTTCCTTGTACTTCCTCTACGGGTTCCCTGACAACCCGTCCTCTTGGTACAATCAATGACGTCCTCCATTGTATCACATCCTTTGATTCGTGTACCAACGCGACGCGACGCGACGCGACGGTGAGAGATTTAGTAATCGCAATGCGACAGCGAATAAAGCCTTGTGAAATCGAGAACAATATCGACTAGAAAGTTCCGATCCATTTCTCTATCGTTCCAGTATTTAAATCTTCCATCTATTTCGATTATTGGTACTCGCGTCTCGGGTATACAGGTTGAGGCATACAGGTTGAGGCGGAACGGATAAAACTACCGAGCAGTTGGCGATTCTACATGGAAAGATAAGTAGGAAAGGAAGAATAACGTTTAATTCGTTCGCGGGCTTATTTTCGAGAAAATCGACTTTGCAGAGTCGCGCTTATCGGATATGCGTGCAATAGAGTAACGCTTGGACTTGATCGCAAGTAGAAATAATTACTAATGGTCAGACGCGGCAGTAAAATTGTATTGAATTGCAGGGGTATCCGTTGAAATGTCTCTTCCAGAATGTTTGATAGGAAAAAATGTTATTGATTCGTTGCGTCGCGTCGCGTCCCGTCGTGTCGTCCTGCCCCTCGCCACTCCACTCTCTATGCATACGTATTACAATATGGTTTGTTCTTGTTTGAGCTCCGGTCGGTAAAAGAATCGGACTCGAAAGACTTCCTGCCGATTAGCTCGTTAAGAGGAACTCTTGTTCGTCGAATTTTTCATTGTGACTGCAACGACTCGTGAAAATAGCGAAGCCTCGAATAGTTTGACCGTCGAAAAGCACCGCGTGTCGATCGTGCCGCGAGTCTTTTCGCCAATTTCTTTCTTATACACGGCCAACGTACGGCCGTTCCCTTGAAACTTTACTTCGTTGTCCTTGCAAGCGTCCACGTAGAAAGATCCTTGGCGAAGAAGTAGCTTGTTAACAGAGACCGAGACCGAGACCGAGACCGATAAATATACGTGTACATATGATATACATATGTAGTTGGCAGGACCAGGAGAGCTTGGGCTCTCGCGGATTTCACTAAAATAGAACATAGATAACATTTTGCTCGACGCAATACCGTGAAAATCAGATTTTCTCGCAAAAGAGAAAACCGAGGTTGCGTGGTTGCTTGCTAGGCTAGATGCTCATCCTTGAGTCGCATGCTCTCGAACACGACAATTTATCGTACGTTATTTCGAGTTTTTACTCGATGCGATGTTTACGTTTCGTAAAATTTTTAAACGGATCAGGAATGTTTCTGTAATTTCATTTTCTCTCTCATTTCCTTTTGTGTTCATTTGTGTAACCTGTTGGCAATGTTTCGAGTGACACGAAAATGGTAACGCATACACACACACACACACACACACACACCGTTCTCTCTACTTCCTTTTTGGTTCGTTTTCCTCTGTTTCACTTACGCTGTTTATTTTTCCCGTGCCAGGTATCGTCGTTATTTATCGTCGAACGTTGTCGTCATTTTTCACGAGAACGTATTACAGAAGCGCGGTCCCGGCACGCCGAGGGCGGAACAGCCGCTTGGTTACTCGGTTTCGGGCAAAACGACCTTTTGAAAAATCAGTCGGTGGATGTCTCGTTTCCTCTCGTAACCAGAAAGTCCGAGATTGATGAAACGGCCGAGGCGGAGATCGATCCGGTGCGTCGTGGCGTGTTCAAGTTGGAAACAATCCACGAACACGTTGACGGAACGCGCCGTTAAGAAGGATTTAATTAAAGGGGCAAACGAGACTTGTTGTTGGGAATAACGCGTCCAACTACCTATACATATAGTTTTCTGTTCGCACGCGATTCATTGTACGGTAGGTAGTACATATTTTCGCGCTCCAGCCAGCTTCCCCTTGCTCTCGCCCTCGCCTTCGCCCTCACCCTCGCCCTCGCCCTCGCCCTCGCCCTCGCCCTCGCCCTCGCCCTCGCCCACGCTCTCGCATTTCGCGCACATGTACAGTGGCGCGTAATTAAATTGCGTTATTTGCATACCTTCCGCCTTCTCCTGTAACTTTGTCGGCAATTATTTACGATGCATCCACTCGCGAGGACGAGTACGGGCTCGCTCGAACTATACATACGTACTTATGTATAACCAGCATCGTCCAAGACTTTTCGATCGCTAGAATCAGCATCGTGACAAATATTGTACACGGTTATACGCTTGGGGAATAGAAAATACTTGTTCGATCATTCGACGACGAGCTTTGTCCGGCACTTGTTTCGACTATGCCCGTGCAATTGATTCGCTTTTAATAATTTCCGAGTAGGAGAGAACGCGAGGCGAAGCAGTCGTTGACCGAAACTTTCCGCTTGGTGGTTGTTCCGATAAATTGATGTAGATCCCGGCTCGTCGACATTACTCCCGACAGGGGTTTTATAGAAGCCTCGAGGGCACAAGCGCGCTTACTTTGTTCCCCGACAAGCGCGGCGATGCGTTCCGTCGAGCTTACCAGCCAAATTGTCAATAAATAGTTGCAAAAGGTAGATTTTGTCGTGCGATAGGTGGTTAATGTCTGTCGGTTTTCTATACGGGAATCGGAGCAAAGTTAGCCTAATCCGAGCGGCGAATCGCTCACTCTTTCTCGATAAAAGAGAGGAGGGTGTGTGTAAAGGGTGCGTTGGGTGGCTGTAAAGGAAACGAGGCGTCGAAAATGACGATCGAATTGACTCACCTACGAAAATCTCTGCTCCAACAGGCATATATAACCGGATTCATCCCGCTGTTGATCCAACCGAGCCACGTGACTGCCGCGAACACAATCTCCTCCTGCCATATGCATTGCGTGCAGAATCCCGACCAAAGGTTCACCACGAAGAACGGCAGCCAACAAACGATGAAGACGCCCATTACGATTCCGAGGGTCTTCGCGGCTTTCTTCTCCTTGGCGAATTTCGCTAGTTTACGCGATAGCGAGAAATTCTTTCCCAAATGTTGCTTGTTAATTCTGGCGGAGGGAACCCTGGTCAGGCAGTTGTTTTGTATCGCCGTCAACGGTTCTTCGAGGTCCTGCAAATCCTCGGGCGTACTCGAGGCGGTACGGAACAAGTGTCTGGCGTCTGTGTTTGTCCCGCCTCCTCGATGTATCCTCAAAGTGAGCTCCAATTCGCCGGAGGCCATGATAACCTGCTTAGTACCCAGCTTGAGACTTCTCGTTTGGATGACGGCGGCTCTGTAAATCTTGTAGTAGGTAAAGACCATGACGAACAGCGGCACGTAAAAGCTGATGGTCGAGGAGAAGATTAAATAACCGAGATGCTCGGTGAAGGGACATTTGTCCTCCGGCACCTCTTCGGTTCTGACTGCTCTCCACCAAGCGATAGCTGGAAACGAGATCGCGCTAGAGCAGATCCACACGATGCCGATCAGAATGGCGGCCCGTCTCCTGGTCATTCGTCTCGGATAGGTGAACGGATCGGTGACCGCCCAGTATCGGTCCAGGCTGATCACGCACAGATTCAAGATCGACGCGGTCGAGAAAAGAACGTCCAACGATCGCCATACGTCGCACCAATCGTGCGTGAACAGCCAACGGTTCTCCAGCACTTCGTAAATCGCGCTGAATGGCATCACCACCAGACCGACCAAACAGTCCGCGAACGCCAACGACGTGATAAAGTAATTTGTCGCCGTGTGAAGGTACCTCTCCCTCACCACCGCCAAAATCACCAGCGTGTTACCGAACACCGTCGCCACCGAGAACACGAACAAAAGTATCGCTAGACCGACCCTCTCTGTCGCTAGGTTCCACAAATCGTCCTCCTCCTCCTCGTAACTGGTATTCTGCGACGGATAGCCGCCGTTGTAAAAGCTTCTGTTCAACTGTTTACTCGGAACGATTGACTCTTCCTCCGATCCGAGCATATAGATCGCGCTTTCGTTCATTTTTCGTCCCGCGTAGCCAACCGACGACGACAGATCGCGTGCCTTCTTCCCCTATCAGGTGGTCCTCGTTTCCTCCAAGACGCCGCCACCGCCGCCGTCGCCGCCTTTCCTCCTATCGATTCCTCTATACCGTCTCATTTTCACTCGATTACATACGCGTTACTACACCTTTCTTTCGAACGATTATTTTACGGGGCACAGTCTCCTCCTCGTCTCGCTCGATATCTGAAACAGACGAAAAAGCACAAGTAAGAGCAGAACCGTGCACACGCCGACACATTAACCTAAAGTTACGTTATGCTCCGCCTCGCCTCGCCTCGCCTCGCCTCGCCTCGCCTCGCCTCGCCTCGCCTCGCCTCGCCTCGTCTATCCTCGGGGAAATGGTTCTATTTTATTCCAATCTGCTCGCAAACCAGCATACTACCCTTCGACCGGCTCGCGACGCTGCGACACACTTTAATTAATAGATGGGGAACAACTCGCGTAAAATACAGCAATTTATCAGTTTCGATTTCCCGCGAAACAAATACGCCCGACCGTCACCGACCGTCACCGACCGTCACCGACCGTCACCGACCGTCACCGACCGTCTTATTATTCCTGATAATTATACTATTTCTGCCACGGACGTTTACTCGTATTGCCAACGAAAAGAGAGATATTTTCTTTTGCTTTTTCTTTTTCTACGCTAACCTCCAATTATTTCTCTCCGTGTACCTATCGTTTTAAAATTCTTTATTAACCTTCAGAGGGGTTTACATTTGATTAGACCAAAGGGAAGGAGTTTCCAACATATTGCAATCGCTTGGGAAATACGTGCTCGTTGGACCTTGTTTCGATAAATTTGTTCCACCGGTTGAATTAGCAGTCGGACGTGAATCAACCTTTTTCTCAAGACGTACGACCATCGAATAAAAATAATTTCAATTTAAAGTGATTTTTTTTTTAAATCATTCTCCACGTATAGAATCGTTTTATAAGCTTCAGACTATTATTATAGAATTATTTTTGCGCGAGTCTTTCTACGTAGTACAGTATCCATTCGGTTGACGAGTTTGGCGTGTTTCCTGGTCGAAACGAGCGAACCGTTTCTTCGCCCAAAGTACCGGAATAATTTTCCTCTCGGCGTAATTGTCAATCATTTCGCAGCGGTACGGTGCGGTGCGGCACGGTGCGGCGTGGCGCGGCACGGCGCGGCGCAGCGTTCGCTCGAACGAACCGTCGATGCAAACGATTTAGCAATTTTTCAACGGCATACAATAGACCCCGCGCGTCTATATTTAGCGAGGAGAAGCGTGGATAAAGAGGCGAGGGAAAGCGGTGTTACAGAGGGGTCTGTGATTTCGTGGCCAGACCGGAGCTTGGAAACAGGGCCGAGCTTTCATCCGTGACCTGGGAGAATGTTTACCGGTACTTGATCAAAGGGGTTTCGATCCTCGAACGATCGGGCTAGCCCGCGCTACATCGACTCGAGCCTCGGATTTTGTCTCGTTCACACCCCTTCGACGTCATCATCGTAGCCGTGTCGACGTCGCGTTCCTCGCCGTAACACGTGTCAGGGCCGATAAACCTTGCGTCGCACCACATCTATCCAACACCAGCCGCACCACGCGCTGCGCCCACACAACCCGACACGTCGCGGCGGTTCTTTTCACCCGCAAACCAGTCAGCCGAATTTATTCTTTACTTTAAATATGTATTCTCCCTGTCGTTGGTGCGCGCCAGGCTTTTCTCAGCATTCATATTTCGAGACCGTTTCGTTCCGCTCGTCGAAATTCTACCCTGCACCATGTACGTTATTATTATCATCTATTTACTTGTCACGAACCAAATAACACCCATTACTTGACTACAACGATCGATCGACGATCACTTCAAACTTGTAAATTCTCGTAGGCGAGCAATCGACGATCAAATAACTAATAATCGCGGAAGGTAGCAAGGTAGCAAGGTATAGCAAGGTAGCAAGGTATAGCAAGGTAGCTTTTTGCCCGCAGGACTCTGCTCCGTTGCTTACCAAGTTTCAAGCGGTACCAAAATTTCGATCGTTACCGCTATTAACTAATTAAACGACGATTAGAGAGTCGAGAAACTTGCCGTCTCTGATCGATACGACGACGTTACAACGATCGCGTTACTTTTCCATTGGAAAACGGAACTGTAGCAATCGGTCGATCTCATTTGCTTGAAAAACCTTTTTGTCGTAAATGTCGCGGCGTGGCGTGGTGTGGCGTGGTGTGGCGTGGTGTGGCGTGGTGTGGCGTGGTGTGGCGTGGTGTGGCGTGGTGTGACGTTCGTATTAAAAAACAGTGTACAATTTTTCCTCGATGCTTCCTCTTTGTGCCTTTAAATAAATACGCTTCAACGATGATCCGTAAATATGACGGTACGGATACGAGTGTAATATGTTTCGCGAGTATTTTTAATGCAGGTTAATTGATCGAATCAAGTTATTTAACCTTGAGTAAAGTAGGACATTATTTTTATTTAAAACGTCCGTATGTATACGTATCTGGAAATATACATTTCGCACGGTCGCTAATAATGTCGATGGACCGGTGTCAGGGAGCGGTTAAAATTTAATAACCTTGTACATTATTTCCTATAGGGAATGAAAATTGCGCAAAGAAGAAACGAATCCAACAGTTTCCTGTATCACGATACATATGTATGTCGTAGCTGGTTATTCCTGTTACCCCATTAACCGTCGAATCGTCCGTCCGGCACGTTCAGGTCAATTATCAGATTCCAATTCATCGAGTTGCCAAGTTCCTTTACCACCGACAAACACCAAACGTTATCCTCTTCTCAGCTGTTTCTACAACTTGTCTGTTTCCGAAAATCATCGTTCGTTGCAACACGAACAGAGAACTTTTTTACAAAAGCGCCTTTTCATTGGAATACGTTGAATAGCATATACATACTTCTTTCTCCCCGTAAGATTCGACGAAAAGAATAACTCAGGGGTAAAAATTACGGCAGAATTACTCGTTCCCGGACGTTTCCTGACAAATGCGTTCTTTTATCACCGTTATAGATTTAGAGGATAACCGTGATCGATTGCCCTCGTGCCAGGAGTAGAAGGCAGCTGCGCAACGAGAGAATTCTTCTCTCCGTTTGAAATAAAACCTGGTGTCGTTTCCGATCCTCTTCATCGTTTTTCTTGTCCGATCAACGTCGCCTCGATAATAGGAACGATCAGCTCTACAGGTACGATCCTCGGCTGCGACATTAACGAAATATTACATTGATCGAAAGGATCACGGTGGTATTGCGGGAGAATAGAAACAAACGCGAGCGAGGAATGTAATTGTCCGAGGGGGATGGGACTGGTGGCGGTGGCGGTGGCGGTGGCGGTGGCGGTGGCGGTGACGGTGACGGTGACGGTGACGATGATGACGGAGAGAAATAGCTATGGTTGTTTCGTGTACATTAGCGTTCTCGTTAAATCGCTAATCGAGCGCGCAATCGTCCATCGAATCGAAATCCTATCGAAAACTGTTCTCCCCCAGAGTTTGCCAATCGATGAATCAGGTTTCCGCGAGTGAACTACATTGCCCGACTATTCGGGCTCGTGTCGGCCCGTTATCGAAATTTCACCAATCCGAGCGATCAGCAACGCGACGATGCCAGGCCGGGGCGAGTCGCTTTTGTTGCAGCGACCGTAAACTTGTTATTTTTTCACTTGTTTCTATTTCAAAGCGAATAGAATGAAAATCCCTGTACCGGACTGGCGCGTACCGACGAATTCGGCAAACACGACCGGATGCATCAAACTTCCAAGACCGTGTTTACCCCGATGATTTGTGCCTTGATTTTATTTGCTCGCCTCGACGTGTACCTAAAAAGGCAAGCAAATTAACGAACGAAAACATGACATCGAGCAAACGTATCGTGCGATATCGCGCGATATCGTACGATATACATATGTATTAAACGCGTCACACGAACGGAACCATTGCCGATTGGGCATCCTAACGCTCGTTTGAAAATACTATTACAAAACTAATGGTTTCGTTTTAAAGAAAACGGGTAATTGCATTTTGCGCAAGCTCTCGTTCGAATCGTATCGTGTCGTGTCGTGTCGTGTCGTGTCGCATCGCATCTTTACTTCCCGTCTACTTTCTTTTTTATCAGAGTTCTTTCTGATAAATGTCGACGTTGTATATTCCGTTAGATCTCTCAAAGGGTCGTATTCTCGTTGAAATGAAATGGTGGCCGCTTAAAAGATTGGTGCAATCTATCCAGATGGCCGCATTCGACCAACCAATAGATTTTTTCGCAGAGAAGGTCCTATAAAAGGCGATGCGATCGGGAAATAGGTAAATTCTTTAGGTATAATATGTATACTGGTTCGAAAGCGAGGAAGAAACGTTTCCGTCAAGAAGCAAATAAATTTCCACGAACAGGAATATTTGTATTCGGTGACGCGTAATCCTTGGAACGCGTTACTTCTCGTTACGCTCCTGTTAAATTACGCGTGTACGTATGTAGGTAAGCCAACCTATGCGGCGGTAAACACGGCTCATGTCGATTACTTAATCGCGTTACACGCTCCAACGGGATACCGTCGAAGAATCTTTACGCGTCGCGTCGCGTCGCGTCGCTACTCGTCGTTCCGTCACGTTCCACGATTACGCGAACCGCCTTGCGCGTCATCGATTTAACATCTCGATGCATCGAACGTCATGTTCAAACAACATCGTACCATCGATTCCTCTATTTAACACTCGGTACAGACGACCAGCCAACGATAGATATTTACCATTAATTATTGTAATTTCTATTAGGAATATTTGAAAAACATGAAAGTGGGTTCGAACGATCGAACAAGTTCAGGTTCATTGGTCGCAAGTATAGAGAAACTCTGTATAAGGTTGGGAAAAGGTTGGTCGCGCAACGAGACGATGGAGAATCAAGACATAGTCCGAGTACGTGAAACGCGTTCCCTATCTCTACGTTTTTGATGCTAGAATAGGAATACGTGGAGATCCATCTGCTGATGGCGCCCGCAACGGTTCTATGAATCTTGATGTTGCCTCGAGTTCTCTGGGTCGCGTCGCATCGTGTCGCGTGGCGTCGCGTGGCGTCGCGTAGCGTCGTGTCGATTGCGGGCTACATTTATCGACAGGACATGAAACAGGTTATCCGATGGTACGATCGGCGCGGCGCCTATCTACTCACTCAGAATTCTTTCAGTAAAACGTGAACCAACAGACCTCCAGGGACAAACTTGTTTAAATAGTTTGTTGCATTTGTACCGTTTAGTGAGTTGTGTTCGTTGAGCGATCCAAGTAAAAGTGTAGTATCGCTGGTACGTTTATTGGCTGAAAATCATCATATAATTGAAATCCTGTCATCCTACGTACAATGTTAAGAATGAGAAGATGATGATCGCTGGCAAAGAAAGGGGCTCGAAGGTATGTATATTCGGCGATGGTCGTTTAATCGATACGGACCCGGACCCGGACCAGGACCCGGACCCGGACCCGGACCCGGACCCGAAGCCAGACCCGAAGTCGAATACGAGTGTTCGGAGCATTCAACGCTCGGATAAATTAAGCAGGAGAGACGATGATCGGGTAAACGTAAATCGGATAACTGGACTGTTCCTCGTCGAGGGGTGCTGCATTCGATCCTGAAAAAACAGGACATGCAACCTCGAAACAGTTTCGCAACAAATTTCAAACATTTACTGCGGTAACTACGAATTAACGCGCGTCGTTTCGCATCGGTTTCTGCGAGCGTGCATAGCCGAGAGTCAGCCAGCCAGCCAGCCAACCGCGCCACTGCACCCTTTCCAACGATCCGTTTCAACTGAAAATAATGCTGATGCTGTAACCTACCCACATATACATATACCCCTTATACCCCTCCCCCTTCCCCTGCCCTCTCGTTCACACTCTGCTTTAGCCTCTTTTTCTCTTTTTCTCTTTTTCCTGTGTTTCTTACGTTGCTATCTTCCTTTTGGAGATGCCGCGCCACGCCGAGCCACGCCGAGCCACGCTATATCTATCACTAATAGCCGGCAGTTGGATAAATGGGTTGGAAAATGTGTGCGATAATGTTAGGTTATTTTCGAAAGCTTTCTAACCAATTAACCGTGTCAAAGTATTACAACTGATTTTCCATGATTCGATATGTAGAAAAGCTACGAGGCACATTAATTCCTGGTGGCTCCGGAATAAGCTTGTTTAGTTTTACGATGCTTTTCGTAAGATTCAACGAGATCGAGAAGCGTACCGAAAGACCGAAAGACCGAAAGACCGAAAGACGAGTTTCGATTAGAAAGGATCTTGGCCGATCAGGGATATGTGGATCTTCCTCTGTTATAACGCGCGAAATGTTGTCGTCGATGTCCCTTCGAACTCCGTACCCGTAGAAAACGGCGATCCTATCGAAGAACGCACGCGTCACTCTCCGTTTAAACACTTACAGCGATCAAGTCTAAATAACCTGCCTTCGATCGCTTTACTCTGTTCATTAGTTTTTTAAGCGTTATTAATTCCACGGGTCTAACAAACGCATACGTATGTATTTACAAGTTAAAGGCGTTGTTAAACAGCGATCGATCGATCGATCGATCGATACGTCGCGTCGTGCCGAATCGACGGCCAACAATTATGTACATTAACGTGACGTTAACGAGTTTCTGAATGTTTCACCTGTTGCTTATCGCGTCGTCTATTCAAAAGCATTGTTACCGAGGCGACAAAGTATCGTTCGCCGATCGGGACTCTCTACAGCATCATTGTAACTTGTTGCTAAATATAATAGATACAATATACAATATGTATGTATATTTCACGTATAGGAACTTTGGTGTCAACTGTAAACAAATAACACGTAATTTTGGGCGTAAGTCCGGTCCAATTATATCCGAGTCAGCCGGTACAATTTCGATTTACGAGCGTATTTGAAATTCGCGAACCCTCTGCTATTGCGTTACAATGATTCTTTGGGTGAAACGTCCTGGTCAAACATCAGCTCCTCTCGTTTCATCAACAAATGCCGATCGATCTTTATTTACAAGTTAAAGTTTGTTTTGCGTCCAGCTCCGTAAGTAGCCTCGATTAACACGTTGACGCAGCGTGTCGACGACTACCGAGCGTGCTCAGAGTCTATGGATATATCGTATGTATGTATACATATCGTGGCCAGACTTACAAGAAACTTTGGTCTTATCACTTGGTTGTACATGCGAACAAAACAGCTGGCTAAATCCCGATAAATCCTTTCATTGTTTTCACGCGGGCTAGCGAACCGCGAACCAAGCGAAAGAAAATCACCGGTACCCGGGACCCGGTACCCGGGACCCGGGACCCGAGATCGGGGGTTTGATTAAAGACGACGTGGTGAGGTGTGGCGCGACGCGAGGCGACGCGACACCGTTGTCGCTTATGCCTTTCGATACAGCTGTATGTAAATATCAACGGGCTGACGTAGGTATGCAAGAATAAAAATACATCGATACGCTAACGATTATTAGCGGTAACAGGGGTAAATTAATTTAGTCCGATCGACGATGCTAATTAACATCGACTATCAATCCATACATACACGTATATCCTTAAAGTGGATCAACTTGAATTCCTACTGGGAGGTTAAGGTTAAATCAGGGGTTGCCAACTACAATGTACAAATTTTAATCAAAGATCGCAAACGGTTGCTTGTTATTCTGTATCGGATACAGTGAGCCAAGTCGGCCAGTCAGATAGTGATTAGTGATCGCGCGATGGAGTATCGTCAACGTGACAAATAGCAGTAATTACGCGACGCGTTATTTACAGCCGTGGCGAATTACGCGGTCGATGTATGTACGTGTACATTTAATCAGGACGTTGGAATTGTAAATTATTTTTGTTGGTTCGTTCGGCCGTGAAATTGCGTTTAAAAGCAACGGTGGAAAAGGAACCGGTCAAGCGCTTTCAAATTTTCACCACGAAATGTTCGACGCACACATTTAAACCGCGTATTATTTGACGACTTTGTGGTGGCAGCTCGACGAATCTGAGAAAAGACACTGTTACGAAACGTAAGCGTGTTTAAAAAATTGTCGCGCCGAGCAACTATCCCGAGCTGAAAAATCTCTACCAGCGAAACGAAAACTTGGTCGCGCAGAGCCCGACGATTATTTCGAGGAGACGGTTATACGTCGTTGAAAAGGCTAAAATCTTAACCGAGAAGAAACGCATACATGTATGTACGTAGATACATATGTAGATAGCGTCTCGTTACCGAACCTAACTCGTAAGATTTTACGCACGTATACGAGCCGTTGCTCTTAACCGTCGACCGCCCATGTAATTACTTGCACACCTTACGAGCCACGCTTTTTATAAACGACCTTTTTTTTTACCTCGGTCGAGCGACGGAGGTTGTGTGGAAGGCATAGTCGTGGGGCGAGCACCGCTGGAAAAATTCTTCACCAAGTAACGAAGCGTGTTTAGGCCCGTAACGCGAGTCGCGCACCTTTACGCCTTTACGCCTTTACGCGTTCGCGCCATTACGCCTTTACGCGTTCGCGCCATTACGCCTTTACGCCCTTACGACAGCCAGCGCAATCCCCGACCGGACCACCTATCAAACCATATTTACTTTATTAACAGATTTAACAATTTACCACGTTACTTTTTATTTTCCTTCGTTTCGCTTCCCTAGAGTACCTTAATCGTACGACTTTCCTGCTCCGATATCATCCTCGACATTTTCATCTTATGCCTTTTAGCCGGAAATTTGTCCAAATCTTGGATCGGACTGCTCGATAAACTATGCTCTTGAAAATGTATCGTTGTCGTTACATATCTTCTCTATAGACGTTGCTTCCAAACTGTAATTCGATCTAAAGAATTTTCGATTTGGTTTTTGGTATAACGTACATATGTTGTACTTACGTTTCTTTTCCAACGAACAAGCAACAAACTAAATTGCGCTTAAACGTCGAAGCGAGAAACGTGAAAGGAACATAAAAGGAACATAAAAGAAAACGTTCTCGACCAACTATGTATAATAAATAGGAACGTGTCTAGCGCGCGTAGCTGTTATTTTGTTGGGAGGGCGACAAGGGGAAAGATAGTAGCAACCTAATTTCCATTCTAACCGCGCAGCTAGCAACAAAATTCTATCGATGCTAGTAGCTTGTAGGGCTCTCGGATAAGAAGTAAACACGATAGTAGAATCGGATAGTGTTGTAACGGGGGAGCTGCGGCAATTCGACATCGAATTGCCGCTTGTTTGTAAGAAACAAGTTTTCGTACGTGTACCTACATATTATGTCACGATAGAGAAATGAATTTACATTCTAAGGAATTGATGATTAAAAATCAAAGATGCGTAACAAAAAAATAGTATACAGGGTGTTTGGCCAGCCCTGGGAAAAATTTTTATGGGATATTCTAGAGGTGAAAATAAGACGAAAATCAATTTGTTGATCGAGGCTTGGTTAAAAAACGTATTAAAAGATTAAATTTCAAATCATTTCAAATCATTCGCGAAAAAATTATTTTTGGTTGCGGGGGTCAATTACAATCATTTTCGTTTCCTCGTCGGCCGTTATCGTATCCAAGCCTAGTTTGACAATGTCTCGGAGAAAGGACGAGGGGGGATCGTCCCTGGACAAGATAGTTTCACTGGTGAAAAGGACTCTAATGGCAGAGGGTGGATGGATAACACTTGGGTCGGTGTCACTGGTTTTTCTCTTTTCCTCGTTCATCTCTTCGTTTACATTAACGGGGATCCTGGAGACGTCGCGTCGCGTCGCGTCGCGTCGGATCGCGTCGCGTCGCGTCGGATCGCGTCGAGAACGGATGTCGATTTGTATTCTTTCGCACAAGTGGAAGGGAAGGGACTCTTTTAATAAGTTTCGAATACCGTTTCTTTCTCTATCTATGCACCGAGTGTTATTAAAGTCGACGCTTCTTTGTGTCTCGAAAGTACAGAAGAGAACGGTATGCTCGGAACGAAAAGTGAAAAATTTCCCAATTAGACGGTGAAGCTAGACGGTAAAGCTGCACCAAGGATTTCACTATTGTTTAAAATACCAGCCACCGTGTGCATAATAAAATACTAGTTGACTCGGGCTGCTGTGCAGAAGATGCAAACTCGTCGTAGTGTGGTAGGATTGGGACAAGAACCACCGATGATTACTGGTTGTTAAAGGGAACCGTTGCGGTCAACGAGGGATCTACGAGGCTCGATTACGCTGGTGGAAATTGAAAGATTGACCGGTTGGTTGTTCCTCGTATGCCGGAAGTTATCCAGTGTCAATGACTCTTTTCTCTTTCTTTTTTTTTCTTTCTTTCTTCCTCTCTCCCGCGATCGAGTTCTGTTCTCGTCTGAATCGAAATAGGTAAACGCGAGAATCTGCGTCGAGAATTTCTCGTTGAAACACGATATCCGATAAAAAATAATATCCACCGATCGATGAAATAACAATAAAGATAGGAGATAAGAAAAGAGTCTCGATAAAGTGTAGGTAAACCGCACTAGAGTAAAAAATAATCATCTATATCGGTACTTGTACGTATCTAAGGAGAGTGTGTGTGTGGTTTGCAGAACAGAAGCCGCTATCGAGGGTTTACATGGAGATGGGTTGTTAAGAAAGTATGTACTCGGAAATCCGACAGTAAATTCTTAATACGTAATAGTCTCGGAAACTAGCATCCAAGCGACAGAAATTTCTCACTCGAGAAATTTCTATTCCCTATCGAGATCCTGTATATTCGTAGGTTGGGCCGTGTACGCGTGTACTATGGTTTATATCGAGTATCGAACGGGCCAGGGAAACCTTGTAAGGTTCGAATCCCCGGGATGGGAAAGCATCGAGGGCAGCTAATCTCGGTCTTTACCCTCGTTGCTAGTAAAAATGTTCAAGTTCGAGAGTTGCATTTGAAGACGTTAATGAGGTTAACGGGCATGTATAATAGTTTGGCCGATATAGAGAGTTTGGGGTAAAAAAAAAAAAATTGTATGGAAAGTCGAGAGAACGATCGTATCTGGGCAAACATTTTTCGTTTTCGGCGCAATTCTCGGATCTCGGGATACTCGAGACCCTCTTAACCCGATTGCTCGCCACCCTCCTCCCGAGAGAGAGGATATTAGTCCGATCTGATCTAATGGAACCACGAGAACGTTTCTCCCCGTCGCGAAACTTGCTTATCGATGCTCTGTCGTCGGAAAAAATCGTTCAGAGTCCCTTCTCCTTTCTTTTATCTGTAAATTTGTTCATGTTGGCGTTTCGTCTACTACTCGTTTATGTTGTTGGCTTTCGGTTTCTACGTCGCTAGAAATCATCGATAAGAACCATCGGGCGATACCATTCGAACGTTCGTACCGTACAATTCGTGAAATCCCGGATTAATCGAATTACGCGAATAAAAGAGTTTCTCGTGTGATTTGTTGGTTTCTTTGTCGTTTCGTGGTACGAGCGCGTCAACAACGTCCGGGGTTACGGTTTAAATAATTCCGGGGCTCGGAACGGTGAAATAATGGAAAAAGAGTCCGAGTAGAAGAGAATGGTTGGTCGTATCGTGCTGGTATTCGAGGAGAGTAAAAAGATAGACGTGTTTCGCTGACGGTGAAATAAATAAGGATCGTTAAACGTTACCTGACATCTAAATCCTGTGAAGCACGTTGCTCAGTCTTCGTTGTCTCCCGAGTTGGTTCGGTTGGACGGATTTATCGTTCCGGGAAGGGTTTCATTATGGATGCACAATTAAACCCGAAAGTAATTCGATCGTGGAGTAATCGGGTCACGGTGTTCGTGGATGCACGTTACCAAGTTATTTACTCGGTACAGAGAAACCTAACACCAGAGTCACCAGCGACGAACAGTTCTCGATCAACACACACGCGGCACCTAGTACGCGCACATCCGTCCGATCGTGCTTTTCCCCGTGGAGCAATATTTCTGCGCGACAAACGGAAACGAATCACCGTGTGTGCACGGCAACGAACCTCTCCGTAGGATCTTTCGCGTTTCCTCGAGGTACCGACTCGTCCGCCCAGAGTCGAACCTCTTCTTTAACCTCGATACACTCTTGTCCAAATTTCCGCCGATATTATATCTGCTATCCGTTTCGTGTTTTTCTTCTCGTTCACCGTTTTTCCATCCTTTCCCGTTCTGTTCCTGGCCCATCGGTGACGATCCGTCCTCGACGTTTTTCCCTCTTTTAACAACGCCGAACATTACGATACGCGTTACGCGGCTTTCCTCGAGCTATAGCCGACGCGAAGGAAGCTGGGATAGATCGCGCGACCAAAGTCGGCCAACGATCAAGGAAGGATGTTTAGAGGAGGATTTTCCATCGACGAGATTCAGCTGAAAATGCGAAACGGACGTGCGTCGACTTGCGTTTTCTTCCCAAATCTCTCCTCTCCTCTCCTCTCCTCTCCTCTCCTCTCATCTCCTCTCCTCTCCTCTCCTCTCATCTCCTCTCTTCTCCTCTCCTCGTGACGCGACGCGACGCGACGCGACGCTTTAGCGCAGTTCCATGCAGTCAGGCATCTCGTATCGGAACGATAACCGACGACGCATCGTTTACGAAAAAGCGATATCAACCGCGTATTGGAGATTCGTAAAAGTACAAATGAGATCCTTGGACGCTTAGCCAGCAACGCTCAGAGCCGATTATTCGCTGCTCGTTTCTAAAACGGAGCAAACCAAGTACACGATTCGATTCAAACGACACCGCACTATGGATCAACACGGCCATTTTCATTTCTTCGAGCAACACAATTCCAAATGTAAATACTTATTAGACAGGTTCAGAGTGGTTCGTAGAATATAAATTTCACCTTTTTAAAAGCAGCGTTTACCTTTCGAAAGAAATTCTGCCGGAAAAGCCTTGGATCCATTTATCGGTTTCCTCTCTGGGATAAACCGTCCCTCCGGTTGTGCCTTGAAACGGCAGTGTTCACCTAACGAAGAATCGGTAGAAAGACACGAACGAGTAAAAAACGTTTTGTTTTGTTTCGATCGATCTCGATCTTTTCGTCTTGGAAAATTGAAAGGGACACAGACACCTGACGCGACACAATATCGACCAATTGAATTTTTTTTTCTTCACTGCTAATTTCCGATACGACCAGTTTATCGCCGACTAGCTAGCTGCTCGACGATCAATCCTCGATCAACGAATACACGCATACAAGTATACACGCATAAATAGGATACGATACGTATACGTGTAAGTACGTGTACATTTAATACGTGGATATTTTCAAACGGGCGACAACTAATTTCGACAACGTAGAAAATGCTAATTCACGACCAAAGGCCAAATCTCGACTGTCCGAAGCTGTTAGCCAATCTTAAGAGATCGTTGCTAAACAGTGCAATCTCGATACGAATCAATTTGCTCGCAATTAACGGAAGAATACTAACTGTCCGTCAGGTAGCACTGTTTCGAGACACTGCACCGATGCATCGGCATTTTCCCAGCTCCGGTGTTACTCGATTCGCGTGAATCCCTCGATTTATTCCAACCACTTGATCTCTTACACACGGTACGTTTTTAAAGAAATCTTTTTACAAATACCTAAGGATAGAGAACGATTCGTGGCAAGGTTAGTCTCGCGTAGAAAAAGGTATCGTAACGGACGTTCTCCAGCGGTACGTGGTACTCGGTCGAGGAACACATCGGTTACCAAAACGGTCAGCATTTCGCCCAATTGTTCGTGCACGTTGCTTTTGGTAGGAACGTGTTCAAAGTCGACCGTTGTTTGTATTTCTTTGCGTCGCCGATACCGCGAAATCTCGCTGAATCTCATCGAACGGAACATCGGGATCGTCTTTCTAGTCGTTCTGTCGTCGTCCATGCGGTGAGCCATGACGACCATGATAGGGGATCATGATACCGTGGGAGAACTTTAATGACTCAACCCGCATACGCGTACCCACGACGCGATTAATCGGATAACTCGCGACCAAGAGAAAAACAGAGAGTCGAAGGGGTAGAAGGCGGGAAAGAGAAACGAACGAACGAACGAACGAACGAACGAACGAACGAACGAACGAACGAACGAACGAACGAACGAACGAACGAACGAACAAACGAACGAACGAACGCACGCACGCACGCACGCACCCACTCACCCACCCACCCACACACCCACCCACACCCACACACACACAGAGAAAGAGAAAGAGAGAGTGAGAGCGCGCGAGCGCAAACGAGAGCGAGAGCAATAGCGAGAACGTGAGAGAGAGAGAGGGAGGGAGGAGAGAGAGAGAGAGAGAGAGAGAGAGAGAGAGAGAAAGAGAGACAGTTGGACTCGCGATTTTCGTCCTGGAGGACGCCGCGCCGGGACGTGTTTCGCGGTTTAAGAGGAGCGACTGGTGCCGCCGCGTGGCCCCAAACCTCTGCTCCCTGTGACGCTTGCGCTTCGCGTACAACGGCACCCTCGCCGCGACACGACGCGACGCGACGCGACGCGACGCGACGCGACGCGACGCGTCGCGACGCCCTTCCTTTCGATATGCTCACGCAATTCAGACTGCGTCTAACCACCGTGTGCGATTCACACATATTGCTCTTTACGCTTCCAGCTACCGATAACCTTTACAATTTCTATCTCGGAATATCATTCGAGAATGACAAGTTTTTTTAAAGCCTTGAAACGTTTGGAAGGATCGATGAGCAGCTTCTCAATGTCTCAACTCTCAAACCACGAATCTTTTCCAATCTTTAACTTTACGCTATTCGAGCTTCGTCCAACAGACCGATGCTTTTTCTTTTATTCTCCTTGTATTTGTTCGAGAGAATGAGCTATTTCATCCAACATCCACTTGAAACGTCTTGAAACTCGATAGTTGGCTACGCAACGAATATCTACGTGTGTCTCGTACTCGTACATCTTTCGTGTAATCTCTGTTAGAGAGTGTGCAATAAACGACTTGTTTTTATTTTACATGCAACGTTTCTTACACCGTTAATATTGTTTTAATCGTCCAGTGGTTTCGAAGGAGCACACGAAAGAAACCCCGAGTCGTATTTGCGCATTCCATTCCGAAATTTCAACGAGATAACGAATATTTTCAAACAGTTTCGAATACTTTGGATTTTTCTTCGCGGTCCGATTGCCTCGATGTCGAGTCGCTTACACGGTTCTCGCATTCCTCGGAATCTTTGCACTCGCCTCCGAAACACATTGGTAGTTTGTTCTTTACGCTGGTGCAAGGTACTCTTTCCGGCAGCGCAGACGTCGATATGCCTGATACAAGAGAAATGTTTAACAATCGGGTTTACTAATCGGTTACCGGTTTCGCGTGGCGTTACTTAATTCGATCTGCTCGAAATTCGAAATCAATTTCGAGCAGATTCTTTTCACGCGCTACAAACTTTTTAAACAATTAACCCGCGCACGCGTACGCGCGCGCACGATGCATGCGATAATTGGCGGAATCTCGTCATCGGACCGACTAACGTGCTCAAACCAGCCGTTTAAATGCCCCTCGATATTAACATGCTGATGCTGCTGGCATAACAGCGCCAAAGAATTCCCATGCTGGAGCGTTAACGGTGAAAAATGCTAATGCAAATGCAAGTAGAAATACGTTACGTAACAATGATATCTGCTTGTACGGAGAATGTACAAGCCCCGGGGCATTACTATTACCAGGTAAACCGATCGAACGAGGAAAATTCGCGGAATTTTCGGTAATCAGGGATATAAACTGGTCGATTGGGAAGACTTTTATCGATGTTTCCCGTTGTTATTGATTAATAATCGTCAGACACATCGATGTGTCCGGCGGGACGGACGGAATTAGCGATAAACGTCGTAGCAGTTACCGGCCATTCCTAAGGGATAACTGGTAATTCCGGTCTGGTTATAACTGTATCCGTAAGCAACCGGCGGCAGTGGTTTTTCGGGTGGACGATTCCGAGCATCCGGTTGGCTCGAACAGCAGCTAACTTGGTTGCAGCAGCCCCCGTTGCAGCACCGTCGTCTCCAAGAACAGCACCCGCTGTCGTTAACACCGGAGGCCCTCCTGTCGTAAATACACCGAGAATGGTTCGTTATTCGGGAGGGAGTTTCCCCATTCGTTTTCATTTACCCGATTGTTCTCGTAAACTTTGCTAATTAAAAATAATATCGAAGAGGATCGTAAAGAAAGTCTCACGGTGTATCGACGACTGTTAAACTTTCTCTTGGATAGGATGGAGCAGCAGCCGTAACCCCTTCGAGCAATGGTTTATACGTTCTGAAAGGAGAAAATTATCTATAATGATTACGCCGACCAGCAAATACCGCCGATTCGAAAGAACGAAATTAGAGATATGTGCTTAACTGCAGTGGTCGCACATGATACTCGAGCAATTTAGTTGTTCAAAAGATCCGATCGTTAACCGTTCAAACGACTGACTCTCTACGCTTATCGAACGTCATAGAATTGAACATCGTTGTAGAAATATTAAACTACTATGTTTGTTGCGTACGTACACTATCGACCATCTATGTATGTACATATATGTACAATACCCCTACCGATGCACGTCCAACGAACGTTTAATTTTAATTTTATTCCAACGATCGAAACATTATCAACGTTTTTATAACAAAGATACAGTTGTCTAGAATCGTTGATGCGATTTCTTTGCGTTTAAATTATCTCCTTGTTTTTTTTTCTTTTATTCTTTCCAGAGCAGATAACAGCACAGTATAAGTTTAAGTAACAATGCATATTTAAGTATTTCGACGAAAGGGTTTTATATGAAATGATATTACATCGATTAGTAAAATAACAATAAATTATTATTATCGTTGTTGTTTTATAAACGATCGTTGGCGGGTCTAGTAGACTTTATTTCCTTTCGGCGCAACATCTAGACGGAGTTTCCGGTTCTTTCGGTTTTCCTTTATCCTTACAGCAACCGGACATACAACAGCCACCGGCCGCCTCCCTGGCTCTGAAAACGACACAAATTTCGATTTACCTTTCACTTATCGATCGTTGCTTACTTTGTCGAATAAATATTTATCTAGTCTTATCTGACGTTATCGCGTCGCGTCGCGTCGCGTCGCGTCGCGTCGCGTCGCGTCGCGTCGCGTTCTCTTATTTCCTAATAAATAAATCATTTTTTTTGGACGTTATTCCAATACACCCGTATGGCCGGCGAGTTTACCGTTCAACGCACAAGTGTTTACCCTTTTGTTCAACCCCTTTGAGGACAAGCTTTGTTTAAAAAGTTCGAGGCTGGTTACTTTCCCTGGGCGCAACAATGTTTTGGTTCCTTTGGTCCATTCCCGCCGGTACAACACCCTCCTTCCTCCTGTGTTCCGGAACAGCATTTCGAACCGCAACAACCGCCGACTGTCTTTTTCTCTCTGCACACATTCAGTCGAGTAATTCAGTTACGACATTTTATTATTACGCACGAACAAACCTTTCGTACATAATTTTTAATTTACGTTGGATACGCGCGCTGCGAACTATTCTCTTATTGTATCGTGTAATCTTAAATTAAAGCTTATCGATTCGCAACTAGTTTTTCGCGCGTGTTGTCGCGATCGGACGAGACAGTTGGCTGGCTGGTTGGCCGGCCTGCCTCTTTGGCGTTGAACACATCCTACGTTTATAATTATCATCGCAGTTCGCTGATGGCCATACAGGTATTAAACATTATCTTTTCGACGTATGGAGATGGAAACTGTTACGAATCGACCATTTTTGGTATCGAACGGAACCCTGAACAGAGGTTCTCTACGTCCGAACAGAACGACGATCGATATTAAGCGCGCGTCGATATGTAACAGCAACCGAGAGACATTTGAATTTGCTAGGTGTTCGGAGGAGCAGAATTCGTTGGAGTAAGAAAAATCATACTTCCTCGAGCAACAGCCACCAAAGTCTTTATCCTTGCCCTCGCCGCCATTCTTTTTCTCGCCACTGTGGACACAAGGTAAAAAAATGTGTTATCTCGAAGAAAGGAATACATATATGTACATATAAATATACTGGCAACGTGTCGAGCGTATTTAAGTGTATTTTCTATAATAGATATGTATAACGTATCGATGGCACGCTCACTGTTCGCATTTACACGTCACTTGACCCGCGTATCCTTTCTGGCTGGTAACTTTTCTACAAACGAGAGAAACGTTTCGTTGGTCGTTACTGGTAATTTGATCGTAATAATAAATCGAGACTCACGAGCAATGATCGCACATGATGAATTCTCTATCGTCTATAAACTCGCGTCTTTGAAATGAAGAAAAATCACGGTAATTTACTCGGAGAGACTGAAAATTTGGAGGTTCGTCGATAAATGTGTCGACTGGTTGATTATTATTCTCTTGACGCAAACAAATGTACCGATCGCGTTTCTTCATTTATTTCGACCGGCAGTAGTTTTTCAATGCGCGTAACCGCTCGATTTCATCGGAAATTCGAATCGCGCGAACACGAAAACCCCCCTAATTACCCATCTTTGATCAAATTAGCAAGAACCGCGTGTACCAGCATATTTATTTATTCATTTCTCGGAAACGACGGAGCAATTTCTCTGACAATATTTAAGAAGAAGCTGCAATGTGGGTTAGTCGGCACCCGATCGCAAACACAAAGTGCTGTTTCACAATTACCATTGGATCGTAACGGTCGCGTGAATATACATATTAATTAACCTCAGGTTCGCGGTGAGTACGCGGCGCTGCTCCGCGCCGCGCCGCGCCGCGCCGGCATTATCCGACAACGGGGTGTTGCTGGGACACACAGACAGCAACTTATGTATGATAGACACCCACTATGTATTTCGAATTGTTGGTATACAGCCTGATCCATATTGCTGAAACTGTTGTTCGATAGATTGTTAAAATCACGTCTTGTTGTTTCTCGAGACGGTACCCGAAGGGCTAAATACTCTTATCGGATCTTTGCAACATTATTTTCAAACGAAAACGTATCGAGTATAGTATATGTAGAGTTATCAAGGTGATTTATTCGAAACGAACAAAATCTTTTCCACGTATGCATAGATAGTTTTTCGCGAATCGTTGTATCTACATACATACATATGTATGTATACATATGTATTTCGTAAGGTCGATAGGAGGAAGGATTTTTCGACTCCCGTGGCAATAGCGGGGGGGTCGGGTGGTTTTATTTTCTTACAAGTCGGCCGACGACTTTCATCCTCGATAGGAAATACATTACACACATTTTAGATATGAATATTTCTAAACGAACTAGTTTTCGGGATTCTGTAATCGCAGGGTGCAGTTATACGGTATCTGTCTCTCGGGAAATAGCTCGCATTCGGTACAATACGGTAAAATGTTTCGATCGTACGGAAATTAAAGGGACGCGAAACAACATTTTCCCCGCTTATTTATCATTTTCTGGTTCGAACGGCAGCCAGAATACAGAATATTACGTTACCAAGTGAAACGAGCTGAAACGTTTGCACCAGATGGAATGCACCCACGAACCCGCTCGAATGAAACGGAATAAAATTTTGACGATAAAGCTAGACGAAATTGCAAATATTTTCCCTCGTTTGAGCAAATCTGAAAAAGTGAAACGCCATAAGAGTAAACTTTACAGAGATTCGATTCGATTCGATTCGATTCGATTCGATTCGTTTCGATTCGATTTATGAAATCGGAGTGCGGGAAATTACGTACCTTGTAAAGATGCTGAGCAAAATGATCATTAAAATTGTCATTGTTTATACTTTCTCCTCTCAACTTACATTTCTCCCTGATTCTATTCTTTGACCGAACGTATCGTGCGGTATCTGTACGATTGTGCCAAAATCAGATTTTCTACAATGGTAATATCTGACCGTGATCTGGAGTTTGATGTATTGCTCGCGAGTCTAGCAATAGATAAAATTTTCGAGAAATATCGGAAAATTAGCTAAACACTGTAAGAATTAAGATGGTCGTTGGTCTTTAAGATCAGCGACGTAACGAAACCTAGTCCCTTGGTTAATAAAGTTTAAATTAAGCTTAAATCAAGCACGAGAAACATTGCTAGACAGTTGATTAATTACCGGGGTGATAAAAGGGCAGTCGCGGCCAACGAGATTGAAAAACTTGTCGTACAATGGAGAGAATTTCATTTTCCTTGGCGATTTTATTCGACGTGTCCTCGGTGGTAAGTTGTACGAAGGCCAAGTAGAAAATTTTCGTGCATATACACGTAAACCGAATGTCGGCCAATCGGCCAATCGGCCAATCGGCCAATCGGCCAATCGGTCGGAACACGACAGACAAATTTATAGTTGGGGTAAAAAGCGTCAACAGATTGTTGGAAAAACGCCAACATACCCACTTTCGATCCTTTTTCACGAAAACGAATATCACACCCACCGATCTTTGACCGATTACATGTATCTATATTTGCATAAATCTCTGTTTTTACTCTGCAGTTTTCGCTGCGATGCGCCTGTTTCCGATGGATTTCGCGCGGCATCATTCAAACATTTTCAATCGTCGCGATCTACGAATCTCTTTAACCGAGATATTGAAAATAGGAAACTATAGCATGAAATATCCAAGATACCAGTACCGTATGTATCATGGATATGTAGGTACGCGTGCAAATTCAATGCGTATCTGTGTTTCATTGCTTATCATTGCTTATCGAGCATTACACTTAAGCTTTGAACGCGGATCAAATTACACGCGTACATCTTCTATTTTCGATGAAAATATGTACCGTTCTCTTACAACACCAACATACTATGTATAATAGAATTTCTCGTCTGAATTTCTGTATCCCGTGCGAAAGATTGCCGCTTGCGCGTATCGATTACTTTTTCTTTCAATTTGCTAACCTTACCGACATTGATGGTTAGGTGAAACAGTTCCCAGAGTCGCCGTTTTTAAACGTAGAGTGCGCAACAAAACAATTCGCTTCTCACCGAGTCGATACTTTAGTTTTATCGGATCACAGACGAGGTATACGAGTAGACAGCTTACACCTTATGAACTTTCCTGGCCCAATCTGACTGTCATACCGACCTAAAAATCGAGTGAGGTGATTTTAGCCTCCTCTTCTCATGGATGGCGGTCAGTCGAGAAACTCACCGAATCAGTGTGATAAGCAAACAGACTAGTTGCGTGTAAATGCATACGAGTTGACAAGTACGAATTATTCGCGATTCTTTGATCAGTTAAAGTTGTAAATAATTTGCGTGTAATCATCAAAGTGAATAATGTTAAGAGATTCAAGAATCTTGTCATCTGCTAGTACAAGTCGAGATAAGTGTGAGTTATATTTCATTTGTACATTATATCGGCATCCATCGGTATGATTCGAAAATCAAGGTACATATTTACTTTGTTCTAGCAACTGTTTGTTCGTTTGTTTTGTATCCGCGGTTTCTACCTGAGGCATCCCTCGGGTTCGTAATATGTACAAGCTTCGCGAGACATCGGAACTTCCCCCGCCCCGGCCCGCCGCGTAATTCGCGAGCGGTTACCGGACGCAGACGAAGGCCCGTCATTAACCTAGCAAGACGTGTCAAGACGTACCGGCACCGGCACCGGCACCGCCGCGCCGCGTCGCGGCGTGGCGTGGCGTGGCGTGGCGTGGCGTGGCGTGGCGCTTCGCGACCGAGGTGCGTAATTCTAATCTGTTAATCCTTCCATTATTACTACATACGTTTTATTTACGATCTCTTGCAATACGATTTCGATTTAATCATTACTATAATAACAGATCGCGTTAGAATATAAGTAGAATATGTATAGATTATAAGATAAAGAAGCGTTCTCCAGCGTGTTATTAAATACTACCGAAGCGTGTGCGTACATTCAAGTACGAATGATGAATATTAAGGTACATATTAGTATTCTGATATGCAAGGTCCATACGTGCAGTTGCATTATCAAGCGTTATCATAATAAAAGCATCCATTTAAGAAGAAACGATTAATAATTAAGTACATATTGGTACTTGAATAATCAGGATTCGTATGTGCAGTAGCACATTCCAATTTTGCTTCTAAAAAACATGTGGTGAATTATCTCACACGTATCGATATTTTGTTAGGTTTTTCATCCTTGTGATCGGGCAGTTGTTTCAAGAACTCGACCTTTCTAGCTCGTTTCGAACTCGTTTCGATAGCTTCTCTTTGTTAGATAGGTATTCGAATTCCTCTTGTACGGACTTTTGAACGGAGGCGAATAACATTTCTAAAAACGGTACTCGGACATCGAGATAAAAGTATAACGATGTAGGTTGGCAGAAGACGCGGGCGGGGGTAAAATGACCAAAATCGAGTAAGGTCGCGGCTGCTCCTTTTCTCGCCGCCTGTCTATCCGGCTGGAAAATTTGGCGAGGTCGGATTAATCCCGGAGTCGGGGATTACCGTCTAGATCTACCCTTTAGATTAGAGGGTTAACCTCGCCGCATAACTGTCCTCTTCGTATCCGTTGCTTTAATAATAGTGTTTTGCTAAAGCGAACAGACCGCTCTCGCGCGCGCTCCTAATCTATACGGTAAAGTTTTCTTAATTTTATCACAGACCAGGTATACCATACCTCGTCCTCTGTGATTTCCCTAAACTTATCTTACCCACTCTTCCTATCCTTTTTCGTTATACCTCTGCGTGTACTACTTTCACGTTACTCTTTCGTAACCAGTCAAGTTTTCGTATTCGGAATATGAAGTGAATATCGGGAATAAAGGCAATAATGCGCCAATAGAATGCGAACAAAGTATTCCTTTGTTACTTTCGGTATATTGAATAAACTTTTTCTACAGAGTTGTATGGTTTCGCTAGTGGCATTGTACAGCCAAGGTATTTTCATCCTATGGGAAAACTTTAACAACAACGGTAACTCTATTATGCCCGTTCTCGAAGCAAGACCAACTTTTACGAACCGACGCTTCTTTTTTTTTTTTTATCGTCTATAATAAAGGACATCAAGATGAGCCGTTTCTAGCGGGATACATACACCGTATCAGGAATAAGAATTTTCGAAAGGCTTAAAGACTGTTGTTTGGTTAGCTAAAGTTGAAAGAGACCGGGAAACAAGAAGGCGTGCCGAGTGGGCCATCGTTATCGTCCGTCGTTCACTCGCCACCACCATCCTTTTCTTGTCTAGTCTTTTCTCTTTTTCCTTTTTTCCCCTCTTGTTTCCTCTTTTTTCCTCTTTTTTCCTCTTTTTTCCTCTTTTTTCCTCTTTTTTCCTCTTTTTTCCTCTTTTTTTCTCTGCCCACTTTTTCTACTCGGATTCACTAGGCGACGCCTCTTTTTTCGTCACTGCGAACAATTCACCCTTGCTCTTTCTCCTACGCATGTTGTTCGCTCACGCTCGCAGTTATTTCCACCATCCCTGACCATCCTCGCCTCTGTCCCTTCAACCCGCCGCGGCGACCCTACTCTTTCTCTGCGCGGAGAGCTTAGGGATTGTTTTAATACCCCGATGGGCAGAACTGTGACCCAGTTCCATACCGGTGGAATATAGCACGACCTAAGCTACGTTTTGAAAAGTCAGCCAAAGGCACGTCGTGCTCGAAATCGTCCCATCCACGAAGCGAAGCACGTTCCTCGTCGGACACGAGACAGTTACCTTGTTGCTACCTTGGACGATTATTACCAACCCGCGTCTCTCTATTCCTCTACACAACACACAAACGATTATTACTTCCTCTTTACTATTTTTCAACCACCACCACCACCACCACCACCACCACCACCACGAAAGATGTTGCCTGTAAAATCTATCGATTGCATTCGTTCAAATTTTCCTTTCTATATTTTTAATTAAATAATTATTATGCGACGGTGATAGAACGTAACGCTTTCTTTCTGTTTAAAACTCGTACGGTATAGAGATAGAAGGAACGTCCTTTCTCTAGAGGAATGGAACACTGCGCAGGATCTAGAAATGGAAAATGCACCTACTAATTTCTCGGTTGAAAGTTGACATTTTTTCAAATTAAAATCCACCTACCTCTGGATGGTGTTTAACGTAACATTTAACAATTTCAAAGGCCTTGTCGCAATGATCGGTTCCGGCTGAAACCAGTGTCTGTCTTTATCGAAGATAACACGCATTATGTATTCGACAAGTTAGAAAAGATCGGTAAACGAGGAGGACACACCCCGTTGAACCAACATACGTATGTATGTACATATGTATACGATACTCCTATCGCAGAAATCTTGTCCGACTTGTCGAGTCATTATGCACCGTATACCTTGCATGTAGGTACTCACGGACAGATTTACATTCGTTGAACAACTTTTTCGAAGAGTCTTGTAAACTTGGAGGAAGATGCCGCAACGCTCTCTGCACGTCTATCTCCGCGTTTCTGTCCAAAATCCCGTTCTTCGTCATAAAGCATTTCAAGTAACACTTCAATTTTTCATCTTTCTGCTCAAAGTCTCCGGCCTTCATCCTCTTTAATGCGGCTAAAAGTGTCGAAACAGAGAAAGAAACATTATGTATAGGTACTCTTTGATGATTTTTTTTTTCGAGCGCAATCGTTGCGATGATGCCTAATAGAGAGTACCCCACGAAACTTTCGTCTCCTTTCGGCAGTCCTTTCTGATGTCAGCTGCAACCCATACCTAACACGGAACAAGAATTTTTGTTAAACAGACCTTAAGACCAGTAAGATCTTAAGACGAACTTTATTTAAGCCAGATTCTTCCCCTACGCCGCTTACCAATAAGATTAAAATGGTTGTTAGGACGAGAAGAAACCGACGATTACCAAACATTTTTATCCGATTCTCGATTCTCGATTCTCGATTCTCGATTCTCGATTTCGCGAACGACCGCACGATCTCGCTTCAAAGAAACTGCCAACCAACAGAAATTCTGAACAAATTAATCGATCGGCTCGACACTTTATTATCGGCTCGATAGCCAATTGTTGTGCGACCGTTTCTATAAACGTACAGATTAATCAAGTCGAGAAACAGCGCCAGCACCGATCGATCCAACGATCCAGTTTTACGATCAATCAAGAGAACGAACTCTCAAAGCATTTCGATCTCAGAAGCCGTTACACGCTCGAGTCATGAAATATACTCGTGGCAAAATAATATTCGTTACCGATCCGAACATGTTTATCAAACTTGCATCAGAATTGAATTTGTTCGACCGACGATCCGAGAAGGTGCGATTTATAATCGGATTCAATTCGGTTATTCGAAACATTTGCCGTGTTTGGGGTTCGGTGAGTAGTCGACCAGGACCATGTTTTCTAAAGTTTTAGTCAAGGCCAGTATGGGCAAAAAATACCGTACAGTATACGGACTGTCCTGTCGGCCGGGCCAGGCGTGTTCGACTTTGCACATACATATGTACCTACATACATACTTACGTATGTATAGATGGGGGCCGCCTGCCTCTCTTGTTCTCCTCGTACATATGTAGTTAGTTTTGTACCAGGGCACAGCAGCTGCCTGCCAGCTACCTTGCCAACGACCTGCACAAAGTCCTGCACGTGTTTATTTGACAGAGATTCGTTGGAATCTTAAACACGTACTTACCTACTTGTACGTATTTTTTCTCGAGTTTTGAAATAAAGTAGCCTTAAGTAGAGCTACGCTTCTAATCTAAGAAAATCGAAACGAGCACGCCTCAATCACGGATCAAACACGCTTTTATTCGAGGTTCGAGGGTAGTGGAGAGTTTAGTGGAGAGTACAGAGAACTCGCCGTAAACGGTTAACAAATTTTCGTGAAACATTGTTCCAGTGTTGATGCGATAGACTGATATGTAGGTCGAGTGCCCTTTTCATTCAACTTAAACATTCGTTCTTTCTTTATTCTTAAACCTTTGGAATCGTTATCGGTAGGAAATATTTTCAGATCGTCTTTCCATCTTGGTCGCATCTTAAACTCGTTCCGCATCGTTGGCCTAATTCTAGATTCCAGAAGACCGTCCCAAGTTACGTATCTTTGTAATTTACTCAACGTGCGACTCCGTGCGAGTTTCTTTGTCGCGTGCGTATGCGTAGTATTATGCGCAGTAAACAACCCGCGTTCAAGAACGCAAGGTGTTTCTCTCTAGCGTGAAATTAATTTGAATAAATAAAAGAAATGCTGCGCTAGTAGCCACAACGAGTTTCTACGTGTGATCGTGGGCCAAACATTCGTTGTGTATCGCGTGTATCGCGTGTATCGCGTGTGTCGCTTTCGCGTAATATCTTACTTAGTTTGACGAGACGTGCGAGAAATTAGGTTATGTGTCGGATCTTTGAAAAAACAGCAGTGGCGCTGCGGGCATCGCCGCGCAAGTACAATTAAAATCAATGTAACAGTGCAGTGTTTCGGGACGGACATTTCTTCAGAGCATTTTTCAACGCATTTGCTCCAACAAGAAATGTCAAACGGATTAACGATGTTAAATAATGATAAGGGTGCCAACGAGACAAGTATGACTTTCCTATATCGATTTTTTAATTCAAACATCGAACATATACGTTTCTCGTTACATTATCGTTCTTTCATATTCTATATTGTTTAGACCGCAACGCGTCTACGGTTAGTCCTACCGCTACCGTGTCTCTTGCGGAGGGAATGCACAAGGGACACTTGACAGGGGTGAGTTTTACTTAACAAAAGGTTATTTTTGGATGAGGAAATTATTCGTTTAATTCTATAGTACTAACTGGCTCTTCTCTTCGCAGATGGAGCAACCAAGTATCGCGAGGTCCACGTTGAAGAGACCGGCCGAATCGGATCCCGAAGGTCAGTGGCTGATCGTACCGTTCTATCCGATGTTAGCCAACGATACTTAGTTATTAGGCACGCGTGCGTATTAAAATTGATATTTTAGTAGAAAGAACCGCAACACAGACCCCCTTAAAAGTATTCCAGGTCTAAGGTCTTCTCGGTCGTGGAGAATCTTTAGCCGAGCATCCGACAAATTGATCCGTCTTTCTTATTTTACCAGGTAGAATCAATCCAAAAAAACGTCACAAGAATCCACAGCCCAAGAATGCGGTGTGCGCCTTGAACGAATTAAAAACCGGTGCGGTGTACAAAGTTGTCGACCAGACTGGTCCGACTCATGCCCCGATATTTACAATCGCCGTACAGATAGACGGACAAACTTACGAAGGGAAAGGTCGTACAAAAAAAATGGCTAAACATGCTGCCGCTGAACTTGCTTTAAGGAACATCATTCAATTCAGAAATACGCCGGAGGTTCATCAGGCGATCAACACTTGTCAGCCTTCGATACCTCTTGAACCAGATTTTACAAGCGACGTGACGGAACGCGATAATCATCTGGTTAATGCGTTCAAAACGTTGAGTCAAGAACCAAAAAGCACAAATAAATTTTTAGAAAAAGGTCCTGTAGCGCTTATTAACGAATTGTATCCCGGTGTTGTATACAAATGTGTGTCGGACAACGGTGAAAGTTACGCAAAATTCACGATATCGGTGTCTATCGATGGAGAAACATTTGAGGGAACCGGGCCAAGCAAAAAATTAGCGAAAGCTGCCGCGAGCAAAGCAGCTTTGGCTAAATTGAGAAACGTCCACAGTTCCTCCTTTTGCATACCGCTTCCGGTTCGCGTTCTGCCAAATTTCTCCAATAGTGGACATTGGCAGGACCAGATGCAATTGCCTCAAATGTTAGCCGACAAAATTGGAAAAATGGTCAATCAGAAATTTAGCGAGCTTATTCAGTCTAAGCCGCAGCACGCCCGACGTAAAGTTCTAGCGGGTATTGTTCAAACCAAAGGTTCCGAAGCTGAACTGATATGCGTAACAACCGGTGAGAGATCATTTTTTTTTTACATGTCTCATTCTTTCTGCACTATACCATATCTAGATCCATTTAACAAGAAATTGCTTTATTCCTTTCTTTTCCTCTCTATTTTTTTTTTTCTTATTTTAAACGAAAGGTACCAAGTGTGTATCTGGAGAACATTTAAGCGTGAGTGGCGGTGCTCTGAACGACTGTCATGCCGAAGTGGTCGCGCGGAGATGTTTGTGCGAGTACTTGTACAAACAGCTGGAACTTTATACAGAAACTCACGCTGCAGAGTCTATTTTAGAACCTGCTAAGAAAGGATACAAGTTGAGACAAGGCATTCAATTTCATTTATATATAAATACCGCTCCGTGCGGTGACGCGAGAATTTTCTCGCCACACGAGGAGAACGAGTCTGTTGACAAACACCCGAACCGAAGAGCAAGAGGACAATTGAGGACGAAAATAGAGTCCGGGGAAGGGACGATTCCTGTGAAAAGCAGCGAGGGTATTCAAACGTGGGACGGTGTACTTATGGTACGCGATCGGTGTTTGGTGTTTGGTGTTTTTCGCACCGTGCAACCAATACACCACTATTTTACCTTGCCCTTATACTCGTACCCGACGAATATTTCTTTAATTTTATAGGGCCAAAGACTGCTAACGATGTCGTGTTCGGACAAAATAGCTCGGTGGAACGTTCTTGGTGTGCAAGGTGCACTTCTAAGCCACTTCATCGAGCCAATTTACTTCCACAGCATCGTTCTTGGCAGTCTATTGAACCCAAGTCATATGTACAGAGCGGTCTGTGGTCGTATCGAAAACACAATTCAAGGTCTACCGCCACCATATAGGCTTAACAAGCCACTAATGAGTCTCATCACATCCTCGGAAGTTAGGCAACCCGGAAAGGCGCCTAATTACAGCGTTAATTGGACTATCGGTACGATATAGTGACGACCGATTAGAGAGAGAGAGAGAGAGTGAGTACGAGTACCTAGCGAGACTCTTGGTTGTAAATATTTCGTGTGTTCTCAGGTCAAACCGAAGCCGAAGTAATCAACTGTACAACAGGAAAGGACGAACTGGGTAAACCGTCCAGAATATCCAAGCAAGGACTCTTTAGAAGATTTTACAATTTACTAGGTAAACTCGATACGATAGACGATGCAGACAAGAATCGGTGTCGTCATTATTTAGACGCTAAATCTTCTGTACAGAATTATTCGGTAAGTTTCGACACATGTACTTTATTATCGACAACTAGTCGGAAATAGTAGTACACGTGGTATCTATCTACAGTATATAATTGTGTTTCGTTTACAATGTTTGTGTGTAACAGCTTGCCAAGCATCAGTTAAAGGAGGCTTTTGTAAAAGCACACCTCGGCAGTTGGGTTAAAAAACCTATCGAACAAGACATGTTCGAAGTCGATATCTGACTAAATCAGAGTACCGATGACATCTCGACGGATGATACGGAATTTCGGGTGACAGATTATGTAGTTCCTACTGCAAACTAGATCGCTCGTTCAGCGTGTTATGATATGGCAGAATGCGGCATCAGTAAAGCATAAATCGTAGGATCTAATGCGCGTCTCTCTTCGACATTCCGTTTTGTGATATCTTGTCGTCATCGCATATATCGTGTTCAGAAAGCATAATAAAGGCGAGCTCCTCGTCGGAGCTATTTTCTTTTCGAACCGTCGAAGGTTTTACGATTCCGAAAGTTGCTCAGTTTTAACGTACGGCCATTCCATGCTAAATCGATCATTTTCTTCCCCTCGATGTCTCGGATTTTCTTCAAATTTTTTCAAATAAATTCATCCTGGACCTTATACCTTATATGTATGTATATCGGACGGTACGATATTTTCGGTTTATTTAAAATTTTCCTGGAAAATACACAACAGGCCTGACGGTTTTTCGGAAAATTCAATTACTTTTACCCGAAAATTTTTATTTCCGAAACTATTCGTCTTATCGAAATGCTTTTTTTCTTTTCTTTTCTTTTTCTTCCCCGAAAAGAAGATTTACCTTTCTAAATAAATTTTCTCCGGAATGGAACATTCTAAATAAATAAATAGTAGGATAGGATCGGACCATATTTTTTCGATTAAACATGATACGTTGAATGTTTAAGGGAATCGGAAACATGGAGGGTAATGAAAAAAGCGATCGATTTCGCATGGAATTAGCCCATAGGGTAACCAAGTGGCACGTTTCGATACTTCGAATTTTAATCTTAATCGTTATAGCGTAAATTTCGACAGTTTTTATAGATTGGTAGTAGGACAACACGAATCGCATTGAAACGATTTCGTTTCGCGACAGAAATCGGACAGAAATTGGACAGAAATTGGACAGAAATTGGACAGAAATTGGACAGAAATTGGACAGAAATTGGACAGAAATTGGACAGAAATTGGACAGAAATTGGAGACAGAAATCGGACGGAAATCGGACGGAAGAAGAGGTTGTACGTAGCGATTGCAGAATTTACGTCGCCTCGTCGTATCCGAGATCTGTTTTTACGAAAGAATGATTCAGCACATATCCGTACGTCAGTCTTCTTCTTGTTATCAGGAAATTTTCTTGTAACGGGTCTTTTAACATGAAACGATAAACGACCTTGAGGTGTAGTTGTGTTTCGTGCCGCTTATACAAAAACGAAACGAAAGAGTTTAAAATTGAAGAACATCTCGAGATTTGACTCGTGCCTGCAGTATTTTTCTCTAGTCATTAAATGTACGATAGTGACGATGATAATAATAAGCATCGCGTTACATCCCGGAAGGCTGTGACCGAGTATAGAAATTCATCGACGTTCAGGAGGAGACTATTATTGCAAGAAATGGTAAAAGAACGGTATAGGAATCGATTCCTTGTCGGCGTGTCAAATCTTTTCTCCCCCATAATATACATACAACTGTATAGAAAGTATAGAAAGTGTTTAAAGAAAAAAGTTAGAAACTTTTTCGGCAGCTATCGTTACTCTTCCAACAGGTAACAATCTCTTGTGCACCTTTATAACACTAAATACTTATCGACACATGGAAGGGAGGGGTTGTCTACGCAAAGTGTTTGCGTAGCGTCGTTTGCTTCGCTATTCTCATTGTCAATACCATGTATGCACGTTGGCATACCGATCGAAGAGTTTGTTGGGTCTCGTATCTTAATAGGAAAATATGATATGTGTTTTAAGGTGCAACGTTTAAGAATTGTTCACTTGTTCGGATGAACGGTACCACGAGCCATAAAAGTTTCCAACTGCCTCTTTCACGAAGAGAAGTAATTTATTTTCGTGGGACACCAGACGTTTTCTTATTACGTATTTACTTGGATGTACGTAGCGTAATCGTCGACAAAGAATTGGCTCCCAACAGGTCGATGTTATTACCATTGGGTTTTCATAGGGAGCAAATGGAAGTTTTATGCGTGACTAATGTATGCTTGAAGTAAAGATATGGATGGATATAATACGAGTCAATAAGTAAACGTCTAAGTACAGTACGGTTAATAGTTTAGAAAATCCTAAGATCATTGCCTCACTGTGCCAGTATTAAATACACGATTAATGCAATTCTGCCGTAGTGACACACTGCCCGGTGTCGGTCCAGTTTTGCGTGAGAAACTCGGCAATTGCGTACGAAACGAATTTCGTTTCGAAAGTATTAGACGAGCATTATCGGAGGCTTTCGTTTACGCGGTCGAAACGTACAAGCGACTACTTTGCGTTAAATTAGTGCAAATACCGGCGACGGATATTTATTTTACATACCGATCAAACCATCGATACATGTATCAAATCAAACTAATTAGTTTTTCATTCATTTTTCATTTATTTCTGTTATTTTCTTTAATTTACGCAAAGGTTCGAGTAGCGTGAAAAAATATTTGTGCCAATGGAAATATAATGCCAATGATTTAATTAATCACCGGATCAGTTAACGTTTGACCGCACGTCGCCGGATACAGGGTCTAATCCGACCTAGAATTTCATTTAATTGTAATTTCGAATATTCCGTTGGCTCGAGCGTTTCTTTCATCACTCTGTAGATTGAGAAGAAGGAAGCAACACGAGGACGGTGTTTTTGATAGTTTATTACCATAGTACAGCCAATGGATCGAAATAGTATTTCGAGGTATTCGTCGAGCGAAGGTAAACTGACATTTTTCCTAATTTTAACGAGTACTAAACACGAGCGTCATTAACGATAGATTTTTCTGGCAGCTTTGCTAACGAACAAACAAGTTTTGCAAAAACAAACTGTTTTTGCCATGGTCGCTTGCTTCTCTTGCCTTTGTATACATACATATATTATACGTTAATTAAATATTTCCAAACACCAAAGTTACGTAACTTAGTATTCACGAATTACCAAAAAATAATTTAACGTTAACGGCAACACACTCGGATTTTGCTCAACGATCATTTTCCGCTATATGTATAATTTTTTCCAAAATTTTTCTCTATATCTTTCTTTATAACGAACTTATTAAACGGGATTCCTTTTTAATATATCAGAACGCATATTATAGTTGGCAAATATATAAATTTTATTTATTTAATGTACATAGTTTTTTCCACATTAGAACTATAAAAGAATTAAAAGAGCGATTATATCAGAGGAATGGAAAAGTATAACACAGGAATATTAAAAAAAAAATTATATCTGATATACCAAAACGTGTACACGAAGTCATAAGACAGAAGGGATAACCAACCAAATATTGATATTACAATAGTATTGTTAAAAATACATACATATGTATATTTCGTATACTATAACCAGTTGACTGTCCGAATATTTTCTCCAGTACAAAACGTCGGCATTATTTACTTTACCGATTGTTACGCAAAGATTATGTGCATTAAATAAATAAAATTTATGTTTTTATCACCTACAATAAGTGTTTTAATCTATTAAAAAACAATTTGGTCAATAGCTTCATTATAAAGAAATATACAATAGAGCAATAATGTTCGGAAATTGTTCGAATATTAATTCGAGTCACTGTATGTACATACACAATTGGTTAAACACACTCCCCCCTACACACACACACAGAGAGAGAGAGAGAGAGAGAGAGAGAGAGAGAAGGAGGCGGGTGATTTATAAATACATACATGTCCTTATTGCAAGGGATAAATGTGTAAAGTAATAGAAAACATCGTTAGGAAGACATGCGTTGGTAAAATTTGTTAATAATCGAAATTCGCAGCCAATATCTGAATCGAAAGAAATTCGATACGATTCTAAAAGCGTTAAAACGATGGTGTACCATTAGATTGTTACTTGTGGGACCATTTGAAATGTATCGCGTACGCGACAGAAGCGAGCAATGGCAAAGATTTGTGAGTACTTTTCAAGTAGCGTGTATTCGAGACACATCGAGCATTTTCTTCCATGTGAATTAATTCCCTGAAGTACGGACATGTATTTATGAACGAGCCTGTGTATACATATAGGAAGGAATCGAGAGAATGGTCCGTAGCGGACGCGATACACAAGTAACCGATCGAAAGACGCGTGTTATCCTTTTTTCACGCGATTCAATTAATATAGAGCGATTTTAAGGAAAAGTTGTTATTTTACATTCTTAGAATATAGCGTTTTTATCGTGTAGAGAGAGAGCAAGGATATGAGGATTATTGTTTTTTCGAACTCTTCCGTAATCTTGTCATAATTTTAACACGTTCGCTGCAGTGGTTTTTCTTTAAAAGACTTTTATATTTGACGGAGCAACGATCAATTAGACTCGATGGCAGAATTTTTAATCCGATTGTTCGGGCAAATAACAACGGAAACTTTTCAGTTGGCAGAGTACACCGTGTGCAGTATACAAAGAATAGAAAAAAGTTACCAATATATCTTGTTATTAGAATATCGGGCACGTATGTACGTTTTGTACTACAGTGAACGTGTTAAGAACTGTGTCGCGTACACAAACTTTATACATATACATATACATATACATATACATATATACTATGTACCCTATCACATTACACACACCGATCAGTACTGATTAGCAAAACCACTTAATGGTCAGTGATGAAAATTTGGGAGTGAGAGCATACTTACGGTACGACGATAGTTTTAGTCTCGAAACGATTAAGATATGACATTAGCCTTTAGTAAATTACGATTTAACATCATCTTGGATTTCGTCTCCGATTTTACACGGAGAAACATAGTCTTAGAACATCGAGTATAATACGAACTTGGTAGTCGGCTAGCATTTAAGCTTGACTAGTGCCTCTAGTTGTAACTATGTCCGAAAGAATAAGTAAAAAATCGATAAACAAAAGTATAACGAATAATAAACCTTTATTTACCAAACGGTGAAGTTTGTATCGCGACCGTTGTTTATTTTAACACTGTACCTAAGTACCTGTATCGATGATCGGAGGAGACCTATCATCGTGCAGGAACGTGAACGGTTTCTCGAGATAATTCTACACGAAACTTTGTAATGAATATTAAAAGGGGTTGCGCTTTCCGTATCGTAATTAATCGGGGGTCGATTTTAGTCACGCTATACCTATCGCGGTACCGATCGGTCGACGCTGGAACGAAAAGCGCCCCCGTAGCGGACGTAAATAGATTATCAGAGCCGCAAATCAAGGAAACAGACGGGCTTGTTTCTATTTGTTTGAATAAGAATTAAGAATGTTACGCCGATAGCCGCAGAGGTGTTCGTTCCAGTACCAGCCAATACACGACGGTTCGTCGCCCCTGGTTAAAAAAAAAGTAAACCGTGAATCGTATGTACACCAATTTATGAATAAGAATACCGATAAGTTGCGTTTACGGTTAGGATGCGATAGGAAAGAATATTTAGAAACTTTAAGAAAAATGATATCTTTTTTTTTCTTTTTTTTTACCTGTATATTACTTAAGTGTATGTATATCGTTGCTATATATTATTATTCCTTTGATAATCTATCGACGTCGCTATACCTATAGTACAGTTATCGTTATGGCGCTTCGCACACGAATCCCTCGATAAGCCTTTTCACCGATCGATTCAATTCCGTTGCTCGATATGTAATTTTCGACGATTGAATTTATCTCGAATTACGATTATTTCAGTCTTGTAAAATCGTACTAAACGTAGAGCGTGCGCATGTGATTAGTGTGTGCCGAGTACTTAAAGTCGTCGGTGTAATGGATCGAAAAGCACCATGACAGAGGGCTCTTGCATCTTGATCGCTTGAAATAATTTATTTTCTCGAGACTGAACGAAGCAACCATGTGCGAAGCAATTTATTCTCCAAATGCTATATGAATTTTTCTTCAATTTACTTTATTATAATCTTAATTCGTACGTGATATGTATCAAGTTTGCCGAACTTGTGTTGTTGTGCGCGCGCGCGTATTCTCTTCCTTTTATTAACGAAAATATTTTAAAACCATTAACCATCAGGGGTACGCAGATAGTCTGAAATTGTAATTCGGATTTCGAGGAATCCTGATACATACATACAATTCGTTGGCCGATTTGTTGGCCGTTGGTGCTTTAATTTCAGGCTACCCGTCCCCGCCCGCCCGCCAGCCCGCCCGCCAGCCCGCCCGCCAGCCCGCCTGCACACCCCTACAAAACACGCATGGAACAATTAATCCCGAGATAAAATAGAATTCCTTCTCTGTCTATTGCCTTGGATCGTTTTCGCTAAATTTCGGCTCTTAATCTCGTTTAACCGTTTTAAACCGTTACATTGTAAGTACGTTCGATTCTACCGTGTTCTATAAAACGCTGAGAATAAGTAGTTTTGTTTTCGAACAGCTCTGTCAAAAAAATGTTTAAATAATAGATCATCGTTGGTATATGTATATCTATCTATACGTTAGGGAAGACTTTGTAGTAAACGTTGTCCAAGCGTTGCTTGCGTTGCTTGCGTTGCTTGCGTTGCTTGCGTTGCTTGCGTTGCTTGCGTTATCCGATCAAGTTCACTTGGAACCAGCTACTGGACACTGGCAATTTTTAGTGCGCAATGAAACGATACGTTGTTCTGCAGTTTGGTCAAGAATCGTCGAGCGTTGAAAGTCGAACGTCGAACGTCCAATTTGCGAATCACGTTGAAGAATATGGAAAAGAAATATCAGTGCTAGTTTAATTGTATTTATTTCGAGTACGCTTTCTCACCGGATATCATTAAACGGATTTAATATCAGGCTCGGTAAAAATATTTAAAAGTTTAAGGCATACGTACGACGACTGGCTCCATTCGAACAAGAACTTGTATAAATTTGGCCAGAAATTGAACGCATGGAAATTTTTCGAATATTGGTAAATGAAAAAATTTTCAAAGGTACGAGCAAGCAATTTGATACGTTCTTTCTTTAGCCTATAACCATTTATTGCAGTACACCGTGTTTCCAGTTCCTCTGCATCATCGTGCGTGTGCATGGTTTTCATAAGGCAACAAAGGTTGATCGGTAGCGTTATTCGTTCCTTTATTCGATATTTAACAAATCCGATGGAAACTGCGCTTGAAAATGCTAATTACGACGGTTCGTTCGCGCGTTAATTCGTTACGTAAATTGTTTAACGTCTAAGTTAACAGGAATGCCTGACTATATGCAACAGTTTTATTTCTACAGGCATACAAAAGAATTATTCCGACTCGAACGGGGCCTGCCTGGCATGCGTATCGAGTCATGCGTCGGTCACTAATGCAAACTAAAAACTTTTTCTCATTCCGTTTTCACAAGAGTATTATCGATAAAGTTTAGCCAAATAAAATCAGATTAAACGTTATTGTATTTGGATTATTTTTCATTGTACGTTTTATCGAATCACTTTTGAAACTCTGTCAACTACATACATATGTTCAATCAAAGGCAATGTTTGGACTTGTTTTAATAAGGAAAGTTGTGCCAACCCATCGATAATGTTCTTGTGGAAGTACAGAAGAAACATATAAGTTTTTAGTTTGCATTAGGTGCTATTATCTGATACGAACGGGATACTGGTTTTTAACTCGATAAATGTTGTGTGTGTGTGTGTGTGTGTGTGTGTTCGTGTGTGTTCCAGTCCGGAATGTTTGCATATATTGGAGCAATACTCTATTAAATCTCGGTGGATGATGTTCTCGAAAAGTAATACCTGCTGCCAGGGGTGATCAAGCACAGAATGTAATCCCGTGTTCATTCCCGTGTAGAGATTTGGGATTAATAATGTAATCGGTACTATTTGTACGGTTACGGTAACAATAACGAGCTAAGTTTAACTTCAACTATGACGAGGTATATAGATACAACATTATTTCTAGCTTGTGCCATGGTAAACGAGAATCAGCTTCGTTTATCTTGCTTTCGTAAACACGTAACCGCGAGAAAAATGAAGCTGTTTGCACGCTTGTCCGAATCGATCTCTTTCAAAGAAACTTTCAAAAAAATTTCTTCGATCCTTATGATTTACGAGGTGTTCGATTCGAATAATTACGGTTCGTATTCCTTCGAACGAAGGAAAAAATAGTTTAAGCGGGGACTGCGCGTATCGTTGCTCACTCGGTTGACAAACATACGGATCAGGCAAACGTGCATCTCTAATATGTATGTAGTTGTCTCGTAAAATGTTCAACGTCGAAGATGCTGGTCTTGGTTTCCGTCTTTACCACCGACCCACTTGATCGATTTCTATTATTTAACAATATCGTACACCTACCACGAGATAACGTATCTGTTTACACGATAAACGATACAACGGTATGATTTACTTGGAGTTACTCTCTACTCGATTACAGTAAAAGTGAAGCATTTTACAGACACAGCACGCACCGTTTCAGCCTAAAAATAGAAAACAACAACGAACGAGAAACACGGGTTTTGGGTTTTTAATATTCACACGAAAATGTGGGTGTGTGTGTGGGTGCGCGCGCGCGCGTGCGTGCGCGTGCGCGTGCGTGAGAGAGAGGAGAGCAAGATAGGAGAATTAGGGGGAGATAGAGAGAAAGGGGGGAAACTATTTACAATGACCGTTGGTGGTGCGATGTTCGTGTCTTTCATTGACAATCCAATTAAAATTGTTCTTTTGTCCGGAAGATGCTGGATTCAGTAGGACCGAATGAAACGAGTAGCAAAGGACACGGTTGCGCTTCTGTAAATACACAATATTAGATCGAGGCGCGTTCACAATTCGAGGACGCAGTATTCGAGTATCGAATTTCAACGTTTCTCCAATTCGGACGATAAGAAACACTTTTGTCGGCAATCCTTCTTCTCCAACAATCACGCGTTTACGGAAAGGCTCGATCGATCATAAATAAAATCGTTTTCCTACAATTTCTCGTCGATTCATATTCGTTAGCGAGCCCGGAGATCGTGTTGCGTCGTACTACGCGCGTCAGGAATATACATACTATGTATGTATGTATCTACAATGTATAGATTCAAGTGTCGAAAGATGGTGTTATTTTGTATAGAATGGTATTTTCATTTGTACGGAGTAGTAGCCTGCGTAGCACGCGATCTCTTTCTATCTCGGTTCTGGGTTTCGTGAAACTTTTGCATACTTTGTTGTTGATCCATTCGGTAAAAGACTTTGGAATTATGTACTGGGCCAGCATAAAAATTGTGAAACGTTCGGTTGACCAGCATCGGCAGCTTTCACACTGTTCTTTTCTCTAAACGCGACCGAACAACAGACTATGCTTATATACTATGCTCGAATGAAATTTGATTCAAGTTTGCGAGCAGATCATTTTTACCGTGGAGGGAGGATCATGTACATATGTACCGCGAGGCCAACACCGTTCGAAATATTCCAATTCGTCAGATTCGGTGTGTACATAGATCGTTTCGCGCGTGCTTTTGTTAATTGTTCGAGATTCGTACCTTGGAGATTCGCTTCGCTTCGCTTCGCTTCGCTTCGCTTCGTCCGTTACGCTGACGTAAATCCCATTTCGTTGAAGCTCCTTGGTACCCCGACAAGCATTATCGATCCCGTTGCTAACCAAGTAGGTACATACATACCAGTACCTACATAAGTACGTGTGCCTTTTGTAACGTGAAATGCGCGTCATCGTTTGCTAGTCGCCGTTTGGAACGATTCAATCGTGTCGAATGCTTCGAGGAACAGACACTATTGGAATTGGCTGGTTCGTCTTAACCGAATCGTGCAGGAAATTGGATGAATCGACTGGACCTTTTCGACGCTGTGTACTCTGCTCTATGTATAATCTCGGATATCTAATTCCGAATCGATTGAAAAGTATAATGAATTGTTTAAAATGAAAATAAAATAAAAATAAAAAGTAATATGATATATTTTGGCGGTAGGCATTCTCGATTGGTATTCTCTCGTATTATCACGACCTTTAAAATGTCCTAATAAACTAACGAGGATAGATTTTCACGGTATATTTTCGGTTGCGATCAGTTTCGTCGTTTTAATGTACATATGTACAATGAACGAGGCAGCTCGGTAGGGCACCAAAGAGCTTCCGGCTCATCTGTTGGCTCTGCGAATAAACATTTGTCGCCGTAGCTCTCCGAACCTGCTGGTCCTCGTTCTGGTTATTTATTGGTTCTTTGGAGAACGAGCCGCTGTCGACCAGTAGTATTCCGTGAGCACGTTGATCAGGTGAAACGGGATCGATGGTACGGGACCGTTACCACTCGTAGTCGTGCTGATGGAAAGGATTGGTGCATGGTTGTTGAGCATGAAGATGGGTTACTATCGGCGGTGGCTTGACCAGATCGAATTCCCGGCTAACCGCTTCATTGTAAAGCTGTCGATAAGAATAAACGGAATATCAGAATAATCGTTAGTTTACTGCGTCGATCGAGGGTGGTAAAGCGAAAGGGTCGTCGGTATCGTCAGAGGCGCGAAGCGTGTGCGAAGAGCAGAGGAAAAGAAATTTTTGTTCAGAGAGTATAGCCTTGCGTAGAAGTTTATCATTTTCTTCCCGATATTTATCTTTCAAGAAGCGTCTTCGTCGCGAAGACGTTCGAATTAGAATGATCTTACTAAACCTGGAAGCTCCTACGGATATACTCGTCCTCGCCTTTGCCAGTCATACCGTAATTGTATCCACCTCCGGCGGCGGTTCCATCGTTCAGAAATGGATTCGTTGGATTCACGGGACCTGTAACGTTATTGGTAGATTGGTAGATGGTTGTGGTCGGTTGTTAAAGAAGAAGAAGAAGAAGAAGAAGAAGAAGAAGAAGAAGAAGAAGAAGAAGAAGAAGATTGTCGGGCATCGAGGGTATTATTAGAGGTGGTGTAACGTGGTTATCGTATCGCTCACCTCCATTCGCACCGGGCACACCTAGGTTACCGGCCGTGGTTTGATAAGTAGCCCCGTATCCCGATTCCTGATTAGCCAACTCGTGCAGACGGGTGGAGCTGAGTGCTCGAGGTATAGCGTTGCTCGGCACACCGTGCGGTGCTAAATGCGTAGCCTCTGCTACCTGACGAGGATCCTCGGTTTGCGGCAGATTCGACACAAAACCTGTGTCCTTCCTATAGAAATTTATGAAGACGAATCCACCGAGAACGAGGATGCAGAGCAAACCATAGGCTCTGAACGTCGCTGTCGTTCCTGAAAAGTGTCCACGCGACCACGGTTCGCTCGGGTTAGCGTCTCACCGATCAACGCCTAATATCCGTCCGGTATAAACTTACTGGCTTTGCTATTTCTATGCTCGAGGTTAAAAATAACTCACCGTATGCATCGACGAACATACCACCGATCACAGCACCGCATCCCCTGCCTAAACCGTGGTGGACACCTTGAAGAACACCTTGGGCACTGGTGCGTAACTGCGGAGGTGTATTATGAGCTATGTAGCTGCAACAGGCAGCCCAAACAGCGGCGTGAGTTATCCCTTGAATGAATTCGAAAGGTAACACCCACCATGGCGTGGTCAACCAGGATATATAGAGAAAACGAAAAATGTTGCCACCTAATCCCATGCACAATACCTGAAAAACGAATGTTCGATGATTTAAGATTGGGCCGATTGCCGAACCAACCAACCAACCAACCAACCAACCAACCAACCAACCAACCAACCAACGAACCAACGAAGGAATCGTGTTAACGAAACGACGATTAGGTTAAAAAGTGAAAATTCGAAGCCGCTGTTGTTTCGTCTTTGGCAGAACGACAACGACGACAACGAGGATTACCTTTACGTGGCCGATTTGACGGATCAGTTTGAAGCTAAAGAAGTATGCGAATATTTCCGAGATGTGATTAATCACGGAAGCAACACCAAAGAGAGTAGGAGTGCCACCGTAATCCTGTAGATGCCAGAACAAGAAGGTAAAGATCAATCCGATACCGAAGCCCATGAACCAGGCCACGAAGAGAAAAGACGCGCACTTTACGTCTTTGAATTGCTTGAGTACGGTCACCCATTCCGGGATCTCTCGCATCGTTTGCGCAAACATTTTTGTCTGAAAGAAACATTTATTTTTAGTGAGAAAGAAACGAAGGTAAATGTAAGATAATAGAGAGAACGATTGAATGAAAATAACGCAAGTACCTTGCCTTCCGGCGGCTGAGGTTTCGGATTCACCGCGGCCGAGGAATCTTGAAGACTCGGTAGATTCAGCTGCTGAGAGAGTTGACTCTGCAACTGTTCCTCCCTGGTCGGTTCGCTCGGGGGTTTGATCGGTTCCTAAATAACGAATAAAGAGAGAAACGAAATAGGTAAAGGAAATTGGCTCGGTGTAGTAAAATTTAGTGATCGGTTACCGGCTCCGAAGCGATTACGTCGTACTTGAAGTTGATTTGCGTGGCCGTGATTAGCGCGGCGCCCATCAGGACGCTGAAGATCGCGAAACAGATCGTATAGTTCTTTTCCCTTGCGTCTGGACCGCAGGGATGATTGGTAAACGCGGTGCTATGATCCAACGCGATGCCAACGAAAAACATAGCCAAGCCCCAGCCCAAACTGCCAAACATTCGCTGATGACCGTACCTAAGGTCGAAAGGAAAGCTCGAGTTTCCGAGGAATAGTTCCCTTTCGTTTCGATCTCAACTCAGGGAACTTTACCTATCCGCATCTTCGCCCAACAGAGTGATGACAGCCGAATCCGCCAACGTGATCGCAGGCGCTGAGAAGAACTCACCTACCACCACCAATAGCAACAGGAGGAAGAAGGTTTTTTGAATGTCCTAAAATATAATAGCGTTTACTTGGTGAGATCAGAGTCAGTCAGTGACCAACCAGCAGAGTGGTGGTGGTGGTGGTGGTGGTGGTGGTGCACAACTGAAAGAATAACGATAAAAGGGACGTTTACCGGCAGTCTGTAGACGATCGAGCTGAACAGAGGCTTGACCCATTCCTTGTTTTCTCGCTCGTTGTAGTTCGCGGCGTAAGATACCGTGTGAGGACTCTGACCAGAGTGAGGCACCCTAACGTAACGTCGTGTCCTGAGCAACGGTACCTCTATATATTGTTCTCCTACCGCTTCCGTCTCATCTTTCTTCGACTCTCGTTCTCGTTGCTCGTTCTTTTCTTGGTCCTCCATGAGCGTTAGTTTACGAACACCGTTGATCGATAACCGGCGCCGTTTACCCAACAGGGACAGGGATAGGGATTCCTCGTTATCGTTTTCTTCTTCTTCTTCTTCTTCCTCTTCTTCTTGCTTGTCTCTTCCATTCAGCTCGCGTTTTACCATAATCTTTGTCGGCGGCGGTTTCACTCGGGGTTTCGTATGCGCGTATGCCTTCTTCGGTGGCCTTTCATCGTCCAAAGGTTGGTTCTAAAATACCAATGTTCGACAATTGAAAATAAGACAGGATCGAATCACGGAGGACGGACGCGGTGTGTGTAACGACGTACGAGAAGGCTTACGTTAAGGAAACGCTTGTACTCGAGGATATCGGCTGGTCGGTTTCTTCTTTGCAGAGTCTCGAAATCGACGGTCTTTGCTTCGGGGTTATTTGCGTTATCCTCGAACACGAGCTGCTTGTACTTGAGGTCCTCGACAGGACTGTCCTCGGTACTAACCGCCTCCCTTGGTACCCTCTTACCGGAGAACGCATCTTGGATCTTTCGTCGCGAACGCATCAGCCTCGTTGCTGGCTCGAGAGCCGCGTCATCGTTCTTCCGTAACCTCTCGATCGCGGCGTTACCACTCGCTTCCAAACGCTTGGCGGCGGCGGTCGCGGCGGTCGCGGCGGTCGCGGCGGTCGCGGCGGCGGCGGCATCGTCGTCGTCGTCGTCGTCGTCGTCGTCGGAACGACGATAGAATTCAGCGAGATTTACCGATCTCTTTACGATCCATTCTTCGGGAGAGGATGCCTTCAGGTACACGGTATTATTACGCAAAACCAAGCAAGACGTAGCTGGTGGTTGAATGAAACCCAAAGGAAGGGTGAAGATGATCCAGCAGAAAAGCGAAGCTAAAAGAATCAGTTTGCCTTTCTGCCATCTGGAACAGAAGCCACTATTTCTCAGTTCTGTAAATCGTTTACTATCGTTTGCTAATCGATACCTACGTGAACGTAACAATCGGTAAGGGAATGGGCTACAAGGAATGAATTTTCTTACGCGTTCATCGACGTTGTACTCGCGTTATCGGCGATAGTTGCTTTTCATCGAACATTTTATCTACCGATCGTTTTCATAGCCACTCGATCACATTTTACACGCCTGATATAATCTAGGTCACAATGTCCAATTACCAGTAACCGGACAAGAGATTTTGAAAGATTTTTTAAGAAATATAACAAGATTGTTAAAACAGGGACCAAGTTTGTATGCATCGAGGGTGCCTGGCCTGGCCTCGCCTGGCCTCGCCTGGCCTCGCCTGGCCTCGCCTGGTCTGGGCATATAAAAATGGTAATCTGGTCGCGGTGGCCCTGACCGCCGTAACACACACACACACACACACACACGCGCGTTCTTATCTCTTCCATCAAGTTGACACATATCTGTGAGAGCAGCGATATATTTATCCGCTTACCTATCAGCCAAGGAACCCCAAAAGGGCGCACTGAGGAACTCGATCAGAGGTCTCAGTCCGATCAAAAAACCGCATTGACCTGCGTTCATGCCCATCTGCTTGAAGTAGACGCCCATCAGAGGGAACAGGGAGCCAAATGCCGAATAAAAGAAAAAATAAAAGGTCTTGACCGTGAGTAGTTCTTGGTCCACGGATCCGAACAAGTACTCGATCACGTCGCTCTTGCCACGTATCTTGTTCGTTGCCTCCTTCGGCTGAGGATACAAGCTAGGATCGACCTCGCCGCTTGCTTGAGGATCTACCATGGGCCTCGCACCTGGCACCTGGGGCAACGACCTACCGGTACCCTGTTGCGATCCTCCATCGGTCGTCCCGTAATCGTAATCTTCGTGTCCATAGTTCTGCATGATTTTACCCAACGGAGCCGGGCCGCGGTAAGAGGACAGCGATATTGTTATCCTCTATCTTTCCGTTTATTTTATTCGAGCGCACGTCGCGTCGATGAAGGAATCGAACCAGTAATTTTGTTCGCTGGTCGCGCGACGAACAAACGGCGACGACGAGGACGAGGACGAGGACGAGGACGACGACGACACGACGAGGACGATCTTAACGGCAATCCTCGATGGACGACGACGACGGTGTTCCTCCAGCGAACGATCCGTCCCGTCTTTTAGGAATCACCAACTAAAATTCTTTTAGACGACCGACGACGAATCGATGCCAACCGTGCGTGGCACCTTTTGCTCGCGAAATCGATAGTCCTGACAGTGCGCCCGCGCAACTTTCCATCCCCGCGTGCACCACCGTCAAGTCGACACCAACGATGGCCGTTCGAACCTCCCTCTTACGACGTTATCGAGCAATTCCCCTTTAGAGGTTCTTACAAGAAATATCAAGGCCATCGACCAATCCTCCCTCCCTCCCTCCCTCCCTCTCTTGATCAACAGACGAAGAATTTTTCCAAACGATCCTCGATCCTTGATCTTCGACGAGTTGTCAAACACCTTGGAAATGTTTTTACCAACCCCAACTTATTATCTATACAATTATATTTACGGTCATAGCTATTTTAGGATTCAAGACTTGCGTAAATTCTCGCGCCTATCTTTCACATTACCTCTTTACAGATTACTCTGCTTTTCTTCATTTTCTCTTGATCCTTGTTTCCTCTTCTTCTTCTTCTTCTTCTTCTTCTTCTTCTACTATTATCTTAAAACGTACGTCGTAGACATACCACGTTTACCTGTAAATTTCTCATTATTATCCTAGTCCCAATCGGTTTCTAAAATCTTTGAACGGTGCTTTCACCCTTAAAATTATCCTGAACTTGTTCTTCGTCCAACCTTGAATGCGAAAAGGATTATTCTTACGAGCAGAATAGCCTTTAAAACCGTGTTTAGGGAAACCTTTACCGTGCCGTCGATGACAACGGTATGTCGAATATTGCGAACCTTGACCCGCATCATCGCTCGCGTTCTTTTATCTCGCCAACTCCAGGAATTCCAATTACCTACATGGCTACTAACGCTAGAAAATTGTCGACAAATTGATGTGTCTGTTTAAAAGTCTGCCATCGACCAAGTTACCGGAGGGACCCTTACGGTCGATAAGAAATGAATTTTAATCGAGTTAGGTCTTAAACGGTCCTTTCATCCTGATAATTTTCTAACCAAACGACTATCCGAATAGTTTGCAGTTTACGCTAGAAACGATACATGTTAAATCGTGACGCGTCTTTGACGATATCACCGAGTTGCTCGTATGTAAACGCGGTGGATGCGCGTGTTTGGAATTTTTCTTCGTTGCCGCGACAAAGCTGGGGATACGAGTTAACAATCCATTTAGAGAACAATGGAAACACGACCAACCAAGACACAAACAAGAACGTTTAATATCGAAAAGTAGAATTTCGAGAATTTTCTTCACCGATGCAACATCGCAACATTTCGAATAAAGCATCGTCGGGAAAGGATCGCGATCCATCAGACTAGAATATGAATTTCCCGTCCCATGGAAAGATTACAGAAAACGTAGCAACGATATTGGTTCCATAATTAATCACATTCTCATATTTTACGGATGGAAAGGATGGGTAGAATAATTAAAAGAATTTCGTAGTTTTATAAGAAAATAAATATTGTTTATTTTTCGACAGTCATATTATTAATCAACGAGTTAACTTAAATTGGTAATAATTATGTACAAATTGTAATTTACTGTTGCCTCCTTATACAGTCTCATTTCGTCCGGCCTCCCTCTTTCTCTAGTTCTGATTCGTTGGTTCAGTTTCATGTCGAGTGCTTGATAATCTCAATATTTAAAGGCACCGTTTGGTATAGGCCCTATGTGAGAACGACTTTGAAAAGCCGAGGTCGAGGATGGCGCGGGTTTCGGCGGTCCTTGGAACATGCAGGTCTTGGCGGTCTTCAACAGACGACCGTTGTTCCCTGTTCGCCAGTAAACCGTGCGAACAGCTTGCCTACCAGCAACGTAACTTACGGCTCCACCGATCAGCATCTGAAAGGAAAGCAAAGCGACAGGCTTTGTTAAGAGGAACGGTTTATGTTTTAGGAACTGTACCGGTCGACCGGTCGACCGGTCGACCGGTCGGCAAACACGCTCCAACGAGGAGAAACCGCTCTCCTCGTCACGAACAGGATCGCAAATAGTTTAAATACTCACCTTTTTAGGGGTATACCGCGTGCCCAACGATCAGATTAGACGTTCCAATAGAACGTAGCAGAGTTTTATAGAAGAGGAGTCGTCCGATGGAATAAAGTCGAGGTTGTAACAAGGAGGAATCTGTTGCCTCGCTGGTGATCGTACCAAGAGAAATGCTCCACTGACGAACAGACTTACTCTGGCGGATAATTTATACGATAAAGCAAGCACCGCGTCACGGGATCTCGCGATAAGGTCACGTTCGCGCGTTATTCACCGTGATCGTCGAATCCTCGGGCAACGTACATACTTACGCACCCGATGCGATGGTGGGAGTTTTTTAACACCGGCCAAACCGTGGTTTAGATAAACAGAGTATCACCGTGCCGAGGCTGGCTTTGCCTACTTATCGTCCATGCATCGTTATCGACACTCGCGATAATATATAACACCAACGTCCGACTTTCGCGCAATCCAAATACAGGGATTATAGACAACTTTACACTAGAAAGAATCGGTTTCAATTTCAATTCATTAAATACGAATGTATCCGAGCGTAACGTACGTAGGTACAAACACCATACGCAAACGAAATTAATCTAATTTATCTAATTGATACGGAATACGGAAACATTGTTACCATTACATATTATAGACCCTATTTGTCGCGTTTCCTTGCCAACTTTCCACACGTGTAAAATATGGTTGGTAAAGCCTGGCTGCGTCCCGGTCCGGTAATTCTTCTTCATCGAGAACAATCAGTGTATTTTCAAACACTGTTGCGTATCCGTGTACTTACCTATTATGTAAAATAATCCCATCTACGTCTACCACTTATTATTTTCAATGAAAATTCTACCCAAGCCCTTGTGATCCGGCTTTATTCGTACGGTAAAGATAAACTCTGTACAGCTAGACTGAAAAACACGAACCAGAATATTGCGATATTTCTTTTCACTGTTGGTATTTAAATACCATAAGCGTTATTTATTACGATACTATTCTGGAACCGCGAATCATCTGTCAACCGTTTTTATTCCGGCTTAGTTTACCATTTGTGTTTCACGTCAGGTGATGAAAGTTTATTTAAGAAATACAATTAATCACGAGCAGCCGTATCTTTCTCGGTATTATAATGAATGGAAATTTTTGAAAGTTGTCGATATATACGGTAGCAAATACATATTTTACAATAATAATAATAATAATAATAACAATAAGAAGAAGAAGAACAACAACAACAACGAAGCGAACGATCACGATAAGAATAATAAACTTTATCGAATTTATTGTCCAGGTCATTTAACAATTCTCTCTCACGCACGTTTAACTCACGCAGAGAATGTTGCGTATTCGCGCGATGACATACAGTTTTTCGTTCGTATCGTGAAAAAAATTACTTGGCTGACAGAGCAGATAATAACATTTCTCATCTTCTCGATGTACTTTGTTACCGACGACAATCGATATGATTTGTTTATATCGTTGCGTATACATACGTCCATACGTCCATACGTCCATACGTCCATACGTCCATACGTCATCTTCCTGAATCTCGGTAAAAGAAAAAACGGTTCGGTAATCGTTGTGTCTGGTATCGTGTCTGTACGAGGGAATCACGAGTTTCGTTCGACTCGGGAAGCTCTTTCATAAAAACAGGAACGATTCGAAAATTACGGTACGCGACACGTAACCGAGGAAAATCGATTCCTTTTTTTCTCCCAATAAATGATTAAGCTGATAACTCTTTCCTGGGACTTTACTAACGCAGCTCACGCACGCTGACGACCCGAATCTTAACGCCTTGGTTAACTTGGACACTTTAGGTTTAGGTCGCGTCGATATCATGTAATAGTAATAAGAGAAATTGAAAAATTCCTGAAACAGGAATGTTTTATCATACGTATAAATATCGGTTTCGTTCAGCGTACGAATGTTTCCTATTAGCTTCAAGCTGCACATTCTTGTTGATATATGGACGCGTTTCGTCTCGTTTCAATAAAAAATTTTCTTAATTTCAGGTACGATCATAGTCTCGCGCGCGTCGTTTAATCGTGTAGTACGCATGCATGCATCGGCATCTCGAAGACAAGCTTGGACGGATAACGTAAGTACGTAACTACTCCATTCCTTTTAATTGAATTTTAACTCGAAAACGCTTAAATTCGTAATCGTTGATCGATGGCGTTGGCGTTGGCGTTGGCGTTGGCATTTCGGTTATCCGTGCACGTAGACAGCAGGTAATTGGGGACCATACTCGAAGCAAGATGGAATAAACTGTTGGATAACGGGGCCGTTTCTTCGTTAGACGAATACGATTTTGCGGTCGTTGAGTGTTGGCGTTATTCGGTTAGAATATATGTCGCCTTTCGCGACAATCGTCCATCCTTGTTTCGCAACATTATTTTCGAGTTTTGCGCGGTTGGAGGGATTCTTCTCAGCGAGAATAAAGTTCCATTGACGAACGGATGGACGGACGGTCGATGGAAAATTTGTTCGAACAAGCTGAACGATGAAGCGAGAGTTCATCGAGGGCGTACGGTCTCTCTATGTAATCCGAAATCGTATTATACGAAAGAATACGTATGTAAGTAAGTACTTGCGTACTTAGCAGCTGCCGCGAATAATGCGCAAATGCGCAAATGCGCAAATGCGCAAATGCGCAAATGCGCAAAAGCGTAAAAGCGCGAGAGCGGACACGTTTCGAGCATGAGAGCAACAGAGAAATCGTATACGATTCACGTGAAAGTTTCGTGGTATCGCGAAGAAGAGCGTAGAAACGACGTGATAGCGATAGACGACGATCGTCGATGTCGATAAGAGAAACCGACCGCCTCGTCTCTTCGTCTCGCAGATAACCGATTGCGACAAAGTTATTAATCAAAATCCACAGAGAAATTTCCATCGAAATAATCGACATTTAATGCCTGTTTATAGATGCCGAGATCATCAGGTTTTGCTCGAAATACGAACGTTTCACGATTCGTACGAACGGATAAACGATTAACGAGAATGGCCAAAAGAATACGAAAGCGTAAAAAAAATAAAAGTTGGTATAATGGTAGACGGTACACATACGCATGAAAGATAAGCGAATCGAAGCGTTGTCGTTCCGAGTGCTCGTATTGTATATCTTTGCTGGGGGGCGGGCATGCTCCTCGTCGATCGTAGAACAATGTCGCGACACGCGTCTCTCGATCGAGATAGCATCGGATATCCCGGAATCGGGGATTGGAACAAACTTCGAGACGTTATCAACGAACGAATTGCTTCGGCCGAGAACAATTCAAACGAAATGTATGTCGCGTGCTAAAACTGTTTCTACTATAGCGGTCAATCACTATAGCATCAACCATGTAAGTAAGTACCTGAGTTTAGACGACGCGATTTGCCCTTTTAATTTCGCAGCAAATCGAAACATCTGTAAATAATTAATTCACGCGATCGAACACTCAAGAAATGTAGGTAAAACCAGTTGAGGACAAGACGATGTACGTAGAACTTTTTTCATTGTTTTGTACTCTTACGACCGATCGCCGTCACCAGCCCTTGTTACACGTTAGGATACAACCAGTTTATTAAATTCTAATAACGACAGCGCATTTCTGCTACTGTATCGTTCAACGACAACAAATACATACATACATACATACGTACATACATAATAGTGGATAAAGAAAAGGAGATCTTTTTGGCACTGCGTTAGGAAATTGTTTTATTCGCATCTATCGAATTTACGTTACAGCCGATTACGATTTACAATGTTTCAAGTGTTGCGAGTGTTTCGATATCCCAGATATAACGATTAATTTATTTTCAGAAGAAAACAGGTGACGCACTATTATCAGCAGGAATTACCCAGTGATTCGATACCCCTCTATCGGGAGCACGATGTTACGTGAATCAGATGGAGAATATTTATCGTAGCTCGTTTCCCGAGCAGCATGCACGGCTACAAACGCGAGTTTCAGTCGAAAGCTGCGTGATTCGTTATCGAGAGGGTCGCGTAGTAGGAAACCGGTGTAAATAAAAGAAGAAATCGCGCCATTGGTGCCAGCGAGTCTACCGCTCGGCGACTGCTCTCCTTCCTATCTCGTGCAATCGCTCGACTCGATTTCTTCCGTTCACGCAAACGCGTAATCGAGGCTTATTCCGATAAGCGATAATTTCCGTCTTTCCAACATCCTCGTAACGTCCAGTCCTCGCGAATAGATTTACTCGACGAGTTAACGAATCCTGGTACCGCGACACGTACAATTAAGTACAACGATCGCGAAACAAACTACCAGTCTACGATCTCTTTGTCCCGATAACATAATCGTAATTCCGACGCCGAGAACACCACCAACGAGACCCATCGGCGGTCAAGTTTCGATCTCTTTGTAATCATTTATCAAAGTCGCTATGTTGTCGCGAGCTTCCTGAAACACACTTTCTTCCATACCTTCCATCACATAATGATGCATGAAAGCTCTCTTCCGATACATCAGATCGAATTTACGCGCAAGCGCTGTCCAGGAATACCGGATGGCCGTATTATTGCTAACCATCGCTACCGTTCTTCTCGAGTTTGCTAAATCACCGCCCGGCACCGACGTGGTCGGTTGATAATTGATTCCTACCTGTCACCGATATCGTTACGATTAACAAGGACAAGAGAAACTCGGATTAGATTCATTTAACCGAACGAGGCAGCAACGAACGCGTACACGCGATGTCACCAAACGCAGTCGGAACAACGCAACATTTTGCTGCATCGTATAACGATCGATCGCGTAATGATCGTGTAATGAATGATCGCGTAATCGAGTCGGTTCTGTAAAGATCCGCGTATTTACGTACCTTGAACCCAGTCGGACTCCAACCGACGAACCGAATAGATTTTTTCCCCTTCAACGACGCAATTGCTCTGTTCACGTCGTTCGGATTCACGTCTCCGCGATAGAGCAAACAGCAGCTCGTGTATGCTCCCGTGCGTGGATCGCATTTTACCATCTAAAATTGAACCGAGTTAAACGAAAAACGATACTCGAACTTTCGAATCACCTTCAGCAGTGTCTGTACTGTCTGTATCGGTCCGCACCTGATTCCCAGGCTCGAAACATTCGCGCGTAATTTGCTGCGTCGTTATTTCGGCATGCATGGCTTTCCTAGGGGTAGTAAGCGGAGCATACGTAGACAAAGAGAAATGAATTCTCGGGTAGGGTACCAAATTTGTCTGCAATTCCTGCAGGTTCAAATTCACCGCTCCTTCGAATCTCATCGAGGCCGTTATACTCGAGACCACTTGGGCTTGCAATCTGTTTAGATTGGTATAAGTTGGACACTCTACGTCCAAGTTCCTGCAAATACGTACTTTTCAATCGCATAACGACGAGGCGAACGTTCAAGCAGTCACCATTGACTTTGAGCCACGCAACGATCAAGGCCCCCCCACACACACACACACACACACACACACAGACACACACACACCTCGTACAAATATCGTAAAGCGCTTCGTTGTCGACAAGAAAACAACAGTCCGCGTGGTCCAGGTTACTATGCGTAGCGAAAATCGCGTTGTACGGTTCAACGATAACGGTTGAGATATTAGGAGCCGGACAAATAGCAAAGTCCAGCATAATCTTTTTCGGATAGTCGCACGTCAGACGTTCTAGTAATAATGTGCCGAATCCGCCACCAGTACCACCGTTCAGTGATCTGCAAAAAGGAATACGGAATACGTAATACACGCCGTGCACTCCTCGTCCTCTTAATCCTTTCACACGTTACATTATTAATTTAAAGTTAAATGTCCACTTGTTTCGGTACGGGGCTGTTACCGAACACGACGGTCAATCAAATTTCTCGATACCGTTCTTCTCTAAGCGACTTTTAATATTTTTTTATCGATTAAAAGTGTTTTACAAGCAACGGGGACAGTCGGTTTCATTTTTCCTACAAGGTAACGACGCACAACGTTTTCTACGATACATTCCGTTTACCTGAATACGATGAAACCGGTCGGCCTCGAACATTTCTCCGACGTCTTGCATATACGGTCCGCGACAAGATCGATTGCCTCGCGACCGTTTGAATGATACCCTTTTGCGAAATTGTTCGCAGCGTCTTCCTTCCCGGAGATCAGCGACGGCGGGCAGAACAAATTTTTGTAAGCGCCTGTTCTTATCTCGTCGATCACAGTAGGTTCGAAATCGACGATTACCGTGCGCGGTGTCATTTTTCTGATCTGCAAACTTAACTTGTCCGTATAAAGGTAAACGTTATTCGAACGGGTTGCTTACATCCGTCTCTGCAAAGAATGTGCAAAGCGAAGCGTCTTGTATCCGATAACCTGGACGAATGCAACCATTAGGTAACACACCGTGTTCCAAACAGAACAATTCCCAACAGGCGTTTGCTACTTGCGTGCCAGCCTGGCCTACAAAAATTGTTATTATTTCACCCGGTCGGTCCATCGTCGTCGGTTCGGTCGTCGGTTCGGTCGTCGGTTCGGTCGTCGGTTCGGTCGTCGGTTCGGTCGTCGGTTAAAAATTTCTCCTCTCGATTCTCATTCGCGACGAACCGACTTTTAAACAGTCACGCGGAACATTTTCCTCGTATCCGGGCATTTTTTATTTTTTATTTTTTACGATCCATCGGTCGAAACTAATAATAAGGTTCGGTTATTGGCATTGAATATGTTCGTTTATCGAGAAGAGCGTCAAATTTTTCACCGTATCGATTACGTTCGATGCATCGATAAAACCATCCGATCGTTAAGAAGCCATCGCTCGCTGGCTCGGCCCTGTCGACCAATCTACGCAAAAGTATCAAATAAACGTAAACGTAACATTTATTACCATACTTTTATTACGCAATATTACTTACATAATATACAGTCTAGTTTACCAAACACTTGTTTACACGCTCGACGATAACATTTAAATAAATCAACCAACACGTAATTATATACATATACCGTACTGTGAAATCACGATACATACACGCTTCACTTTACCGACGGTTTACGATTCTACGCACGTTTGTACGCGCGTACCTACGGACAAGTACTTGGAATTGATATGTATCTTGATCCCTTCGAACGACATCGAATAAGTAAAAATAACGCGATAACATATTTTCTCACCTTTCTACCATGTAAATGATAATTATTTACCCGGAGATCGAATGCTGTATCCTTTGTACTATTACAGATTTCATTGCATTTCGCAAACGATTCGATTAACTTGCTACGTTACGAGAGATTCGATTCGCAAACACTTTCCTTCCTTCCTTCCTTCCTTCCTTCCTTCCTTCCTTCCTTCCTTCCGTCGTTCCTTCAGTTAGAAGATACTTTACGCGGAGGTAAAGTCGAAAAGTGGCATCTCGAGAGGGGTTAAAGGCGGTAAGGGTGCAAGACGCAACGAATGCGCATTATCCAATCTAGTCTCGTCGCTAGAACTGGCAGATACGGCACCGAGTTGCTCCGTCAACTGATGCACCTTCTCTTCCTTAGCCTCCAATTGATTCAGCAAGCTGCCGATATGACAGCGTAACTGGCAATTGACAGTTTTCAGTTCTTCGATGACGGTGGCGGTATCTTTTGGATGTTTAAAAGCCGTATCTTCGTTGTTCGGTAACGAAATCAAAGTTAGAAGACTGTCTTGCTCTTCGATCGTTCTATATATAGCTTGACGCAAAGATCCATCAAACTTGTCCAATGACAGTTCGGACGTATCTTTCTCCGATCGCTTGGGTGTCTGTTTACTAACGACCTCTCGCTGCTGAGTTTCCAACGTAGCTTTGTATTCTTCGTATCGGGCCTGTTTCATTCTGTAAAAAAAACATTTTTTCATCGCACCGTCCAACGAGTACATGAACGGCAAATAATCGTTACCTACCTAACTACGGCAGCTTGCCTTTTGTGATAATCGCATTGAAGAGCCAAAGATTCTAAAGTAACGAGCGAATGGAAAGAGGCAATCACAGCCGGAGGAGTTCGACTAGACAAACTGGAACTTTTAGAACGAACGTAATTCGATTCGAGTTGGGCGTATGCTTCGCCCAAGAGGCTAGCCACGGTTTCATGACACTTTGCTGCTTCCTCGAATCGTCCTTCTTGCAACAGGGCTTCCGCTCGTCTTTGTCTTTCGTGCGCCTTTAACAGAGAACGGTAGTATAGAAATATGGGTGAGAAAGAATAAACCGAAAACTGTACAGGACCATTGTTAGAAAAAAAAGGAAACGTATTAAAAACTAATAGATGGCGAGACAACGTATCGTCAGAAATAGTTGCACGTTTTCGTAGAATCGTACGTAACGACTATCGATCGATCGGTAAGCAAATTAATTACCAACGCAACGCGGAACAAAATTTTTAGTCTCGCGCAAAGAATACAGAAAACAGAAAGAACGATCACTTACCGCGTTCAGAATCGAAGTCTCCATAATTCGTTAGCCGATCGAACAAGAGAACAGAAACAGAAACGCAACATACGTCGCTAATTTCTTCGATCGCTGATCAACGACCAACGTACCAAGCGAGCCTGAAAACTAGTAAGTACAAGCACCGAGATATAGAATAGATATTAGAAACAATAATTTACGCGTCACACGAATTGGGGATTCGCATAAAATAATAATGCGATTCGTACCAACAAGGGTGAAAACTAACATTCGTTTATGCTTCACCTTCGGAATAGCGAGAAACGTATCGTTGATTAGGAAATTTCTCATCATTACATACCCGGTAACTGTTTTCAAATAATTTCCTACAATCGATCCTCTCTCTTCGTTGCAATCACAACGACGCTCGGAATGCTGAAATGTTTCATCCAACCCTTAAAACGTCATCTTTATTGTCATTGGAACGTTTCGAACGCAATACATATATCGCAGTATATCGTCGTTTCTTCATCGAAACTGCAACCGAGAGACGGCGTCGCTAACCATTCTTGGAATTATAGGAGCGTGCAACAAAAGTCGATAATAATATTTTTTGTACTTTTTTACGTTTTTATTGTAAAAATATAATTTCAGGTACATCAATTTCTGTGCGTTACGTACATTTTATTATTAAACCGTATATAGAAAATATAATTTTTATTAGGTTTCTGCAGTTGCATCAGCGGGGTATCATCACCATGAAAAGTATTGAAAAGACAGTGTTACGCTATCATGCGAATGTAGATTTAATGCACATAGCGCGCCACAACGGAAGTTAATTGAAACCCGACTACTCACCTCTCACCTCACCGTCGAGTGCAGAGTCATGTAACTGCATTCTAATTAAGAGTGAAATTGAAACGGACCAGCGCAGCGCGTATGATAACGAACAATGCAATTGTATGCTTTTCAACCGAATTGTATCTAAAATAAGTCTTACACCGAGTTAATTCCAAGAAATTAATTTGCTAGAGTGGTCAGCGCTCCACGGGCACCAACTCACCTCCTTTTAACTCCCTAGTTACTCCCACTAGACCAAACAAGAATCTGCTGATTCGCGGCAGAACAATGGCTAGGTAGACCGGGCAGACGAATAGAGATCGAGTCGTAATACAGAATTATTTTTCGATACGTAGGACACTACCTACAATTGAATTTTTTACTTAAACCAGAAGATAAATAAATGCCAAGCTTTTACGCTTCGATGATATTTTCATTTGAACGTACAATAGAAATACTAATAGTCTACATGAAAAAAAAAAAGTAATGAATAAAAGAAAAATATTTTTCAAATTTCTGAACAATTATTTTTATTCGTATATAAAATATTTTAGAGGGATTTGCAACACTTCCATAGTTCAAGAGGGTTCCTATTTGATAATAATTCTACTTCTCTTTCTCCCTCATCAGTAATGTCTCGAATCCATTTTTTATGTTTATAATATTCCATAATAGCGTTAAACTCGTCAGGAGTGTAGTTTTCAACGCAAACGGGAACAAAAGGATCCAGATACTCGAATCCCTTTTTACCAAGCAAGTATCTTGGATATTCATTTTCTCTGTTAAACTGTAATAAAAAACAGTTGATAATTAACTGCACTTTCGACATAGTTTTAGTATATTTTCTTCTATTTTTATATCTTATTAATCATCACGTACCTTAGTTGCTTTGATATCTACCGTTAATATCGCAGCACCATTACACCAATTAAAATGTACGCTATTCAGAAACGATGTGGTTAACGATATCCTTTCAGCCGGTACATATACCTTGTTGTCGTCTCGTATAAACGTGTGATCGGCAAGAAGCGCGTTAAAACCATCTATAACAACTAACGTTTTGCATTTTCCTGCCGTACTAGCTTCTTTAAGTTCATTCACCAACGCGTCGATAGCTCCACAGGCAAATTTAATTCGTTGTATTCCAAATTCGATCAGATTAGAAAGGGGTTCTCCAGATTTTGTACCTTCTCGTTGACTCCACACGTAATCTTTTGAAACTTTCAACTAGAAAATAGTTAATCGAACGATTACTACTTAACACAAGAATAAAAAAAAAATATAATTTATTACTCACATCCAACGTTGATAATAACGGCGCGTTTAAATTTTTGAAATATTTCAACCATGTTCCTGCGTGTATAGGTAAATCTAGTTTATCCGGTATCAACGGGGAATCTGTAATTTCCTTTGGAAATCGAAACCACGTATTAACTGAAAACATGTACGAAAAATATTATAAAAATCTCCGAAATTCACATTGGAATAATCAGAATTTGTTACCCGAAGGTAAATGAAGCACAACAAACTTCTTCGAAAGGCCATAATGTATTAAATGCAACGAAGTTGTGGTTTTCCCTGCGCCGTGTATACCATCTAGTCGGTATTATCGTAACGAAAATATTACCAGAAATTTCACTAATATAATATATAATAATGATATAATTTGAATTCCAATTATACAACCGAAAAGGATACACAAGACATATTTGTGAATGGACTTTGCATAATCCGTTTGCTCCAGATACGATATCGTTTCGATCGTTGGTTTTCTTATTAATATACCAAATTCTGCAAAAATTTTCATTTGTTTCTTCCATTCGTTAGGTACATTATTTTCTAATAGTTTCTGAACATCCGAGGGCACTGTATAAATTCGGCTCAAGTGACTGCTGGTATGATTCCGAGGAAATGCTTCCAGAGTACGAAACGACTCAAATTCTGTAGTTTGATCGTCCGTTGCGGTAGCTGTCATAATTGTTCGTCGTCCGTTTCCACTGCATATTCTCCTGAGTATTGAATCTAACGGAACGAGAGATAGCTTTACTTTGATCTTACGGTATACACTGAATATTTACAAAGACATCAAAACGGTTAAAAGTACGATATAACGTTCGTTGAAACGAATAAATAATTAAACGTACAAATAGAAGCAGACATCATGTTTTTCATGAAATAACACAATTGCTCTTACACAGATTAATTAGAATGTTTTAAAAATACACTTTAGAGACAAATAAAACGCCCAAGCCATATTCGACACCATCGATTACGTTTTTCTCCTAACTATTGTAGATCCGTGATCCGTAGTCAAAACGTTACGAAATTGGTCCACGACCAATGTGTTTACTAGATGGCCTGTGGCGTCGCCTCCCATGCTCGCCACCAGAGGAGTCCAGAGGAGTCGCGATCGAGCGAGCCTTGCCGATTAATTTGCTTTAAACTTTCAATGCGTTATTAATATTGTAAGGAGCATGAGTAACTTCCTAGTTACTCCCGCAGATGGCGCGATTGGCGCCGATGCCAACCGTTGAGAGAGGCCGGGATGCTATAGGGAATTTGTCCCTAGGTACTCCCTGGGGCCTCGAGAGACAAAAGAGAATCAGGAGGAGGTATTCCCCGAGCAAGCCTGAGAGACGGTCCAATAATATTATGTGTTTTGATGTATTCATGTATCACTGTTACGTTAATGATTTCAGTTAGCGCATCATTAAAGAATACACCGTCAAATTGTATGACCGTCAATGGACAATGTCGACCGGCTCCACTAATTCCGTGCGTTCCAGACGCGTCGCAGTTATACGATTATTGTGTGAAAATTCTGTTGAAACTTGATAACACACTACCAGCGGACACTTTAGCCGGCCATCGTGACCGATTTTCGAAACAATTCTATGAACCGAAGAAGTTGTACAACACCGTAAAACAAAGACAGTATTTTAAGCATGTTATAGCGACGCCTGCGTTACCCGAGGTAAGATTTTTCGAATTAAATTTATTTTTAAACAGAATTTAGTGATTCGAAGGAATGGTTTCTACCATAAAATGCTCATAAAAGCTGTTAAATTTCTTTATCGTACGAACGTACGCGACGCCAAGGGTGGTATCGCCACCAGAAGAATCTTTAGCGGAAAGGTAAACTTAAATAAAGTGCGAATAGAAAATGTTCATACTAATTAGAAAAATGATCGCTTATTACTCTTACGCGATAGAAGATTATTAATTGTTCCGAACATATGTATTTTAGAGAAAGTCCCATCGATCATTTACAGCAAGAAAATAGTCGCCAGAGACAAGAATCGCATCGTCTACCGATGGATCATCAACGAATCAGGGAAGAGCTTCAGAGTCGTGTCATGCAACTTGAATCGGGTTTGCTTATTAAGGTAAAAACGTTTTAATTAATCATTAACATTATGGTTTACAAAAACAGTCTATGTAACAAGTTGTTTTTATTTTTTAGCGCAATGAAATTGAAGAAGAAAAACAGGTAAATGAGGACTCTCTTAAACAAAAAGCAGACACGATGGCGAAAGTTGATGAAAGCGAAGGTTGGTGCATACATACGTGTACATTTATATCGCAATCTAATATAACTTCTCTGTTATGTTTTTGTAGAAAAGTATTTTGTTTTGGAAGAGAAATTTCAGAAATTGAAAGATGTATATGCAAAATGAAGAGAAGAACATATCAGTTTAATCAGGAAGGTAGGAATATTGTAATTTTCATAGTTTTTAATATCATAAGAAAATATTCATGCTCGTTATGTGTATCCTCGTATGTAACAGAAAGCCGAAGTGGAGAAACAAATTGGGTTATTAAAAATGTCAGAAGAAAAATCGGAACGTCGAACCGTTTTTAGAGTTAATAGAAGGTGAAGATATAACTGAACAGGAAGCTCGAAAAGCTATCGAACGACAAGAGGATTTGGACGATATAAAAGAAGAAGTAAATACCACGAAAGATGAAAATTTGGTTAATACCTTTCTTTTACTAGATTTACGGTTATATTTTATTTTTATTTCGTTCCGGTAAAAGTGTAATATTTTAGGCGTTGATTGGCACAAATGATTTTACAACTTGTAAAAAAAACGGCTTTAGGGTCAAAATAGACCCGCAGAACAGGGTCAAAACAGACCCGCAGAAAAGGGTCAAAACAGACCCGTAGAATAGAATAGACCCGTAGAAAAGGGTCAAAACAGACCCGTAGAATAGAATAGACCCGTAGAAAAGGGTCAAAACAGACCCGCAGAACAGGGTCAAAAGAGACCCGTAGAATAGAATAGACCCGCAGAACAGGGTCAAAAGAGACCCGCAGAACAGGGTCAAAAGAGACCCGTAGAAAGGGGTCAAAACAGACCCGTAGAATAGAATAGACCCGCAGAAAAGGGTCAAAACAGACCCGTAGAATAGAATAGACCCGCAGGACAGGGTCAAAACAGACCCGTAGAATAGAATAGACCCGCAGAACAGGGTCAAAACAGACCCGTAGAACAGGGTCAAAATGGACCCACAGAGCGGGGTCAAAATAGACCCTTAGAACAGGGTCAAAATAGACCCGAGACTAAATAACTATTTCCTGATTTCTTATCTATTTTTATTTCGTTCCGGTAAAAGTGTAATATTTTAGGCGTTGATTGGGAAAAATGATTTTCTAACTTGTAAAAAAACGGCTTTAGAAGGCGATCTACATGATTTATTAGCCGAGAAAGAAGAATTAGATTTAAAGATGGGGAAATTGGAAGTTGAAGGTGAACGGTGCCGTAATGAAACGAATATGCATGCCGATACCATGTTGTATGAATTATTGCGTAAGTATTTAAATTTATTCGATAATAAAATGGTGAATGGTTTATGTTGATATCTCTGATAGAAAGGTGTATTTTTATTTCAGTAAATTGCATCTCCGAAACAGAAGATATTATCGAATATTCATTAAATGGTATCGATAATCCAGCGATGTCAGACCTAACTTGTACTCCTCAATACTCATTAAAAGTGCAATACACGTTGCATATGTTTTGGGTCTTTATTTAATACATGGAAAATCTACATGAAACACATCTATTGATATTGCATCGGGCGATAGTAAGTTACGAAAGTTAAAAAATGTAGAAGAAAAAAAATGAAGAAAGTCATAGATATTATTTTGAATTTTATCGTGTTGTAGAATCGACCGACGAATGTAAACAGTTGGGAGTTGGAAGTTTGGTAGAGGCAGAATTGTTAAGTATGGATAAAGCAATAGAAGAAGCTGGTAATCGAATACAGGTAATCGCATATTACATTTTAGTGTAATATATAAATTGTTTTTATACATGGTTATCACATATTTTATGATCAGGACATGGTGGAGAAATCTCGCGCTGGTGATTCCGGGTTAAAATTAGAAGTGAACGGAAAAATGTTAGATTCATGTACAGAATTAATGGAAGAAGGAAAGGTACGTCGCTTATTTTGACCGTTAATATTTAATTTATGAATATTAAATATGGAAAGAGATTTTGAATCGTAGGGCACAGCCTCTGGAACCGAATTCTAGAAACGTAACCATCAATGGTCCGAAGGGCTGATATCAGCAGCGAAGGCGGTTGCATTTGGTGGTAATCTTTTATGGTAAGTGTAGAGGATTTATTTCGGTTTTTGTTTGTTATTAAACCGTAAAATTTGTTTACGCGTGTAGAGAAGCAGAGTAAAAGCAAATAGAAATAGGAATAACTTGGCTGCACTCTCAGAGGCATCGAGAGACGTAACACAAGCAACTGGAAGTGTTGTTGCAATTGCTAAAAACTGTGGCCATCTTGTGGAAGAGAATGGTAATTGTAGTTACTACTCGTTATACACTATTTGGATAAGGATGATAAAGAAAATAAGCGTTAAAGTTGTTAAGTATTAGAAAGAGTGAATATTTTGAACGATTTACAGATGGAGGCACAAGTTGATGTTTTGGAATCGGAAGAAGCTTTGGAGACTGAAAGATTACGTTTAGCTGCTTTACGCCGCTATCATTATCAACTGGAAGGTGAAGAAGAATGATCGGTACGTATTACCGAAGAATATTAAATAATACACTTTTTAAATAATTCGATTGAAATTAAGAATCAAAAGAAATGACAATGTTTCATCGACATGAAGCAGTATCGAAGAAAATGTTTAGAAATGGAAAGTAAAGAGATTCCATTATAAAATAATATATTACGAGAACAGATTTATGTAGGTTGTCCAAAATGAATTATTGTAATCGAATGGCTACAGAAAAGTTACCGTTGAAAATGTAACTGTACCTTTTCTTTAAATGGAAACCTAGAAATGTAGTTTCTTATGTTGTACATAAAAGTACCAACATACTTATGCCCTGAACTTATTCGTTAGGAAGTTATCGAAGATAAATAAACTTGTAAAGTTGCAGTAAGAACGTATGGTTGAGTTATTAGAAAAGTAATGAAATAATGTGGTTTTTCATAAATTAGAATATACATTTGTCCTTTGTTTAAAGTGTATCCTCATCTGGGAAAAGTAGTTGTTATGTAATCGAGCTATCATTTATTTGCTGAAATCGAGAGACAAGTGAGGAAAAAATGAGATCTTTAAACGTTGAAATTCGCAAGTTGCACCTTTTTTTTGTTTTTTATTATCATAGTCATATCAGTATTGTAGTAAAGTAGCGATACATGCATATGTATCGGAAGTTATGAGACGATTTAACTAGTAGATATATGTGGCGTCACCTCACCTCCCATGCTCGCCACCAGAGGGCCACCAGATGGGTCGCGCTCTCACAAGTGTTCGAGCGAGCCTCCGTTAGTATATATACACTCGGCGAACGACTTTCTATCCGGGCGTCGGGCTACGGGCGTCGGTTAGGTCGTGGGGGTATTGTCGCGGGGGTTAGGTCGAGCTTACGTTGGGGGGGTTTCGTCGCGGTTAGGTCGCGGATAGAGGGGCGTATAGGTCGCGGGATAGGGTCCCCGGTGTAGCAACGCAACCTTCGATCTCTGGAGTCCAGGCTCCGGGTGTTAGAATTGATCCGGAGAGGGCTACAGAGATCGAAGGTCCGGTGTTAAACCGGCTCGGTGGGGGGAGGGGGCGTAGCTCGTGCGATATTTCGCCTGACCTTGAAATATCAGTCGTTCTCAAAGTACTTGAAATTAAAATTAAAATTTTCTAATTTTTTTTTTTTCATAATATAATTCGAATAATGACAGTGATATAAGAGTGATCGTAAATTTAAAAGAAAAGAATCGTGAAAAGTATGGCATAATGGTGGCATCGTATAATAAATGTAATAAATAAATGAAATGCTAAAAGGCCATGTGCGTAGGTGAAGATCAATGAAACCAGAAATACAGAAATAAATACAGATGAATTATAATTTAAGGGGCCTTTCTATCTTTAAAATAGTCTCGAAAATATGTGATAACTAAAAAACTATTCAAGATATTACAGTATCTTTTTCTTTCAACAAAAAAGCAAATATGAAAATATTCAGTATTTTTTCGTAAAATAGCTGCCATGAAAAGATCGTAGTTCATGCTAACCACACTCATCTATAGAATATCGTTTTAGGATTTCGAATATATCACGTACGCAGTCGGGTTCGTAAAATTGATGATCGACATAAATGTATCTACACAATCCGGAATTAATCGCAAAAAAAATCACAAAGAAACATGTATTTTCCATGGTAGAGGGGCCCCTTAACGAGTGAATAGGAGACAGATAGATAAAAAATAGTAACCAAAGGTAAAATAAAATTTAAATGAAATAAAGGATTTTAAACAGATGGGATAACATGTAGTGTATAAAATGGAAGTTGAAATAGTAGAAATAAGGTATGAAAAAACCGGTAAAAAGTAGTGTACAATAATCTAAAACTGGTAGATGACAATGCTAATGGACCCGTAAATAAAATAAAATACAAATATAATTAAAAGCAAAGTAGTATAAATAAAAGTAAAGTAAAAGTAATAATTAAATAGCCATCTTACAGAATACATTGTAATTGTTTTTATCGTCGGAACAGTAACAGTAAAAGTTGTGGCGGCCAAAGCACCACAAGCACCAACATAGAACCATTTCGATTTTGATGAAACTTATACAGCAGCCAAAAATAATCGACACGTATTTTTTTTTAGCTCGAGTTTAAGGCTAACTTTGATTTTAATGAAGCACTGTAGGCTTGCACTACTTCTAGAGGACAAAATCGGGAAAAATACAAGAATACCAATTCGTTAAAAAGTTATTAAAAAGTTTCAAATCCTTCAGGAAAAAATTATTTTCGATTGCGGGGGCCAATTACAATCATTTTTGAATAGATATACCCTCGAAATCCTAACCATTTTTGAGAAAAAAATTCCTAATCGAAAATCTAATGCGAGGCCAGAAATGTTTCCCCGAAATTTCATGCGTATCTTTA